>NC_141695.1:512250679-513450679 GCF_964263255.1 Lissotriton vulgaris | reverse complement strand
TCCAAATGAACCTATGTCCTTAGTCCCCTTGCAGATTATACTCCAAACTGACAACCCTCGTAGACTGGTGTCGACAATAAACAGGACAGTGCACACACACATAGATTATCCGCCTTTGGCAGGCAAACTGAAATGGGACCTAGAACTAGACAGACCCCTCACTGACAAACAATGGGAATTTTGCCTCCAGCAGACAGAACGCATCTCTGCTAGCAGTAGGCATAGAATTATACACTACAAGTTCTTACATCGCCTGTATTACACCCCGGCCCGTATGTGTAGACTGCAACTTCGCACCACTGACAACTGCGATAGATGCCATGCTCCAGGAGCAGACTTCTTACATCTAGCATGGACATGCGATGCAGTTCAACTCTACTGGGTTCAGGTACTGAATGCGCTATCCAAAATGATTCACATTGAAATAACTCCCTACCCGGTTCTGGCACTATTGGGGTACGTAGAGCCCCTACGGGCAGAACACCGCAAGTTTATGGCACTGGCTCTTCTAGTGGCAAAGAGAAGAGTTGCGTGTCATTGGGGCAGGGGCAGGGCCCCTAAGTTCAAGGACTGGCTACATGATCTAACATATTGCCAAGAACAATTAAACACATACTCTGAACTACTGCCAACAACTTCAAGGCCCAGCGATATATGGGCCCCTTTGAGAGGTTACCTTTCCCAGGATAATAATGACACCGGAGAGCAATCACCGGTCTAGGATCCCACCCCTTACCATCTCCACTGGACACTCTGCGCCATAGGTACAGCTGTGGGTTTGTCGTCAGGTATTCTGGGATGTTGTAGTCACTGCTTTGCACTTGCGCTCGAGAGGGTGGGAGAGGTTCTCCTACTACAAGACCTTATTGTCCGAACATATATATGGAAGACACTTTCTATTTCAACGCATTTCAAATGGGCTGACCACGTCTCTCGTAGGCTAAAATTCGATGAATTGAGTCTTTACCATGATACAAGATATAATTGATTGCGCTACTTGGATGTCCAATGTTGATGATATAATGCCATATTGTGATGTATGTGATGGTCATCCAATTATACGCATATGTTATGAATGAAGCCTGTAATGTGTAACTATAATGCACTCAACGATGTTGGTCCTCGATGAAAATTCCAAAAAGAAACTAAAAAAAAAATAAAAGAGGGCTCACAGTCAAGAAAGAAAAATGTCGAATTGGACTGGTCACGTTATTTCTGGAGATGGCATACAGCCCAAGCTGGAGCTTGCGGAGAGTATTGTTAAAGCCCCTGCACCTAAGGACAAAGAGCAAGTCAGGTCCTTCTTAGGAATGGCAGAGTTCTACTCCAAGTTTGTTAAAGGATTCGCTAGTGTTGTTGAGCCTATCAGGGTTTTGTTAAAGAAGGGGGTGCGTTTTGTATGCTCACCTGAATGCGAGGCAGTTTTCAAATGAGTTAAGTCTGAAATCGGCAAGAGCCAACATTAGGACACTTCGATACCAAATTGAAAACAATTCTGACGACCGATGCTAGTCTTAAAGGACTTGGAGCTGTACTCTCTCAAATTGTGGGTGGAGAGGAGAGGGTAGTAGCCTTTGCCTCCAGAGTGTCTAGAGAAGCTGAGGTCAACTACTCTTGTATTGAAAGGGAAGCGTTGAGTGTGTTTTGGGCAGTACAACACTTTCAAATTTCTTCATGTCAACACAGTGACCACATGACCCGTAGGCTTAAGAGATGGAGTGAAGGTCTTCAAGAGTTCAATTTTCATGTACAGTACATCCCTGGTCAAAGTTCTAAGCATTCTGACTGTTTGTCACGTTTGCCTTTAAATACTGAACACGTAGGGAAGGAGCATGAATGTGTAAACTGGTTGATGAGAGCCTTCACTGTCAAAGGAGGAATGGTCGTCCTGTGCTAGTAGTGATAAAGTATTTTCCACCCTTAAGGTTGTTATTTCAAAGGGTTGGCCAGATTACAAAGATCTTGACCCTGACTTGAAGCCCTTCTGGACTGTAAGGAAAGATCTTACCTTTTGCCAGGGAAATCTCATAAGAGGTGACAGAGTGGTTCCACCTGATAAGCTTAAGGAAAAAGAGGTCAACTTAGCTCATGAAGGGCATTTGGGTAGGAGTCTTACTAAGGCATGTGTCAAGGAGATATTTTGGTGGCCTGGGATGGATTGGATGATAGAGAAGGTTGTCAAAGACTGTCAATTATGTGCCATTAATGATAAATCTCATGCTACCAGTCATACTCCCCTTTTCCCTGTGGAAGTCCCAGAATGCTGTTTGGACCAAGGTGGGGTTGGATATAATCAGACCCTTTGAGTTAATGCCTTCCCATGAGAGGTTTGTTGTTCTTCTAGTGGACTACACCTCCAAATGCGTGGTTTCTAAATGCATGAGTGCACTTAATTCGAGTTCAGTGATTGCATTTTTAAAAGATGTGTTTGTTTCTGAAGGGATTCCCAGATATTTAGTCACTGACAACGGGGAGCAGTTCACCTCCCATGAGATGTATACCTTTCTTGGTGATCTTGGAATTGTTCATCAGAAGACAGACCTATATTCCCCACTGGCCAATGCCCTCACAGAAAGGATGAATATGATTGTCAAGGGTTGTGTCCAGAGAGCACAAGATTCCAGAATTTCTCTCAGTAATGTGTTGAGGGAAACTTGGTGGGCACACCTCACTGTTCCCAATGCCATTTCTCAAAAATCTCCCTTTGAAGCTTTGAGAGGCAGGGTAGCAAACTCCAAACGTAATCCAGTATGGCTCCCCATTTGGGAGAAAAGTGCTGTGACTGATGAACTAAGGAAAACCAAACTTGCTGAATACCAGCAGAAATATAAACTGCTTTTTAACAAGATGTCAGTCAGGGAAAGAAAGTGGATCTGGAAGACCGTGTTTTGGTGAAAAAGGCTAAACATGGTCACAAAGGTTCGTCTAATTTCCTAGGCCCTTTTGTCATCACCTCAATTAAGAAGAATGTTGTGACTTTGGACAATGGCTGTACCTGGAGTATGTCCGTACTGGTTACGTTCACCGAGACACCTCACCGTACAGCTGTTAGCCGGGGTTTTGTTTCTATGGAAGGAGACAAAAACACTGGTTATTCAAACAGGCACAAGCACAAACCTGCGAAATTTAAGGATTATGTTTTGTATTAGAGTAGTTCTTATTTGATAATGTTTCATTTTCTCCTGTTGTATTTGCTTATGCTTAGTAACTTTCTCTACTCAGTTCCTGTTCTTTATTTTCTTTCTTATGTTATAGGTCATTGTACAGTGACATATTCAATTTGTTTTTCTTTATAATTTTTGAAAGGGGGATGTGTTATAATTAACTTGCTTGAACTACTTGTAGAAAGTTGGAATGCGATAACCTCATGGATTGTCATAAGTCATTCTGGCTTTGGATGCGCTGCTGTTGAGACCATTTAACCTGTCGATGGTTGCATTGAATAAAGCCTCAACTGGACTTCTGTGTCTTCTGCTTCTATTAGCTACTTATGTGGGTGGCACAATTTGTGCTGCAGGCATCATTTGCATTACCAGCCTTGGCACACATAGTGCACTTTTACTAGGGACTTTACTAGTAAGACAAATATACCAATTACGGACAACTAATTACCATTACTCTTTATACAGGGAGTACTTGTACTTTGACACTTATCAGCAGTGGCAAAGTGCCCAAAGCATCTAAGTTGGCAACACCATGTCAGAAAAAGTCTAGGAGGAACGCAAAAAGTTTAAAGAACTTTAGCGAAAAAAGGCCAAGTCCAACAGTGACAAAAATAATAAGGATCACAATAACGAGAAGGAATGTGTGGATAGGTAAGTATAGATTTACTATTCTTAACGGTGCAGAGACAGAATATCGATTCAAAAATATCTAGTTGCACAACTATTGAGTTGCTAATATCGTGGGTCAGAAATATCGACATACAAATTCTCGTGATAAGGAATATTGATTTTAGGTAAGTAATATCCATGTTAAAAATTTCGAAGTGTTTAATATTGTTTGCAAAAATATAGTTGTTAAAAATATTGTTTATCAATGTTGTGTATTTTAGTATATATTTTATATTTTATAAGTATGTGTTGTATGTTTTCTTTGCATGAGAATTGTTTGTATTTTTATATATGTGTTACATTTTTAGAAGTTATTAAAAAATAATTATTTGAATTTTACAATTTTAGTTCCATAGCAGGTTGTAGGTTTATAGTGGAATAGGGTGGGAAATAATTAATTATCTCTCATTTATATAGTGGTATATGTGTAAAGTAATTTATTATTATTAATTAATAATTGGTTGTTAATTAATGTTAGCTAATTTATTGGTCTTTAATTATGGTAATTGTGTAATTCATTTTAGGTGCCTTGTAGTGTTTATAAGTGTTATGGGTGGGAAGCATTTTATTTTTAATCGATGAATTAATAATTTGATGTTAATAGATTTTAATTAATTAATTATTTGGTTATTAATTATGGTAATTGTGCAATTAATTTTAAGTGTGTGTTTTGGTGGTTATAGGAGTAAGGGGTGGGAAGTATTTTGTATTTGATTAATTAATATATAGTCGGTAATTAATGTAAATTATTTGATATGTATTTTGGGTAATTGTTAATTTTTTTGTCTGTTGTTTTTACTTTTAAAGGGGTGAAGGGTGGATAGTAAATACATTTTAATTATTTAATTATTATTTTCTTAATAGTAATAGTTTTCAATTTATAAATAAGTTTAATTATGTTTTATTAGTTTAGAGTTTAATTTAGGTGTGTGTTGTGGATATCATAATGTTATAGTCTGTAGTCAATTAATGTTTATTCAATTTTTGTATACATTTAGTTTATTATTGATTATTAATTATATTAATTTTGGTGAAAAGTGTTTTGTTATTGGTGTGGTGTTATTGGGTAGGAAAAACTCTGCTCCGTTGCAGTAGCAAAACTCCCCAAACTATGCCCAAATACCTTTATTTATTAATTAATTTGGTTGTAAATATTTTCTAGCTTAAAAGAATTTTATGTTATACATTTATTTATTATTTAATATTATGTATTATTTGTAGGTTTTTCATATGTAGTTAAAATTATAGTACATTTAGTTTTTATGTATTTATCTTTTGTTTCTAAATATTGTTTTCTAATATTATGAGTTATTACAATTTTAAACGTTTTTTTTTAACTGTTTGAGTGTACATAGTAATTGTTGTCTCTTTGCTGTCCAAAACTTTCCCTACTGTTGCAATCACTAGAGTGGGAATAGTAATTTTACCCCTCCTCTATCCAACACTTTCCCTACTGTTGCACTGATTGGAGTTGAAATAGTAATTTTTACTCCTCTGCTATCCAAAACTTTCCCTACTGGTGCATTCTTTGGAGTGGAAACACTAATTTTTTGCCCTCCGCTATCCAACAGTTTCCTTACTGTTGCCCTCACTGAAGTTGGAATAGTAAATTTAATTATTTTTCTATCCAACACTTTCCCTACTGTTCCACTGATTGTATTGGGAAATATAAGTTTAAATATTTTTGCATAGTTTAATGTTTTAAATTATTATAGAATGTGTTTTTTTATATTTTAAATAATTTTAATTTTATATAATTTTAAAGTTTTAAAATAAATTCAAGATAATAGTTTATTAATTATTTTAAAGTAAATAAATGTATGTGTATACATTATTATGTGTGTGTGTTTATTTTTTTAAATTAAATGTATTTGTTATATTTTGTTCAAATATATATTAAAAGTAATTTATTTTCTTCAAAATAATATTGACATTTAATACATTTAGTATATATTATTGTATTGTAGTTATATATTTAAATTGATATTTTCTACATCAATATTTTAGATTCAATATTTTTGTACTTACCTGTGTAGAGATTGGAGTCGACATTTTTGTATTCTACATTTTTTCTCAATATTTTTACCGTCAATGTTTTTGTCATCGATATCCTATCAGTGAACCAAAAACCTTGCATATCTATAGAAACTTCCCTTCACAAAATTCTTCTCCTCAATATTCTTGACATGATTTTTTTCCCCACAATATTTTGGATTTACTATGTTGTCCAAACACCATTTAAAATTGCATCCAAGTGTTTTCCTATGGACAGTCAGCCTTGGCACAGGGAAAATAGCTTTTGGTTCCTTCACACTGTGCTACGGTTACATGTTCTACTTTTAAATACCATGCACCATATCTTTTGGCAATAAGTCCTACTTAAGAGTGACTTATAAATTATAAATGGAAAGTTTAGGCCTGCCGAAAGGGGTTATTTTCACAGGTTTATTTTGCATTTTAAAACTGTCATGCTGGCTGCAGTCATGTTTAGTAGATGGCACAATGGGTGCTGCAGTTTGCTTTCCACATTTAATTTGCAGGGCCTGGTTACACTTTGTACCCTATACTAGGAACTTCTAGGTAAATAAATGTCAATCTGAATTAAGGATCCCCCAGTGCTTTCAGGACCCTAACAAAGCAGTGTTTCCTGAAAAGGTAGTGTCTAGCCAATGCTAGTGGAGTGCTACAGGACCAAAGCTATTGTAGCCTTAAATTCTTTGTGAAAAATCTGTATGGAAAGTGTAGAAGGCACTTCTAGTCACTTAGTTCTCAAGTGATAGGCTTTAACACATTGTAACTCCAAGATTTTTTCCTTAACTAGGTCGTGCCATAGACAAGTGGAGCCCCTGAAACCATTCAAATATTTGTAATTCATCATTTCCATTAATGAATTTCACAACTCCTGCATCATGTTTGTATCTCATGAGAGCTCTTTAGAATTAGATGGCAAATGCTTAAAAAACTACCCAAAATCAAACCACTCTTCTCATTCCACAGAGCCCACAGCAACTCATCTTCTTCCAAAATAAAGTGAGCAATAGAAGCAACACTCTGTTTGAGGCTGTCAAGCATTGCAACAATCCATGCTCTGACTGTATAGATGTGCAATTTTTCAACAAATGCAACAACATTACTTAATTTTTCTCTGGCAAGATGATAAAAATCATACCATACATTAACTCTGGGCATAGTTTATGTAGTAGCGCTACGCGTAGATACGCGAAGTGCACTTCGCACTACGCAAACTACGCGTTGCTACGCGAACTGCGAAGTGCACTGCGCAAAATGTTGTCCGCACTGTACAATCAGTACAAACCGCATCTTGCCCAGTGCAAGCAGTTGTTTTCTGCCGCTCGAGTAGATTTGTACTCGAGCGGCAGCTTTCTCAATGCGGTCTGGTAGTTTATATTCGCGAGTGGTCGTGAGAATACGCGACCATTCACAATGAGAAACCTGACCTCCCCGCGTTGAGAATCTCGCTGGGAGGTTTATTTTCCACGCTTGCAATCAGCAACTTGATGTTGCTGATCGCGAATGATGAAAAAGTATCGCTGGGATGTTATTTTGCTCGCTCGCGGTCGCCAACTTAAAGTTGAGGACTGCAAGCAAGCAAAAAATGCCCTCTACGCTACGCATTTTTGCACTGTGCTACGTGCAATGCGTGTAGCGCGTAGTTCCACAAACTACGTGAGCGTACCGTAGTTCTATGCCCAGGCCTACCATACATTGATGATACAAGACAGACACCAAGTGGCGGGCTATCCCTGCTATTCCATACTGTTTCATCTTCAAGTGGACAACCTTAAACCCTTTCTCAATCACTGTACTAAAAAACATCTTTAACACACTCAAGGCCACCTCCTATGAAGACAACATTCTGCCATCAGCTATCATGACATTTATGCATGGAGATACTCTAACATCATTCGTTAACATAATCATTGCCTACCTCAGTCAATAAATGAATGAATTAGGTTTGTAAAGCGCACAAAACCCAAGGATGTCTTAGTGCTGAGCAAAACAAAACAACAGGACAGGGCAGCATCCAGGAAGGTGAGTCATTGGGCTTTAAGGCTAAGTCCCCGGGAACAGCCAGGTTTTCATCTGCTTTCTAAACAGCTGCAGGCTTTGTTGGGAACAAAGGGCCAGATGGAGGGAATTCCATAACTTTCCCCCATGAAATGTCAAAGTTCTCCCACCACATTTTAATGGCTTAATTCTCGGGATCGGAACCTTGTGTTCCGTGCTGGATCTCAGTGCTCTACTGGGAGTGTACCAGGTAAATAGCTCCTGAAAGAAAAGGGGGTCAGTACCATGAAGTGTCTTATGTATTAGGCACAAGGCTTTAAACGAAATTCTCCTCTCCACAGGGAGTCAGTGCAGGCCATGTATTAGATGCGCCACCTGTTTGAACTTAGGAATGTTCAGGAGCGTTCTCGCTACCGCATTTTAGAGAGACTGCAGTTTTTTTATTGAATATTTTGGAATGCCCAGATAGAGTGTATTACAATATTCTAGCTTTGAACCAACTAGGGCCAACATTCCAGTCTTCTGAAGATCAATCGGAATAAACAGAAGTATTTTTTTGGAACCCGTAGCAAATAGTAACCCCCAGAGGTCACTGCATTGATCTGTGCATGAAGCATAGCTTGGTATCGAAAATGACTCCAAGATTTTTAGCCTTCAGAACTGGCTTATGTAGATCCCCCAACTCCTGGGGCCACCATAACGCATTCCAGAAGGAGGTTTCATTCCAGAATAGCAACACTTCTGTCTTCCCAGAATTAAGCTTTAGACAATTTTCCTCCATCCAGCCTGCCACAGCGGTCATGCAGCTGCGGAAGTTGTGGGCTTCATTCTAAACCTGGGATGTTACCGACACCACAATCTGTGTGTCGTCAGCGTAAGAGAGTACGGATACACCAAAACTCACAATAAGCTGAACCAGAGGGGTAACATAAACATTAAAACGCATTGGAATGAGTGCTGATCCCTGTGGAACCCCACGTGGGAGAGAGAAGGGGCTAGATTTAACCCCACCAAACTCAACCCACTGTTGCCTGTTTACTGGAAAGGAGGTCAGCAGCGACAGTGCCGTACTCCTAAAGCCCAGCGCATGCTGGCGTCTACTCAGTAGCACATGGTGGACTGTTTCAAAGTCAAGAAACATTCCTTGAAAATAGAGCTCATCCTCCCACTTCTGAATAAGCACAGTAGACCCAGATGAGCTTGGCAAGCACTGTCCTGTCATCCTTCATAAAAATAATTATTGAGAAAGGTAATGCAATCCAACTATAAGAACAGAGGATTAATAAAACCCTTTTACAGGCTTATCAATCCAGATTTGACCAGGCTGAAGTACCTACACACCTACATACAAGTAGTTAATGATGCCCTTATAGTCAATGAACCCTTCCTACTAATGCGACCTGACCTCTCTGTGGCCTTTGACACAGTGAACTACCAATCACTGTTCTGCACCTATAAACATATATTAGTTTCACCAATAGGGCCCCACAGTGGTTCAGTCCTACCTAACCAATCACCAACATGTCCAGGTGGGTTTTTCAAAAGCTTAGAAATTTCCAGTCTCAATTGGAGTCTCTGATGAATCCATCCTTTCCCATTTCATCTTCAGCTTCCAAATGGAACTCTTGAGGAGCTTGTTTGCTGAAGACAATATCAACAACCACTGCTGACAAATGGTTTTAATTTGAAATCTTATCGGTGGTCGACATTCAGCTATTGCAATCCTTTCTCAAGTTCATTTCAAACTTAGGGGTTGATTAGTATAGCGGGCGGATCGCCACCGTCAGTGACTTTTCCCCCTGCCACATTAAGAAGGCGGGGGCGACCCAGGCGGACGGGAAGACCGTTCACCGGTTTTCTGCCGGTAGGCAATACACTCGATTGCCTACCAGGCAGAAAAGCACAGCAATATGGTGGTGGTGCCTTGCATGGAAAGGCATGCAATTTTTTCCTTGGGGGCCTATTGTGGGCCCCAGGGTGTTGGGGGATTGGATTGTGAGGGGTGGACATTGGGGGAAGCTATGGTACCCCCTGCATTTGCATGCACAAGGTGACAGGCACCGCATGGTGCCTGCCACGTTGTGCATGCAAATGCAAGACATGCATATATTGCATTGTGGCGGGTGCTGCTTCCAGCATCGCCCGCCACAATGCAATGTATGTGGGATGCCACCACGGCAGTGGTATTCTAATTGCTAGTGCGGGACCACCGCACCACTGACAGCTGGTCCCAGCACCGCTCCACCCGCCTTCCTAATAGGCCTCTAAATCTGTAGCCAATACCAAAACTCATCCAAAATAAGGAGGATTTCTCCTGTTCTTAAACAGCATGAAAAAACCTCTAACTGGAGCAAGACACCCAGTGCAAAATCTCCAGATTTACCCTTGATATAGACAATTTCTTCAAGAAATACATTATGAAGAAAACCAAGACAACATGGTACCAGCTCTCTCTGCTGATTGAAAATCTTCCTGCCCAAAACTGATGTAAGATCAACAGTGCATGCATTATTCCTGTCTGAACTGAATGGAGGCAATGTCCTACTCACAAACCTTCCCAAATCCAGACTGGTGCACATAAATCATCTGATATATGTGGTGGCTCACCTCCATGGAATGTAGGAAAAATTTCCATCACATAATCCTAACACTGTTTTTAAAAGTGTACATCGATAAACAAATTTCCTAACAGGAAAATGTTGCAACATTTGCAGCTCATTTCTAATAAAAATGAAAAAGATTAGGTATAAAATACCTAAACTGTTTATCCACTGTCTGAAATATTGAATGTAGCCTAGATAATGCTCATGTGCAGTGCTCAACGAGAGGCCATTTACATTTCTGACTTGCCTCCTAGTCGTTGCTTTTTATAAATAGTGAATGTAGCCTAGATGAAACAAATGTGCAGTGCTTGGCAAGAGACCATTCACATGCTTGACTGGCCACCTAATTTTTTCTAGTCACACCAAATCTTCACTGGGGCTAAGGAGGTCAGATGATGGATTGAAAGGGTATGACCTCCAAAGGAAGCCTGTTTGCAAGCTCATGAGGAAGGAATGTGAAACCAAAGTCAATGTGCAGTGGCAATTAGAGTAGGGTGAGTGCATGGTTCCCTGTAATCTTCGTGGGCCAGTTCAGTTCCCTAGGACTACAGGAGGCCAAAGAAGAAAGAAGTGAGAAAGGCACAGCCAGGTAGTGTCCATCAAAGGGTCAGGCAAGAACCCCATTGGGTACCCTCTTGAAATTACGTCAATCCAGGGACTGGGCGATCTACTTAGCTTAGTTCTTCAGGAAATTTCTGTACAGAACAAATGTTCATTTGGAATATTACTTACTGTGTAGCTCAAGGTAATGTGATCAATCATGTGTATGATTACCATATAGAGTTCATAACATAGAATGTCTGATTAGAAATACATAATTCGTAGCTACCTTTCTCTATGTTTCAGACTTTATAAGTCTTCTGACACAGCAGCCCTCAAACTCCTGGACCTCTTCACAGCATTTGACATGGTCTCCCACACCTTACTCATCAAGCTCCTACATGACATTGGAATCCAAGGACACACACTCTGATGGATATGCTCCTTCCTGAATGAAAGGTCCCAGTCAGCCAGCCTAGTACTGAATACTTCAGATGCCTGTGACCTCATTTGCAGAGTTCCACAAGGATCCTCCCTCACCCTGTATCTCTTCAATGCATGCATGATTCATCTAGCCAGCATTGTCCACTTTCATACCAATGTCCTCTCCTTTGTGATGACATGCCACTCATTCTCTCCCTCAAGGACAAGACACCCAGTACCTGGATCAAGTTCAATGCCTGTCTGACTGAAGTCACCCATGGGATGAAGACTAATTGTCTCATGCTGACCACCAACAAGATAGAAATTGGGATCTTTGAGAAGACCACATCACTAAGGGAATTCCACCTGGAGACCAACAGAGCTAGGACCAACACTTACGCACATCAAGAACCTTGGGATCAATATCAACCGTGAACTCTACATGCAGTCACTGCCTTATGCTTCCCTACCCTTAAAATGCTGATGAAGATTTTCAAACAGCTCCCGGAAAGCCTTCAGGCACACCCTGGTCACAAGCAATCCGAACTATGGGAACAGCCTCTATGCTGGCATCAACATAAAACTCACCAAAAGGTGGCAGAACATTCAGAACTCGGCAGCTAGAATCAATATAACCTCCCTTGCTGCACTCACATCACATCACACCTGAAGGAGCTCCACTAGCCCCCAATTCACAAACGGGCCCAATTCAAACTCCTCACAGACACTTTCAAGGCACTAAATAATACTGGCCCAGAATACCTTAACCATCGCAACTGCTTTAAACAACATTCCAAACACCTCTGCTACTCCAGACTCATCCATGCACAAATCCCAAGAATATGAAAAACCAGATCTGGTGGTCAAGCCTTCTACTACATTGCTCTTAAAGCATGGAACGACCTGCCTTCTCTTCACTTCTTACTTCTTGAATTCGGCAAGAAGCTGAAAGTCCTTGCTTTTTGAGTAGTCCTACTAGGCTTTAGATGAGCTTAGATGCTTAGATTAAAACCTACTCAGCATCAGGATACCCTCGCGGCTGCGTAACATAACATAGCATAGACCTAAATATGGTGCTATATGTACAGTAAAAAATAATGCGTATGACGCAGTACTCAAAATATAAACAAGATTGAAAAAAAACATGGTGCATGTCCCAAGGTTGATCACGGTTGATCAATTATTACACAAACATCTTTAAGAGACTAAGAGAATATTTACATATCAAGTTTGTGGAAAAGCCAGCCCAAATTACTATCGATGCCCGAGCTGCTGGCGCAAGCCGCCTCTTAGTTCCCATTTGGAATAGTTTACCGAATAAAGAGACGGGCGCTGGAAGCAGGATCATAAGAACAGAGTTTTATTTCTCATGAGGAGAGCCTGTCATTTCAGACACGAAACACAGTGTCTTTCGGGAGGTGCTCTACCAGCCTCTCTGAGGCCTGGCCTCTTTTACACTGGTTTATGGCATGTGACCACTCTTTATTACAATCAAGGCATTGTGAAGTAAGGAAAAAGACATCCCCGTAATCCTCGTGTCAATCCCCACCCCCACATGCATCCACAATAGAGGTCCTCAACCTGCTGATAAGAGGAGGGGGCTATCATGCAGCTGAGTGTTCCGCCGATTCTTAGGATGTGTGCGCCTGATCGTATCCCATGGGGTGGGGAGGCCAGGATCAATAGTGGGCCCTTTGAAGAGGAGCGACTTCATACAATAAGGGGGCAGTAAACTGTATCTCCCGGCTTAGGCGATGGCCTCGGACCTGTGTGGACAATCGGACTCGGTGGAAGGGGTCATCAAAGGAGAGGTATTCATGCCGCGTGGACAATCAAGCGCAGGGGGAGAGTTTACCAACAGAGGGGTATTCATGAAGGGAAAGGAGGTGTCGGTCAGGCGAGAGCGTGACTCCCAAGGACGGAGTCACACAGAGAGAGAGAGAGATCTCATGACCCGTACATGAGGGAGCGGGGCAGTCAGGTACAGCTGGGGGGGGGTTATGACAGCTGAGGCGAAGGATGCTTCTTCGAGAGGAAATGGGGGGTTTGCGTGGGTCAAGCAGGAGGGTTGCTTTTCAGAGCAGGGTCGCGCAGAGGGAGAGGGTTTTATGGTCTATGCATGTGAGAGGAGGGGGGGTGTTCAAATACGCGCAGGAGGGAAGCCGGGGATTCCAACGAGCGGGCAAAGAAAAAGGCCATGGTGCCTAAAAATGGCTGTCATGTACATGTGGGCACGGGCCTTTACTGGCGGAATGATGCGGTCAATGTTTCACGGTATTCATGGTGCTTTCAGGGAGGGGATTGGGTAAAGGCAAATGAACGCCGCTTAGGTACATTAATTTTGCTAATTTCCACAGTCGCCGCTTTTACCATAAGCTAGTTCATTTCCTAATTGATGGGTGTACATATAAACATGTATGGTTGATGAAAATTTGTCAATACTAGCAGATTGCATATAACCATGAGCAGTCGATGTGATTGGCAGAATGCAATACATAGAAATTTACATTTGTTGGGTTACTACAAGCCTAGGGTGCAGCATACTACACAGTATAAATGCTTCTGACTTCCTAAAAAAATGGCATCAATGTACAGCTCTAAAGGTGACCGACAAACATTTTGAAACAATACCAAGTGGTTGAGGGGGGGGGGGGGGGATTCAGTTCAATATATCTTCGTCAAAGTGTCTTTTTAGCAGTGAGCCATCACTGGTAGGCTCTCGTCCGTATCTTTTCGTTGGCGCTGTTGAGCACCGGCGGTGGAGCTATAGGTCCAGCTCGGATCTATCCTTACGCGTTGCAGGGTGCGGTCAGTCCTCTACTGTTAGACCACAGTCCTGTTCCCTAACCAATCCTTTTGGTGGTGCCTTATGCTCGGCACCTATATTTCTTTTTACTTCCGTTTGCAAACCTCATTTCCACCTAAATGCTGTTTCTTCTTTCTGAGTCAAAAAGTCATGTGGAAAAAGAGGGGGTTGTTGGATAGTCGAGGGAAGAGAGGGTGGAGTGGGATCAGATCTTTTCGGACACTTCCAAGGGACCAAGGGAGCAAAGGATAACGAGCAGGCAGGCCCATCAATCGGGCCCAAAAAGAGGACGAAGACTTAAGGCACGCATGGGTTAACAGACTGAGGGCTTCAAGGCAGCCCGTCAACTTTTCATTTCCCACATTTGAGACTGCTGTCTCGTCCCGTATCTTGTTGCTCTGCAGCTCCACCTTTGGGCGGGGTCACATGTGTCTCAAGATCTGCAGCCAGGCTGTACGTCACGTCCGACCCTTCTCCTCCGGTGATCGTATATCTTTGAATGGGTACAAAGCAAGCTTTAGAGAACTGGCAGGAGAAGACATTTATGCATTTGAATTCCGCCCTCAATCCTACGCACTTGGGTGATACGTTCATCGGTCACAGCCAGAATTCTATTACCATGCAGTGTATATGTTGGCATTCCTACTGGGTCTGTGCTAAGTCTATTCATCGTTTATTCCTGACACATATGGGGAGAAATCAGACTCCTATCAACTGCGCATTTCATCAAATTCAACATTTCGGAACCTCCAGCGGAGACTCGTCTTTCTAACCCGAGCCTTAACAGTCTAACATTTCCCTTCAGAGCTGGTTAACCCTTTCAAACAGGGAGGGGGTGCTATCAGAGGGGTGGGGCAATCTGGGCATTGGGGATCAATCTGGACATTGGGGCTTGTATCTCTAACGAACTGAAAAATAGGATGCCATTGACATATAGTCCCCCTATGAAAGGGCCAAATTAGGGGACATCAGTCGTCTTACCCGTCCCTTCCTTCTTAGCCAATTCAAGTTCTTTCATTTTTTGCAGAAAGGAGAGGTAGTAATATGGCGAGTTACAATAATTTTAGTTTCTGTCAATTTTGCTGAACACCTTCGTGTTTAATAAGTATCCAATCAGGCTGGTGCCGGCAGGGCACAATTTTAGGCAATAGGGGGGGGTTTCTCATAGAGAGTGAGAGTCGTCCGTATTCTAAACGAGCCATTCGGTACACGTATGACATGTAGAAAGGTAGAGAGAGAGAGAGAGAGAGAGAGAGAGAGAGATAGAGAGGGAGAGAGAAAGAGAGAGAGACGTGTACGGTAATAGGTCATTTAGTGCGCTCACAACACAGAACGGCAGGGGTCAGGTAACACGGAAACGCAAACAGAGGGAAGACATAAACTCATGCATTACATACACACAAACTCAGACAAGGGAGGACAGTACGTGTGTTACATACAAAAAATTCACGACAAAACATAGAACAGTTATTGACCAAAAAGATCTCTTTCTGCATGCTGTGCATCTTTAGTATCCTATTTATCTATGTGCTTAGCTCTTTTTTTACCTTTTTCCTCCTTTTCCTTTCGTTTGCCATCAGTGTTCTCGGTTACTAATACTTACACCTCGGTCGGTTGGTCAGGAATTAACCTGGTCGGGGTACTGCTCACGGCGGGATCTTTGAATCATTTTTCCCTTTCTCCCTTTTGGCGAAAAGGTTCTCCAGGCTGAGGCAACGGAGGGCGTTAATCGGGAGAACAGTCGGACAGCTTAGCTATATCTATACGGGTGCGAGAAGGAGGTGGTATACGGTTTTTAAACATTAACAACATTCCTAGTCTTCCAGACGGGCGGGGCTTAGGTAAACCTTACCCCGGAACTTTCCTTGTCCTTTCCCTATCTAGTTAAACGTCATAGTTGCATTATCTGGCGTGCTGGTTCGAGTATAGTCTGTCATATCGTACTAACCCGTCGAGTATCTACGTCAGTCCATCCTTCCAATCACTAGGTTCTGAGGGAGGAACAGTCATGTCCAGGTAAGGGGGGTGCTACGTCTTTCAAAGCTCGTCATGTATAAGTACTATGCTCAAATTCCCTACTTCCCCTTCCGTTGGTCGTTCGGTCATCACTCCTCCAAACTTCAGCCGATGTTCCGACGTGACCTGCAGATGGGGAGGAGAAAGAAGGGGGGGTTGGGGGCAACATTCAAAACACATCAGCGCGCATAAATCCGAAAATGTTTTTACTTACCACATACTCGACCTATCTCCACACGGTGCATTCTCTACCATCTCGGCGTTTAAGCCCAGAGGGACCAGTAGTGTTAGATAGATAATCATTGATGGTCTGCGTATCTATATGAATCACTTGATCGTGGCCTTTTAGGTCATGTGCAAGGGTGATGGCCAGGTGGCATTCCTTCGGTATTGCTTAAGGGCATCTAAAATGTTTCTCCTGCTGCCTGTGGCATACAATGTAACGGCTTAAGTATCGGGCTTTTTAACCTTCAACCTTGATAAAGCTGCTTACATTTCGCTTATATCGGAGACAGTAGTAACACATTCGAAACTCACTAATGCAATCGCTACAGTGGTACTTGCTTTTTCAAAAACCTTTAATAAAAAATGTTGGCGCACAAACACGAGCCTACAACCCAGGGGGCCGGCCACAGAGCAGACTGGAGCCGGGCGTGAGGGGAACGAAGTCGGTAGCCATTCATTTCATAATAAAAAGTGCGGGAAGTGCAATAACATCGTATCAAAATTCATTGGGAGTAAGCATCATAAATGTCGAGAAGTCAAACTTTCAAATAACCATGGTGCGTTAAAACTTAATATCAATTCATTGTCCGAATGCTCAATCAGTACCTATTTCATATCAATTCATTGCTTTAACACATAATTGGTACCCACCCTATACCAGTTCATTGTCCCAACACATAATCAATATCCATCTTATATCAAATCCTTTTCTGAACACATTATCAATATCCATCTTATCTACTTTCATTGTCCAAAAACTACATACATATCTCAGAACATCAAAGCTTGAGCAATCAGGGTACAACAAAAGAGCTGAAAGTTTCATTTGTATCGGCGCCATTTTGGGCGAGGTCAGGCAGGCCCAGGTATAGTAAAAAAAATGTTTCCTCCATCTCATGGTTGGACCAGAACCTCTTTCGGCAGTTCAAGAGTTTGTTTTCGAAAAGGTCAACAGAAGAGACTGGCAATGTGAACCATCAGTCAAAAAGTGGGGAGGGAGGCAACAATTTCTCTACCGGGTCATACTAGCATCCCACCGGAACTGTTCAAGTTGGCGGTCTTGCGGGGTCTTAGTCATTTCAAAACTGAGGTTGGCGACAGCAGGAGTGCACCGATGTCGCGGTTCCCAACGGGGGACGGGGGCGCCCGTGTAGAAGGGTCGGGGGCCCCCCGGCTCTCATAGAATCTTCAAAGTTGAGGAGAAAAGAGCACAGGACGTGCATCGGTCCTGGGCCAAGCGCCGCTTTTCGATTGGGACCCTGTGGATCAAAGCGTTGGGGTGTCGCTGGAAGCCCCCACCTGGGGGGGTGGGGGAGGCTCGTTCGCGCCGCCTCCCCCTTCTGGCGACCCCACACCGTTTCTCGGCTCCAGCACTTTGGAATGGCCGTACCAGGCAATGAAGAGAGGGGGGGGGGTCGGAGGCAGCAAGACATCCCCCCCCTGTGCGGCCTGCAGGGCACCGTTTTCTCTGGACTTTTCGTAGCGGCCAGACCAGGCGAGACTATCTGCAACTCTCCAGTACTGCCGCAGCATTGCGCTACCGACCTCCGCTCCGGTTTCGTTTTTCTGACGGCCGGAGCAGGCAATAGAGAGGGGGGGGGTCGGAGGCAGAGGCAAGACATCCCCCCCCCCCGGTGGCCCACAGGGCAGAAGGAAAGAAGGGAATGGGGAGACCATAACAACCCTCGGGCTGTCCGCCCCACAGTCTCCCCCTCCGATGGCGGCCAGTCGGGCCCTGCTCAACATGCGTCAAGGCCTCGCCTTCCGGATGGGCGTAACCGCGGACCTGTTGCACTTCGGGAGCTTCCGGAATGGGGGTAGGTATCTGCTGATTTGTATCTATTTCATGTTACCGTTATTTGGGCGTGGCAGGCGGTGTAACAGACATGCTTTGGAGGGGCGGCGGGGCCTAGCTACCTCGTGGCTGTCTTGGCGGCAAGCTTGGCTTCTTTCGCCATTTTATATTTCTCATTACGGACTATTTCTAATGTTTCTTATTTTTAGTGAAGTTGGAAACTCATACTATTTCTAATGTTTCTTATTTTTAGTGAAGTCGGAAACTCATCAGTGGGCTACTGACTTAGCTCGACTTTTTTTTTCCTTCGTTGTCTAGTGTGTGCTTCATGCTAAAGTTTCTGTTAACAGGATTCGGTGATCACTTCATATTTTATATGTCCTTTTATCAGAGCTACCCTCCGGTTGAGCCGGATGATCTACCTCCAATAAATGGTCCGGGTGGAACTAGTTTACCAATCAGTGGGGAGAAGATAGGCATGACGGATTACAACGGGGACAAAAGTCTGCACTACCTATCTTATCACGGCGGGCAAAGACTAGACAGAATATTTCTATTCTTCGTTGTTTGCAGGCGGTGAATACCTCAAAAAGAACCAATATCGAACAATCAATTTTCGGTCAATCAAACAATCAATGGGGAGAATAAGTAGGTACGACGTGTTAAAGGTTTGTGTTTCCTACCCTTTTGCTACCTGCAAAGAGAGAACCTGTTCTTCCCCGTTTGCAGGCAGAGAATCTCCAGAAAACAATCCGCGAACAACAGTTCGGGCCAAACAATCAATCAGTGGGGAGAATAAGTAGGTACGACGTGTTAAAGGTTTGCGTTACCTACCCTTTCGCTACCTGCAAAGAGAGAACGTGTTCTTTCCCTGTTTGCAGACAGCGAATCTCCAAGAACAACAGAGCAACCAATCAATGAACAATATCAGTATTTAAATACCGATTCCAATACAAACAATCAATCAATCAATCAGATGGATAAAGCCATCCTACCAATTAGACGTAACAGGCGTCTCCTACTTAACCTTACCCGGACCGGACCATATGGACAGTTCTTCGTCTTCCCCCTTCCAGCGCCCGATCGTTCTCTTACTCCATGATTTTACCGCAGCAGTCCTGTGGGATCCCAGTCAGGACAGTGGGTCACTCGAGAGAGGTCCGTTCGGAATCGGTGAAGTTCATTCAATCAGCAGCCGGACGAGGGTCCTCTTAAGGCAGGTATACTCCGATCGTTTAGATGTTCACCTCCATCTTCTGGACCTCTCTTACTGGACCTTATGTCGCTGATGGGCCCCGCGTTTGGGGCGCCAATTGTGGAAAGTCAGCCCAAATTACTATCGATGCCCGAGCTGCTGGCGCAAGCCGCCTCTTAGTTCCCATTCTGAATAGTTTACCGAATAAAGAGACGGGCGCTGGAAGCAGGATCATAAGAACAGAGTTTTATTTCTCATGAGGAGAGCCTGTCATTTCGGACACGAAACACAGTGTCTTTCGGGAGGTGCTCTACCAGCCTCTCTGAGGCCTGGCCTCTTATACACTGGTTTATGGCATGTGACCACTCTTTATTACAATCAAGGCATTGTGAAGTAAGGAAAAAGACATTCCCGTAATCCTCCTGTCAATCCCCACCCCCACATGCATCCACAATAGAGGTCCTCAACCTGCTGATAAGAGGAGGGGGCTATCATGCAGCTGAGTGTTCCGCCAATTCTTAGGATGTGTGCGCCTGATCGTATCCCAGGGGGTGGGGAGGCCAGGATCAATAGTGGGCCCTTTGAAGAGGAGCGACTTCATACAATAAGGGGCAGTAAACTGTATCTCCCGGCTTAGGCGATGGCCTCGGACCTGTGTGGACAATCGGACTCGGTGGAAGGGGTCATCAAAGGAGAGGTATTCATGCCGCGTGGACAATCAAGCGCAGGGGGAGAGTTTACCAACAGAGGGGTATTCATGAAAGGAAAGGAGGTGTTGGTCAGGCGAGAGCGTGACTCCCAAGGACGGAGTCACACAGAGAGAGAGAGAGATCTCATGACCCGTACATGAGGGAGCGGGGGCAGTCAGGTACAGCTGGGGGGGGGGGGTTATGTCAGCTGAGGCGAAGGATGCTTCTTCGAGAGGAAATGGGGGGTTTGCGTGGGTCAAGCAGGAGGGTTGCTTTTCAGAGCAGGGTCGCGCAGAGGGAGAGGGTTTTATGGTCTATGCATGTGAGAGGAGGGGGGGTGTTCAAATACGCGCAGGAAGGAAGCCGGGGATTCCAACGAGCGGGCAAAGAAAAAGGCCATGGTGCCTAAAAATGGCTGTCATGTACATGTGGGCACGGGCCTTTACTGGCGGAATGATGCGGTTAATGTTTCACGGTATTCATGGTGCTTTCAGGGAGGGGAATGGGAAAAGGCAAATGAACGCCGCTTAGGTACATTAATTTTGCTAATTTCCACAAGTTGTATACATTTACTCCAAATTAAGCAAATCATGTAACAACCAAGGGAGGGGGTGTTAAAGACTCATTAGCTATGTGTCTAAAGCACGACTATATTTGTAAGTTCCAAGGTACCAAATTAGTATCACGTCCAAGATTTCTAATCTTTCTTAGAATTCAGAGTAAAACAAACAGCAGGCAAAGTTCTGTCCCACAGACAAATCCACAATATTTAGAAGTTCGAAAGGTTACAGAAATTCAGGAGTCAATTCCAAGAGCCCATCCACCAATGCATGTGACCGTTCACCACTGTTCCATTTTCTGAATCTATGAATTATGGAATGGAAATATGACAGATTCAATATTTCATATACATTAGCACTTGGGACCTTTTTTTACCTATTGAGACATTGCATTTGTCTCTAGGTCCAGTAAGTGTGAAGTTATTATTTTGGTGCAGCTGTAACCTACAGTGTAAATACAGCAAGACCATAAATACGTTTTGCAAAGCACTAGAGACTCACACTATATTAAAAAGAGAAAGTTTTCCCTTTTTTAGAATATAGTGTTTGTAGGCCGTAAACAACTTGTAAGCCATATCCAATTTAGCATAGGTCCCATCTGCAATAGGCTACCTGTGCAGTAATACCAAACTGACTTCGGCAATATTCTCACTCACCCAGACATCACATTTGTATTTTAAGAGAGAGGCACCTGCAGTTAACAACCCAAGCCAATTTTATTGGAAGTTGCAGTGAGTGAGACTTGGGGGCACATTAGGATGGCGGGCAGGCTTTGCCCGCCCGCCACCCTAGCGTAACTCGGGACCGCCCGCCTAAAGGGCGGGGGTCCCGACATTGCCATTAGGATGCGCCCGCCACAGTGGCGGGCGCATTCCTCAATTTAACATTGTGGCGGGCGGTGCTCACTGCTCCGCCCGCCACAATGTTAAAAACAAAAGCACGCCTTTGCACAATCGAAGTGGCAGGCACCGCGCGGTGCCTGCCTCTTCGATCATGCAAAGGCAGGGGGTTACCACAGGTACCCCCCCGTGTGCCACCCTCCCTTTGCGCTTCACTCTGGGGGCCCACAGGGGGCCCCCAGAGTAAACACTGCATGCCTTTCTGTGGGGGCATTGCCGCCACGCAAAGGCATTGAAAAAGGCCCATGGTAATGTTGCGGGCGGTGTCTGACAGACACCGCCTGCATGTTACTCATTTTCCGCCCCGGCCGCAAGGCGACCGGGGCGGAAAACAGGCGGGCAGTATTTTGCACCGCCACCTTCCCCTCTGCCATCCTAATATGGCGGGGGAATCGGGCTTGCGATGTCGGGCGGTTTGCCTCCGCCAGGCCGGCGGTGGCCACCGCCAGCCTGGCGGAGGCAAACCGCCCGACATCGTAATGGACCCCTAAGCATGGAGAGATCCAAAAACCTGGTGGATCAAAAGTTAAAAATCTAAGGGATGTGGGGCCTAAATAGGGCAAAACCAAACGTTTCACAACTTGTCTATCAGTGATAAGAGAGGATTCAATCTATTTGAAAATATCCTTAGGCATGCACAATCAATGCACATGATGCAAAATGCTACCAATATAACCAATTGAAGATTACATTTGTTTTAATAATTGATCGGTAAGAATTGTGATGTGCAGTTGTTGACAGCACATACTGATAAAACATGTTTTTATGTGAGTATGAAAGAATTCCAATGCACATTTACGAAAATGGAGGCAGGTCAAACTTAGGAGTCTATCCCACACTGTTGGCCACCCATATGACATGCCATAGTAATTGTCTTTCCCACTCTTATCCAGTCCTCAATGGCAATCCCCCTTGGGTTACGTCCTCTGATAAAAGATGTAGACCCAATTCACAAATCTACGGTCATGTGTACATTTAGCAAATGCAATTATACTTTTTACAAGTGCAAAGCAAACTGACATTCATGTTACTCTCTTAAACGGATTTAGGTCCTGATTTAGAGTTTGGCAGAGAGATCACTCTGTCAAAACATGGTCCTTTTCCAGTTTGTCAAATTTAGAGTGTCATTGACTAGAAGGCACTAGTAATATGGCTGATGGGAAATCTGCCATATATTTCTATGCTTGATTCTACTCCTAATGGCAGGAAGGTGGAGGCCCAGGGTGTAAGTGTTCTGAGAGTTTGTTCACATTCAGAATATTTTTTTACACTGAAAATGGTCATAGATTTGCTGGCAAGGGTAAGTGTAAACCCCTGTTCTGGGTGGGATTTAGCATGTGGGAGAGGTGTGACGCAGCGGCCAGGGCGAATGACTGCTGAGTGTGCACCCTACTGAGCATGGGGCTCACGGTTCGATCCCGCAGCTCAGCTCATCATCATGTGACTCTGAGCAATAGCTCACTTGATCTTCCTGGCAAAGCCCCCAGCGCCTTGAGACCCTTATGGGAGTTTAGTTTGCGCTTTACAAATAGCAGGTTATAGGAACACTAATTGATGGGGTCTAGGGAAAGGCTTTTTTCCACAAGCAAGAATATTTTCCCATGGAGAAAAAAGAAAAGTGCAGAAAACCTGCTGTGAATTTTCGCATGAGCAAACCGACACATTCGCATGGGCTCATGTTAAAATGGAGCTCATGAAAGAATTTCAGGTGAACCGCTGTGAAAAACGAAACAGTCACTGCATCCTCAGAGTTTTCATGGTAATTTGGTAACCTTTGTGAATAAAAAAAATATATATGGAAAGCTACAGTGAAGTAGACATAGACTTGTGGGTGTAGTTTAACGATTATTTTTGTGATTTGGACCTGGCACACCTCTGTCAAATTTCAAATTCGGAAGAAGTGGTCAGCCCAGAGACCACAACTGTGGGTGGCTATGGTTGGCCACTGCCATTGCTACCCCTTGTCTCAGGGGGACATGAAGGCAGCAACAGCACAAAAAAAGTAACAGGACTTTTGCGCCCTGTTTACTTGATATATTTTCCGCTCATTCCCCATTCCTTTTCAAGAGGTACTAATGGTTGGAAACAAATCAACACTATGTAGTCTTTGGGGTTTGAAAGGGTCATTTCTGCTACCCCTGACGTTGGGTAAAACAAAATCTAAGGGGCTTATTTACAAGCCCTTTGCGCCAGCGGTGCAACGCTTTTTCCCCATGTTAAAAACAAGCATTTACAATGCAACGGTCTCACCTTTGCAAAAGTTAGAGCTATTGGCATTGTAAATGACACATTTTTTTATTTATGTGTTGGTTTTGAAAACAGATAAATAAATGGCATTGTCATTTACGATGCCAATAGCTTAATCTCTCACAAATGCGAGACCTATTGCATTTGCACCCACACACACACACACACGCAGAGCCAAACACACACACAGAGCCACACACACACACACACAGATGTGGTGGATGTGGTGGTGGTGGATGTGGTGGTGGTGGATGTGGTGGTTGTGGATGTGGTGGTGGATGTGGTCATGGTGGTGGTGGTGGATGTGGTGGTGGTGGTGGATGTGGTGGTGGTGGATGTGGTGGTGGTGGATCTGGTGGTGGTGGATGCGGTAGTGGATGTGGTGGCGGTGGATGTGGTGGATGTGGATGTGGTGGATGTGGTGGTGGTGGTGGTGGGGATGGTGGATGTGGTGGTGGTGGATGTGGTGGTGGTGGATGAGGTGGTGGATGTGGTGGTGGTGGATGTGGTGGTGGTGGTGGATGTGGTGGATGTGGTGGTGGATGTGGTGGTGGTGGCGGATGTAGTGGTAGTGATGGATGAGGTGGTGGTGGTGGATGTGGTGGTGGTAGATGTGGTGGTGGTGGTAGATGTGGTGGTGGATGTGGTGGTGGTAGATGTGGTGGATGTGGTGGTGTTGGATGTGGTGGATGTGGTGGTGGTGGATGTGGTGGTGCTGGATGTGGTGGTGGTGGATTTGGTGGTGTATGTGGTGGTGGTGGATGTGGTGGATGTGGTGGTGGATGTGGTGGTAGACGTGGTGGTGATGGTGGATGTGGTGGGGGATGTGGTGGTGATGGTGGATGTGGTGGTGGTGGATGTGGTGGTGGTGGTGGTGGCGGATGTGGTGGTGGTGGATGTGGTGGATGTAGTGGTGGTGGATGTGGTGGTGATGGTGGATGTGGTGGTGATAGCGGATGCAGTGATGGTGGATGTGGTGGTGGTGGATGTGGCAGTGGATGTGGTGGATGTAGTGGTGGTGGATGTGGTGATGGATATGATGGTGGATGTGGTGGTGATGGTGTATGTGTTGGTGGAGGATGTGGTGGATGTGGGGGTGGTGGATGTGTTGGATGTGGTGGTGGTGGATGTGGTGATGATGGTGGAATGTGGTGGTGGATGTGGTGGTGGTGGTGGTGGTGGTAGGCTAACACTCGTTTGTAGAAAAAGCACAATGTTTTTTGTTGTAGAACCCTCGCCCATTAGGGTTATCCCTAAAAAGAAAAGAACTAAATTAATAGGATTTTGTGGAATATGTGTGTGGAAAGAGAGAGGGGCTGAGTGACCGTCTCGCTTCTATCGGGCACATGTTCATCACGCTCTGGAATGTGGAATTCCCGGGCGGAATGTCATAATTTGAATGCTGGATTGTGACGATCTCTCGGGAGCAACGTTGATCAGAGGGGGGCTCAGTGATGTAAGTCATTACCCTATAAACTTTGAGGGCGCAGGAGTGAGGAGGGGGCCAAGAATTGATTGCAGTATCTTAGCTAAAATAATGTTGGAGGAGGAGAGCTTTCAGGTCAGTCTTGAGAGTAGCTGGTTGTGCGAAGATTTGGAGCGAGGTGAGTTACAATTTCTGGTTGCGCTACCAGAGAAGGATTGTGCCATTAGTGGTTCCATTTTATTGGAAGGGGGTTCAAGCAACATTGCCGTGTCTCGATTTGCACAATTTTGGGGTTTTGTGGAAAGGTAGTGTGTGAAATACAGTGATACAAGGTATCTACAGAGTCTGCACGCTGAAAGGACTGCACGGCGCAAGGCATGTAGCAAAGGCGTTCTGGGAAATGTAAGAGCTCCATACACTGAAGAGCTGCAATTGGGAAGGTGTGTAGTGAAGGAGCGAAGCAGGGCATGACGTGGAATGCACACAGGGGACGCAGGATGCACGCCTTGGTCTGCACATTGTGAGGGCGTAGGAAAGGAACATGCTTGTACTAAACGGTTCAAGGAATATGCAAGGTTGGCGCTGCATGCTGAAGAGGCTGCATGAGGAAGTTAGGATATGTTGTGAAGAGGTGTAGATGACTTTGCATGCACAAAGGGAGTTGCAGAGAAAGAGTTTATGCAAGATTTAGCTGGGTGCGCAGAGTTTGCCATTGATTGCAAATTGAGGGCGCTGCTGGTATCAATAAGCGTAGTTAAAGGATTGCAGCAAGGCATGCCATGAGTTGGATGTACACTAAAGGGGCGCACACACTGCACAGCAGGCCGCCGGCTAGGTCAGTGAAAGCAGCGTGGACCCAGGCAGGGCAGGAGGAGGCTGCACACAATCCCAGCAAACCTGAGCGGGCGCTGCTGTCTGATCTACCGCACACTCCCAGGGCCGTGGCTCACGAGCACAAGACATAGAGGGCGTGCGGCACTTGCAGCGGGTGGCGCGCACCGGTGGAACACTGGGGAGACTGGAGCGCGAGCGAGAGGGCAAACAAGCACAATTACATTGTCCGGCCGAGCACGAGTCGAGCAGCCCCGGGACTCGGACGGCGAGCGCGGGGACAGGAACTGCTGAAGGAGGGCTGGCGCGAGGACAATGCTAGGGGAGCTTCACGTCCGAGCACCACGGATAGGAAACCCTGTTGCGCGCAGAGTACAGACTGCTGTCTGTGGTTGTTGTGACTTTGCCTGTGCGTGCTGTGTGAGTTTCTTAAGTCATGTTCAACTCTAAACGCTGTAAGTTATTTATATTTTTTCAGTGTTCCGGAACCAGAGAATGCGTCATATACAACAGAGACGGGGTTGATAATAGTCTAGTGATATATTAAAAACAAGTGCTCGAGCGCTCACCATTTGTCTCTAAGCCCTGTCCTTTTCAGATTGGGGGGCGTGTTTTCTAGGATGTAAACAACAATCAAAAACATGCCTCCAGTCTGAAAAGGACGGGGCTTACAGACAAATGGTTCTTCTTTCTATCTAAGCCCCATCCTTTTCAGACTGGGGGCGTTTTTTTGACTGAGAACGTCACTAGGTAGTAAGAATGTCGAAAACACGCCCCCCAATCCAGAAAGGACGGGGCTTAGATCCAAAGAATGACGTCAATGGGACCTCTTCTCCAATGGCTGGCCACCGTTTAGGAGGCCAGCCAAAGAGAAGAGGGGCGGGGCTTAACCTCGCTACTCAGAGTCATTAAATCTCGCCAGCGAGACTGCGCCTATGCGCAGCCTACGCTAGCCGAGACCTACTGACACACCGGCGTAAATAATCCCCTAAATTTCTGCCGGCAGATACTGGTGGCAATGTTCATCAATACTGCTGTGCATCGATGTACAAGTGTTGTTCGTCCAAGAAAAGGTTTTACCATCTCGCCAAAATGTATTTTATTCTCAAAAATACGGTGCTGAGCCCTTTAAACTAATGAAAGCTAACAGCATTGTTGTTTAAGCTAAGCTTATGCTTTTCATCTACATGTTCGGAATCCAGATCATCGGGATAACGTGCACTGGGCGAGCCTTCGGTGACTTTATACCACATCTGATACACAGGAGATAAAAGGATTTACTTTCAAGACAGGCAAAATTGAAAGGCAAGCGTGAAATTATTATGAGATGTATGGTTCATGAAAATGCCGAGGAGGGATAATTATGCATTCTACAGCAACAAGCCTTCCAAGATAGTAGTCCGCTTTCAAGTAGCTATTTATTTCTACACCTAATCCCTTTTTAGCCGTACATGGTTTATTGCTTTATTGATTGTGGAACAAACTGTGTAATCAATTTAGCTTTAAAAAATTCTTTTAGAATGAAAGGACAGCAATTAGACAAAGTACGGGTATAGAAAGGCAGGCAATTTCATTAATTAATGCAGTCACTTTTTCTAGTGTTCCTTTGGGAAAAGGGACCAGCAATCCATTGTGTTTTCTTATAACAGCTACACCCCACTCAAGCTTTGCATAATCTCTGCCCCGTCCACCAAATACTCTCAATAAGCAAGACAATAAATTGTCTTTCCGCGCATGCCTTCTATCATTCTAACCATTTAAAAACTCATGTGAAACTGGCAAATTTACTAATCTGGCATTCAGTGGCCTATATTTCAGGGCAGATTTATCAAGACTTTGCGCCGCTGCAGAGTCATGCAGAGTGGCTCTAAGCTGTGCAATGTTTTCAAAGAGAATTAACTTATTTTGCACTGAAAAGTGCACTTTTTCCAGTTCATATAGTTCTTTGTGCTGCTTTGCCTTACTTTGTGACAATGGGCTTTACATGAGTGGTAATTGGACGTTCCAGGTCAAGCATCCATATTTTTTTTTACTAAGACCACTATCTACTAAAATTGTCAGACCATGCTTTCCGTCCAAAGATAACATCTCCTGCAGGTGCAAAATTGGAGAAATGTATTTACTTCTCCAAATACTTCACATGCTGTATGGTTGCTGCACTGTGGGGTACACCTCCAATGTTTGGATTGATTTAAAAATAGTTTTGGGGTAGAATTTTATACTGGAAGTGAATACTTCCATGCAAGAATATTGTTGCATTGTGTATGTTCGCAATGGAAGGACTGAATCCATGATTTGACTGACATACCAATGTCCACATCCTGTTGCCTACTGAAAGCACATCAATGTCAACATATTCTAGGGCAATAGACTCTGGGCCTCAGCCAGGTACGACACCCACATAGATAGCATCAGATAGAGATTTCTGTCAATGTGAAGTTGGATTTGAGCTTTCTCTGATCCCTCTAGAGGTTTAGAGGGGGCAGCAGCACCGCCAAGCAGATTGCGGCCTCAAAACTGTCTCGCAACAGTGTGAGAAGGGTCTGGACTTACGAGCCTTTAGATGCTCTAGCCAGGGTTTCTTCAGAAGCGACATCACTACTGCTCTGCTTAACTCAGAGGTAAAATATTGGTTGATACGATTTGTGCACTAATTCCTATATGTCAAAAGACAAGTTTCTAAATCTCAATATTCGAAAGCCAAAACTATACTAATGAAGAATCATCATTTTCAGAGATGGCAAACTAATTACGAATGATAATTAGGAGAGACAGCTAATGCTACCATAAATAAGTAGTGTTTTTTTTCAAATTAAAAAAAATAATTAGCAATTAGGGTAAAAATCTTCAAGGACACAATTAGAATCCACAGCTGTGTTGGAAAATATTTCTCTCAGAAAAGTCATCCCAAAATGTTTCCCTTCCTGCTCCTCTTTTCCTAACCTTGTTTTAGTTGGCTTTAGGACTCTGAGCACTTTAACACTGCTAACAAGTGCTAAAGTGCACGTGCTCTCTCCTTAAATCATGGTAACATTGGCTCATACCCAATTGGCATATTTCATTTACTTATAAATTCCTAATAAAGTGAATTACATGTGCCCGGGGCGTGTAAGTTAAATGCTACAGATGAGCCTGCAGCACTAATCGAGCCACACACTTAAGTAACCCCTTAACAATGGCTCAGCCTGCCACTGCAGGCCATGTGTGTGCAGTTTTAAACTGCCACGTCTACCTGGCAAGTTAAACATCTTGCCAGGTCTTAACCTTTCTTTTTAAAACATGTATATTACCCGCAAGGTAGGCCCTGGACAGCGCAAGTGCAGAGTGCAGTGTATTTATAAGGTAGGACATGTATTTTTAGGGTTTACATATCCTGGTAGAGAAAAACACTTAAATTCCTTTTTCGCTACTGCAAGGCTAATCTCTCCCCTAGGATATCATTGGGATTACCTTATTACATTTTATAAGTGTAATATTCAATGAGGAAGAAACAGGGCCTCCAAGTTTCGTGGCTCTGGAATCATATTTTGAAATCACAACTTATGGTGCAGTTAGATTTTAAATTGCAATTCTGAAAATGGCACCTTTAGAAGGTCAGTATTTTCTTACTTTAGCCCTTGGGTGCCTGCTGCCTGACTCTAATCACATGTCTGGGATGGGTGACAGCTGGGATTTGTGTTTTCCCTCTAGACAGCAACAAAAAGGGAACTTAGGTGTGACTTGATGGATCTTCCTGTGACAATGGGAGGGAGAAGCTTGGCACAACTTGACACTTATACATAAATAGGCTGTGTCTTGTGCACACACAAAGGGCTCCATACCCCCATGTCATGAGTCTGGAGCCAGGGCAGGAAGGACAGAGACTCTATGTACTTCAAAGACATCTTTTGAAGACTCCCTCACTTCAAAGGCACAACTGGGTATAAATACTGGACCTCTGACACTACCAACTCAGTACACTTCTGGACCTGAAACCCCTTTACCTAGAAGAAGAACTGCTGTGCTTGAGAACTGCCACTCTGTTGGACTGCTGCTCTGCAAGACTGCTGCCTTGCTGTGTTAACCTGCTGCTTATTTCTGTCTGGGTAAAGATTGGACCCCCATCACCTAATCCGAGAGTGACTCCAAGGGCTAACTGATTAGGCTCCTGATTTGAAGACTGGGCTCCTTTGGCTCCTGTGCCTGGGCCATTGGAAGTGGAGCACAGGTGCTTGTCCCAGCAAAACCTACACATCATCTGCTGCAAGTTCAGAATTGATGAATCGCTGCTGTGCTGGAATAGGAGCAGTGCATTGAGCTCAGAACCAGCGCATCACCATCAAAATGCCTCCTCGGAGCCACTGCATTGCCGCCACTGCAGAGAGATGATCAACGCATTCTTTCAACTGTGTGGAGAAACAGACTGCATCAGCTTTAGAATCAGTGTATCTCGGAGCCAGTGATTTTTCTTGGAACCACTGCATCGCCATCATTGCGTGGATAGAATCAATGCATCACCTCAAATGCAGAATCAACACCGACGCATCTACCTGCTGCACCCCTCAATCTCGCTGTTGCGACAAGGATTATGGTACTTTTGTTCAGCGGGCCTTGAAGGGTCACTGTATCCGGTCCATGCTTCATCATGGTCGGCCTGAGCTATTGACTTTGTCCCAGTCAGGCGTGACCAGATATCCCAACAGGTGCTTATTTCATCTAAGCGCTATTTTCACATTTATTCTTTAAAAATTCATATCCCAAATTTCACTCATTGGATTTTTGTCATTTTGGTCTTATTTTGTTTATTGAATTAAGAGCTATTTTTTTAACTTGATTTGGAATCGATTTGCGTTGTATTTTTATTGTTTTTCTGTTTGATGTATTGCATAAATACTTTACACATTGCTTCCTAAACTAAGCCTGACTGCTCTGTGCCAAGCCACCGGAGGGTGAGCACAAGTTAATTTAAGGTGTTTGTGTGACTTACACTGACTAGGATTGTGGATCCTGCTTGGACAGGGTGCATGCCGCTGCCAACCACAAACACAACATCTAACATGCTATAAGTGGCAGTGGCATATGAGACAATACTAACGGCATGATTTTACTAAAGTGGCAGAAATGGTTTTGCGTATTGAGTCTCGCACCAGTGACCATTTGCATTTATATTAAGAATGCATCTTGTAATATATCTTGTTGTTCTACATGATGGAATGGCTTTTGTCCTAGGCATCTCCCTGTACAAACGAATGCACTGTTATGACAAAATATTCGTGAAGCTGTTAGCAGAATTACAATTGTCTTTACTCATATACAGTAATCTAAATTTGAATAGCTCAGATTATCGTCTAATGCACACAAATGACAGGGAAGACCGGTTGCAAAAGTGTGCACTGTGTGTTCTGTAGGACTAGCAGTCCTGGTTAATACTGTCCTGGTTAGGTAATTGAAACTAACTCATGTCTGGCATCAAATAGCTAGAATGGCCATTTTGAGGGACTGGGTTTTATTCTTGTTTCCCTTTGCAGTGTGAAAGAACACATGCCCTCTCTCTTCTTCCCCTCATCTTTCTCTTCGCTTTCTTAACTCTTCCACCTTCTCCTCCTGTTACTCCACCTCCACTTTCTATTTTTGTAATCTAGTTTCAAAACAGTGCCACGCATGCCTTGCTCCGCGCTGCTGGTTTTCCTATGTTCCTCTCAGCGCCCCTCTCTCTCTCTCTCTCTCTGCTTCTGTTTTTTAAAAAGGAATGTTTTTACTTTTTTTCCACTGCCATTCCTTTTGCCTTTGTCGTCTATTTCTCTATCCCATCCCCTTTTCGAGATCACTCGGACATAGTTCCCTTTCTATCTTATTTTCCATCTTCTTGTGTCAAAGTAGTCACAAAAAATGCACTACCTCTTGTCGTGGTTTCCTTTGCCACACTCCATCTTCCAGTCCCACATAAAGTCAGCCTTTCAATCCAGGCATCAAAGAAAGTTGTTTTCCCTTATTGGGAGCTTTTTTTCATTTTATATTCGGAACTCAATATCAGGTCTGGTGTATTTTGTGACAAACTTATTTCAATTTTCAGGGATCTTTGATTTTTCATTTCCTTTGCTGGAGATTCATCGGCCTGGTTAAATCAGACTGAGTTTATCCAGTTAACTAATAAAGGAAAACCCACCAACACCGATGTGATAGGGATCATGGAGGCCATCATAAAAGCAATGGGTGCGACAGTGCGTCCCTCTGGAACATTTAGTAGGCCCATACCCTATTTAACTGTCGGGATAAAATATGACAACAATGAGCCTTAGACATGCTTAAGTTGTAGCTTCCCACGTCATAAACAGAAAAGGGATCATTGATCAGAAGAAGCAGCTAGGAACTAATTTGTGCTTCTATTATGTTGTAGTCACGGTCAAAAACTGTGCAAGAAATCCCTTATAACTCTGTTTCTTAAATTAGTAGTTTGGTCCTTGGCTTTTTGTATTACATCAACTTCTGGTGCAAGTGTCAAGAGCTAAAAGGAAAAAAAGCTACCATCTAATAATAGTAGACCCTTTTCTAATAGAGTTTGGGAATTAGTTGTACTGTAGCTTTTTTTTAAAAACTTTTTATTAAAATATAAAAAAAATATTTTGATAGTTGAATTAGTTTCCTTTTTTTGCCTAAGGATCTCTGCTTCAATGATGTTAATGATTTCATGGATAATTCAAAATATCTGTAACATACATCTTTTTGACTTTGACTGGTGGGCTCACAGAATTAAACTGCCTCGTCATCTCTCATATCTCAATGTACAGAGCAGTCACTTCAGAGATCGACGGGCATGCCATCCAGTGAGACATGAGACACCTTCATTTACTCCAGGGAGGCCGAGAACAGGACGGTCGCCGAGATACGAAGTCAATCATCGCCTTAATCAGTCACATTAGCAGTTGACATCACATGCTCGGGTTCGCTCTTACATACATCAATCAGGCAGTTCACACAGTCCATCGAAGACCTCCTCCTGCAAGCTGCTGCCTCGGATCCAGGCTCAAGTGTAAGATGAATGCCTCTGTAGCCTTGATCGATCTCAAAACGTCTAATTTCATTTCCAAACTTTTCACTGAAAAGCTTTCCTCTACAGCTTTCAAGTCCACTAAAGACTCCTTTTAAAGGGAGATTCAAAGCTCATCACTGTGTTATAATAAGCATTCTTAATACACCCTTCATCTCTGCCCCAGTGCCTCATTTGATGAAAATAGTTACATTGGTAAGCTGTTAAAAGATGGTAACTATTGTCACATTACATCACTCCCTGCAGTCTCTGGCTATAAGACAAAATGTTAGTGAGATGGCTTTATGATCATCTTGAATCGCTGCTTCGTTATGCAGTAACAGTCCTCTGCCTTTGATACAGTACAATCTCTGCTGCCTTTCGGCAAATATTACACTACATATATGCCACATACATACACAGCTACAAATATCTAAGGTCTTCACTCATACCTAGCTCAAAATTTCACTTCAGATAAAGGACAGAAAACATCTTGGTTGTTGCCCGGATAATCTCAGTATTATGCAGAATACAGGTGTAGCTGAGGTTTGGCACACTTGGATCTCCCTGTGCATTAAAACTATTCAACCACAGTACCCCAATCGAATAGGTGGCCTAGGTAGGGATAGCAGTGATGGCCTTTTAAAGGTTTTTCCTCCTTCCTGATCACCTTTGCTAAAACGTTATCACTTCTCCAATCTAGGCGATGCTCTTTCCTTCAATATCCCTTCTAGCTTGTCTCTATGTCATGTCATGTTATGTTGTGTTGTGTTTTGTTATGTTGTCTGTATTTGTGTAGCACCCTTTTACCGTTGAGGGTATCCTGGCCTTTAGCAGGGGTGTAAGGTTAGCCCTGGGTGGGGGGTTCTTACTGGAAGAGCCAATTGTATGCAGCTGTTCAGATGGGCTGAGCCTGTATTGCATAGTGCTTTGTATGTGTGGGTGAAGAGTTTCACCAGGGTTTTTTTTTACTATCTGGCTATCTATCAATCAGGCTCCGAATACCCTTGATTTCTTTCACATCTTTTATGCTTATCATGTGGGCACTGCCTTGAAAAAGCTCTTGGCCAATTGGCCATAAGGGCGAAACACGTGTTGGCTGTTCTCGTCCTTTCTGTGTTTTCGCACTGGACCTTTCCCTAATAAATGAACAAGAAACCAAAAGACATGTGTTGGACTACGTGATTATAGGATACTACATTTACAAGTGCAACTTCCTTCCTCTTAAATCCCAGCATGCATTTTAAACTAGGTGATCTTTGGGTATAGCCCTTTGAGGAGCAAGTGCCAATCATCAATTGGGTCCTGACCTTGGAGGTTGCAAGGTTTCCAGATTGCATCCACCTCTCTGCTTACCACTACGAAATAGGCTGTTTGTCACTACCAGGACATTCCACACAGTTAAGGCACATGTCCTACCTTTCACCTACACCGCACCCTGCCCGTAGGGCCAGCTAGGGCCTACCTTAGGGGTGACTGATATGTAGAACAAGAATTTGCAATGCAATAGGTCTCGTCTTTGTGAGAGTTTGAGCTATTGTCATTGTGAATGACGATGTCTTTCATTTATGTGTTTTGTAAACATGCACTTTGTACTAATAGCTGGCATAAAAAAGGCGCAGTTACTGCCAGCCTTGCTTCTTGTAAGCAACGACTATAAGTACAAAGTGTGTGTTTACGCACCGCTTGCAGGTTTTCAAACCACATAAATAAAAGACATTGTCATTTACAATGCCAATAGCTCAAACTCTCGAAAAGGTGAGACCTATTGCATTGCAAATGCTTGTTAAAGAATAGATACAGGGTGTAAACAAAACAAAACAAAAAAACACCAAATAAAACTCAGGCCAGAAACAGATAGGGTGTTTCCAAATCCGATTCAAGGTATAAACATAGAAGATTTTACTGGGATGTGGCACTAAGGGCTCATATTCTAAAAACTTGCATTTTTAGATGGCCACTACACACACTGAGCAGAATCTTCGTACTTGTAGTTTAGACCATTCATTATTAATTATCTTCCTCCAGTGAGGCACTGCCAAAGTAGATCTACACTGTTAATACATTAATTCAGTCTACAATCTCTGCCTCCAGTGAGATTAGGCTGTAGCATACATACCTTTCTCAATCTATCACGGTGCATTTTGAAACGTAGCTTTAGCTAATCTATGATTTTAATGGAATAGAAAAGGTAAGGGTCTCTAAAAGAACGTGGCAAAGAAAGGTAACTAGAAATCCTTTACAAGAGGTCTGCCCAATGTAATTATATTACAAGAGCGTGGCCAATGTTTTAGGGCAGGGCCTAAACATGTGAGCTAGAATCAAATGCTTGACAAAGTGCGACACCTGACCAGTATTTGGAAATCCCTGTGTGAATTTTAGGTTAATGAATCTAAACCCATTACATAATAACATGCACAAAAGACACCCCAAAGCTACTGGCATTGCCGAAGATGGTCAGCAGTGGTGTTTACAAACAGCTAATTGAATTCTGAGTACAGCAGACATTAGGATAGGAGTGAATCACCAACTCATTTTGCTCTTTCTACTTTATGCCCAGAGCGAGTGGAATTATGGAACTGAGCAGCTATGGCATTTTTCACGTAATTCTACATTTGCTGCATTTCCCCACATAATCCCAACACTGCAGCATAATCTGCAGATTTTAACAACAACAAAATTCTAGCTCGAATGGTTTAAATGGTATTAAAAACATAGCTAAACGTGATTGGTGTACAGTAGAAGGCCTTCTGCAAGATGACTGGTCATCTTTCTGTTGCTTATGGCTATATTTTGAGGACTAAACTGGTACTAATGCAGTGCAAGAGGCAAAGCATTCAGTGGTAAACTCAGTTCCTGCAGTAGGCCCTGGCATGATATAGCTTCCTCCCCCGGAAGGTCCTCCAGTTCAGGATAACCCATTATTGTGCAGGACGCTCAAGCGGATCACCCACCTTTGCAGGAGGTTATAGGCATCCAGCTGATAAGCCCACCTGCATGAGGCCTAAGGCTCGTGACCCAGCTCTTTTGCTACGGAGAACCGCATTTGAAGAGGGGTACTTTGTCATAAGAGGCCTGGATTTAACGTAGACAAGTCTACCTCCCTTCTCACTGCACTGCAGACCGAGTATCCTGCTGACATATCTTTCTGACGTGCATGATCAGGCCCCACCTCCATGCAGTATTCACTAGGGTTCCTGCCTCTTTTTAAGGCAGAGAATGTAAGTGCTGTAACCTGTCAGTAGTGTCCAGGGGTGTAACACAGGCCCCCGCATCCCCCGCGGTGTGGGGGGGCCCAAAGCTCCAGGAGGCCCCCTCGGCACTGCCCTCTGGCCAGAGAGCTCCTGATTGAGCTCGGAGGGAGCCCCTCTAAGGTCCATGCAGGGAGGCCCCCTCAGTTTTCGTTACGCCAGTGGTAGTGTCCCCCCTTTGCTGGTGAATCAGAAGGCACAGCCTGCCCGCAAGAGGCTGCCGAGGGCCTAACCACCACCCACACACAAACCCTGGACAACCCCTGTTCTGTTCACAGGACAAAGCTCACATTCGGCCATGAAGTCGGGGTCCTCTAGGGCTGGCGCTGCAGGGAAGGACAGGAGTGAGGAGGAACCATGATGCCACTAAAGAAGGACAGACAGCGTGTTCTGGAGCAGAAGAGAGGAGGTGGGGTGGCTGGGGCGGCTGCAGCTGGCACTGCACAGGAGGCTGTGTGCTGGCCAGACTGCTCTTCGCACAGGACTGGATCGGCAAGCTACTGGGTGTAGGTCTGTGTCTCTGTTGTACAGAGCTGGCACTGCAGAGAAGGGTGCTGCCACTTAGCGAGAACCTTCGGGGGTGAGCAACACAGGAAGGGTAGGCCCCTGTACGCACAGCACCTCGCAAAGGAGTACTGTCCTGCAGGGAGGGTTATACTCTCACCAGCACCTCCTGGACTGGTACTAATTAGAGGCAGCAGGTTGCGTGGGCACAACACCTCCTGCGGCCGGTAAAAAATAGAGGGGGGGGGGAATTCAAGCACAGCATATCCTGTGGCGTGTTTATTATGGAGGGGCAGGCTGCGTTGAGCCAGAGCAGCTCCTGTAGCCAGTTACAGAGGGGGTGTGAGCACTTTTGGTACAGCTCTCTCTGTGGCCGGATAAGTAAGGAGTACAGCACCTCCTGGGAAAATTTGTAGAGGGAGAGGGCGCTTTCACACAGCGCCGATAGAAAGCAGAGCCCCAGAGGTGGGTTGGAACAACCAGCTCCGCACTTAAGGTGTCAACAGTGAACAGTTTAGAACAGCGTGGGAGGTCAGGGGCCAGGATGGTGGCCGTGGGAGCACACAGCCAGCATGCTAACACCACGAGACAACTGTTGTTCTTCTAACATAACTGCATTGCTGTACCTCTTTGCGTTTACTTCACGGATGGCTCGTGCTACAACACATGAAGGTTATTTCACTCCTGTCTGTCACTCACACCACTTTATTGGTTGTTACGTTCTGTGCTAACAAGTGCTATTTAAATTTCTAAAGATATATTTTTGCTAACGTCATTGTTTGCTTAAAGCGGGAGTCATCCCTGTCTTCTCAGACTCTTGAGAGAGGGCATAGGAGTGATGGGAAAAAGTGACCAGGACAGAGGAAAAGGAGGGGAGACTTTCAGGTGACTGTGGAAGGGACCTGTGAATTGTGTGCGCTAGGATTGGCTTGGAAAGGCTGCGTTGCGCCGTCTGTTTTTCTGGCCTGCCTTACGGTTTTCACCCAGTGGCAATCTGCGGGTCCAACAAAGGTGTTCTGCTGTGGGATTGGTTCTCAAGAGAGTGAACCCACAACCTGTGTGAGGGTCGCCTTGGACTCACGGTCTCTGAGGCAACATTTGGTGTAGTAGCAAAACCAAGTATTGCTTTTCACCCGAACCCTTGTGGGAAAGCTCCCTTCTGGGTCTCCCGTCCTTCCCGCCAAACCTGGGCCCCTAAGATATGTCGTCTGATTCCAGGTTTGCGAAGTCCAACGCAACTTGCAATTCAGGGCATCTTTTCCAGAGTGCCGGGCCTCTGACCTTCGGTTCATAATGAACAAGCATTTTATTCTGCACTACAAAATAATGACATGAAACGATGGCTCTATAAAAAGTGTGTTATTACAGCACCTCACCACAAGTTAATGCAGCCAGCGATGGCAGCAGTGAAACCCACAAAGCCACTACAAACGCTTTTCATTTGTGTCAGTCCTGAGACATAAACGAGAGGCTGCTAGCGCCCAGGTTCTTTGCTAGGCAACTGGGTGGACGCTTCTGAGTTCAGAGAGACTGTGGGCGATCACCGGTTTCCTTAGCTTTTCGCAGTTAAACTAAGCTGTGACAGGGCAGAGAGTTTGGTCGAGTTGTGCAATTGCTGTGTGTTCCAGGCAGCCCGACCTGTGTGACATGCATTTATAGAAAGGGCTGCGATGGCTCAGCTGGACAGGAAGAAAGTTTGATTCAGATAGCTGTTGTCATGTCTTTCAGATGATTGAAGGGGTGGTGCAAGTCACTTTCAGGAAGGAACAACGCTGGTGTTTGCTTGTGCATGTGAAGTGGAGGAAGACTAATCATACACTGTGCATCTGGCACTTTTTAATGCCTCTATTCACCTGGTTAACGCCCCCCAAATCCCCATAGGTATTTCGGGCTCCCTCGCTACACTCACTCACAACATTGCAGTACGGCTATTGTTTTACGCCTCACCACTTTCAAATGTCACCAGCCACCACTGGCCTCCTGTGGCCACTCAACAGGGAGGGGGTAGGCTGAATTTGAGTACAGCACCTCCTGTGGCCAGATAAATAAAGGAGCACAGCGCCTCCCGTGGCCAGCACAACAAGAAGGGCATAGATTGCTCAAGTACAACATCCCATGCAGCCGGTATTACAGGGAGGTGGCTGGACGCTTTCAAAACAGCACCCCCCTGTGGGAAAATGCACAGTAAAGAGAGGAATGTTGCCATCAGCCCACCACCGCCTGCCATCATGGGAAGGGACGGCGTTTCAGCACAGTGCCTCCTGGGGTCAGTTCTAGGGGTAGCGGAGAGGGCGCTTTTAGCACAGCACCTCATAGGGCCATACAACACGGAGGGGGTAGGCTGAATGAGTACAGCACCTCCGGTGGCCAGATAAATAAAGGAGCACAGTGCCGACCGTGGCTGGATACAACAAGGAGGCCGTAGACTGCTTGAGTACAACACCCCATGCAGCCGGTATTAAAGGAAGGTGGCTGGACGCTTTAAAAACAGCACCCCACTGTGGGAAAGTGCACCGTCAGCCCACCACCGCCTGCCGTCATGGGAAGGACAGACGATGTGCACGCGGGGATGGCCTTTAGTGGTGGCGAGAAAAAAAGTCCCCAGTGTCTCAAGCCGCCAGTAAAGCATCCAATCCCCGTGTGCACATCTTTTGTCTCGTTTGTCTCCCCGCGTGCACGCTGGAATCGTATATATTCCAAAAGTCCTCTGTATGGCAGAGCAGCGCATGTGCTGCTTTTTGCCAAGCCGAGACCTAAAAAGGTAAGTTATAGTCGCCACAACCACTTTATGTGGCACGTCACAGCGGCAGTAAACTACGCGCAAAGGCCCTGCAGTGGCAGAGGCCTGAATGCCAAACAGGTATGGAGCAATCTTACCAAGTTTATCATAGAGAGCACAGGCACTTTAGCACTGAACAGCTGTGATAAAGTGCTCAGAATCATAAAACGACCAACAACAGTTCAGAAAAATACAGGAGGAAGGCAAAAGGTTCTGGGATGACCCTGCAAAAAGGGCCAAGTCCAACAGAGAGGTTGAGGACCGGTCTGGCTGCTGCGCTCTGGATGGTTTGTAGTCTCTTTATGAGAAGCTTGGTGGTTCCTGCATTGGTGGAGTTATGGCAGTCCATCCTGCTGGTGAGAAGATATTGGGAGATGGCTTTCCTGGTGTTGATCAGAAGCCACTTGTAGATCTTTCTTAGCATCCTCACAGTGTCGAAGAATGATAGGTGAAGATATTCACCTGTTAAGACATGTCCAAATTGTTGTCAATGATGATTCAGATATTTGTAACTAGCAAGCTGAGGATGAAAGTGTGTCAGAGGTCTGTAGGCCACTAGGTTGAGTTCCATGGTGATGCCTTTTTTCCAAAGATCACCACTTCTGTCTTGGTAGAGTTCAGTTTGAGACATTTGGACGTTTCTCAGGTAACCATTTCTGTTAAATAGGTGGTGAAGTTGTTCTTTGTGTATTGGGAGATTTGTCTGAGAGGGAGAGTATCAGTTGCATGTTGTCGGCATAACTCCAAAACATACAGAAACTCCAGACTATCCAGATCGCAGCCACAAGGCTCATGCTTGACCACTCACACCATACCCACATCATGCTGCACCTCAGGAAGATTCACTGCCTCCCCATTCACAAGTGCAGTCAATGTAAACTTCGCATGCTTACATACAAATTCCTACACAACACAGGACCAGAATAACTGAACAGCAGCATACACTTTCACCAGCCCACCATTCCTATGCTCTGCTCACTCTCACTTAAACACACTCTCCGCATCCACAAAAGCAAAACTGGAGGTCGCTCATTATCCTACATTACACCCAAGAGATGGAATGCTCTCCCTCAACACATCCGATTCTCCTCCTCACTTGTTCAGTTCTGCTAGAGGCTGAAGACCAGGCACTTCATATAAGCACCTTGGGACCGCACACCTACACATCTTAGCACCTGGATACCCTCTTGGGTGATTAGTGTGCTATACAAATCAGCATCACAAAGGTTTTTGATGTCTGATTGTGGATGTTGTCGGCCAGTGAGGTCATGTTGAAGTTATTTGTTAGAAGCCTTAAAGTATTTGTATTAAATTAAGAAAGTTTGGTTCTTTCAATGCAAACATCAGCAGAAAAACCTGTATGCATTAAAAGAATGATACAGGCCCAGACTTACTACAATAGCAGAATAAAATGCAACACACCTGGGTTTAAGATTTGTGGGGAGGAAAGCAGAAGCATGTTTTGAGAGAATAGGGAAATATATTTAGACACCACAGTAGAAGTGAAGGCCACACGTCTGCGTTGAGGGAACACATGTTTAAGAAAATAAGCAAATAAAGCTGAAAAGAAGCTCATGGCAGACAGGGTGTTAGGCATTACAGAGCAGTAGACATGTAGGAGTGGTACTGTTACACTTCAAAACCAGACATGCCAAGGACACCAAGCTAGTGTAGAAATATATCAAACTACAGGTGTAGATAGACTGAATTCTCTTGTCAGGTGATCAGTTATTTTTGTTGAATATCATTGCCTTTTTTGACAATGATGCTGTGCTTGAAAATTCTTTCAGTACTTATGCATGTGATATATTTACTTTTAAAAAGGTATATAAATCACTGTCCGCTGCCTTGTGATTCGAAGTTCAGTTTACAGTTCTGTGGAGCTCACTGACCTTTAGCTTGTCCATGCGCTTATTAAACTCTGTGCTTTATCGCCAATTAAAACTGTGTCTTCTTTCCTTTAGTTCAAAAACAGTATTCACAGATGAGTTTTTGTTTTTTGTGAATAGTATGGTGCCAAGTGCCTGCTTGAGTTCTTCCGGTAAGGAAGGTGCTGATCCATCAGAGAATGGGCCCTTGAACAACAGTCTTGTGCAGCTGTCTGATCAGGATGGAGTTCGAAAGAGTGTCAAATAAGCCTCCGAGCAGTCCAGTAGTATGAGGGCTGTGGTTTCTCCCAGGCCTGCCAAGTGTCACGCAACGGACGTGACACTAACGCATTTCAGTGCGGTGTTCCGCAACACCGCACTGAAATGCACAGTCACGCATTTTAAAGGCACTGTCTCTCTGCTCTGTACCAGCCGAGCTGAATTAACTGACAACGCCAGACTGCTAGCGCGAGCCGGCGCAAGCCTGTGATGCTTGCGAGAGTTAATTGTGCACTGACTGCTGCTGCTACAACGTGTCTAGCTGTGCCGAAATTGCGGGCGCGGCTGAGTCACTCACTCTAGAAGGGCCTGACCCTGACGTCACCCGGCCGAGTGGCAGTCTTGTGCCTATTCTGACACCGTAACCTGCGGCGGGTGGGGTGGGGCCTGCTCTCAGCAGTGGTTGCGTGCTGGGTGTGACCTCACGTCGGGTTGTGAAGGGAAGTGAATTGGTAGGAATTTAAGCGGGGACTGGACCTGGTGTTTGGCGTGCTGCACGCCGGTAGGCACAATGAATTAACTAGTGTGTGCTGCGCATATTTTACAGGTGTTGGACGCACCGGCAGGCAGACTGTCTAACTAGTGCATGGATCCGATTTTAACTTTGCTGCCGGCTCAGCCTGTCCGTAGCGAGCACCAGCCCTGATGCCTAAAGGAAACTTTCTGGGTGCCCGCGGCCCTTGAAAGTAGCGCCATGAGCATTGTGCCGACTGTTGTGTAGTTACATTAGGCTCACAGGAGGTGGTCCGTAGGACTGGAGGATTTACTGCGCTGTGGAGGACGACACACAGAACGGCGCAAGAGAGAACACTAACTTTGCTGTGTCTCCTTGCCCGAAGAAATGATTCAGTGTGAGAGTTTGGTAAAGCGCCGAACGGACCTTGGGGGCAGCGCTACTCACCGCCAGCCCAGCAAACATCCCTGGGGAGCCCACGCTGTTGTTCTCCCTCGCCGAAGTCGTCCAGTACACCTGAGGACGCCGCGGGGGGATCTACAGCTCCCAGGCAGCTCGGCGAGCACTTCCGCCTGCCAGCGCGCCCGGAGGCGCTTGAAAAGGAGCAGGCAGCCTCGGAGGAGCGGGGAGAGTTTGGTAAAGCGCCGAACGGACCTTGGGGGCCGCGCTACTCACCGCCAGCCCAGCAAACATCCCTGGGGAGCCCACGCTGTTGTTCTCCCTCGCCGAAGTCGTCCAGTACACCTGAGGACGCCGCGGGGGGAACTACAGCTCCCAGGCTGCTCGGCGAGCACTTCCGCCTGCCAGCGCGCCCGGAGGCGCTTGAAAAGGAGCAGGCAGCCCCCGCGTCGCGGGAGCGCGCAGGCAGCGCCGGGAGAAGCCAGGGACAAGGGCGGGCCCTCTGTGGCCCTCAGAGGCCTGAGGAGTCTGGTCTGGGCCAGAAACGCTGCTCGGACTGGGTAGGCCCTTTTTGTTTTGTTCTGCTTGACGATATCTAGTAGCAACTGAGACATTTTAAACATTGTGCCTACATTCTGTATGGTTCTGCATTTGCACAGCTTATCTTTTTAAAGTGTGTCTATTTATTTTACGAACTCAATGTCAAAGGCTAAAGTAGGCAACATGCTACCGGGACAGAGTGCCATTAATAACTATATGGTAAAAAAGGTCGCCCAGATAAATAACGATCGACGTGCCTCATTAGGGAAAGGAGATACCACAGTATGTATACAGGATGATCCCTTGATTGTTGTACAAGATACAGAGGCTACTATTAGGGATAGTCTGTCCAATCGGGAAATGCCCGCTCTGAGGGCACCCGACTCGCTACCAGCCAGCCCATCAACATGTATGCGGACACTAACACCCAACTCTGTAAACGTTGTGGCAATGGTACATTCAGGAGAGAGGGAGCAATCCGATATAATTAGTGAAGCAAGTGAGGGGGTATCCTCCAAGAAGAGGCCACTAAGGCAGTGCAGAAAGACGGCATTACGTAAAGGGGGACAACCAACTAGCAATTCAGCGGTAGCAAACCCTAGCCACACTACTGATAACATCTGGGCAGCAGCTAATAATCCTTTTGTGTTCACGGGAGCTGATTCAGTCCCCCCCAAGCAGAATGCCAGTGTTAACATTACTAATGAGCAGTTTACTGCCTTAATCTCTATTATGGAGACCAGCCTGGGGATGAAGATAGAGGAGGCTCTCAAACCATTAGTGGAAAAAATTGATTCCCTTGTAAAAGAAGTAGATAGGCTTGAGGGGCTTGTCTCCGCGCAGCAAAAGACCGCTGGAGATACTAGCACCATACTAAAAGAAATAAGGTCCACCCAAGCTGAACAGGGGAAAAATGTGCCAGCAGCAGTCAATCCGGCAGGAGCACAGAGTACATTAGGGAATAGACCCCAGCAGTCACCACCTGTCAATCTCCCTCAACCTATAGCAGGAAACCCGCAGCCACGTGTAGGCTCACTTTCAACCACAGGTAACAAGATAGATCCCAGACCTGACAGAAGAAATCGTTATCTAAATCTTCCTCCGGATTGTGCGCCCTTTGTGGTGGTTTTAACAAATGTTCCTGCAGTTGGCACCCATCCGGCATCTCCTTATGGCGAGTCATATGACTCATTAAAAAACAAGACAGTCTCATGGCTAAACAAGAACTGCGGTTTCCCCGTCGGGTACTCAGATCAGATAACGCTAGTTAGAAGGGTAAACTGGGTAGGGCCTTCTAACAAAGTGGGCAATGGGGATTGCATTGTGGCTAATTTCAGACACCCCCAACATGTGGCAACTGTACTCCTGAGAGCTGCATCCCTGGTATACAACGAGGGTAGTATCTGTGTTCGTCCACTGGGCTACTTTTATGCTCACCTTTGTATGGAACCCCCACACCGAGGCAGGCCAACACCTCGGTCGGACACCCAGACCCCGAACATTGGGAATAGTGGGATGCAATTTACATACAATGTAGTTAATTCAGGCGGGCGAGGTTTTCCAACTAACCCAGGGAACAGATTTGATCTCGGTGGGCAACGCCAGATGGCTTATAATGTCAACACACATAACAGATACGAACTCCTGTCCGGTCTTGATATGTGTGATTGACATAAAGTACCTGTGGGTAAGGATGGACTAAATGTAGCTGATCTAACATGCAATACTGACTCTACCAACCCACAGGAGCCCAATAAATGTGTGAATATGGTGTCCTGGAACGTTGCGGGTCTGGCAACCAAAATGGCAGACGAGAAATGGGTTTCTTTTATTAAACAATTTAAGGTTATCTGCCTCCAAGAGACATGGGATGTGGAGTGTGAAATGTTCTTAGAAGGGTATAAAGCATTTTCTGTGCCAGCAACTCCATCTAATAGAGGAAGACCAAAGGGAGGATTGGTGATCTTTGTCTCTGTTTTGATAACCTCGAGTATCCTCACCATTAATGTACAACGTTCATGTGTCCAGGGTATTGTTTTGTCTGCCAAAAGCAATAGGGTTGGGCTGGTTAATTTTTATAATGCTACTAATACCACCCTAGCATTTAATGAACTAAATGTACTAGACGAATATATTAATGTCTCCATGAAGAAACACAGCCTTAATCTAATGGTCATGGGAGATTTTAATGTGCACCTCTGTGGCGATCCCCTTAGGAAGTGTTTACGGGATTTAAACTGCGATAGAGCAGATGGGCTACATTTTGCACATACAGCAGAGGGTGAATTTTGCAATTCCTTAATGAATGATTTAGTTCTAACAATGGGCATGGAAATTAGAGATCCCGGTAAAAGCTTTGACATTCCGACTTTTAAGGGGCATGGCAGAGGCACGTTTATTGACCACATGCTATTCTCTGAAGCTCTGTTGCCTTTCTTAGAATCCTTTGATATTAACAAAAGTGAGTTTAGTGATCACAACCCCCTTGTGGTTTGTCTCAGGGGTTTTGGTCTCTCAGATGTCATGCCCTCTCGCCATGTAAGTAATCTGACAACGACTGATGGGAAGCGGCGCTTAAAGTGGTCAACTATTACCCCAGACCTTCTGTATAAAAATATAGAGGAATCCTGTGCAGATGAAATTGTTAATTGTACAGGGACAGATCCGGTGGGGGTGCTTAATGCCTTTCAAGCTTTGGCGGGGAAAGTGTCAGGGTTACTTACGAAACCATCTAAGGGAAACTCAGAGAAATGCGGGCCAAGGTGGTTTAACCAAGAGTGTTCAAAAGCTGCCCGTAATCTGAAGGCAGCATTGGCAGAGGTACCGCGGAACCAGGAGAAAATCCGACTCTGCCGCAAAGTATATAAGTCCTCCCTTAAAACACATAAAGAGACTTTGCGTGTGGAGGCCTGGAATGAGCTTTTGGACCCCGAGACTCTAAACAGTAGTACGAAATTCTGGCAGTTAGTAAAAAAACCATTCCTGTCAGAACAACCGGGGGACGGGCTGGAGTGCTGTATAATGAAAGAGGATTGGTTTCGTCACTTTGAATCACTGTACTTTTCAGCCGACCCTGGCACTGGTGTGAGCTTTTCTAGTGAATCTAAAGGAGTACTCAGGTTTGAGTGTGGCGAAGTGCTTGAAGCCATAGAAGGTTTAACATCAAACAAAGCTCCCGGCCCAGATGGCATCCCCCCTGATTTATTTAAGTCCAGACCACACTTCTGGGCTCCTATCTTGCTGGCAGTTTTCAATGCTGCCACTGTGGTAGGATGTCCAGTGACCTGGGGGGTGTCAACCATTGTCCCGGTTTTCAAAAAGGGAGATAGGGGTAGCCCACTGTGCTACCGTCCAATCTCCCTAATTGACTCAAAGGTTAAAGTTATCGGGAGAGTTCTGTTGAGGAGAATCACTAGTTGGGCATCCGCAAATAATGTCATGTCTATATCTCAATATGGATTCTGTGAGGGCAGATCCACGATAACTCAGTGTCTTAATTTATTCCTCATACTCAGCAAATACACGGTGGCCCAGAAGGGTACGATCCACCTCGCCTTCATGGACCTGTCGTCAGCCTTCGACTGTGTTAACAGGGGGAGGCTGTGGCAGCACATGAGGGCGAGGGGAGTCGACACTGGGATTGTCGACTTCCTGGAGGATATGCACCATCAAACCAGTGCCAATGTAAGATATTCATCTAATGGGGACACCACTGATAAGTTTATGATAAATAAAGGAGTACGTCAGGGATGTATTCTTGCCCCTTTTCTTTTTAATTTCTATATTAATGATTTGGATGCAGCACTACAATCTATACAGGCTGACTGCCCCAGAGTAGGCAGAAGGGGCATCCCTGTGCTTTTATACGCGGATGACGCGGTTTTAATCTCGCGCACGGAGAAGGGGCTCCAGGCACTTTTAACTGCTTTTAATGTTTTCATGTCTGATAGGGACCTAATGGTAAATAATTCCAAGTCCTATGTAATGCAGGTTGGCCAACGCCCAAGAAAGAACTTTGTATTCTAGCTTGATGATAGTCCCATTCCGGTAACAGAGACTTTTTCCTATCTGGGTGTGCTATTTGACTCGAAGTTAAGTTGGGCCCCTCATCTGGTGAAGAAGAAGAATGATATGTTGAGGGTTAATGGAACCATCCTTAATCTTGCGAAAAAGATAGGAAAGAAACCAATAACTGCAATGATTAAGTTATATAATGCCAAGTCTGTAGCCACGGCGGTATACGGCAGCGAACTGTGGGGCTATGTGTCCAATACTCAATTACAGGTCATCGAAAACACTTTCTTTAAACGGTTACTATGTGTCCCTGCGAGTACCCCGAACCTTGTTGTGCATGAGGAGCTAGGGACACCGTTTTTATGCGATAACCTAGCACTGAAGCCACTGATCTGCTGGGTTTCGCTGTGGCTTAACAAGGAGATACCACTCACTCATCAGATTGTACGGGATGTAACATCTCAGGATAGCTGCATGCGCATCCCCTGGCTAAAATACTTGAAATCTTGCTTTGAAATGCTGGGGTGCGCCAAATTGTTCTCCCATCCGAGTGGCATTGTGAAGGGGGACATAACAGCGGTTAAAAGAGCCTATCTTAAGCTTAAATTGGCGGACAGAGAAAGTGTGGAAGTGCTGAAACCAAGTGTCAGAAAGTTTATCATGCTTAAGTCGTGTGGTGGAATGGAGCCCTACCTGGCTTGCGCCTTCAGCTCACATGAAAAGTTTTTGCTGACTAGGTTCAGATTTAACACTTTTCAGCAGCTTTTAATAAGACCCAAATCAGACATTTTTAGCAAACATGTAGCTCCCTGTGGCTGCGACGGGAGGTCTCCTCAGGATATGCTACATTTTATATTTTTATGCAGGTTTTATGATTATCCTAGACGCTACTTTCTTGTTGATTTGCTGAGAACACTGGATTTTAAACAAATTAGACCTGCCCTTATTTATTTGCAGCTATTGCACAAGGATTGTGTACTCCATATTCTGTCGTTTTTAAAACTTGCACTGAGAATAAGAACTTGCTTAGACCTATGATCCTAACGATCATGATGATTTTTAATGATATCTGTGTATAATGTTTTTAATAATGTATTGATGCGTAATTTGAAAATATAATCAATGTATGTACTTTTTATGGTTTGAAATATTAACCGAAATAAAGTCTCATTTGATTTGATTTGATTTGATTCAGTGTCGCAGTAAGCTCTTACATTTAGGGGGATCGGTCACGGTGCTGTGGAGGTCTCTCTGGCTGAAGAGCACGCAAAAATGAAGTGTCACTACAGTGAACGTCAGGAGGAATAATAAACACTTCTCAGCGAAAACAGTTCGCTGTTTGGCAGGGTCCAACGACGTCTGTTCAGATAACCTCTTTAACTTCCACCTGGCGCCTGCTGTTGCAAATTGTGCCCCCTTGGCCCCCATGTCCAACCAACGGAAGAGTTCAGGCCCAAGACGAAACCAAGCGGCGAAGCGCGCTCAGTATCGAGCATACACTCCCCAGCGCCTGTTTACCAGCAGCAGTCAGGTGAGTCGTTCATGCATTCTGGGTCTTCAGACTCTGTACTGTCAAGTTGATTTCTGCAGCATTTTATTAATACTGGATCGCAATGCTAGTTAGTGCACACCATTCATTTGAGACTGTGCCTGGCAGTTTATTTTTTACACACAGGACAAATTGCCCTTATGTTGTAACTGCGATAAATTGTCAAGCAATTTCCAGCGCAGAATAGCTGTAACCATAGCGGAACAGAAGTTTGTCCTTCTTGTCTCAGTAGTGGCTAGTTATTTCTATATTATAGTGCTTCCAGGACACATCCTGCAACTGTAGTCACATGAATTTTCACATGGTTGTAAAATTGTAATCCGTATACACACAGTATAAGCTAGCCTACCACAACATTTTCAGACATAGTTCATTATAAAGCAAGTGTAAACTTTCATTTCAGGGGTTTTACTCCAGTTGCAAGATATTATTATTACTTCTTGGGGATAAGTTCTGATATTTTTTTCTTTCCGTGAACCTCATTACATGGTTTTCACTCATGAGAAACTGTCACTCTTAATGTCACACAGTTAGTAGTTAAATGTCCTTCACCAGTCTACTAATACTATGGACTTGCCACATATACGCAATCTGAAAACTTGGCAGCTATGATGCCTGTTCTGCACTCACACGAAATCCATCTGCGGTTAAGTGCCTTCCATTTCTAGTGCTTCGCAGCAGTTTAAAAATCTTCTAAGACTTTCTCGTTGCTCAAATGGTTGTAATTTCTAATATATGTATATGTTTCCCTCGTCTTCATTGTTTGATTTTGCTCTCAAAAAAGTGTCACTCCCAGTCGGTGAAATGTCACTCATAATTACACCAAAATTATGAAAATGTCACACATAGCAATTTAAAACCTTGGCAGCTATGTTCTCCTTCATTTAGGATCCTCCAGATGTGATCTGTTGCTGCAATGAGTGGTGTCCTCGGAGGAGCATGGAGTCTGAGGCTGGGAGAGGTGCAGGTTGCGGGAGTGAATGAAAAGCGGCAAAGGGCAAGTGGTGGCGGGAGGAGCTGCTGGGTAGAGGGCGGGAGGCAGACAAGAGTGGGAAAGGCTGGATAAGCAAAATGCCGTAAGGCAAAAAGGACAAACAGTGACAAAACAAAGGACACACAAGGGAAAACCAATGGCAGAAAATCATCTCCCAGAACACAAAATGAATGTCAAAAACAAAGGTACAAAATATAAAAACAGTGGCTAAACATAGCCACAAAAGAGTGTCAAAAATTAAGTCACACAATCAAAAACAGTGACAAAAACGAAGACACATAGTATAAAGACCATGCAAAGACAAAGGAAAAACAAAAGAGAAGCAGTCATCCAAATGAAGGGTACGGAGAGAATGGCAGAGGTAAGGACAAAGTGCACAGAAGAGTAAAAGAGAGCAGATGAGAGAGAGATAGACAGAGGAGCAAGGCTGGAGCATCAAGGCTGTGGAGGTGGGTCTGAAAGGGCCTTGATCAATGTGAGGACTTGTCACAGGTAAGTCCTGAGGGGTTAGGAATACTACCTGGTTAACCTCTTTCTACTGTTTCATTCAAACTGTATATCAGCAGTTGACTTCTGTGATACGTTTTTTTAACTGAATTCCCTAATTTTAGTGGATGACAACTGAATGTTTCTATTTTTATATATCTTTTAAAAAATCCAGTGAGACTTTTGAGTAACTACTTTTCAAATTATTCAGCAATGGTCCAAAAACTCAACTGAGAAAAACATGAGGTTCTGTTTGGTGGGAGAGGATTAGCCCTAATGCAAGAGGTACTTCCGCTGAGTGAGTTGGGCTGTGCTACTATTTCCACAACAAAAAATAAAAACTTCTGTTTCTTTCTGGACATAGACCTATCTCTTATCATGCAAGTCATTGACATTTCTGCTTCTTGTTTTTATCACTGTTGTGTGTAAAGTGGTCCCAGTCTAAAACACATTTTAAACGCACATCACAGTTTATGATCAGTACACATATTCAAAAACAAATTTTCAAGACAGAATACTCTGAGTGATGTTATTTAATATACATCCTCAAATACAGATCAGTCGTTAAAGTAATCGACAATTGGTAAACATTTAGTCTCAATGCCCAAACAGGGGGGCGTGGGAAGAAAAGGACAGGTGAGGGAGGGTGCTGTGGTTGGGACAGTGTGGAAGTGAAAGCAATTTATAGAAAAAATAGAAAAAATAGCAGGTGGTCTTATATACATTTAAAGTTCAGTACCACATTGACATATATACATCGTCATTGAAATATTTACACACTTAGTAATCCTATCCCAAAAGCACAATAACACAGCCACTGAATGTTCTGTTGTCAGAAGGGTAGGAGAAGGAAGGTATGTCGACGTTTCGACCCCAAAAGGTGTAGGCTGAATCCTGCCCTACTGCGGGGTCTTCTTCAGGACAGGTGGGGGGTGGGATGGTGAACAGGGGCACCTGAGAATTAAAACACATTGTTCAGTTTGGGATAATCTATTGTTACTCCTAATGTGTGCAGTATTAGTCACAACATATTTACCTAAGAACCACACATGTGTCGTGTGGCACAGTCTACAGTAAATGTTGGGCCGGAGGGCTCGAATGAAGGAGGAGAGCGCAAGAACCTAAAAAGAATTAGGTTTAAATTAGGAATGAGGGCAATTACACAAAACGTCCCACAACACAATAGAGATTCATCCATACATTGTGCTGAAGTTGCAAAGCATACAAAAAATACCCAGCCGGGTTAAAAACATGAGTAGTATCGTCATAAACAGGAGGATTGACCAACCCGAAGCTCATGCGGGTAAAACCAAATCATATCACCACATATATATACACACAAGACAAGGTTGTGGAATCTGTTACCATCATGCTTGATCTCACGAGGGATTGGAAAGAGATCGGGACTACGAAAAGTAGCTTAACTCGACTCACAGGGCAAAACTAAACCGGGGTATGCCTGCTGAAGTATGCTGCTTAATATTAATTTTAAAAAAAGGGGGCATTCTCGTTCACCCCAATGGTCATAATTATATAGTTACCTAAAGTTAATGTGCTCGACCTGAGCTTCATGGGCTGCACTTCGTGGTTGAGAAATGTCAGAATATAGTTCGGGGAAAACTTTTAGCCTGCCAAAAGTCAATGACGGAATTCAATATAGTCGAAATAGATCACATACGAAAATTGCATCACATTTGAAAAGTATGACTATCATCCAGATGGTGTAACATAATTTCACGAAGCGAAAATAACACCATAAAAAATACACTGGATATTCAGAGCATTGTTATATAGTGAATATACCAGTTTGATTGAGAGACAAAGAAAGCATATCCTGGAAAAGTTATGCACATTGTCATATTGTTCTTCTATGCAGTATCTAAACGAGAAACATAGAAAAAAACATATTTCTTGAAACGTAGTTAGTATAAACATGCTAATTGGGCATAGCTGGTATCATGTTCATTTAGCCCATGATGTATCGTGTCCAAACGGTTCATCCATTTGCTTTCCCTTAGGTCAAGGATGGCATTGATGCTTCCACCCCTTGGTCCTAGGGACACTCTCTCAAGGACCACCCATTGTATCTCTTCCATTGTGTGGCCTGCCCTTCTGTAGTGATCTACCAGTGATGCCCCAATGACCTCACATCTAATCCTACTCTGGTGCTGGAGGATACGTACCTTAACTTTCTGTTGTGTCTGTCCTATATGGGCTAGGCCACAAGGACATAAAATGCAGTAAATGACATTGTTTGTGTTACAGTTTGTAAATGTCTTTAGGTCTATGGTGTGATTTTTGTAAATGAACTGTTTTGTTTGTATACCCAAGGGACAGGCTTTGCAATGTCCACACCTGTAATTGCCCCTTATGACAGGTAGGTTCCACATGGCTTGTAAAGATGGAGGCTCAGGAGATTCCAGCAAGGAACAGACTACATGATCCCTTATGCTTCTTGATTTTTTGAAGGAATGCATAGGTAACTGCGATTGTCCAATCTCTTCTGATACTAATGGCCAGTACTTGTTAACAATTTTCCTTATGTTGTTACTTTGTGTGCAGAATGTAGTTACACAAATCATCCTCTCTTTGTTGTCCTCTAGTTTAGGCTGTGGGTTCAGGAGTTCATCACGGGGGCTATACCACGCCCGTTTTTGAGCTCTTTTCACGAGTCTACGCGGATATCCTCTCTCCATCAGCCTTGTATCAGATCTTCAGATTCTATAAAATAGTCTTCTTTCCTGGAGCAGTTGCGCCGTATTCGGAAAAATTGTCCAACTGGTAGATTGTCTTTTAGACTCCTGGGATGATGGCTATTATAGAGTAATAATGAATTACGCTCAGTAGGTTTGCGATACAAGGTCGTAGCCAACTTGTTCTCTGCATGGAAGATCGTAATATCTAGGAAATCGATTTTCTCTTGGTTCGATTGCATGGTGAATTGAATGTCTCCGCTTTGCTGGTTCAACCATTGATGAAATTGGTTCAGAATATCTTCGGTGCCCGTCCAGAGCATCAGAACGTCATCGATATAGCGATACCACATCGTGACATGGTCTTTGAAAGGATTATTTTGATTCAGCACATACTTCCGTTCGTAGTCGGCCATGTAGATAATGGCCAGGTCCGGCGCAAAGGCTGCCCCCATTGCGACGCCCTTGGTTTGAATGTAGAAATTGCCTTGGAACATGAAGAAATTCTTCCTCATCGCAATAGTCAAAAGTGTAACTATAAACTCTGTTGGCACCGCCATGGGTGCTGTATGACCATCCAGTGCCTCACGCATGACCTCCAAAGTCTCTACTTGTGGGATGCTGGTGTAAAGGGACACTATGTCGCATGTCACCAGTAGTTGTTCGTTCATGTTGAATTCCAAGCCATCAACCAGACTTATAGTCAGCATAGTATCCCTTAGGTATGTGGCAGTTCCTTCCGCTAATGGTTTCAAAAAGACGTCAATGTACTTGCAGAGGGGCTCAAGGATTGAGCCGCATCCCGAGACGATGGGACGCCCTGGAGGGTCTTGCATACTCTTGTGGATTTTGGGTAGAGTATATATTGTCGGAAGCCTCGGATTGTTTTGGTTAAGATACTTAAATTCCAATTCACTCAAAAAACCTTGTTCTCTGCCTGCTGTAGTCACCTCAGGGATCTCCAATGCCAGATTTTTAGTTGGATCTCTACGTAGTTGTTCAGAGCTTACTCCATCATCCAGTTGTCTGAAAATCTCCTTCTTGTATTTTTCGACGTCCTGAATCACAATCGCACCCCCCTTGTCTGCTGGTTTGATGACGATTGTTTTGTTGTCTATCAGGGTCGTCAGGGCTCTTCTTTCGTCATAATTGGCATTCAGTTTAGTATGTTTCCGTATTGATAGTGTGTCATCAACTTCTTTAAGTACCATGCTCTCATAAGCCACAATATGGTTTGACATCATGCTACTTGATGGTACAAAGGTGGATGGCATTCTTAGCCCTGTAGTAGAAGGATTCCCGGAGGGAGGACTGTTCCTGAAGAAGTATCATAGTCTGATTTTTTTGAAGAATCTCATCAATTCAGTTTTCACAGAAAAACGGTTGGGAAAGGACGTGGGTACGAAGGACAGACCTTTCGCAAGGATGTCTGTTTCATTATCCTTCAATATGTACGAGGACAGATTTACGACTGGGCTGGCTCTGCTCATTACCATCTGTATACCTTCCGTCGTGTGGCTATTTCTCCATGACTCTCCTGTTAAAAATGTACTTGCTTCGGTGGCTGACCCCGGCTCTTGTCCCAATTGGAATTCTGGCCTCTGGTTGTGCCCCTCTGCCAGTTGCCTCTTCCTTGTGGCGGACGCCATTGGCCCTCTCCTAAAAAAGACTGGGGTTGATGGAAGGGTCCCTGTGGTTGATTCCAATTGCTCTGGTAGGCATAGCCAGAGTTGGTGGCCGCTTGCTCGTTGTCACTATCGCCACTGTACGAAGAATCTGAAGCCGCTTGCTCGTTGTAACTATCGCCACTGTACGAAGAATCTGAAGCCGCTTGCTCGTTGTCACTATCGCCACTGTACGAAGAATACGACTGACATAGACATTTTGTAATTCCTTCTGGTGGATCAGCATGTGTCAATTGCTGGTGCCTATGACTTGTGTGATCATTCTGTAGTAGCATCCAGATTTAGCTCCTTCTGTCCAATATCCTTAACTTTTATAGTTCTTATAGAAGCTCACCATATGGCTTGTCTGCAAGCTGCAGATATTTGGTCATGCTGAAGCTTAACTCCAGTCTCTACACTGCCTCTGCATAGGTCAAAACTCAATGGTTCAGACTGTACATTGTTCACTGAGCTTTTTATGTACAGAAGAAGCCCCATTCTCTCTGGGTCTAGATTCACAGTTTCTGGTCGGAAATTTAACCTGTTTGCCCTGAAATTACAAATGTTATTCCTGAAATGGGGAATAACCATGGAGATCCAGAATTACAGGGTCCAAATCCTTACGGTTATCTGGTTTGCCAGTGAAAATTATTCTCCCATTTGACACCTTCTCTTTGTATGTGGTAAAAGGAAGTGGCGGGCCAGTATGTGTCGCAGGGCGAGGGTTGAGCAGGGTGTCAGGGGGTAAAACAGGCAGTGGGATACTAATCGAAGCTCTTCTAGCTTTCCACTTGATGTAGGAGTGGATCAGACCAAAGCCAGCCTGTGCTTGTGATCGTGGCCCCTACATGATTGCTATTTTCCAAATAGGTACCATAATATAGGCCACGGTAACTTTATTACCCTTCATCTATATTTGTCCCTACATTACACTTGTCAAGGTTTACAGGGACTTACCTTTTACCTAGATAGGACACTGCATTCAGAACACAGGTTTTCTCTAGTTCAAGGCCTCATACATTATGCGTGAGGATTCTTGGAAGCACAGCATGGCAACCATCTCCTGTATGATATCTATGTATAAAGTTCCTGCCCGACTTCATCCTTAGTCTGACACAGTAAAACAGTGAGGTAGGACCCTTATGGGTATTTATACATCAATTCTTGGCAAGATAAGGTAGAGGAGACCAAAACTTCCCGGCCAACACACTGACCAGGGACACTGAGGTTCCTGCATGTAGATACTCCGGCTCGCAGTGGTCTAACATCCCTCGTGGATCCAACTCGAGACCACAGTCTCTCACTTCAGGCGTTGACTAAATCCTAGAGGGATTCCTTGCTTAACACCTAAACACATGCTGGGTACATGTAGGTACATCTACTTAGGGAAGCATTGTAGGAGTACGCTTCTGTTTATCATGTGCTTTAAATACTTGTATGTATTCATGACTATTGTAAGATGGTAGAGCTATACCATTCATTTACCTTTATAATACTGCTAATCATTTGTTTCTTACACTGTATGGTGGTTGTTGCAGCTCATCTATTTTACACCACAATAATCACTGTTCAATAAATGCTTATTGAAAACACCCAGCCTGTTTATTCTTTCTATCTTTCTGAGACAGACTAAGTAAGCACGAGTGACTGAGCGAAAAGTAGTAGATTGTTTCCATGGTCATGAGGGAACAGGGTTGTCATGTTCCATGGCTGCCAAGAACTATTCCCTCCTTGGTAAGAGGAGATTCTAGTGGCACTGTGGGCTTATTGGTACAAGAAGCCAACATAGCAGGTGGGGGTGTCCGGAATCAGTCAGACACCAATCCTACAGTGTATGATGTCTAAATGCGCAGATCCTGTATACTTTTTATAGGAGCGACATAATACGGTATGCATGTAATTTTACCAGCCAGCTTTTCTGTATGGTTAAATCATGGCTAATTTATCCACACTTGATAAGCCCGTTAAGTGGAAGGAACATCAGGGCAATTGTGATCAGGCAGAGTGGTACCCAACACTGGGAAACCGCAATGGCCCAAAACTTTTATGGAATGTTCCACGTCAACCAAGCATAGTCTGGAGTAAGGCTCGTTCTATGCCCTGCCAACAACACTGGATATTGATCACATTTCAATCCATCTAGCCTTTAGGCAGTAAAGCAGCACTCGCTTACTTTGTTAGTTGTAGGCATGAGCGGATTTTGCGGATTGGCAATCCGCGGATTTGCGAATTTGCGGATTGCCAAAATCCGCAAAATCCGCAAATTGCGAAATTGTACAAAACGCGTGCGAACTTGCAGCAACCCGTGCAAACACAATTATATGAAGAGAAAGAAGCTCCTGGTCACAGGAACAGCACGGGGATTGCGCTCGTGAAAGTCAAGGATGCAAAGGCCTCTACCCAGCATCACAGCTGAATTTCCACAGTAGATTTGGGAAGAGGCACACCTGTCCAGCCTCGAAGACGCTCATGATTGTTTTTGGGCTAATGAATGAGTCACTGATTTTGAGCATCAACTAGTTCGAGCGACCATGCAAAGGCCGCCCTCTACCCAGCATCACAGCTGATTTTCCACGGTAGATTTGGGAAGAGGCACACCTGTCCAGCCTCGAAGACGCTCATGATTGTTTTTGGGCTAATGAATGAGTCACTGAATTTGAGCATCAACTAGTTCGAGTGACCATGTGTGTGTTACTATGCAATCACCCTGAAGGGCGCAGGGGTCCCTTGAGTGACCTGTGTAAGGCTGTAACTATTTTACAATGGCGCCAGCAAGCTGCCAGCGCCGTTGTAAAATAGTTACAAAGTAAGCTTGCACAGGAAGCACCTGCTTCGTTTTATCTAGTGGTTCCTGTGCAAGCTAACTTTGTAACTATTTTACAACGGAGCTGGCAGCTTGCTGGCGCCATTGTAAAATAGTTGCATGAGTGGGGGTTCAACTTTTGAACCCGTTACGCTCACTGATTTTTTTTTGCGGATTTTGCGGGAAATCCGCAAAATTTGGGGATTGCGGATTTCTCAAAAATCCGCAAAATCCGCGAGCGTAACGGATTTCCGGCTCATGCTTGGTTAGTTGTCCCTTTTTTAGGTCTCGCCTACGCAGCACGCATGCGCTGCATAGGAGGACCTTTAGACGTAGTTCAGCTCTTTTTCAAAGCACATACTCGTGCTTGTGGCGGCATACACCTTGCGGGAGCACGCAGGGGTGCACCATATGCACAAGTGTGTGCTTCGAAAAAGAGCAGACTGCTCTCCCAAGCACGCGCCTCGCTTCACCTCCCTGTCTTGCTTGCGCTTCTTGTTTCCCAACTTCAGTCTTTCTCTCTGACCTATTATCTCTTCTCACACTCCTTCACTATGCTTGCCTCTTGACGACTCATCATTCCATGCTCTAATCAGCTTCCCTGCTTCAGTCTTTGGCAAGAGCCCCCCTATTCCTGTACATCCCTTGTTTGAGCCACACTTTTTTTTTTCTATATTGAATAATGGCATGCCAGGCAGCCTCTTACAACACATCTTTTGAACTCGTAGGACGCGTTTACTGCGGGGTTGCCTTTCCTTCATTCTTTCATCATTCGCTTTCATGGTACAATGTGAGATTTCCTACTCGCACCCAAGAGTGAGAATGTCAGTGAATGTAAATATGTGCAGAGTAGAAAGACTGCTCTGCTGGAAACAGCTGCTGGCTCAGCTGGTCGCCTTGCTCTGGTGACTCCTCAGTGCCAAGGGGAAGGGTTAGCGGGTCGGTGCTGCTGTATGTCCTGTTACGTCCCGGAGCCATGTCCTTTGAACAGCTATAAATGGCTGAGGTTTGGACTCAGCACTTCTGAGGCTTCTAGAGCAAAATGTATATTAAATAAATATAGCTGTTCGCTCATCGCTCAGGCTATCGCCTTTCAGTGATAATCGCCCTCAGTGTTTACTTGTGGAGTCTCAGTGATGTCATCCTCTTTTGCACAAGCCCCACAGTGCTGGCAAGTGGCCCTGTGTCTTGTTTATCACTCTCAACCATCCCTGCCACTTTAGCCAGCAGCACTTTTAGATCCTGTAGCTTTGACTAGGAATACCACTCTTTTAACGGAAATATGTACATTCTTTTATATAGGGTAATCTCTTCATAAAGTATTTCTCAATTATATACAGCACGGACATCAAATTTACAAAAATATTACAAAGCACAGCGAAAAAAACTAGAAACGCCACAATTCCTGTATATCATTACTACTTCTACATCTGAATATTCTCTTTTGCATCCTAAAGAGAGGGTTTTTGCTTTCTTTTCACCCTGCTTATTGATCAAAATATGTTAGTTTTAGCTGTCCCTTTCTTGCACAAGGCATTTTAAGTTAGGCATGTTATTTTAAAGGGAATCAATTATTTTCGGTAAGCCCTTGTAGGGGTATACTAACCACAGATAGATGATCCTCTTTTCAAAAGCCTATCATTCTAACTGTTACATTTGAACTTCCTGTTGACTTTCTTACAGTGTGTTTGGAGTTCCTGCATACAGGACGTTTGCATAACTCACACAAGAGTTATATGCTGCCCCTATTGCTACTTTTTCACGATGCTATGATGATAAAAAAAGTCCCCTTTTTAGGTCGAGCATTCGAGACCTCTTGTATATACTTTAGTGGTGAAACTCCACCCATTGAGTTTATATTTGTGTTTTAGATGGTATTGGTTAGATCTGGCATTGTTATTTGTATGTAGCTCATTCATTTGCTGGTGGTCCGAAACGTCATTTCCCGTTTGCTTCCGTTTTACAGGAAGCAGCACCGACCAACTACAGTATAGTTCCGCTGCTCCATGTTATTTACTCATTTAGGGACTACTTTCTTGTTTATTTTCCACCGCCCTTCACCACTAGCTGCCGAGTTGTTTCCTGTTCTGCCCCCCTCCCGCTGTCTGTGTCCTCATTTCGCCCGCTGTCCGTGTCTTTGTTCCCGCCCCCCTCCCGCTGTCCGTGTCTATGTTCCCACCCCCTCCTGCTGTCCGTGTCCTCGTTCCTGCCCCCCTCCCGCCAGCTGTCCTTGTCCTCATTCCCGCCCCCCTCCCGCCCGCTGTCCGTGTCCTCGTTCCCACCCCCTCCCGCCGTCTGTGTCCTTGTTCCCGCCCCATCCTGCCGCTGTCCTTGTCCTCGTTCCCGCACCCCTCCTGCCTGCTGTCCGTGTCCTCATTCCCTCCCCCCTCCCGCCCGCAGTCCTTGTCCTCATTCCCGCCCCCCCGGGCCCACTGTCCTTGTCCTCGTTCCTGCCCGCTGTCGGTATCCTCGTTTAACGTTTCAGCTGCTATCTTCCTATTGGATCCTTGTTTAAAATGTATTTATTGCCAGGCCCCTTCGAGCGGCAAGCACCTCTTCAGACCCAGAGGAGCCCCCAGCCTGGAGAATCCTCGTCGTGGCTGGTGTGGTAGGCCTTGACCCTTCCGTGATGTCAGAGGAGTCCCGGTGACAATACGGAAGGGGCTGGGGCCTACCACACCAGCCACAACGAGGAAGCTCCCTGCTTCCATGCCGCCATCGGGATCCACGTGGGGTCCATGGATATGCTGCCATCTGCCCCCAGAGCAGCACCCGCGGTAAGCGGCCTCTGGGGGATTCAATTTCTCTCTCTCCTTCCCTCTGTGTGCGCCAATCTTCTCCCCGTGCCCGTGTGACACCTCTCAGCCTCTCTTGTGTCCATTCTTCTGTGCCTCCGGCTGTGTGACCTCTGTGCCTCCCTATGCACTCCTCCTGGAATCTTCTGTATCCTTCTGTGTGCACCTATACACCCCCGTCTAAGTCCCTCTGTCTGCCCAAATATGCCCCATCCCTCGTGTTGACCCTCTCAGCCTCGCTTGTGTGCGTTCCTCTCTGCCTCCGCCGTGTGACCTCTGTGCCTCCCTATGCCCTCCTGTGTCCTCCTGTGTGCTCCTGTACACCCCCCTGTCTCCGTCCTTCTGTGTTCACCAATCTGCCCCATCCCTCGTGTTGACCCTCTCAGCCTCCCTCTTGTGCAGTTGTCTCTGCCTCCCGCTGTGCGCATCTCTGTGCCTCCCTGTGCCCTCCAGTGTGCACCCGTACACCCCGTGCCCTTACCTCAATGTCCAAAAATGCCCCCTCCTTTTGCACCTCTCAACCTCTCTTGTGTGCGTTCCTCTCTGCCTCCTCCGTGTTTCCTCTGGGCCTCCCTATGCCTTCCTGTGTCATCCTGTGTGCTCCTGTACACCCCACTGTCTCCGTCCCTCTGCGTGCCTTAATCTGCCCCGTCCCTCGTGTTGACCCTCTCACCCTCTCTTGTGTAAGTTCTTTTGTGCCTCCGCGGAGTGACCTCTGTGCCTCCCTATGCCCTCCTGGGTCCTCCTGTGTGCTCCTGTACACCCCCACTGTCTCCGTCTCTCTGTGTGCACTAATCTGCCCCATCCCTCTCAGCCTCTCTTGTGTGCGTTCCTCTGTGCCTCCGCTGTGTGACCTCTGTGCCTCCCTAAGCCCTCCTGGGTACTCCTGTGTGCTCCTGTACACCCCACTGTCTCCGTCCATCTGTATGCACTTATCTGCCTCATCCCTCGTGTTGACCCTCTTAGGATCTCTTGTGTGCACTTTTCTCTGCCACCAGCTGTCTGCACCTCTGTGCCTTCCCATGCCCTCCTATTTGCTCCTGTACACCCCTGTCTCCGCCCCTCTGTGTGCACATATCTGCCCATCCCTCGTGTTGACCCTTTCAGCCTCTCTTATGTGCATTCTGCTCGGCCTCCCGCTGTGCGCATCTCTGTGTCTCCCTATGCCCTCCAGTATGCACACGTACACCCCGTGTACTTACCTCAATGTGCACCAATCTGCCCCTCCTGTTGCACCTGTCAGCCTCGCTTGCCTGCTCTCCGTCTCCCACGGTGTGCACCTATGTGCCTCCGGTAGCCTCCTGTGTACACCTATACACCCCTCTGTGTTCTTCCTTCTCTGCGCACCAATCTGTCCCCACCTCCGGTGTGCACTTCACAACCTCTCTTGTATGCATACCTCTATGCCACCGTCTGTGTGCCCTCTGTGCCTCCCGGTGGTCTCCAGTGTGCACCTGTACTTCCCTCTCTCTTTCCCTATGTGTACATCTATCTGTCTCCCACCCTCGCGTTGCACCTCTTGCCCTTTCTTGTGTACACTCCCCTCGGCCTCCCGCTCTGTGTACCTATGCGCCTTCCTATGTCCACCCGTACACCCTTGTGCCTTTACTTCTATGCGCAAGAATCTTCCCCTCCTGCTTCACCTCTCAGCCTCGCTTGTGTGCACTTGTATCTTCTCTCACTCTGTGTGCATCTCTGTGCCTCCCTATGCCCGCCAGTATCCACCCTTACACCCCTGTGTCCTCACCTCTATGTGCAAGAATCTGCCCTCCTGCTGCACCTCTTAGCCTCGCTTGTGTGCACTCCTCTCTGCCTCCTGCACTGTGCACCTCTGCACCTTTCTATGCATTCCTTGGTGCACCTGTACACCCCCTGTCTCCTTCGTGCTGTGCGCATCCATGTGCCTCCCCATCCCCCCTTGCACCTCTCAGCTTCCCTTCTGTGCATCCCTCTGCCTCCCCGTGCCCCGCCTTTATGCGTACCTCTGCACTTCCACTGTTTCATTTGTGCACATCCCTGCTTCCTTGTGTGTGCACACCTCTATCCCTTCTCTCTATGTGCATGCTTCTGTCTCCTGTCCTCTCTGAGCACACGTATGACACACCCAAACTGTGTACACTGCTTTGCCGCCTGGGTGTATATGTATACCTCTACACATCCGGCCCTCTGCCATGCATTGTGCGGGCATCGTGGCAAAGACAGCAACAACCTAATAAAATAACAAGCATTTGCAATGCAATAGGTCTCGCATTTGTTTTTTGGAACTCGTGTGCTCTCAGAGGGCATGGTGTAAATAATCTGTCTGCGATGCCCCTCAAATAAAGCCGGTGGTAACGTGCAATGCAACGCCCAACTGTCTAGGCCGCAGAAACATAAATGTTTGTTCGAAGAAAAGGGAGACACAGTCTGTCTGTTCGGATCTAAGTAAACAGGGTGGGTTCACTTCATAAAAGGGTGAAATAGCAGTTTGCTAAAAAAGCTAAAAGAAAATTACTAAAAAGGCACTTCATGCTGCTCTGCTTTTTTTTAACAACCTAGTGATTCCAGATTTGGATTGCCATCTGGCTAATGCACTCACTTGCTTGTTATACAGCACTCGTGGTCACAATGCTATGTGGCTTTGTAGGTGTTCCTCAACCAAATATATTCAGTAATCGAGCATTAAAAGATAAACGTCTAAATTGGCCCCGCGGGGATACGAACCGGTGGGCTGCAAACAGTCGCCCAGCTACTGAGCTGCTTTCTCAACGAGTTTTTTTCTTCAACGATTCCGAGCAAAACGTAAAAATAAAATCATTGCCTCAAAAAGGGGCATTTCAAACATGGTCATCGTTCAATGGCTGACTCAAAGGCATCTTTAAAGTGTATTCAGTGATCATGGGAGGGTTTCTTTCTCTCGTTGGCGTTCACTTCACGGATGCAGACCTAATAACACGTCTGACGCAAACATCCACTGTAATGTGCTTTAAAAAAGTAAGAATCTCACCACAAGCATTTGCAATGTAATAGGTCTCGCATTTGCGAGAGTTTAAGCTATTGGCATTGAAAATGACAATGTCTTTTATTTATGTTTTGAAAGCCAACACATAAATAAAAGGCATTGCCATTTACAATGCCAATAGCTCAGACTTTCACAACTGCGAGACCTATTGCATTGCAAATACTTGTTTAAAGAGTGCAGTTGAAAAAAGGTAATTATAACTAAGCGAATGTGCTTGCATGGTCTTACAGATGCTTTGCCTTTATGAGGAGGCCTCCATCCAGTCGTAGATGGTGAAATAACACATTTTTCACATAAGATTTAGTTCTTGGTGAAAGTAATTTTTAGCTCTGACCTTTGAGCCAGCATTAGCTGGCTCACCAGACTATTGTTTGTCCAAAAGTCTGAACCACAGCAGCTATCTGAAGTTATCTGCAGATAATGTTGTTGCACCAAGGCTTTGTGCTGCATAACTAAATACTTATAAGGTCCTCAAAGCGAGACCTATTGGCTCTGCCAATGCTTGTTTGATTGTTGTTTGTGCTGTACTAGTTTCTCTGCAGTTCTCTTCCTTCTCTGCTGACCGGCTTATGCTATCATCTATTCAGAGTATGTGCGCCCTAGAAGTGGCAAACCCAAACTAAAATCAACCTATGTAGAGAATACATGAATAACGGGAATAAAGGTAACTCACATGGCATAGAGTGCACGTCCCTGCCCACGAGGCAGAACCGTGCTAAAATAAACACCTGGGGCCTCATTTATGAGGCCTTGCGTCAGTTTTGCGCTGCGGATGCGTCACTTTTTGTGACGCATCTGCAGCGTAAAACATGCGCCTTGTTGCGCCATATTTAAAAAGTGACGCATCTAGGTAGATGCATCACTTTTTAAACCCCTGCGCCACATTATACCTGCGTCAGGTATAATGTATGCAGAGGGGGCGTTCCCCCGCAAAAAGCCTCGTAATAGCGACGCAGTGAAATCTATCAGATTTCACTGCGTCACTTTTAGGATGCGGTTGCGTCAAAATCTTGCGCCTGCCTCATAGCAGGCGTAAGACTGACGCAAGCCCTTTCACATGGGGCTTTCCCCATGTGAAAGGACGCATTGCTGGAGATGCGTCACTTTTGTGACACGCTCCAGCAATGCGTCACTTTTGCGCTTACAGATGCGTCAGAAATACTGACGTATCTGTAAGTCCTTGCGACATGATGCGTCATACATTAAATATGACGCATCATTGGTGTCGCAAGGAGTGCGCAGTGAAAAGTGACGCATCGCTGTTTGCACGCAGCGATGCGTCACTTTTCATAAATGAGGCCCCAGGGGCCTTATTTATGAAGGCCTTGCGTCAGTTTTGCGCCGCTGGTGCGTCACTTTTTGTGACGCACCAGTGGCCTCATTTATGAAAAGTGACGCATCGCTGCGTGAAAACAGCGATGCGTCACTTTTCACTGCGCACTCCTTGCGACACCAATGATGCGTCATATTTAATGTATGACGCATCATGTCGCAAGGACTTACAGATACGTCAGTATTTCTGACGCATCTGTAAGCGCAAAAGTGACGCATTGCTGGAGTGTGTCACAAAAGTGACGCAACTCCAGCAATGCGTCCTTTCACATGGGGCAAGCCCCATGTGAGGCAGGCGCAAGATTTTGACGCAGCAGCGTCCTAAAAGTGACGCAGTGAAATCTCATAGATTTCAATGCGTCACTATTACGAGGCTTTTTGCGGGGGAACGCCCCCTCTGAATACATTATACCTGACGCAGGTATAATGTGGCGCAGGGGTTTAAAAAGTGACGCATCTACCTAGATGCGTCACTTTTTAAATATGGCGCAACAAGGCGCATTTTTTTACACCGCCGGTGCGTCACAAAAAGTGACGCACCGGCGGCGCAAAACTGACGCAAGGCCTTCATAAATAAGGCCCCAGCGGTGCAAAAAATGCACCTCATTGCGCCATATTTAAAAAGTGACGCATCTAGGTAGATGCGTCACTTTTTAAACCCCTGCGCCACATTATACCTGCGTCAGGTATAATGTATGCAGAGGGGGCGTAAGACTGACGTAAGCCCTTTCACATGGGGCTTGCCCCATGTGAAAGGACGCATTGCTGGAGTTGCTTCACTTTTGTGACACATTCCAGCAATGCGTCACTTTTGTGCTTACAGATATGTCAGAAATACTGACGTATCTGTAACTCCTTGCGACATGATGTGTCATACATTAAATATGACGCATCAGGAATGTCGTAAGGAGTGCGCAGTGAAAAGTGACGCATCGCTGTTTTCACGCAGCGATGCGTCACTTTTCATAAATGAGGCCATGGGAACTCAAAGAACACTCAGTAAACAAAAAACTGAAAATAAAATATCATGCACGTTCACTTATTTGTATGTTAGTTGGCAGTCGGAGCGACCGTCTGCATAACCTATTCAAATGCATATGGCCTTCGTAACTTATGCTGTAGGTGCTTGATCACTCCCACTTTGCTAACGGAATTCATTGAATTTGCTTTAGTAATGGCTTGCAATAGCAGTGCATTTCGCAGTAATTTGTGGCTGCGTTTCGCATTATCTTGTTACACTGCTGTTCGTTTTCATGCATAATTGATTGCGTTTCTGTGTGACCTTTTGGAACACATTTGCACCTTGTGAAGGTAAACTGAGTAAACAAATGTCAGCCACTCCATTTGCACTGTATGAATGTACTCTAAGTCAACATATGGCAACCACTTCATTACATTTGCTATCTCTGCTGCAGGCCCTCCAGTACACGAGCAGTTCAGCAGGTGATAAATCACTGGCGGCTCCGGCAGCGAAGCTCCGTCTCTCCGAGTGAAGTACCTGACTGCACTAACGATTACAGCTCCAAACGGCACCGTGTAGCAGCTGAAATGTCAAATCTCTGCATTGCGAAACCGTGAATGGCCGAGATCTAAATTCCGTCGAATTCAGTCACACTTTGAATTAGCCAGGGAGCAGCGGCGCCGGCCCCTGCTTCAATCAGCAGTGTTCAGAGACCGGAACGATTCAAGCCTTCCGCAGTGATACAGTCCATGAAAGGCCAGCCTTATCATTCGAGCGGCGAACAAAGGCTCGGAGGTCATGCGCAGAGATAAACAGATTTTAACATCAATTATATTGAAAATAGTTTACTTTGGGTCGATGAGGGATTGACGTGGAGGCTCCCTGCTCCCCAGACCGAGGCAGATGAGATATTCGAGGGCTCTCTGTGTCATTGGAGAGCTCGGCAAAGGACTGGCTGCCAATACACTGTAGAGCTACCGGTGTTAGATCTTAAAACCCCTCCCTCTCATGCCTGGAATAAGTGGGACTCGCTCTGTGCAAGGGCGAACTGATATAACAATACCAGGAGAGCTACAGTCTATGAGCCATTTATTGAGCCACCCTTCTCTGCCCAGTGCTCAACTAGACCATCTGATCTAGCTGAAGTCTTCCAAATATCCGCTTGCTGTCATTTCTATAGCACCGAAATAGCTGGGAGGGTTCAGGGAGCTGAACAACAGGTACAAGGCCAAGGGGTCTTTGACCAGAGGCAGGTGTAAAGTGAGTTTCTATAGATATGGCATCACATGCTCTTCAAAAAGGTGCATCTTCAATGTATTTGACTTGGAGGAGGATGTGAACAGTACTGATGTCAACGGGGGTGGTGTGCCAGATCCTGTGTGAGTGGATGGAGACGGTCTGCTATCTTTTACTTTCCTTCTAGTGTGGGGGTTCCAACCTTTTCTGTAACAAAAGCTACTTATGTTCAATGAAAATCATCTGAGCTATTAAAACTAGGGATTTAAAAGTGAACACCCCATCCAAGAGTGTCAGCAGTGATCACATCAGTGCATTAGGCAGGGCTTTCAGCAATAATGTCAAAAAGGTTTGACAAATTGGGTAGTACATATAAACTATAGGTGCAATCCCCTGGCCCCAAAGTATACATATGAGTAAAACATCTCTCACCTTTAAAGAATAGCTTTAAACACATTTTGAAAATGCAACTATTTTTCTACAGACATCAGCTTATGAGTTGTGAAAATATACACATTTGCATCTTGAATACGTTTTTACATTTTGGTATACATATAATATTTAAACCAAGCAAAAGCTTCGTAAGTCACAGGCTAGGCTGCGCACAGGACAGCTACTCACAGGTAGCTGGAGAGCTACTGGCAGCTCACGAGCTACTCATTAGAGACACCTGTTCTAGTGCTTCCGAATCTCAAATCTGGCCATGTAATGCACTATGTTGCAATGTTCAAAAGAATCAAGAGCATCCTGACATTGTGGTCTGAATATATAAAGGTCAAGCCAGCCACTGAACTATTTGTATCTGCAGTGCACTATTTTCATTGACTTTATAATACTGTAGTTAAGAATAATTTCTGAAAGCAGAGTGAATCGATAGACTGATTTGGCTACTCCGAAAGGAACCCACAGGTCCACCTGAGGTGAAAAGGGGGCATAGTGAATTCGAGCATACTTTTAATAAATGAAAAGACATGAGCAGAGAAGTGAATAAGAACGACCTGTTTCAAAGCATTACCTCTAAGAATCCCCAGCTAGTAATTTTGCACAGTGCTTCTACCCTGGAAACCCTGCTTTCAAACACTTTTAATAGCAGCTAAATAGCTTTGTGAGACAAATAAATAAATACCCAAAAATATCGTAGTGTGTCCTTGTGGATTTATCAGCCCTACACAATGAGTCAACTCTTCTTCCTTGATTCCTAGCATAGATGTTTGCTAGACATATACAATCATAGATACGGTCCGTGTTTTCAGTCCCCCTTTTTGTCCTGAATCCGGGCGTGACTACAGCCACACGTGGACGCAAAGACAGGCAGTGACTGTCTGAAGTTGCACCCCAAAAATCATCTCTCTGGTAACTCCACTGCCATAGAGTGAGTGAATAGGCATCTCGTTACACCCAACTGACACTCATTTTAAGAATCACTCCTAATGAACTAATCGGGAGATATTGATATTTCTTCTTAGCCCGACCCTACAGTGGTTTTAATTTTGTCACTCTGCATAGGGAGTAGAAAGTGCATGCTCTGGTTGCATAGTTCATATTGCCTGCTGCTTGCATTCAGGCCGAGAGACCGGCGCACATATTCTAACAGGCGTATACATCACAGTCTTCCCTGAACAGGCATGATAGAGGCTCTAAGGGGAAACAAGTTATTGCCACTAAGATGTGCAATTACGTTAATGCTTTAAGTGGGACTGTGGATCTTGAATGTGAGGCAATTCAACTAAAAAAGTTCAGTTTGGGATTCCGGTATACGGGTACTGGAACTGGTTTGTGAATATAACCCAATACTGGGACATATCTGATTGCCAGTACATAACAGGTGAGATGAGCTGCTGAAAGAATTTCTTTTTGTTTGTTAAGGGCAAAGCCACTGTGAAGCCCAGTGTGCACGCTTCATAAACGAGAGATCACCCATGAACAGTGTGACCCTCGCTGAATTACGGATGATAAGTGCTGTGCGCTAACAACTTTACAAATACATAAATATGTTTTGTCTCTCTTTTTTCCTATCTTCTCTTACAGAGACCGCAATAGGTCAATATTTTTGACAACATTTTTTGGCAAAAAATGTTACGCTTCACCTAGGGCCAGCTCAAGCCCTGAAGCTCAAACAGGCAGGACCACTAGAAGGTCCTGATGAGTAAGCAGTAGGGGACTGCTTATGAAACATGTCGACCAGGTAGCCAGCTAATTGCTCTACCTCAAAACCCCCTTCTTAATGTTCCCAGCCAGAGAAGTGAATAAAATATATTTTTTCTACTAGCCAGGGAATTTTTCATTCCTTTTTTTACTTGCACTCACATATTTAGGTCCCTACACTTCACTGACATCACCTAAACAGCACCAACACATAGCCTTCTGTCACAACAATTAGTGCTCCCGCGTAGTTCGTAGGTTGTAGCACGCCCCGCCCCGTAGAGGGACGGGAAGACCCCCATGATGAAGCATGACACTAAGGGATTCTTAGTGTGTGAGGGGTATTTTAAAAGCACATAGTGCCCTCGTCTTTCCATACCTAAGAGAGAGCCTAGTACCACACTTACATTTTATATAAAAAATAAAAATTATTCACCGTCACACATTGATAGAATCCTTTTGTTTAGATAAATCTGTTAGGAGGGTGATTCTATCATTACCTCTACATTTCCTCTATTGTTTCAAAGCTGCTCACTTTCATTTTAAAATATTTTTCTCTGGAAATAGAGCCTTTGGACTTAATGAGGGGATTGAGTTGTCCAGGATGTGCAGACCATTTTACCTGTATATGTACTTGAAGAATAAAACACATTTCTTTTATAGGGATGGAAATGTCTCCTGCATGGCAGACGATTATGTAACCCTACGCTAAGTCCCCAACTACTTGTGAAAAGGGAGATGGTAGTGTACCGACTTCTCTGATGTAAAGTTCAGATGCTTGTGCTGAAATTTCATGTGCGCGTCGAGTGTGGGCAAAGAATGAGTAGCACATGTATGGTATCTGTACTCTGTATGTGTTAAAGATCTGAGTACTAGTACTTTTGGCTGAAAAGTCCCACGTTTTGGGTTGTGGATGTTTGGGCACCTTTAGCGCCACTCACAAGTCCAGAACTGGGTGGACACCACTTGGAGGGTAAGATGCACTTGAGGTAGGGTCCATCGCTAGGGATCAAGTTGCTGGAGCTTTATGTGGCCTAGTAGCGCAGAACAGGAGTCCAGCAACTAGCACTTGAAGTCACTCTGGTAGTCCTAGGTTTGAGCGGCAAGGCAGTCCTCAATCAGAAGGATAGGCCTCTCAGGAATCAAGGCAGGTTCCAAGCAAGAGGGCTGTGCTCTGGGAAAAGCAGGCTCCAAGCTGCAGGGCAGTCCTCTGAATTAAAGAAGCAGGAGGTGTCCTTTGCAGGTCCAGGAGGGAACAGAGGTGTGTGTTTCAGGGTCATATTATTATACCTGGTGCCAGCTTTGAAGTGGAACAAACTTCTGGAGTTTCCCCGTGCCCCCACCACACACAGACAGTTCTGAGCTTTCCTTCCTCTCTGCCCAGGGTCCAAGAGGTCTAAGGGAACAAAATACTGGTGTTCTTGTGAGTGTGCTAAAACAGCTCCTTTAAAATGCAAGTGGGACTGGGAACAACTCTGCCCCTCCAATACTAGCAGGATGGACCATCCTGCCAGCACTTAGTCCCCTTTGTCTCACTGTCTGCGACAAATACACATAGGCCAACTGTCACTCTAATCATAGTCAGGTGACCAAGAACACAGTCTGAAGGCGCTAAATAGGTAGAACAAGAGAACACCAACATTCTAAAAGTGGTGCTTTCAGAATTTTGACTTAAAGTCTGATTTTACCATTAAAGAGGATTTTAATTTACAATTCTTTAGAGCTCAAACATGACATTTCCACTAGTTCCAAAACAAAAGTTATCAGTTATTGCGTATTAAATTTAATAAGATAACCCGATGTTATCCTATTGGAGAGAATACCATTGAATTTAGGAGTTGATGTAAAACTTAAAAGTACATGTCTCACTTTTTAAACACACTTCAACCTACCCTATGAGCTGTTTAGGGTCTACCTTAGGGGTGACATATACGTTAAAGGGAGGTTTAAGCCTGGCAAGAGGGTTATTTTGCCAGGTCGAATTGGCAGTAAGCATGGGCGGAAAATCCGTTCCGCTCGCGGATTTTGCGGATTTTCGGTAAATTCGCAATCCGCGAACGCTCGCGAATTTACCGAAAATCCGCAAATTCGCACGCAGCGGATTTTTTTGTCTTGGTGATACAATTTTGCGGCGTGCGGTGTAAGTTCGCAATTGCGAACATGTAGGTGCGGCGGGCAGCAACAATCTCGCACTCGCGAAATTACAAAAATTGCAAGTCTGCATAAGAAATCTACTAGCAAGCAGCATAGACCTTCTGAAAATGATGATTTTTATCAGAATAACTCCTCAGTTTGACATTTGCCTGCACTTTTTTGGATTTGAGGCCTTTTGATTTTCTTTGGATAACTTTTGGATTAGAAATCAACTTTCTCATATAAGCTTGTTTGGGGCATTACAGTTGCTGTAATGCTGTTCTGCAGAAAAACGAGTTTTGCAAAAGTGAAAGCATTCAGCAGGTTCAAAAGTTCAAACTCATCATTAGTAACCATTCCCTGTAGTGCTTCCTGACAAGGGCCCCATCAGAGTTCAGTTGCTAGTTGCAACAATTGTATGACCCTGCTCTGACCCTCACAGCACGCTCATAGAATAGCTACAAGTAGGCCACAAAGGTCCTGGAAAAAAAAATTGCACTGCAACGGAAAGCAAATTACAGATAAGGAAGCAGGTGCCAGACTGGAATTTTAAAACAGTGACACATTAATAAATCATGTCCAAATTAATTCATGTCAGTTGAAGCAGGCAGGTGTGCTTGCTTTTTCCCCCCATAATCTACAGTGATGATGAACCAGAGGGTGGCATTGATGTACCAGAGGGTGGCATGGGTGAAACAGAGGGTGGCAGGGGTGAAACAGAGGGTGCTGGGAACCTGTGATGATGAACCAGACGTAGAAACAACATAATCTCGACCGTTGCGAGCCGACATGTAAGTTCGCAATTGCGAACTGGTACAAAACCCTAGCGAACTGGCAGAAATCCTTGCGAACTGGCAGAAATCCTTGCGAACACAAAAAGTTCGCAAATTCTCAAAATTCGCGAACGCCAGATTCACAAAATTCTCCCATGCCTAATTGGCAGTTTAAAACTTCACACAGGCTTCCATGGCAGGCCTGATGCACGCTTTAAAAGGCTACTTAAGTGGGTGGCACAATAAGTGCTGCAAGTCCTCCAATAATTTTTAATTTACAGACCTTGGGTACATGTTGAATAGTTTACTAGAGACTTATAAGTAGGCCTGAGCAGAATTTCAGTTATGCTGGAGTAATCAGAGTAATTTCAGTAATTGTGTTTTACTCTTTGACTCAGAATTAACAATAATTATGCGTTAATTCCTCCTCACGTAATGTGGGGGGAAAATCCCACTTCAAGGCTACAATTAGCAAGTACAAGCAGGCGTTCATACTTGCTCGTGCTCGCTATTTATTTTCTGTTGCATTTAGCATCCTGGCATTCATTTTGGACATGAGAGTGCATCCTATGCTAGGATAATAGCGCTAAATACCAGGAGTATGTGAGGGAAAATCCTACCCCAAAAGCACATTTAGAACGTAGGAAAGGCTGCTTGCATTTACTATTTGTGTTCTGTTGCTTTTAGTGCTATTTTTCAGTGCTAAAATGCTCCCTCACATCCAAAATGGATGCAAAATAGCATTTTTGGCCCTAAGAAATAGCGCTAAATGCAGAAGTACTCTTTCTACGAAATTTGCATAATCAGACGGAATCCTCCAGTAACTCAATGAGATTACAGCACACAGAATTATATTCAAGTTATACCCACCCCTACTTATAAGTAAACTAAATGTGCCAATCAGGTGTATGCCAATTGCACTATTTCAGGGATTCATCGTACCACATTAGTACCTATGGACCCATGTCTGACTAGCTCATAGTGCCTTACCTGCTCTCCTCGCCTTCCCAGAGTAACAGGTAAGTTGGCACCTGTAGAAAGGTGGATTTTTGTTGCAGTACCCACTCCACTTTTTACCTGGTTTTTGGTGCAACTTTGACTGAAGGGTACTGGGTCCCTGCTAACCAGGTTCCCAGTAGGCCTGGTGGAGTTTGTGAACTCTGAGAAGTGCCCAAAAAACTAGCAAGCGGTGGAGTGCGGTATGTTGTGCTGCTCGCGCTGATTTCTAGCGCCATGAGTTTGTCACACACTGTAAAAACAGCATGAATGTCACCACACGCAGCACAAGAGGGCCAAGTTTCTTTCTGCCACTCAAGTAGATGTTCTACTCGAGCGGCAGCTTACTCAACGCATGTGGCCGGTTTCACAACGAGAGCAGTAGTGACCTGCCGCGACCCCCGCATTGAGAATTATAGCCAGGACAGGGTCTGGCGTATGATTTTCTTCACTCACAATTGCCAACTTAACATTGGTGAGACGCATTAGAGGAAAAAATCTGCCCCGTGCCACTCCACTGAGCTTTTCGGAACGCCACAATCTGTGTCTAGTAGGCGAAACTCCGTGAACTCCCCTGGTGGAGCAGAAATCGTCACCCACCCCTTATTTCCAGTACTGGGGCCTTTTCTAAAACTGTACCACTCAATCAATCAATCAATCAAGGAATTTGTAGAGCGCGCTCTTCACCCGTTAGGGTCTCAAGGCGCTGGGGTGGGGGGGGGAGCTACTGCTCGAACCGCCATGTCTTGAGTTGCTTCCTGATGGCAAGATGGTCCTGTGTCAGCCGGAGGTGGGTGGGGAGGGAGTTCCATGACTTGGCTGCCAGGTAGGAGAAGGATCTTCCTCCGGAGGTGGCTTTGCGAATACGTGGGACGGTGGCAAGAGCGAGGCTGGCGGAGCAGAGCTGGCGGGTTGGCGTGTAGAATGCGAGGCGGTTGTTGAGGTACATGGGGCCTGCGTCGTGGAGAACCTTGTGTGCGTGGGTGAGGAGTCGGAATGTGATTCTCTTGCTGACGGGGAGCCAGTGCAGATTTTTCAGATGGGCAGAGATGTGGCTGTGGCAGGGGATGTCCAGGATGAGTCTTGCTGAGGCGTTCTGAATGCGCTGTAGTTTTTTCTGGAGCTTGGCTTTGGTTCCGGCATAGAGGGTGTTTCCGTAGTCTAGGCGGCTGGTGACGAGGGCCTGGGTGACCGTTTTCCTGGTTGCGGTGGGGATCCAATGGAAGATATTTCGGAGCATGCGCAGGGTATTGAAACAGGACGATGAGACGGCGTTGACTTGCTTGGTCATCGTGAGGGAGGAGTCCAGGTTGCGTGCGTAGTCTGTGGGTTTGGGGGCAGTGCCCAGGGCAGGTGGCCACCAGGAGTCGTCCCAGGCAGAGGGGGATGGTCTGAGGATGAGGACTTCCGTCTTTTCTGAGTTCAGCTTCAGACGGCTGAGCTTCATCTATTCTGTGACGTCCTTCATTCCTTCCTGGAGGCTGGCTCTGGCGGTGGCGGGGTCATTGGTGAAGGAAAGGATCAGCTGTGTGTCGTCGGCGTAGGAGATGATGTTGAGGTTGTGTTTGCGTGCGATGGCCGCGAGGGGGCTCATGTAGACGTTGAAGAGGGTGGGGCTGAGCGAGGATCCTTGTGGGACGCCGCAGATGACTTCGGTAGCTGGGGGCCGGAACGGGGGAGGCAGACTCTCTGGGTTCTACCGGCGACGAACGAGATGATCCATTCTAAGGCCGCGCCTTGGATTCCGGTGTCACTGAGGCGTTGTATCAGGGTGCGGTGACATACCGTGTTGAATGCTGCTGAGAGGTCCAGGAGGATGAGTGCGGTGGTTTCCCAGTTGTCGAGCATAGACCTGATGTCATCGGTAGCTGCGATGAGTGCGGTCTCAGTGCTGTGGTTAGCTCGGAACCCGGACTGTGACGGGTCGAGGGATCCGTTTGTCTCGAGGAAGGCGGAGAGAGTTGTTTGTTGACCGTCTTCTCGATGACTTTGGCAGGAAACGGGAGGAGCGAGATGGGTCGAAAGTTCTTGAGGTCCGTGGGATTTGCGGTGGTTTTTTTCAGGAGGGCGCTGAGTTCTGCATGCTTCCAGCTCTCTGGAAAGGTGGCTGATGCGAAGGAGCTGTTGATGATGTCGCGGAGTTGGGGTGCGATGATGGAGTCAGCTTTGTTAAAGATGTGGTGTGGGCATGGGTCGGTGGGGGTGCCGGAGTGGATGGTGCTCATAGTGCGGGCGGTGTCTTCGGTGCTGACCGGGTTCCAGGTGCAGAGGGTGGTGGTTGGGTGCGCTGGTTCAGTGGTTGGGTGGTTGGTCTGTGCGCCGAAGCTGTCGTGTATGTTGGCGATCTTGCGGTGAAAGAACGAGGCGAGGGATTTGCAGAGTTCTTGCGTGGGTGTGATGTCGTTGTTGCAGGCGCTGGGGTTGGAGAGCTCTTTAACGATGCTGAAGAGTTCCTTGCTGTTGTGGGTGTTGTTCTCCAGGCGCTGTTTGTAAGTAACTCTCTTGGTGGTACGGATCAGTTGGTGGTGCTTGCGGGTGGCGTTCTTGAGGGTTGTCATGTTCTCTGTTGTCTGGTTCTGGCGCCAGGTTTTCTCCAGGGAGCGGCAGGTTTTCTTTGAGTTTATGAGGTCGTCCTTGAACCACGAGGCTTTCTTGCTGTGGGGTCTGCTCGGTAGCTTCTTCAGTGGTGCGAGCTCGTCGGCGCAGTCGGTGAGCCATTGTGCGAGGTTGCGGGCTGCTTCGTTGGGGTCTGTCGTGATGGTGGGAGGGTTCTGGCTGAGGGAGGGGGTGAGCTGGTCGGCGGTGATCTTGCTCCAGCTTCTGCGGGGGGCCTGTTGCGGGTGGTGGTGGGTCGTGGTTTTGTTGAAGGAGAAGTGGACGCAGCTGTGGCCTGTCCAGTGGAGTCCGGTGGAGAGGCTGAAGGAGATGTGCTTGCTGGAGGAGAAGACGGGGTCAAGCGTGTGGCCGGCGTAGTGGGTGGGGCTGTTCACTAGTTGCTTGAGTCCGAGGTTGGCGAGGTTGTCAAGCAGGGTGGTGGTGTTGCTGTCATTGTTGTTCTCCAGGTGGAAGTTGAGGTCTCCTAGGAGGATGTAGTCTGCGGAGGTGAGGGCGTGTGGGCTTACGAAGTCTACAATGGCTTCACTGAATTGAGGCGTGGTCCCGGGGGTCTTTAGATTAGGGTGCCTCTGTAGCCACTATAGCCATAACTCCAGCAATCCCTGCAAGTCCCTAGTAAATGGTACTGTAGCAGGGTTTCCGTTCTCTCACAGAACTGTGCATAGAGATCTAGAACCTCAGTGAGTTAGGATGATCCAAAACTCATCTCAGTATCAGAAATCCCCTTACCTAGCTAGCTACAGTGTCTCATGGCTCATTATGGAATGATCCATGTCTTAGACAAACCAGAACATGAACTTTAGAATACCTCAGGAATCGTGGAACACATGAACACTCTTTCGTTATATAATCATTTCAAACCAAAACTGAGAGTCAAAGAACACAAGTGCAAGTTTGAAATATTTATTATTCAATGCAAAGTTCTCAAACGCAGTATCTTGTATAATACCAAAATGCAGATTATGAAAATCAGAGTCAGTAGCATAGTCACTAATCCATAGTAAGCAAATGGTGATAGCATGTTATAATGCAAAATCTATAGAAATCTATATCACCTATATTTCGCGCACCCTATTTATCATATTATTTTATATATATGAAGGTCTCATTCGGGCTTTAGCAGGGCGGCCCCATACCTCTAAATGTCAGTAGGAGTAGATCACATCAACAGCTACCAGCTCTCTTCATGCGCAGCACCAAGTGTGTCGTTCATTCCGTGTAACTTTATCTTAAAACCCGCGTAGAGCACAAAATGTTGGCATCAACATTATTTGTGTTATGTCTAATGTGGTGCGAGGATCAGGCCTTCCAGCAACCTTGTGTTAGGTTAATCTTAGACTGTTCAGCTCTCAGTGTGCAGACAGTTGTACCAAGTGTACCAGGCAAAGCTGATAGCATAGAAATAACATATTATTCCAAATAAACCACCTCACCGCTTCTAGGGTGAAAGCGACAACAACAAGTAGGTGTCGTGTGCAAAACTGAAGCCAAAGGAAAAACGGTTGTTTAAACATGTAATACACTCATGCTAACTTAACGCAATATATGTAACGAAGTATCCATATGACACCCCCCCATTGATCCGAGCACCGTCAAACCTAAGGGAAAAGGCAATCATAAACAAGATACACAAAATGAAAGCAAAGTTCAATAATTTTGAGCTAAAATAAGCTAAAAAAATATGTATGAATGAATATGTATGAATGCCTACAGTGGCCTCAAATCAAAAATTAAAAATAAAACTTTCGAACCAAAAAAGTCATCCGCTAGGTCTCAAAATCATAGAATGTAGGACCAGGGCTCATTAATTCAAATGCCTGTATGAGAAAAGAACAAGGCACTTATCCGATATCCAAAGTCATGTGCCATATCGACGTTATCTTCAGCGACATCACGTGATTGAACTCTCCATCATTTGAGTACAGTTCACTCCTCCAATCCAGCAAGGGGAAAGTCATATTCCATAACAAAACAATCCTCCCAGGTCTCTCACGATTGGACAGTATATGCAAAGTAAGTTGCAACAGCCTCCAGCAAGAAATCACTGCCATCCTCCGAAAATAGTTCAGCAATCCAATTCAGCAATGGGAAAGAACATACGTGCTCTTCCAGCATCGGATCCTCCTGTAACGTCAGAGGACAACTCGGGGGGTTCACCAGAACGCTGTGTGTCAGAAAGGCATTTGCCGCTGCAGAGATCTCCCATTGGCCCAATATTCCATTCATCGCTGCCAAGGTCATAACTCTTTCGCCAGAACAAATCAGCTCGTGAGCCACCACGGGACGCATTAGCTGATCAAAATCGACGTCAGGAGCAGTCCTTAAGCATAGGCACAAATCAATGGCCCAATCGAACTCGCAGCTCAGGCAGTGAAACACAGGTTGGACACACGTGAAGTCGGTGAACCGAAATGACAATCTATAGGCCGTGCTTAATGCTGCAAGCGGCAAAGTTCCATAGTAATTGAGCATACGATTACGGCACAGTGTCAGGAGGCGTTGAACGGCTTCTTGCGCAGGATGGGCATCCATGTTTTATGAAGAAAAATACCAACAAAATGCCAGCGGCTACAGCCAGCAACACAGGTAGTCCACCAAACAAACTCGAAAAAATAGAGTGGAAAAACGTGGGAATGATACCAAAAACTTTTTCAAACGTAGTCACGAGGCCACTGCTTACCAATTTAAAAAAATGTGCAAGCCCAGTCGTCGAAGAAGCATTAAAAATCTGGTGCACCAGCTCACAGAAATGAAACGGCAAATCAGTATTTAAAAGCGCCTGCACCTCTGTGCGGGTGTTAGCTATGTGAAGGACATAAGTTTCCCGGGCCGAACTCAGGGTCACTTGTTTTTGAGACAAAAGGGCCCTTATTCTGCTTAAACCATTGAACTTCGCTTCCAAGGTTGGAATCCGTGGCCAGATGGAGACATCTGAAGACCCATGCGTGGGTGGGTATAGAACATTCTTGCAACACACCACACGCTCTGATACAGTTACCACATAAGCCACACCAATTAATAACCCACAACATAACTCGTTGTTTAAAAGCAAATAACTACCATTAGCCAATAATGTAAATGTGGGAACCACTGCTGGAACTGGCGTGCCTTTTAAAACACGTGCTAAATTTGGGCGGTCCTGATTACAAGAACCGTGTAACTGAATGTGTCTGCATATCAATGAATGGTTAGGTGACTGTGTGCATTCCTCACCATTAAGATTCACTTCTTTTCTATCCTTCAGACATCTATACGTGTATGGTAATAACCATGCCTCATGTAGAAATGCATTGCCTAGTGGTTCATAACGTCCTATAGCAATATACCGCATACAGTTAGTAAATTTATATAAGGGAAATGGTAATGTAATTAATCCATGAATAAGCCACGTGGCAGTAGTGGTTTCAGCAACAGAGAAAGGTAAGGATTCTAGCTTCTCAATATGTAACATAGAAAATGAAGCATCACGCATTGAAAGCATGCGCTGTTTTTCAGTTAGATTAAAAGGGGCGAAAAGGGATGAAACGTTCAATGAGGTCCAGGGTACTCGACCAGCCTTAAGTGTCTGTAGGGTCCAGGCAAACTGCATTACAGAACGCAATTGATTTTGACCATGGTATAACGTGGACACTTCATCATGTACAATATCAACAACAGAAGAAACAATATTATCCAATGTGTAAATCCTGGAAGAAAGCATGTTAATACTGTTATCGACCACTGCAAGCACTTTTTCCAAATTTGCTTGATCAATAGCCCTCAGGCGTTTAGCTGCCTCAACTTGTGAAAATTTCCAAATTTCATTGTATACAGCATAAAGAAAGCGTTTAGATCTACCCCTAGCCGGGCCTTTTATAAAATCATTCAGTTCGATATCCTCATTCAGACGTGACAGATGCAGTTTTACTGCAGCCAAAGTGGAATGTTGTAACCAGTTCTGACACAATTTCCCTACTGAATAAGTAGTAACCGTGTGATCTGTTTCAAAACGGGGATCCGGCCTGATGTGTTTAAAACCTTCAGACAAACCCAAAAAACGACGTTGGCAAGAATCAGAGCTTCTTTGCCACAAAAGCCACCCCTCTGGATCAAAACTGGAAATATTAAAGGAGGAATTGTGCAAAAGGTCTCGCATCTCACTTATGGACAATGTAGTGAAATTATTCCAACCTGAATATTCTTCCAAAACAGGGATAGTTGGCGCATTTAATTTTTTAGATGTAGCCAATCCAAAACATGTTGTCTGGGAAATAGTAGAATTTAAAAACAACATGTGATTCGGGATGAGACATGCACGATGCAAAGCCTCAGTGCCTTGTACCTGCCAATCTTTGGTACCCCAAACCGATTTAAGGTCAATAGCTTCCTTCCATAACTCATAGCCATCTACAGCTAACCTGTCAAGAAAGGACTTTGAATACAGCAATTTTGTATCGGTAAGTCTGACTTTGGACATGAATTTCTGTTTCACTTTAAAATAAAACGACTCAGGATTTGATTGATTAAAATCTGTAAAATATAAGTATTTTCCCAGAAATGTACTCGAGCTCCCTTGCAAAGGCGCAGGACAATGTTCCCACTGTGTGTAGTTCACCGGAACCCTCCCGGAACTCGTTTTGTGTAAGAAATGATTTCCATAATGTTGATAGCAAAACAAATCACCATAATTAACAGAATCCAAGTACAAATCCTCAGCATCAAAGGCCGCATAATATTTCAAATCAGAGAACAATGCTTCTACGGCCTGAATATCCCAATCATCAGAACGAATATTTTGCTTAATCACATCTCCCATGTTTACTCTAAGCACATTAGGAACATTAATAACTTCTGTGGGCCCATGTATCTGAAACTTAACCGCATCCCACACAATCCCATCAAGGACATGCCAAGCAGTAATCTCTACTGTATTTAAGTCTCTTTTTAGTCTGTGTGCTGAATGTGAGGAGGAAAGAGGGGCCAATGTTCCATTAAGGTACCGAATTCCTGTTCTTTCTTTCACATAATGGCCATCGATCAGGCGGAAAAAATAAAACACAAAACCAATTGACATAAAAAGATAAAATGAAAATAGTATCAGCCAAATGTATGTCCAAGGTGGAATCAGAAAATGTTTTTTAAACAACGTGGCATATATTGCAATATTCGATGGTTTCTTTGAAAGTTCCGAAACAGAGTCAAAAGAGAATCTGGACTGGTTAGCCAAACGAGCTTGTAAATCGGACATAGATAAATCAGCAGGATCTGCATAGGTCAGCTCATCAATGTTAGTAACAGGAATAGTATTTAATAAAGGACTGGACATAGCAGGCATCTCGAGGGACACCTCCTGATCTGCACCAGATGTAATAGCCAGCACAGAGTGCCTCACCATGGAAGGACAGGATACAGCCGGTGTCATGCTATGAAGAATCGGCCACCCTGTGTGTCTTGACATTGTCAATAGAAATAAATCTGTTTTCTTTACGACCTGGAAGTGGTGGTAAAATGACTGTTCTTGTGCCCTTCACTCCAAGAACGCAAACCGGTGCTCGATACGAGGGACCAAACTCTTTCTTGTTATCGATCTTCTCTCAAACCAGTTCTCCAACTTGGGGTAGCCAGCCAACTACCGGGATCTGCAACGCATCATCCGACGTGGAGGGCAAGTGTTCCTTTGCAAGACTGTCTCTGGTCTTTTGTAGATCCTGTAAAACATTGCAATGTTCATCTACGTCAAAGGCCGCGGCCTGGGCCTGGCAGTCTGCACCATCGAGGTCAGGGACGTACATCTTGATACCAAAGAGCATTTCGTACGGGGTCCGCCCACCCAGAGACCTTCTAGGGAGATTATTAAGCGCACGCTGCACGCCATAGAGGTGTGAGGTTCCGTGACGATTTGAACCTGTGTTTTCAATATTGTCGGAAATACATAATATTGGTATCAGCGAACCGCAAATGATCCATTTAGTATATCCTGGTGTTTTCGCTACGCTACGAGCAAGAGCACTCCTTTTATAAACACATTTCTGATCTACCCACGGCATCCATCTTAGATCATGGCCGCCATTTTGTGTTTCTTGCCCTCACATACGCAATAGCCTTTAATCACTTCATTTCGATTAAGGACACGTAGCCTTAGCCGGAGATTCACCTCTTACATGACACGTGCACCTTAAACCAGATCACGCTGTAGCTGCATGACTCGACAAAGGCTGTCTCCTCTGCCCGAGGCCAGCCCTGCCAAACTGGTCTTCGTGTCCATTGTCCTGATCACGATTAGGAGGCCGAAGCCGGTAGCCTTGCCCATTTACAACCCACAAACATCTCTTATCCTGCTTTTCTATCTTCTGCACCTGGCTCTGCTCCTTTCCTTCTGGGCCTTTATTAGGGGGAGGTAACGAAATTTACGATGAGGCGGTCCGGCTCTTGAATGAAAAGTTGACATGGGATTATGATGGAAAGGTGGGAACCCCTCGTTCGTAATGTTTTGTCATCAGATATTGTCGATGATTCCTGTGTACGCCAAATATTTATTGTTCATGACACAAAGGTTTGGGAATGTACTAACATGTGAAGAATTCGCCTAAAGGCCAAAATTTAGTATATAAGGAGCAACCCTCTTTGTACAATTCGAACAGGCTCCTAGTTACTGCCCATGCGTAGTTTCTGTGACTTCTGTGTCCCTGCAGTAATAAACCTTTGGTCTTTGACGCCACCATCGAGAAGCCCGTGTTTCTGTTCATTTGTGCACCAAGGCAGGTGGAACTCCGGGGTCTTTGGGTGTTGTTCCCTGACACCTCTGGACGGAACCAAAAAGTCCAGAACTCCAATTGGCGCCCAACGTGGGGCGACGTCATTCGGTACCGGTCCAAAAGCCTGAAGGGTTCGAGAAGCTTCGTGTGAAGATTCCTGAGGGAGGCGCCCCACTTCATCGATCCCGGCATATCGCAAAAGTGGCCCGACGTTCTCTTCCACGAGGGTTTCCCGTTCAGGACGGCTGCAGTGGGCCGTTGCCTTGACCGTCGCCCTGTCTTGGACCCGAGGTGCAGTCCTTAGTACAGCGAAACGTGACGGGTTTCTCCTTGGTGACGTCTTCAGTGCCTCAGTTAAGTATTTAGTGATAGCTAACTAGTTACTTTGTGAGGGTTGCTAAAATCCTTGATCGGTTCTTGGTTTGGTTTGGTTTCGTAAGATTATCACTGGTTGTTCTAGTTACGATAATCTATTTGGTTTAGTTTGGGTATCGATACATCAGTTCGTTTTGGTAGGCCTAAGTTCTTGGTTCAAGTGCACATATTTGTTCCGTGTTTTGTTTGTTTTGTGTTCCGGACTGAAAATGGTAAGTCGGAAAAACTGTATGTTGTCCTGTTTTAGTTGCAACAGTGACTCACAATTGGAGGACTCATGTCTGGTTCCTCCGATTGGGACTCCCCTATATGACTTGTATTGTAAATTTGGTGTGGGTCCTATATCTTATAATGAGGTGTGGGTCCGTTACTGTAAGAAGGATGGTGTCCTTAGTTGCCCACTGCATGGTAGTTTTGAACCCGAAATTCTATACAATTTAGAAGCGAAATTGTTTAGGAAGAAAGCCCGGCCGGCAATGTTTGATTCTTTCCGTTACTGGCGAAAAGAATCCAAACAGAGAGAAATGAAAAGGTTAAAGAAAGAACAAAAAGAGCAAGAAGAGTTGACCCTAGAACAAGCAACTAAACAGTTGCAGGCTAACGAGTGTGAGAAAGCCATAGAGGTGGCCATTAGAGAGCACAATTTAGCGATTGACAAGTGCTATCCTGCCTTGCCATCGAAAACAGCTAAGATACTGGAGGATTCCGAAAACGATCCTCTGCTATCTTATTTGTTACGGTCACCTCCACCGTATGCACAGGGTGCTACGGCTCCACCTTTACCGAATGTTCAATTGCCGGTTGCTGGACAACCTGGTGTTCCTGCTCCTGTCCCTCAGAATCAAGCTCCTGTACCTCCTGTGGTCAATGTAAATGTTCCTACGGCTCCTCCTCCTCCTCCTGGATTGCCGACTTCTATACCTGTATCTGTCTCGCTTACACCTACTGTTCCACAAACTATCTTCCTTGATACTTCTACTAATCCGTTATCTGTTCCTACCTCTACTGTGTTTTCTACATCTGCAAGTGTGTTGACTCCACTTTCTGTTCGTCGGAGAATCACTGATTCTGTGTCTAATATTCTGTCTCCTTTCTATAAAACTTTAATCAAGACTCCTACTTCTGACTCTGTTCAGAGACGTAGTCAGCTTCCGAGTACTGAGGAACGGGGAATTTTAGATTCCACGGCTCTCAGATGGATTTCGAAGAGTAGGAGATATAGTACGAGAGATGTGCTAGATACGTTTATGCAGTGGAAAGAACCAACTCAACGGTATGTCTTTGACGAGATGTGCTCGTTGTTACGTGAGGAGATAGAAGAAGACGATGTTGAATCTAATTTAGAAGATTTAATCAAGGTTCAGAAAGACTTTGCTGCTGGAATGATAGTGGGTGATAATATAGAAGAAGCGATGGAACTGATTTTAAGTTATAGGAATGATCCATCACTTCGTTCACCAAGAGATTTAGAGAAAAGCAAGACGAAGCTAAGTCGCCAATATCCAATGAGGGAGGTTCCTCCAATTTGGCGCGAAGCTGTGCAAGCTGATCAAAATAATGGTATTGTAGCCGCTCCGGCCCAATTCCAAAGAGTGTGGATACACATTCCGTGGAAGCGAGCTGAAGTGCTAGCAGTGAAGCAGGCCTTGCCAGATCCGCGTAAGAATCCTGCTGGATATTATAAGGAATTAACACAGACAGTTGAGGCTTGTATAATGAACTTAGCAGACATCGATATGTTATTTGGCAATGTAGTTCCGCAACCAGTGTGGGCTAAAATTCGTAGAGAGGATCATCAAGTTGCCTTAGGTGGTGACTGGGCAGCTATCACTGCAGCGGATGGTCAGCAAGTAGGTGGTGCAAAACCCGAACCCCTAATTGCTAATCTTCCAGGTAGAATAATTGATCTAATGAAGACTCTGATGCCCGCATTGCGTGTTAATTGGGACAAGTTATCAGCATGCAGGCAGAAGAAAGACGAAAGTGTCTCCGACTTCTTCACGAGGTTTGAAGAGACTTTTGTAGATCATAGTGGTCAGGACATGAGCACAGAAGGAGGGCAAAGACTGTTTGTTGATAAATTTGTGCATAATTTGTTACCTGAATTATGCAATAAATTAAAGGACTCAGAGAGTGCGTGGGCTGTGTCCACAACAGCGCAAATACTTGCGACTGCACAGTACTACGAAAACAGGGATAAAGAGGAAAAGGAGAAATCAGAGAAGAAAACAAAGGATTTAAAGACTAAAGTTCTTTTACAGCAGGCGTATCCGCCTCGCACGAATCAGACTAATATGCAACAGGGTTCGTATCAAAGAACAGATTATAGTACATCAAGACCTCAATATCAGTGGAACCAATGTGCTTACTGCAAGAAAGAGGGTCACTATAAAAATGAATGTCCGATCTTGGCGCAAAATAATGCAGCAGCAGCTCAGAGAGGTCGTGGTGGTTTTGTGCAAAATTCTAGAGGTCGAGGGCGAGGTGCTATGCCTCCACAAACGAATGATCGTCCTTCAAATCACTTTGATCAACGAAATGGACAGTCTACTCAGCAAAATAGATCTCAACAATATCTTGTTGAAGACTATTGTGAAGTGGATGAGGGATTTCAGCAAAATGGGTACTAGGACAGCCAAGGACAGAGAGAGGGAGTAGTATCAGTTCCAGTGGATCAGAGTGGGCCTTATGTCGCAGTAGCAACATCAGGTGTAGTCGAACCGTTTCTGTTGGATACTGGTGCCGCAAAAAGTTCTATCATTCATGCGAAACTCCCTGGCGCACCTTTGTCTGGCTCAACAAATGTTTCTGTAGGTTTTTCAGGCGCCCCTGTTTACAACCCGATATCTGGTCCTTTGTCTATTTCTGTTGGGCCATGTCACTTGAAAGCACCTCTGATTTTGACAACAGGTTGTAATGAAAATCTGCTTGGTTTAGATTTGTTAAAACGACTATATGCGACATTGTACTGTTCTCCGGAGGGAGTACAGCTTACGTTGGGTAAAAATATCACTTCTCCGATGTACTTGTCAATGGATGCACTCCCGCCAGAGCTACGCTCACTCCCTGATTCTCTTTGGGCGACTGGTCCTAATGATGTAGGCCTTTTAGAAATACCACCATATGTAGTAACTTTAAAAGCGAATGTAAAATTTCCAAGAATTCCTCAATATAAAATATCTAGTGAAGGTGAGCGTGCACTTTTATTGATTGTGCAAGATTTGATTAAAAAAGGTGTGGTTGAAGAAACGAGAGGAAATGTCTGTAACAGTCCTGTACTACCGATTTTGAAACGAACTGATCCTACAAAGCCTCCAGTTTATAGGTTTGTTATCGACCTTAGAGAGGTTAATAAAATTGTGGTCCCGCAGTTTCCTGTAGTGCCAGACATTACTGCCTTGTTAACACTGATTCCTGCTACAGCTACTTGGTTCTCAGTCATCGACTTGAAGAATGCCTTTTTCAGCATTCCGATAGCCGAAGAAAGCAGAGATATTTTCGGCTTCTGTCTAGGAGGTCGCAGTTTCAGATTTAAACGCGCTCCACAAGGCTATTGTGAGAGCCCATCCATTTACAGTCAAGCATTAAAAAGCCAGTTAGATTCCTTTGTCCTTCCTCCAGGTTCTGCTCTAGTACAGTATGTAGACGATCTTTTAGTGGCTGCTGATGATAAGGAAACTTGCAAAGCAGCTACGATTTCGTTATTGCATCATTTGTCTAATTTGAATCACAAGGTGTCACCTTCGAAAATGCAATACTGCTGCCAAGAAGTGACCTACCTAGGTCATCTCTTGTCAAAGGAGGGAAGGAAGTTGACCCCAGAGAGAATAAAAGCAATTACGCAGATGAGTGTTCCTCGCACACAGAGAGAAGTACGTGCTTTTCTAGGTATTACCTCTTACTGTAGACAGTGGATCCCAAATTTTTCTCTTTTAGCAAAACCGTTGGTAGCTTTGACTGGGAAAAATGTTCCGAGTCCGGTGCCATGGTCTGATGAATGTCAAGAAAGTTTTACTGAATTACGAAAAGCCTTGTGTTCAGCTCCTGTATTGGGTACACCCGATTACAGCAAGCCATTCCCGCTCTATGTTCACGAGAGAGAAGGATGCGCGTTGAGTGTTTTGACACAGAAGTTCGGTGATAAACAACGCCCTTGTGCGTATTTTTCATCAACCTTAGATCCGGTAGCTAGAGCGTTGCCTAGTTGTTTGAGAGCTACAGCGGCAGCTGCGGCTTCCATTCGACAATCTGCTGGTTTGGTGATGAACAACATGCTAGTGGTCATGGTTCCTCATGCAGTGGATACACTCATGAATCGAACGAAGACACAACACCTTACCAGTGCGAGACTATCTGGTTACGAGCTGACATTACTAGCGAGTCATATTCAGATCAAAAGATGTAATGTATTGAATCCAGCAACGCTGTTGCCGACTGATCAAGAGTCGAGTGATTCCGAGCCACATGATTGTTGTTTTAAAACGGAGGAAGAGACAAAAGGACGAATAGACTTAAAGGATACTCCGTTATCCGATCCAGATGGTACGCTGTATGTGGACGGGTCATGTTTTAAATTGGAGAATGGTGATGTGACTGCTGCTTACGCAGTAACGACTTTGAAGACGATTGTGGAGACTGCAAGAGTGAGTCAGAATCCTGCCCAAGCTGCAGAATTAATAGCTCTAACAAGAGCGTGTGTTTTAGCTAAGGGAAAGAGAGTGAATGTCTTTACAGATAGTCAGTACGCATTTGGCGTGGCCCATAGTTTTGGCCGCTTGTGGAGAGAAAGAGGTTTCATTACGTCCCATGGGACTAAGATCCAACATGGTCAGCTAGTTAACGACTTGTTGGAATCTCTAACCTTGCCGACTGAAGTTGCGATTGTAAAGTGCAGTGCTCATAAAGCAATCACGGATGATGTTGGTCGTGGGAATGCTTTTGCTGATGAAATTGCTAAACAGACAGCTAGAGACACGATGAGCAGAATGTATGTTGCTACGTCTGCAAGATGGATTGCTGACTCTGGAATGTGTGAGGATACTATTGAAAGTGTGAAAGAGATTCAGAAAGAAGCAACTGAGGAAGAAAAACGTGTATGGAGAGAAAGTATGGGCAAGTTGGATTCGAATGGATGTTGGATTGATTTGACAGAACAGCAACGTTGGATGTTGCCTGACGCGTATGTGCTTGCAGTGGTGACAATGGCGCATGGAGTAGCGCACATAAGTTCTAAAGGAATTTGTAAGATGTTGGCTCCAGTCTGGAAGAATGATGGGATCAGTAAGTGTGCAGAGAGAGTGGTGAAAAATTGTATGGTATGCCTGATGCATAATCCTGGCAAGGGAACTCCAACTCCAGCTGGTCATTTCGCTCCTCCTTCCTGCCCCTTTGAAGTGATTCAGTTAGACTTCATTCACATGGAGCGCTGCAATAATTTGAAGTATGTCCTGGTGGTAGTTTGTGCTTTTTCCAGGTGGATCAAAGCATATCCACTAAAGGACAATACTGCCCTATCAACTGCCAAGATTCTTCTCAAAGAATATTTCCCTAGGTACGGAATGCCACGGATTGTATGGTCAGATAACGGAAGTGAGTTTATAGGGAAAGTTATGCAGAGTGTGTGTGCTGGTCTAGGGCTGAAACAAAAATTCCACAGTGCGAACCATCCCCAGTCTGCTGGTTTAGTGGAGGGTTATAATGGCACCCTTAAGCTAAAATTAGCTAAAATACAAGCATCCACAGGTTTAGCCTGGCCAGACGCACTTCCTTTGGCTTTGTTATCAACGAGAGCAACTGTACATTCTAGAGTGGGGCTTAGTCCCTACGAAATAATTTTTGGCCGCCCGGCAAATATTTGGGGCGTGCCGAGGCCTAAAAAGTTTTGTTCCCTAGAATATCCTATGTTGATAGACTACCTTTATGACTTGACTGCTAAATTGAGTCTTATTCACCAACAGGTTTTCGATGCTTTGCCAAAGCCTCCGGAGAGTCCAGGGCATCAGCTGAAACCAGGCGAGTTCGTTGTCATCAAGAACTTTGCGAGGACGAAGAACCTTCAGCCGAGATTTGTCGGCCCCTTCCAAATCCTACTGGCAACGAGGACAGCGGTTCGTGTGGCTGGACGCAAGCACTGGGTGCATGCATCCCATGTAAAGCGTGTGCCTTTGCCACTTCCTTACGACGACTGGGTGAAGAAGGGAATTGGTTCCTCCGAATTTGAAAGCCCGACAAAATTCATCCCTTTCAGCGATGCCGAATTGATCACTGACACTCCAAGCTCTGACTCTCCTCCAGAAAAGACTCTTTCGAACACTGAACATTTGTCCCCTGCATCAGAAAGAACTCTGTCATCTGCAAACTTGAACACTGCAACAGCTACTAGTGAAACGCTATTTGCTGATCAGACAGTACCTGCGAAGCAGAGATATAACTTACAAAACCGTAAAATGGACAAATAAAGCAGGCAACTGCCTATTGTGATATTTTTAAATTTTGAACTTTTGCCTTCAGCCAGGAAGTTTGCTATTTGTTTTATTATTTTTAAATTGCCTTGCCGTCTGGGTAGCCGTAGGGTCGTGGCTGTGTGCCTAGTTGAATTTGCAGGGGTCTGACACAAGGTCGATCTTTCTGTTGGTTCTGGGAACTCCCAGGGCTGATAGAGGCATTTTCACCTACGTACACATCATCAGTGGTCGCGAGCGGATTGTAGAAGATGGAGCTTCCTGCGCTGCAACGAGAAAATGTGATTTATGTTCGCAGAAACAGACTTTATAGAATTCTTCATAGCAAATGCTTTTTGATGCAATGTGCCATTACATTCTTGATTATTTTGATAACGTTGGTGGGTGGAATCGTCTTCAGTATAAATTAGATTTTTGTGCCAGTAACTACAGTACCTCCCCTTGATCCTGCTACTTCTACTGTTTCTTCTATACACTCTTTCCATTCGTTTCCCGAACATGAGCAAGCCCGATGCTCAGAGTTCATTAACAACACTTTTGTACAGCTCTTGCACCAACACCAACTGGTAGTTAACACTACAGACTGCTGGGTGTGTGGCTTGATACCCCACACTATGGATAAAGGTATTCCCTATCTGGTTTTGCCTTTCAGCTACAATGGATCATTTCAGGCCCTTCAAACCATCTTTGCTTATGCCCTTGAGACCTATCCTCCACGTCCACCACGTTCCACTAAATATAACTCTGCCAACAAAGCTTTAGTCCAGGGAATTATTGACATGATCAAGGACGTCAATAATACTCCATCATACCCTAGAGACGAATTGCGAGTGTATTTAAGTTGGAATACTTCAGAGTATCGCCTTAGTTTAGAAGAGAGCAAGCGTAAAAGCTCAACTCCAATCTGGGTCGTACCTCACCGAGGTCAGGTCTGTTTGCAAGGGAATGGGAGGAATCCGAGAGCTCAGCTAGGGAGGAGTGAGTGCGTAGAGACTTATGTGTTTCCGGCTAACTCTTCCCCTGCCTTTCTTACTGCTAGGGGTACCTACTTCATCTGTCGAGATAGAGCTTATACATGGTTGCCTGCCGACTTTTCAGGATCATGCTATATTGCTCGATTGTTGCCTCCGACATACACTGCTTCATCTGATTACCACAGAACCAGAGTAGCGAGAGGTGTCTTCAGCAAGGAAGATACTGCTGGTCAGGAAGCTGGAGACTTTTTCAAAGGCTTCCTTCCGTTCTGGGGGCCTATGGCCAATAGTAGAAACATACGTCAGCTAACACGGGTAGTTGAATCTACTATTACCGAAACTGCTGGTGCCCTTAGCAATTTGACAGCTGAGCTTCAGGCGGATAGACTCATGACGTTGCAGAACCGTATGGTTCTAGACGTTATACTTGCAGATCGAGGTGGGGTATGCAGAATGATCCAATCGAGCTGCTGTGTCTTTATTCCTAATAATGCTCCAACAGTCTATGAGGCGATCTCTAAGCTACACAAGATTTCCGACTCTATTCACGTAGACAAGGGAAACTGGTCCTTCATGGAGTGGTTTTGGACTCTGATATCAGCGTGGGGATGGAAGGTTCTGATGGTCATTGGTGTCATCTTAGTATTCCTATTCTCATGTTGTCTGATTATCCAGTGTGGTCCTGCTCTGTGTAGTCTTTGTGCTGCAACTTGTTTTAGGAAACCACCTGCGTTTGGAGAAAAGGCACGAGAAAGGATGATGATACAACAGCATGTCACTGACCTGATGAGCATAGAATTAGACTCTGACGTAGACTGAGTAATTGCCTATGTAAGGGCAAAAGGAGGGTCTGAGGTTCCGTGACGATTTGAACCTGTGTTTTCAATATTGTCGGAAATACATAATATTGGTATCAGCGAACCGCAAATGATCCATTTAGTATATCCTGGTGTTTTCGCTACGCTACGAGCAAGAGCACTCCTTTTATAAACACATTTCTGATCTACCCACGGCATCCATCTTAGATCATGGCCGCCATTTTGTGTTTCTTGCCCTCACATACGCAATAGCCTTTAATCACTTCATTTCGATTAAGGACACGTAGCCTTAGCCGGAGATTCACCTCTTACATGACACGTGCACCTTAAACCAGATCACGCTGTAGCTGCATGACTCGACAAAGGCTGTCTCCTCTGCCCGAGGCCAGCCCTGCCAAACTGGTCTTCGTGTCCATTGTCCTGATCACGATTAGGAGGCCGAAGCCGGTAGCCTTGCCCATTTACAACCCACAAACATCTCTTATCCTGCTTTTCTATCTTCTGCACCTGGCTCTGCTCCTTTCCTTCTGGGCCTTTATTAGGGGGAGGTAACGAAATTTACGATGAGGCGGTCCGGCTCTTGAATGAAAAGTTGACATGGGATTATGATGGAAAGGTGGGAACCCCTCGTTCGTAATGTTTTGTCATCAGATATTGTCGATGATTCCTGTGTACGCCAAATATTTATTGTTCATGACACAAAGGTTTGGGAATGTACTAACATGTGAAGAATTCGCCTAAAGGCCAAAATTTAGTATATAAGGAGCAACCCTCTTTGTACAATTCGAACAGGCTCCTAGTTACTGCCCATGCGTAGTTTCTGTGACTTCTGTGTCCCTGCAGTAATAAACCTTTGGTCTTTGACGCCACCATCGAGAAGCCTGTGTTTCTGTTCATTTGTGCACCAAGGCAGGTGGAACTCCGGGGTCTTTGGGTGTTGTTCCCTGACACCTCTGGACGGAACCAAAAAGTCCAGAACTCCAGGTGGGTCAGCCAGTTTCTACCAGTGCCTATAACACGGGCTGTCAAAGATTGCTTTAAGTCGCGGTTCATTCTTTTTACTACAGAATTGCCCTCAGGCCTGTAGGGACTTGAAAACTTCACCTGTACTCCCAACGAAACCATAGCATCCTTATACGCCTTAGAGGCGAAAGCCGGACCCTGGTCCGAATGGAAAGCACCACAAGCAAAGATTCCCACAAAGACACGCAAATCCTTAATGACAGTTCGCGAATCAGCGCTTCGATGCGGCCATACCCACACAAAGCGTGTGCATGAGTCAACTGCTACTAAGATGTATTTATACGCAGTATCAGAAGAAAAAGGACCGCAGTGATCCAAATAAACGCAACCAAGCGGTTTATTAGAGATGTACAACTGTGTCTGAGGCGGACGCGCAGCAGTAGAAGGCTTGATCTGCTGACAAATGTCACACATAAGGACATATTCACGCGTCTGTTTGTACAGTCCCCGCCACCAGAACCTCTGTTGTAGCTGAGTTACAGTGGCCGAGACGCCCGCATGCGCAGACGCCACACCTTCATGAGCCGCTGTAATCAGAGAAGCTCTGCGATCCGAGTTGGGAACTAGACGCTCTCCAACTTCAGGAATTTTCACATAAGGAACCTTATCGGGACTTAAGTGGTATGTGTACTTCGAAGGGAACCCCGCAGGATATTTACCTCCCTTCTCCGTGGCAGCAACAGCCGCCAAGATGTCATCATCTATTTTGCTTTTGGACCTCGTGACTGCTGCAACCAAGTATTTCGATACCGCAGACTTCGCTGCCTCATCAGCAAGCGAATTACCAACAGCGTGGACCCCCACGCGCTGGTGGCCGAGAGTATGAATCACAAACACGAGCGGCAGTTTCTCTTTAAGTTCCGCCACTCGGACCCAGATCATTTTATGTTTTATTGTGCTACCTTTGGAATCACGAAAATCATTCTGAATCCAAAAGAACAAGTTCTCATTGTAAGACTGGACACAGTAGTAAGAATCACTTACGATTAAAGTCGTCACACAAGGATCAGCGTACCCCAATGCGAGCATAAGAGCACGAAGTTCTGCTAATTGTGCGGTGCAGTCCCCTAGTGTTTGCGTGTGCACAACACTGGACTTGAACTCATCGTTCACCATGGCACCGACTACAATGGCGCAAGCGGAAACGTAGGCATGTTTAGAGCCATGCGCAACCTGCGCCGAACCATCAGTGTAAATGATACAATGGAAATCCTCCAACGGCCGCATCGCTAAAGGAGCAGGATGAACAAATTCATACTGTAAATACTCCTGCGACCGTAAAGCGGCGTCAAAAATAAACGTGACATCCTGGGATGTCAAGGATGTAGCCCACTGAATCCACCGAGGGTGCAAAGCTTTAGAATTCGGTACACTGGCTTTCGTGACCGCCTCCAAGGCAGGACACGGGGTAACAACCAACATGCGCTTTCCCTGCGACAGGGCACGTTCCTTAAGAATTGCCATCTGCACAGCCGTTAAAACTTTCTCCACCGTGGAAAAACGCAGTTCAGCCGAAGTGTACAAGTGTGACTTGTAAGCAATAGGTACAGTATCCCCCTCATTAAAAGTCAGGTACGTGAAACCCACCGTCCCAGGGATAATTCTTATCACCAGGTTGGTCTGGTTATCACGAGTCTGTAAGTAGTCAGAAGCGAGCAAATCAGCCTGCAAAGACTGCAGAATGGCTGAATGCTCAGGCAGCCAGCATGATTTGGAAAAAGATGGTTGTACCAAGGCATATAAAGGCTTGATACGCTGGGCATATTCCGGAATGTATGTCCTCCCGAAATTTAAAAAACCCAGTAAAGACTGTAATTTTTTTAGTGTTGTCGGAGAGCGCAACTGCGCGCATTTCTCCAGGAAGTTAGGAGCCAACCCCTTTCCTTCGTGGTTAAGTTCATAACCCAGAAACAACACTGTGTACTCCGCAATGTGTGATTTTGCAAAGTTAAACTTGTAACCCATGTCTGCAAAGTTACAAATTATGCTATTTACTCGACACAGATGCACCCAAAGTTCGTCGTCTGTGAGATAAATGTCATCCACATACGAACATGCAACTGGATCGAAGCTCTCCAAAAGAGAGACTATGCGGGCGGAAAACACTCCAGGACTATTCTTATATCCCATTGGGAGTCGTTTAAACATTTTTTGTACGCCGCCGCACGTAAAACTGGTCCATTGGGAACTTAGACCATCTAATCTATGTGCATAAAAACCATTGGAAATGTCAAGCGTGGTTTTGAACCGTTTACGCTCAAGACTATTCACTAGGGCAGAGCCGTGAGTATTCTGTACCGCACAGTTACGGCAATGCGAGTTCAAATGCCGGTAATCCAAAACCAGACGATATGAGCCGTCCGGCTTGTTAACAGTAAAAAGGGGATTATTTATTGGTGACACACACGTTTCAATTACACCTTGATATTCCAATTGTTCAAGGATAGCCGCGACCGAAGCTTTAGCTTCACGCCGTATGGGATACTGGGGTTGTGGCTGCGGCTGTGACCGTAAAGGAATCTCATGGCTAGGGGACAATTTATCCCAGCCACACTGATTTCGGTACACAGCCGGCGCCAGCGCCAGAGCCCACTCTTCTGCAAAATGCAGCGCTTCCACTCTCGATACAGTGTGCGCGAAACTGGGGAGGATCACCTCCTCCCCTCGCGGAGCTGCGAGAACAAAAGGTGGGGGCCAGTCAGCCTCCGAAAGCAAAATGTCATACGTATCCGAAAGATTTTCCCAAAATACCCCTTTTACAGTTCGCTGCATGTCACCTTCAATTAACAGGACAATTTCAAAAAGTCTTTCAGGGGGAGCAACATGTGTATCAGCCGTTTCAATCACAATAAAAGTTTCAGTCGCTGTCACCTTCAACAGTGGACGGAGGGCCTCTCTCACTATGGTAATCTCCGCCGCGCTGTCCAGCAAGGTCAGAGCCCACGTCAGATTCCGAAGCCGTGTTCTCACTATCTGGGGCATATCGATGCGCCGTTAAGGCTGCGACTTTCTTCTTGGCAAACTGCGGTCTCTTTGGCGTAGAGTCGTCCCGCTGATCCCCTTCACTTCGCGTGCGGGGCTGGCCACGTCCTTGCTGGCCACCCCTGCCCCTGCTGCCCCCTCCACCACCGGTTGACGGAGCCGATGAGTCCTGAAAGGAACGAGGAGAGCGTTGGTCAGAAGCCTAAAATCTCTCAGGCGATTTAATCGTCGCGCGATCGCGCAAATCATAAACTCGATCTGACTGCGCAGGCTGCGAAGGCGTAGGACTAGAAACCTGTGTCTGCTGTTGTTGTTGCTTACCCTGATTCTGCTTTTTAGGCCAATTTTGTTTTTTGGACTTGGGTTGTCCACCCGCTTCCGAAGACTGTCCCTGGGGCTGCTTCTTCTCTTTTTCAGAAAAAGCCTTTAAACCCTTAGAAGTGCGGCCAACCATTTTATAAGCCGCCACAATAATTCTTGCCAGCTGACGGGGTTTCTCGGCATCGGGAATTAACGCCAGAGCATTGGCCACCTGAAAGTTCACTGCATCCCCCTTGACATTCGCAAGGATAAGACCGCAAACCGTCTCAAACGAGCCGCTCAGGCGCATACCTAATTCAACCGCCGACTCCGGTCCGTGATCATCCTGAACACGTTTAAGGACCGCAGAAAGGTTTGACACAGACGGGGTGCCATAGCACCTCGAGTAAACCGCTGCAAAAGTCTTACCCCAAGTTTCACAGTCAGCAAGTTCAGGGGCTAAATCTTTCGGTAAACTAAGCGTAAGAATCCGGTGTTTTTCACCCGGAGTCGTATTAGGAAACACAGCCTCCAGCTGGTCGAATTTCTCGGCAAGCCAGTAAGGAAAATCATCCTTATCCTGGGGCTTCTTGCCCATAACGGAATTCACCAAGACAGGACTGATTTTCAAACCAGCCTGTTCCGCTCGAAGCTGCGCACCTGCGGGGGCTGCGCCATGAACATTACGACCAATGTAATGAACCAGCGCCCTAATCACTCCAACCGCGACTTCATGAAGACGCCGCAGCTCAGCTACACTGCAAGTAGCGCGATTAGGGTGAGGAGTAAATCCACCCAAAGCGGGCCAATTTGTGCCCGGAATGGACAAAGGACCTAACCTCGGAGCCGTTAAAGAATGGGGTAGGGTGCCACCAAACCAAACTCCGTGCTGCCAAGCATCGATAGGTACTTCCAGTGCCCTGTACGGAGCATAAGCCGCCGGTACAGCCGAGGCAGTGTATGAATGGAAGACACCCGAATTAGCGTCCACTTCCGGAAATGTCACCCAGGAATAAAACAATTCGTACGGGTATGCATGTTCCGCACTCACCACTAGAACCACAGCCAAGCCTTCCACAGGGACATTATATGCCCGCAAGTGGTCGCGAACCGCGACGCGGCTATGCTGCGGTATGTCCACGGCCATGGTAGCACAGGAAGAGGAAAAAAAAACAAAGAACACTTTGTAGCACAACTGGGTAGTAATTCAAAGAAACCGTTTTTAGAAGAATTCAAGCTTGAAAAGACCCATTTAAAAAATAGGTAGGTTTTTCCGACACCACCGTTTACCGGAAACGGGAATGAAGGTGTCAAGGTTTGAATGATATACTACTCAAGTGTCATGCTTTAAGGCCAACAACGTTTCCGTTCTCTCACAGAACTGTGCATAGAGATCTAGAACCTCAGTGAGTTAGGATGATCCAAAACTCATCTCAGTATCAGAAATCCCCTTACCTAGCTAGCTACAGTGTCTCATGGCTCATTATGGAATGATCCATGTCTTAGACAGACCAGAACATGAACTTTAGAATACCTCAGGAATCGTGGAACACATGAACACTCTTTCGTTATATAATCATTTCAAACCAAAACTGAGAGTCAAAGAACACAAGTGCAAGTTTGAAATATTTATTATTCAATGCAAAGTCCTCAAACGCAGTATCTTGTATAATACCAAAATGCAGATTATAAAAATCAGAGTCAGTAGCATAGTCACTAATCCATAGTAAGCAAATGGTGATAGCATGTTATAATGCAAAATCTATAGAAATCTATATCACCTATATTTCGCGCACCCTATTTATCATATTATTTTATATATATGAAGGTCTCATTCGGGCTTTAGCAGGGCGGCCCCATACCTCTAAATGTCAGTAGGAGTAGATCACATCAACAGCTACCAGCTCTCTTCATGCGCAGCACCAAGTGTGTCGTTCATTCCGTGTAACTCTATCTTAAAACCCGCGTAGAGCCCAAAATGTTGGCATCAACATTATTTGTGTTATGTCTAATGTGGTGCGAGGATCAGGCCTTCCAGCAACCTTGTGTTAGGTTAATCTTAGACTGTTCAGCTCTCAGTGTGCAGACAGTTGTACCAAGTGTACCAGGCAAAGCTGATAGCATAGAAATAACATATTATTCCAAATAAACCACCTCACCGCTTCTAGGGTGAAAGCGACAACAACAAGTAGGTGTCGTGTGCAAAACTGAAGCCAAAGGAAAAACGGCTGTTTAAACATGTAATACACTCATGCTAACTTAACGCAATATATGTAACAAAGTATCCATATGACAGTACACCTGGAACCTTGGGGCATTGAGACTGAATAGAATTCGCTAGGGCTGCAGCACATATTGTGCCACCCTAGGGACCTCACACCAAGACCATACAAACTGCTACTGCAGGCTGCGTGTCTTGGTGAAGAGAAAACTGAAGAGTCGACATGGCACACAGTCCTGTGTGTTACGTCCACAGACACTGCATGAGGTATAGGTAAGTTAACCCTACTGCAGGCCTAACAGCCCTAAGGCAGGGTGCTCTTTATCCCGTGTGTGGACAGATCTGCATGAGCAGACATTACCCCATACTATCTACGTCAATTCTTGGATATTGTAAGTGCACAGGGAAGCCCTAGATTGTACATGGGCTGGATACTTGTCATCACAAGTTTCCTAGCTCCATGATGACTTCACTGTACCGTAAGATGTTTGGTACCAAACATTTCGTCTTAAATCCTCACTGATGCCAGAGTTGGATTTATTAATAAATGCACACAGGAGACACCTTAGAGGGTGCCTTGGACACCTAACAAATACTGGTGTGGTCTCTGACTAGTCTTAGCCAGCCTGCCATCACCAGACATGTTTCTGACCTCATGGTGTGAGAGCCTGCACTCTCAGAGGCCAGGAACAAAGCCTGCTCTAGGTGGAGGTACATCACATATCCTCCAGGCTGGAATGGCATTGCAAGGCAAGAAGCTTCAACGGCAATGCCACCTTTGAAATGCAGCACAGGCATCTCCAGATAGTGGACAATGCCAACCCACCTTTCCTGCTCCACATTTGGTGGGAGGACAAGTAGGAAAAATAGTGAAATTAGGAAGTGGGTCTGTCATCCAGCCCAGACCACCCCTAAGGTGGGGAGGGTGAAGTGGAGATCACTCTTCATTTAGCTTCATCTTGATTTGAGAGGGAAGTAGCAATTAGGGTCAGGGTTGTGCACAATCGTCAAAAAGAAATGGTCCCTTAGAGGGTGTAGAAACCCTAAAGGTAAGGAGCGCATTGGCTACTACCTGGATCCCCCTGTAACACCCCTAAATTGAGTATTTAGGTGGCACCCCTGGACCCTTAACTTCGGATTTGATAGACACAAAAAAGATATGGACAAAGAATGAGCTGCTGACCCAAGAAAAGAAGACCTGCTGCAGGCTTTTGATGCAAAACCTTGTCTGCTGCTTCCAGGACTCAACAATTGTGGTGTGCTGTCTCGTCTTGCTGCTGTGCGAACCACCAGAGTTCCCTCAGCACTTCGCTAATCACTAGAGAACTGCCTTGGGGGAGAGGAACTACTCTTCTGCAGACCACAGGCACCGAACCAGCAGAGTCCGGTTTACCAACTTGCTGCTCTCCAGTGACTCTGATGCAACATTCAAGCAAAAATAGGTACATCAGCTCCAGAGGGTCAGATCTGTCTCCCCACCGAGTTTGGAGACACCAGGACCTACCGGAGCCGGGCCGCACAATACCTGGGGTACTGTACCCCATCCTGGACTCCTACTGCCCAGGAAGCAAGCACTCATTGAGGGATATCGAGACCCCTGAGACCCATGTCATAAGTACCCCAGCTGTCCTGCAATTGTCCCTGCAAACTGCCTGCCCCTGACTGTGAAAACATCTTGACGCAAACCCCCAGTTGACATATCTGCTGTGCAACAAGTCCACCTAGTCTGGGTACCGATGAATCAGCAATGCTGCTGTGGTCCTGAGGCCCTTGCGATCTGCTCACTCAAGATGGCACCCTCAGACTTTTCTTTTAGTTCCCTTGTGCAGTGTGTTTTCAGTTGGCCTTCTTCTTCATAGCTCACCAGCTTCTAATGACTGCAGCATCCTGCCCCCGGCCGAATCCGGGAAGTTCCTGAGAATCCGCAGGTGGAACATTGTACCTGGCCTTCCTACTTACCTAAATCAAGAAGGTGAACCTCAAAATCCAACTGTGTGATTTTATATAAATTTTTCTATTTTCTCCCATTGACTTCAATGAAGCGTTTTTACTCACAAAAGTGGTTTATTTTGTGAACTTGAAAAATGTATATCTTGAAAAGTACTTGCTGTAGAACAAAGTTCTTGGTCTGAAAAATTATAGAAAAGTCGATGTTATTTTTGCTAATTGCAACTTGAGTCAAGCTATCCTGGCTGATGAGGGGTGAAACCCCGAAACCGGTCCTAAGATGCTTGTTTCCAGTCCAGGGAGGACCCTGCCTTGCAGTTCTGGCTGGACTGTTCCCATTGGGCGCAGCCTCAGGACTGATTTGCATATGGCTGTGTTCAAACTGGAATGGCATGGGCAGCAAAAAAACGATGGATTTAGGCCCAGATCGCTGTACTGGGGTGAATGTAGGACATTGTTCTGCATTCTGTTCATCAATTGTTCTTTTTGCTTTTGTCACCACGAGTGGGACGGGTATGACCAGACTTGGGTCCCGTATTCTCCATGCCACTGGAGTCAAGCTATCCTAGCTGATGAGGGGTGACACTTCGAAACCGGTCCTAGGATGCTTGATTCCAGTCCAGGGAGGACATTGCCTGGCAGTTCAGGCTGGACTGTTCCAATTGGGGGCAGGGTCAAGACTGATTTGCAGATGGCTGGGTTCAAACTGGAATGGCATGGGGGAGCAAACAAACAATGGATTTAGGGTCAGATCTCAGTCCTGGGGTGAATGTATGGCTTTGGTCTGCATTCTGCCCTTTAATTGTTCTTTTTGCATTTTTGCTAATTAGTCATGGATTTATTCATCATTTATTGCATTTGAGAGTACAACAAATACTTAGAACTACCCTCTGATACGCCTAACTGCTCACCCACACAAACACAAAAAGAGCTTTAGTATAATCTAATTTTATCTCTGTTTACCAATCTGGTTCACACTGCACTCTCTGCACAGTGTACTTTGTTTTAGTACACTATATAGCGAGCCAGCTTCCCACAGCACCTCAGAACACAACGCTCTAGTCCCCTCAGGGAATCGTGGTAATAGATTATCAACTGTTGTTCTCTCCCTCATACATGTCTATAGTAGACAAAAGAAAGACACAAGGAAAGTTTACAATATTTATTGAAACTATTGTGCTCAATCATGTAGCAACTGAGCTGCAATTAGAAAACATATGCAACTGAGCAGAGCAATTAACATTACTAATACATTCTATACAATGAAAAGCCCTATCATGGCAAATTATATATTTTGCCTAAGCCTAACCTCAAGACTTGCACACAGTGATATATCAGTGATCTCTGGGATTAGAGCTGAGCCCCATACCTGGCATTTGATTAACTGGTCTGCATCTAAGATTGTGCAGAGCTGTCATGCTTGTTCCTGGACCTTTCCTCTGCTAGAAAGTCTCCTATCTATTTGGAAAATAGCAGGTCTAAGACTATATGATAAGAAATGCCATGCTGGAAAATAGCAGCTGTGTCTGGTATTATGTTTATGTGTTAAAATCTGTTAGTAAACAACCACAGAGAAAAACAGGGCACAATGTTGTTCAACCTTGTACTAAATGCTCAGCCTGAATCCCAGCAGAAGAGCTTAATAACATATCATGTGCAGCTTATTTCTAAACTAATAGCGTGGCACAAAAACAAACCTGTTACTTTGTAACAGGTGCAAAGCAAAAGCGACTTGAAGCTTACAGTTAGACTAACATAGGGGACAACTACAGTGGGCCCCACAGGGAACTCAACAACAGCACCATGTTTTAAGGAGTGAGGACAAGCACTTTACCACTGGTTATCAGTGATAAAGTGCACAGAATCCTGAAGCCAACAAAAACACATTTTAGCAAAAACATGAGGGGAGTAGACAAAACATTTGGGGAAAGATCACCCTAAGGTTGACAGTTCTAATAAACTGCAACAATGGCTTCCCCATGGATAGTCCACAAAACTGGACAAGATCTAATGCTCGTACTCATTCCTTTCTAGATTACACCATCTGCAACAAGGAAATTCTCCCTTTGATCTAAAATTACACCATAGCTGCACAAGGTGACAGCGATAATCGTCCTCTAGTGATTACTATGTCATTCCACGTAGCACATTGCACAACATGCCGCAACAAGCCTGACTTCAGGAGCAATTCACACTGAAAACCTCAAAAGGTTGAAATGGTCAGATCCAATTGTACCAAATGCAGAGCCCTGCAAGGCTCCAGGAGCATTGATGTATTCCCGCCTACTATAGCCCGGTAACTCTTCTCCCGGGAACTGCTTAAAAACTTCCCACAAACCACACGAAAAACCAAAAAAACCCAAAAAAGGTAATTCAGCAAAGATAACAACTGAAATTAAGAAATTAAAATCAATACGCAATAGTGCGCTAAGACAAGCACGTAGGCACCCGGGGGAAGATCACATATTCAATACATATAAGCAAGATCAAAAAGCACTTCGACAAACAATATTTCTAGAGAAAAATAAGCGCTCCAAACAGTTCTGGTTAAAACTGATACATGCAAGTAAAAACCATAACCCAAAATCTTTCTGGTCGCTTGTAAATTCAAAAACACAAAAACTAGGTGGACAAAGTAGTGCTAACATCTCTGAACTGAATGGGTATCCTTTCTAACAACCCATTTTGAAGAATCAGAAAAAGAAAAAGGTCCACTAGCCAAACCTCCAGCTATTGCCCCGCACATCAACCTATGCCAACCGCTAGGTACAACACATGTTGGGACACCCGAGAAACCTGTTGAATCAAACATAAGGATGCCATCGGCAACTGATACTAAATCGCTGCTCCAGCATGAAGAACCACCTCTATGGGCACCCGTAACACTAGAAATTCAAACAGAAAGAACAGCACACATTATATCAATCAGATGGAGCTCTTTGGGCAAATGGTCTACCCCAGGCTCTGTATAAACAGGACACAGAATTCTGGGCCAAACAACTGGCACCCCTATTATCTTACTGCTGAACTAACCAGGTATCACCTGAATCTTGGCGTGGCACCATTATACACCCATTTTACAAAGGTGGTAAGAGATCAGACCAGAAAAATTACAGGATAATTACTCTATTGGATGTGGAATCGACATACTACGTCATATGGCTCCTTCAGGATGTGGCGTCCTAGGCTAGAAAAAAAATCTCATACCCATCAACCAGACAAGATTTGTGCAAAAATCAGGTACCATAACCAACTTGCTTGCAATATCTATCCTGTTGGACAAAGTGGCAGCGTCAGGAATGCTAATGAATGGCTGTTTTGTTGACTTTAAGGCCGCTTTTGACCCCGTACTCTGAAGCCAATTATGGCTCAAACTGCGGAAATGAGGGATTCCACCAGTGCTCCTACAAGCCATAATTGGGCTACACACTAACACATGGATCCTCATAAAACCTGGGGACGGATTGTATACCTCAAGAAAAATACAAACATCTCGCGGAGTAAAACAAGGTTGTGTTCTGGTGCCTCTTCTTTTCAATCTTTTCATTTCCAATCTGTCGGAGTCACTCGATGAAGTCAACTCTCATCCTCCAAAACTCACCGGGGTAAGAGTCAGCAACTTACTGTATGCGTATGACCTTGTCCTTCTCAGCCACACCAGGGTCGGCTTGCAGAGACTACTCAATCAGTTGTATCTTTACACCACCGAAAACGTACTGGAACAGAACCTATCAAAGACCAGGGCAATCACCTTTGGGTTACCTACAGCAATAAGATCATTTTAAGGGAAAGACAACAGCCTTGTGAACAAAACAATAACAAGAATCTTCAAACAAGAGCTGAACATTCCAAAAACGTCATCCTCCGCTCAAATACGACTTGAGTTTGGTCTCCAAGATCACCGAGCGGTAGGGGCTGGAGCATTCATCAGGCTGTGTAACAAGTTGCGTACCTCCTGAAAAGGAAGAATGGAGGCCAGGAAATCTCAGCCGGTCAGCTTGGTAGATCCTACCAGTGTTATATACAAGACTCCTTAAAACTCCTGGACGCAGAAGAAATCTGGAGCTCCAATCCATCACAACAGGCACTTAAAATCCACATCAAAAGAAACGTCAACCTCTGATCTTTCCACTCAGACAGAGCCCAAATGGCACAACGTAAGCACGCCATTTCATATGTTTCAGGGTTTAAGCCAGGGACTGTGGTGTCCCATTTGTAAGGCACCTATTCAGTGCGGTGGCAAAAAAGATTTTTGGCCCTCAGAATGGGTGAATGGCCATTCGTGTGTCTTTTGCCAAGTTGGCTCTTCACAAATACCAACGCAATGTGCAGGGGGTGAGGGAGCAGCAAGAAAACAATTGAGCATGTGGTATGTCTTTGTCCTGCACTCCTTGACAATCTAAAGATCTTGCTAAAGATCGAATGGAACAAACTTACCATCCGCACTTGTCGACAAACCATCCTTACATCAATGAATCCAGATAACCCACTGCTTAACATCTGGTTTACCAAGTTTGTCACAAGAACAGTAAAAAGACTTATAAACAGTGAGAGCCAGCAAGCCAACAATTGTTAACCATAATAGGGAGGAACAAGTCTGATGTTGTTTTATTGATTTACTCACCTCACCGTACCACCCAACAGCAGTGGTTTCTGGCATTTTGCACATGGTTTACTTGCTGTTTCCTGCCTTGTGCGACCCTGGAACCTTTAAATTATTGTATGTAGGGATTTTACTTTACAAATGGAATTGCACTATTAGTGGTATTAGTCATCAGCTTTTAATAATGACTAATGTCTTGTCCTTTGGCCTTAGCTGATTCCAAATTAGAACTGACAACCACAGCTCTCAATTGTTTCCTAATCGTTTCTTTAAAAGTCTTAATTGTCTAGATGAAGTTAATATTTTAATACCATGAACAAATATAGACTACTAGGTTTTTTGATAATTTATTGATGAACTTTACATTTTTCCATTTGTTGTGACGGTACTAATGCACTAAATGGACGCATTTAGGCGGATTCTAAAAAAATTAGGAGGAAATAATGTAGGCAAAAACACAGGACTTAGATAACGCCTGTTTTCTGCTCTATGTGTTAATATTTAAGCAATTATTTGACATATGTCTTTTTAACAGTGATGCTGGGTGACCATTGTAATGATTTTTATTAATCAAACAATAAAGTATTCTATATTGTACCTGCAACAAGCTTTCTGCAAATATGAAGAAGCATCGGGGAACAGCAGTTTGACATGACTTGGAGACTGGTTCAGCCACTGCCAATTTTGGAGTCAAATAGCTCTGTCACTACCCAGGTAAGAGCCTTTATCAGCATGGACACTGAAAATGCTGGAAAACTCCCCAAGATCCAGACTGAAATGGAGGCCAACCAGCCATACCACCATTCTCTAGGCAGCTGGGCTAAGTTGGGCTGCAGCATTGGAAGGTTATTGATATCACAGGTGCTGCCATACTAAGAAACAACAAGTCGGCAAGTTCTAAGTAAAGTTGTGCCAATGGTCCCTACAGATCAAGAGCTGCTGTAGAAGTAGTATTGCTGCCTGTGTCTGTCTTGCACTGTTGTAGAATGCAAGAACAGCATTCAGATAACTGTTCAACTTGAGACTTGTGAGAAAACGAGAGACTGTGCAGGTAATCAAGGACAAGGTTTGTGGAAATGTTTTTGTATGTACGTTTTAAGAAAGTGGGTTATTAATTGAGGTTGGTGGGTTGCACATCACAAGCAATAAGGTAACTTATCATATTAGGGCAACTTAAGGCGTCACATTTATATTTGAGCTCATTCCCTGGTTAGCTATGTCAAAGAGCAGACAGGCTGGGGTCTGCAGAAGCGTCACTACGCTTCTGCAGACCCCATTGAAGCCGGACATTTTTCCGAGCGTTCAGACTCCCCTTACCCTCCGGAGTTCCCCCGAGGAGTCCGGAATCTCTACCTTTATTGATTTGCCATAGCGACAGTGACCTGACATTTCGGGGGGACTTGGATCTTCATTCCGCTTGGAACCTAACACTAAGTATTTTGCAGGTACACATTGTGACCTACCGTGACTGTCCTTTAAACGGTTCTCGAAGAAGTACGACCTCCAGAGACACCGCACAGACTAGATTGTCTAATATATGCCCTGATGAAATTCCCAAGGCACGAATGGGAATGAAACGCGTTGGCTGTGCCGCTGTACGTGAAAATAAAGAAAACTTTTACAAATAAGAACTGAAGATCTACAATTCTTTTTGGACTCTCTTACACTATTGACTTCACTGTGTGCGCCTCTTTGCTCTTACATAACCATTGGTCTGATATACATCCTTGGCAGCGGATGGTGAGAGTGGCCGCACCGCCTAATAATTCTGAAACAGACGAAGTGGATGTGCGAAACCTTGGTCAGCTGCTGGTTGCTTCTGTTTATTGTTTAGTATTCTAAAAAAATAAATATACAAAATAAAATAATTTTATATGAAACATTTGTCTTATGTGTAGCAGAGCATCCTTTGATGTGCCCCGTATGTGAGCTCTTTGAAAGCCACAAATAAAAGAAATATAGGTCAAGAGGGATACTATCTTTGTATAATTCTGATTGTTGCATGATGGAGTGTGGGTCAGATACAACAAACAAATTGAACTTGATCCTGGAGATCCTGAAGTCCAAAAACATTTTAAGTCACACTTTTTCAGAGGTGGTCGGAGAAGTCCAGTTAGACACAGCCAGATGTACCAAGACCATACAAACAGCACTTGGAGGCCTGGTCCACTCCAACAGACACACCAGCAGGGTCCAGGTCTGGTCCATTTTGTACTGGTCAGCTTGACACTTCAAAGTAAAGGTATTTTGCAGCTTCTTTTGTTCCTGTAGCCACGGAGGAGGCCAGAGAACTGACCCTTAGAGTCCATTTATTTGTTTTAAGTATAAGGTATGCCTGGGCATAATTTAGATTAGACTTGTCTAATTCACTTACTTTTTGAATTGTTATGTTATTCTTTTTTATGTACAGTTCCTAAAATTATGTCATTGTGCCACTTTGCATAATTATGCTCTGTTTACAGCAAAAAGTTGCCCAAGAATGGCACATTTTTCACAATTCGTGATAAAAATATGCTTACCGCACAAGACGTATCACGCCAGACAAGCCAGTGACTGCAGCAACAGAGGACACGATAAATGGCAACCCTAATGGTATTTTGGCCAACAGGATAGCTAGCTTTTGCCTGACTACTTTGATTTTTAGAGAGTTTATCAAGGACAGACTGACAGCTACCTAGCAACCAGTTGACTCAAACTTTGTTCTCTAGGCTTGAAAAAGCCCCAGGCCTGTGCTATGCAATAGTGTAAAACACATTGGGGCATATTATCAAGGGGGGTTTTCTCCGCTTTTTTGGATTTAAAAGCCAAGAAAGCGGAGATAAAATTATCTCCCTATTACCTAGCTGTCGCTAACACCAGTTAGCGACAGCTAGTAGGAGATAGCGACCATCTTGGGCCCCACTTTGCATGTCAGTGATATTTATCACTAATGACATGCAAAGTGGGCGTGCCAAGATGTTAGCGACTGGAAACAGTCGCTAACATCGCTATCTCCTATTACCAACTTTTGGAGATATTCGCGCTAAGCGAATATCTCCAAAAGCTAACACCTGCCCTGAGCAGTTCTTAGCCATGTTATCCAATGGGAGGTGGATAACATGGCTAAGAGCATTAGCTCGCTAATGCATGAATATCGCTGACTTTTCAGCGATATTCATGCATTGCGGACGATTTTTATCGCATTTGCGATAAACCTTGGTAATACCAAGGTTTATCTGCGATAATTTTTTCACGCTAACCAAGCAATAGTGATAATTATCGCTATTGCTTGATAATATGCCCCATTATTTCTTTGTTATGAAGAACCCGGAATAAATAAAGAACGTCAAATCATTGTTACTTACAGTCAATCTCTGTTCTACTCTTGAAAACATTTCTAATGTGTGTGAGGACTAGTAATTCTAATGTTCTATATATTAAAGCAAATGTTGGATGTAGGAGAGTAGGGTCTGCTATCCTATGGTCACCCCAAATTTTTGCTTTTTGCTTCACTGGTTTATGACTTAATGTGGCTGTGGGCCTGCTAATCAGACCCACAGCCTGCTGTTCTCTCTCTAAATTACTGCCAATGCACTTTAGGTGCATTACGAATTGGAACTGGTTCACCTTATTAGCCCATGTAGTAGTGTACCATAGGTACCCAGTGCATAGGTGCTTCCAAGGCCTACCAGGGGCTGCAGCATGTATTGTGCCACCCCTGGCCTGGCCTCCATATTTGACACAACTGGCTGATCACTCAGCTGGGGTAAGTTGGTGTAATCACCTCTTACTTAGATATAGTATCCCTATATCTAACCCTAAACTGGACACATATTTTCCTATCAGCCACTCCTATGGAAGGCCTCATCAATCCTGGAGGCAGAGTGCGTGGAAATATGTGAGGTGGTGCTCTAGCATGAGCTGAGCCTGTCTGCAGCTGTCGGGAACCGCTCCCTAAGCTGTTCCGGGATATTGCCATACCATATACTCTTAAGTGCATTATAATCCTCGCGGTTAAATGCTATCTTTGGTTTGGCTTTATCAAAACATGTCGAGTAAGGTGTCATACGAATTGGAATACTATCCCCTCGACAGTTCTGTCAACGGGGATAGCATTCCACCCTTCTAGAGGGACACAACATGTGTGTAGCCTTAACCCCGGTTAAAGTTAACCAGAGCCTCAGCATCACAAAATGGATGCTGCCACAACAGACACGAGTCTGGCCTCCTGCTGCTGACCGAAACTCGGCAGATGGTGGCCTGGACAAAGGGTTTCCTGCCTTGGGAGGTGCGAGCACCACCCCAGACAGGGTTTTGTGTATTGGGTAGGACAGGGCTGAATAGAATCAGACATGCCCGGGGCACACAAGGTGTCCCCGTGCATAGGCCAGTCCAAACCGGTCCTGGGACTTTCCAGACCCAGGGCTGGCGAGGAGCTGGACAAAGGAAAGGGGGTGTAACCGCCCCCCTTCCTGGTTCCTCCCAGGGGAGGGACCTAGTAGGTGATCCACCCCTCAGATTGGGAATAAGAGTGGGAGCAGTGCCATTGCACTGCAGATCATCCTGAATCAACTTGAAACTAAGAAGACGACTGGACTTCGACATTCTGCTGCTCAGAAGACTGAAGAGAATCTCCCTTGTGGCCTAGGAGTGGCCAACCTGTGAACACAGGCACCAACCAGCAACTCGACGTCTGCTTTGCCGCCGCCTCCCGCCGGAGCCCGAGCCCAGAGCCCAACAAGAACCAGACTCCCAGACCTCTCAAGTCAAGTCAAGTCATAAAATTTATATAGCGCACTACATACCCAGAGGGTCTCAAGGCGCTTAGGGAGGGGAGGAGGATTACTTGTCAAATATCCACGTTTTAAGTTGCTTTCTGAATGCTAGGTGGTTTTGGGTAAGGCGAAGGTAAGTGGGAAGTGAGTTCCATGTTTTAGCTGCCAGGTATGAGAAGGATCTACCTCCCATGGTGGTCTTGCTGATACGAGGTACAGTGGCGAGGGCTTGGCTGGAGGATCGTAGTTGGCGGGAGGGGGTGTAGAAGGACAGTCGTGAGTTGAGGCATTCTGGTCCGATTTCGTAGATCGCTTTGTGTGCGTGGGTTAGAAGTCGGAAAGTGATCCTCTTATTGACGGGTAGCCAGTGGAGGTTTTTCAGGTGACCAGAGATGTGTTCGTTACGCGGGATGTCCAATATGATCCTGGCTGAGGCGTTTTGGATTCGTTGGAGTTTTTTCTGGAGTTTAGCGGTAGTACCTGTGTAGAGGGTGTTTCTGTAGTCCAATCGGCTCGTGACCAGAGCATGGGTGACTGTTTTTCTGGTTTCGGTGGGGATCCAGCGAAATGTTTTTTTGAGCATGCGAAGAATGTTGAAGCAGGATGAGGAGACGGCGTTGACTTGTCTGTTCATTGAAAGTGAAGAATCCAGGATAACACCTAGGTTCCGTGCGTGGTCTGTCGGGATGGGTGCTTTTCCAAGGGCTTCCGGCCACCAAGAGTCGTCCCATGCAGAGGGGGAAGTACCTAAGATGAGGACTTCTGTTTTATCTGAGTTCAGTTTCAGACGGCTGTGTTTCATCCATTCGGCAACTTCTTTCATGCCTTCGTGTAGGTTAGTTTTGGCGGTGCTGGGGTCATTGGTGAGTGAAAGGATCAGTTGAGTGTCATCCGCGTAGGAGATGATGTTGAGGTTGTGTTGGCGGGCGATGGCCGCGAGGGGGCTCATGTATACGTTGAAGAGGGTAGGACTGAGTGAAGATCCTTGTGGTACGCCGCAGATGACTTCAGTGGCCTCGGACTTGAATGGTGGAAGTCGGACTCTCTGGGTTCTTCCGGTGAGGAACGAGGTGATCCATTCAAGTGCTTTTCCTTGAATTCCGATGTTTCTGAGGCGTTGTAAAAGGGTGCTGTGGCAGACTGTGTCGAAGGCTGCAGAGAGGTCGAGGAGGATGAGGGCGACTGTGTCTCCATTGTCCAGTAGAGTTCGAATGTCGTCTGTTGCTGCGATGAGGGCGGTCTCAGTGCTGTGTTTTGCTCGGAAGCCAGACTGTGAGGAGTCGAGGGATTTGTTGGCTTCGAGGAAAGCGGCGAGCTGGTTGTTGACAGCTTTCTCGATGACTTTGGCCGGGAAAGGAAGGAGCGAGATGGGGCGCTAATTTTTGAGTTTGGTGGGGTCCGCTGTGGGTTTTTTCAGAAGGGCGCTGAGTTCAGCGTGTTTCCAGCTTTCCGGGAAGGTTGCGGATTTGAAGGAGCAGTTGATGACGTCTCGGAGGTGTGGTGCTATGACGGAGTCTGCTTTGTTGAAGATGTGGTGAGGGCATGGGTCTGTGGGGGATCCTGAGTGGATGGAGTTCATCAGGTGGATGGTGTCCTCAGTGGAGATTGGGTTCCAGTCGTTAAGGGTGTTCAAGGGGGGTGAATGTTCCGCATATGGTTGGGTGGGTTGGTCGCCGGGTTGGTTGTCGAAGCTGTTGTGGATGTCTGCAATTTTGTTGTGGAAGAATGAGGCTAGGGAGTCGCAGAGAGCTTGGGAGGGGGTGATGTCGTTGGAGTTGGCCGAGGGATTGGTAAATTCCTTGACGATGTTGAAAAGTTCCTTGCTGTTTTGGGCGTTGCTATCTAGTCGGTCCTTGAAGGCGGTTTTCTTGGCCTTTCGGATTAGTTGGTGGTGTATGCGGGTGGCGTTTTTGAAGGCGTCCTTGGTGCTGGTGGTTGGATCTTTTTTCCAGGCCTTTTCAAGGGAGCGGCAGAGTTTCTTGGACTTCTTAATATCATCGTTGAACCATGAGGCCTTCTTGCTGCCAGGTTTGCTTTGACGTTTTTTCAGTGGTGCTAGGATGTCGGCGCAGTTGGATAACCATAGGGTGAAGTTGGTGGCGGCTTGGTCTGGGTTAGAAGAGTGGGCTGGGGTGTTTAGAAGGAGCGATGAGGAGATCTGGTCGCTGGTGATTTTGTTCCAGTTTCTTTGCAGAGTCGGTTGGGGGTGGTTGATGGGTTCTGGCTTGTTGTAGGTAAAGTGAACGCAGCTGTGGTCAGTCCAGAGGAGAGCCGTAGTGTGGCTCAAGGAGACGTGATTGCTGGAGGTGAAGATAGGGTCGAGAGTATGACCTGCTATGTGGGTGGGGGAAGTGACCAGTTGTTTAAGTCCAAGGTTGGCGAGGTTGTCCAAGAGGGTGGTGGTGTTGCGGTCGTTGTTCTTTTCAAGGTGAAAGTTGAGGTCTCCCAGAAGGATGTAGTCTTTGGAGGGGAGCGCGTGTGGAGTGATGAAGTCCGTGATGTCTTCACTGAATTTTGCGCGGGGTCCTGGTGGTCTGTAAAGGAGGGTGCCTCTGAGTGTGGTCTTGGGGTCGATGTGGATCTGGAAGTGAAGATGTTCAGAGTTGGCGAGATTGGCGTCAGAGCTGGTAGAGATGTGAATTGATTTTTTATGGACGATAGCGATTCCTCCTCCTGTGTGGCCGGTACGGTCCTTGCGTGTGATCTTATAGTCTTCAGGGATGGCAATGGTGATGTCTGGGGCGGAGGAAGCGTTCATCCATGTTTCTGTTAGGAAGGCGACGTCTGGAGAGATGGTGTCTAGTAGATTCCATAGGTCAATGGCGTGCCTGTGGACCGAGCGGGTGTTGAGCAGGATGCATTGTAGGTGGTTGGGGTCAGGAATCTGAGGTGTGATCGTAGCTGAGTTGTAGATGGTGCCGATGAATTTGCAGGAGTAGCAGGAGAAAGGTCCATGGGTGTGTCCAGGAGCGGCTTGGACGCAGTTGGGGGTGCGACCGGGGTTAAGGGCTAGGAGGGTGGAGGCATCGTAGGTAATGCGGGAGGGCTGGGCAGCGCGAGGGGCAGGGAGTCTGGCGCTGGGCGCGGTCCAGGCGCGGACGGGCGTAGACGGGCTTACCTTTGGCGCACCTTCGGCGCGGGTTGGGCGCGGTCGCTGCGCGTGAACGCTGCCCGCGGGAAGAACTGTCATATATGGATAGTGGAGGGGGAGGGGCGAGGGCGGCTCAGCTGGGAGGCGGGGCGGGCGACGTAGGAGGACAACAACAACAAAATGGAGGCGGAGGGGTCAGCACGGCAAGGGCGCCTGGGGGAAAACGCGAATGCAGCAAGGAATAAACGCTAGCGATTTTAAAATGCTAATGAGCAGAGCGCCAGTCAAAAGCAAACAGCAGGCAATATATAATAGTCAGTTTCCGTGAAAAAGCGCTGCACAACGATAACAGATACAGCAAGTGAGTTGCGCTGGCAGTTTAAAAATGCAAATAAGTAAATAGGCAAAGCAGCAGTCAAAAGCACACAGCAGATTCCACAAGCAGTTTCCAATACGCTGCACAACGATACCACAGCCACAGGGGAGCGACCACTCGGCGCAGAAGCGAAGAGCGAGTCACAGCGCTTCCAGGTAAGGGAGCGCTGTTTGTAGTTAGTGGGAGGGCGGCTCAGCTGGGAGGCGGGGGGGCGACGTAGGAGGACAACAACAACAAAATGGAGGCGGAGGGGTCAGCACGGCAAGAGCGCCTGGGGGAAAACGCGAATGCAGCAAGGAATAAACGCTAGCGATTTTAAAATGCTAATGAGCAGAGCGCCAGTCAAAAGCAAACCCACCCACCCCCTTTTGTAAATCGATTTTGGCCACTATAGGTGTGGCAGGGTATACTCAGACATGAGTCCCTTTCTCACTGCTCCATCAGGATTCAAGCAAGCCGGGCCGAAGAGGCTGAAATGCCAGAAACCGGTCCCCGGTAGCTTGTCTCCTTTCTGGTAAAGAATTGGCTTGGTAGTTTAGTCTGCCCTGTTCCCATGATGCACTGGGCCAGGGACAGACTGATTTGCATATAGCCAGGTTCTGAGCTGGGATGGGGCAGTGAGATAAATAACGGTGATGGATCAAGCCCTGATCTTTGGACTGGGTAAGAGTGGTCTGCTCAATTCAGACACTCTGTTCATCACCACCCCCTTTTGTAAATCGATTTTGGCCACTATAGGTGTGGCAGGGTATACTCAGACATGAGTCCCTTTCTCACTGCTCCATCAGGATTCAAGCAAGCCGGGCCGAAGAGGCTGAAATGCCAGAAACCGGTCCCCGGTAGCTTGTCTCCTTTCTGGTAAAGAATTGGCTTGGTAGTTTAGTCTGCCCTGTTCCCATGATGCACTGGGCCAGGGACAGACTGATTTGCATATAGCCAGGTTCTGAGCTGGGATGGGGCAGTGAGATAAATAACGGTGATGGATCAAGCCCTGATCTTTGGACTGGGTAAGAGTGGTCTGCTCAATTCAGACACTCTGTTCATCACCACCCCCTTTTGTAAATCGATTTTGGCCACTATAGGTGTGGCAGGGTATACTCAGACATGAGTCCCTTTCTCACTGCTCCATCAGGATTCAAGCAAGCCGGGCCGAAGAGGCTGAAATGCCAGAAACCGGTCCCCGGTAGCTTGTCTCCTTTCTGGTAAAGAATTGGCTTGGTAGTTTAGTCTGCCCTGTTCCCATGATGCACTGGGCCAGGGACAGACTGATTTGCATATAGCCAGGTTCTGAGCTGGGATGGGGCAGTGAGATAAATAACGGTGATGGATCAAGCCCTGATCTTTGGACTGGGTAAGAGTGGTCTGCTCAATTCAGACACTCTGTTCATCACCACCCCCTTTTGTAAATCGATTTTGGCCACTATAGGTGTGGCAGGGTATACTCAGACATGAGTCCCTTTCTCACTGCTCCATCAGGATTCAAGCAAGCCGGGCCGAAGAGGCTGAAATGCCAGAAACCGGTCCCCGGTAGCTTGTCTCCTTTCTGGTAAAGAATTGGCTTGGTAGTTTAGTCTGCCCTGTTCCCATGATGCACTGGGCCAGGGACAGACTGATTTGCATATAGCCAGGTTCTGAGCTGGGATGGGGCAGTGAGATAAATAACGGTGATGGATCAAGCCCTGATCTTTGGACTGGGTAAGAGTGGTCTGCTCAATTCAGACACTCTGTTCATCACCACCACCCCCTTTTGTAAATCGAGTCAAAAGCAAACAGCAGGCAATATATAATAGTCAGTTTCCGTGAAAAAGCGCTGCACAATGATAACAGATACAGCAAGAGAGTTGCGCTGGCAGTTTAAAAATGCAAATAAGTAAATAGGCAAAGCGGCAGTCAAAAGCACACAGCAGATTCCACAAGCAGGTTCCAATACGCTGCACAACGATACCACAGCCACAGGGGAGCGACCACTCGGCGCAGAAGCGAAGAGCTTGATCCACAGTCCCTGCGAAGAAGGGACCCGTGGAGGCACCGAATGACGTGGGACCGGACCTCTTGAAAGACACTCGAAAAGCTGACTGCGCAGCTTCTGAGGCATCCTCGACGTTGTGCTTTGGGGACTGAGAACCCCCACCATCGAGCAGCCCTTGCACCGAAGAAGAGCCCTCCAGCATCTCCACGATCTGCGTGGGGCCCTTTTGCATTGTGCCACTCGACGCGCCATCCCGGCCACTAGCCACGTGGTCAGCGGCCATCTTGGCAACGAAACCAACTAACTACACAGCAGGTCTGGTTGCTCCAGACCTACCCAAGCTCCTGTGAAAAGGAGCACTTGCTCTGACCTTGCGGGTCCGAGTGTTAAGCATCTTTCGATTCCTGCGTGGCTTGCATTAGCCAAGGCCTGTTTGCTCTGATCAGGTCGCCGACGCCGACACCTCCAACAGCGAGAAGCCTACGTGGGACAGCTCGTGACCGACTCCTGGACGTCCTCGACCCCGGGTGTCCACGTGGCTGCAGAGAGAAGCTACCCAACAACGCCTGTTTGCACCCGACATCACCTGGTTCCAATCTGGTTCCACAGTAGTCACTGGCTAGTGACTTTGAACATTGTCCCCTCTGCTTTCAGGTCTTCACATCTTCAGATCCACCCTTGGATCCACCGAACTCTTCACATCGAGCCGCCTGCAGCATCTTCAGCTCCAAGCACCATCGACCAGCGTGACGAAACCCGACACTACTTCGACCCTGTGCACCCGCTTCCTGTGGGTGAGGTAACTCAGCTCCGCCGGTGTTCCTACACTGGTACACATCTCAAGGGCCTGTGTCTTAAGTTTCAGCGTTCTAGGTCACTCGGAAGGTTCCTAACTTTCTAACTTTGTACTTTTTACGCACCATAGACTTTGGATTTGAAAGTACGTGCACTTTGAACACTGCACCCGAGTCCCGCGGGCCTTTCCCGACTTAGTCACTGCTAGTGTCGAATAGCTCCAGGGATTCCCAAGGCCCTAGGCCTGTTCCCTTTCCTATTGGTATCTCTTATACCACTTTCTTAGTATATGGTTTAGGTGGCCCCTAGGGCTCATCCATATTGTGCAACTTTTGTGTATTTTAAACTGTCTTGTGATGTAACGCTTGTGCTTCTGTGCTCATAAAGAGTCCAGGGGATTTTATAGTTAATAAATCAATATATATTTTCAATATATATCTGTGTGGTGTCCCCTTCATTTGGTATTCAAGGGGGTTGTGTATGGTATTACAGCTGGCTTCACATGCCTTTCAGAGTTTAGCCTAAGACTGCTTTGTCCACGTTACCACTAGGATAACTGGTCTACAAGGTTGAATTACAACCAATCATCATAAGGGTTGCTTGGCATGGTACAAAGTGATCACTAAGAATTAGTGAGCATTATATACCAGGCCAACTTCTCACATTGGTGAGCAGCGGATTGGGATCTGAGCTTGCTGTTGTTTTACTATTACAATCTTTGAGATTATCATTTGAAAGATCATACAGGTACCTGCTAGGTACATATAAAACAAGACTAGTATACTTAAGTTCTACTGAACTTAGTTGTTGTAGATTAAAGGGAGTAGCACACCCTAGCTACAACTACTAGATAGGTTTAGTAGGTAAACACCAGTGTAGGTAGATTGCAACACATCCACCCACACTAGAGCAATGTCTGGAGCAGAGGGTTCCACTGGGAACATCCCTGTTGAGAGTGACCCTCCAAGGGCACCATCCAAATTTGCTATTTTTTCCTTTAAGGAATTAAGACAGCTTTGTGTCTTAATGGGTCTGAAGACAGGGCCTTCCCCTACTACAGACCACCTAAGAGAGCTCTTAGACCAGTCTGAGACTCTAAAGCCCTCTAAGGCAGACCCCACTGGGAATGCTGATGGAGGCCATCCTTCAGAGGACACTGTAGACACCCCTGGTCCTATCATCCTGGTAGATGAGGAAGCCCCCATCACTGGAGCTCCTCAGGTAGATGAGGAGGAAGAGGAAGAGGAAGAAGAGGAAGAGGAGGGAAGCAGTGAGTCAGATGATGACAGAAATAGTCAGGTGCTGGTCAGTAGACTGAACCAGGCTAACTTAAGCCTGCTTGGGAATGAATCTGGTAACAACCCATTCAGACCCCCAGGTGGACTTAACCAGAAGCCTAGGAGGAGAAGGACTCACTCAGGTGACTCTGACAAATCCTATGCTTCTAGAGGCTCTCATGGTCACTCCAGAAGGGAGATGACTAGCCCTCAGAGAAGGGAACATGAGGCCAAAATGAGAGAGGCTGAGCTTAGGATCCAGAAGCGAGAATTAGAGGTTGCCCTGGTCCAAGAGAGACTTGCTAGAGCAAGACAGCCTAGAGAGAGTGGGGTAATAGAACCCACTGGTGGCAGCAATATCCACAAGGATAAAGACAGGTCTTTTGATAACAGAAACCTGAGTATGATTGTGCCCCCCTACAAAGCTGGGGATGATATCCATAAATGGATCACTGCAATAGAGAGAGCCTGCAGAGTACAGCAGATCCCTCAGGAGCAGTGGGCAGCAATCTTGTGGCTCTCCTTTGAAGGTAGAGGCTGAGACAGACTCCTCACAGTTAGTGATCGGGATTCTAGAAACTACCTGGTCCTGAAGAGTGCTCTGATTGATGGGTTAGGCTTAACCACTGAACAGTACAGGTTAATGTTCAGAGATACCCAGAAGACACAGACTCAGGACTGGTCTGAATTTGTTGAGTGTGCCACTAAGGCTCTGGAGGGATGGTTGCTGGGAAGCAAGCTTACAGACTATGAAGGATTGTATAATTTGCTGATGAGAGAACAAATTTTAAATAATTGTCAGAACCAGCAGTTGCATCAACATTTGGTTGACTCAGATTTGACCTCTCCCCAAGAATTGGGAAAGAGGGAAGATAAATGGGTAAGAACCAGAGTTAAGCAAAAGAACCAGAACCAGAACCAGGGTGGTGACCAGAAGAAAACAGACCAGAAGGGTGGGGAGCAGAAAGCTAAAGACCAGAAGTCTTCAACAGGGCCCCAAAATGATACAGAGGGTGGGTCCCAAACTTCAAAGAAGAAGAAGAAAGAAGGTCAGAAGAAACCCTGGTGTAAAACTTGTAAAAACACCTCTCACTGGACAAGTGAGTGTAAAAAGGGTGGAGCCCCCAGCACTGCAGCCCCTAAGGCAACTGCACCCACTAGTACATCTAGCAGTGCTGGTCCACAAACCAAGGGGGTAGTGGGTATCACCTTGAGAACCGAAGGAGATTCTGACCTAGTCAGAACCCTTACTCAGGCTGTTCTTATTTGTGAAGGGGACATAGATTTGACCCCTGACATAAGCCCCAGTAACCTGGGCAAATACAGACAGACACCTTTGATTAATAACAAAGTGGCTCAAGCTTACAGGGACACATGTGCCAGTGTCACTATGGTGACACCTAACTTTGTGGACCCTGGACAATACATGCCAGGTGATAATTACCTGGTGACCAATGCCAGCAATGTCACTACTACCCATAGTGTGGCACTTGTTAACTTTTCCTGGGGAGGGGTAACTGGCCTAAAAAGAGTTGTGGTTAGTGCTGATCTCCCAGTTGAATGTTTGTTGGGCAATGACCTGGAGAACTCTCTATGGTCAGAAGTTGAGTACAGGACTCATGCAGAGATGTTAGGGATATCATCACATGTCCTTGCTGTGACCAGGTCACAGGCCAAAAAGTGCCTCTCTGAACCTCAGGTCTTGGATCCTGGAACAATGGACCAAGCACCTTCCAAGAAGAAGAACAGGAGGGTTAAGGCTGTGCCTTCCCAACTGCCTGCAAGTGAGGATCAAGCTTCACAGGAAGCTGGTCTTGAGACCCCTGAAGGAACTGTCTCTGAAGAACTTGAACCTGATCAGGTTGAGTTTCTGGGGACAGGGGGACCTTCTAGGGCAGACTTGGGGCAGGCTCAGTTAACCTGTCCTTCTCTTGAACCCCTCAGACAGCAGGCTGCTGCTGAGGCTGCTGGGAATGCTCAAGGTGCCCATAAAGTTTATTGGGATGAAGGACTCCTTTACACAGAGGGTAGAGACCCCAAGCATGGTGCAACCAGGAGGTTGGTTATACCTCTGCAATTTAGGGGTTTCCTTCTCACCTTAGCCCATGATATTCCTCTAGCAGGACACTTGGGCCAGAATAAGACCTGGGACAGGCTTGTCCCTCACTTTCACTGGCCTCACATGTCTGAAGACACCAAGGAGTTTTGTCGCTCCTGTGAAACCTGCCAAGCCAGTGGTAAAGCAGGTGGAACAACAAAGGTCCCCCTGATACCACTACCTGTGGTGGGGGTTCCCTTTGAAAGAGTGGGGATTGATATTGTAGGTCCAATGGATCCCCCTACAGCATCTGGGCACAGATTCATACTGGTGGTAGTGGATCATGCCACCAGGTACCCAGAGGCAATTCCACTTAGGACCACAACAGCTCCTGTTGTGGCCAGGGCCTTACTTGGAGTTTTCTCCAGAGTGGGGTTTCCTAAGGAGGTAATATCTGATAGAGGTACCAACTTCATGTCAGGATATTTGACAGCTATGTGGAAGGAATGTGGTGTCAACTACAAGTTCACCACTCCTTATCATCCACAATGTAATGGGCTTGTTGAGAGATTTAACATGACCCAGAAGGGCATTATTAAAGGATTACCTGAAAAGCTCAGGCGAAGATGGGATATCCTACTTCCCTGCCTTTTGTTTGCTTACAGAGAGGTCCCACAAAAGGGTGTTGGTTTCAGCCCCTTTGAATTGTTGTTTGGGCACCCTGTAAGAGGACCCCTGTGTCTGGTGAAGGAAGGATGGGAGTTACCTCTCAAAAAGCCTAAGCAAGACATAGTGGACTATGTACTTGGTCTCCGCTCCAGGATGGCAGAGTACATGGAAAAGGCATCCAAAAACCTTGAGGCTAGCCAAGAATTACAGAAAGCTTGGCATGACCAAAAGGCTGTCCTTGTTGAGTTTCAGCCTGGACAGAAGGTATGGGTGTTGGAGCCAGTGGCCCCAGCAGCACTCCACGACAAATGGTCTGGACCCCATACAATTCTGGAGAAAAAGGGAGAGGTTACCTACTTGGTGGACCTAGGAACTCCCAGGAGCCCCCACAGGGTGCTCCATGTCAACAGATTGAAGGCATATGTCAGCAGGGAAGACATGGGCTTGCTCATGGCTACAGATGAGGGACAGGAGGAAGAGAGTGACCCACTCCCAGACCTGCTCACTCAGAACCCTGAGGATGGCTCAGTTGATGGTGTGGCCTTAGGTGGCAGCCTCACTGAACATCAGCAACATGACTGCAGACAAGTTCTACAGGCATACAGGCATATGTTCTCATTGACACCCAGTCAGACTAACTGTGGAGTTCTGGACTTTTTGGTTCCGTCCAGAGGTGTCAGGGAACAACACCCAAAGACCCCGGAGTTCCACCTGCCTTGGTGCACAAATGAACAGAAACACGGGCTTCTCGATGGTGGCGTCAAAGACCAAAGATTTATTACTGCAGGGACACAGAAGTCACAGAAACTACGCATGGGCAGTATCTAGGAGCCTGTTCAAATTGTACAAAGTGGGTTGCTCCTTATATACTAAATTTTGGCTTTCAGGCGAATTCTTCACATGTTGGTACATTCCCAAAGCCTTTGTGTCATAAACAATAAATATTTGGCGTACATAGGAACCGTTGATAAAATCTGATACGAAACATCTACGAAGAGGGGTTCCCACTAGTTCATCACAATCCCTTGTCAATATTGCATTCAAGAGCCGGACCGCCTCATCGTAAATTTCGTTACCTCCCCCTAATAAAGATTCAGAAAGAAAGGAACGGAGCCAGGTGTGGAAGATAGGAAAGCGGGATAAGAGATGTTTGCGGGTTGTAAATGGGCAAGGCTACCGGCTTCGGCCGCCTAATCATGATCAGGACAATGGACACGAAGACCAGTTTAGCAGGACTGGCCTTGGGCAGAGGAGGCAGCCTTTGTCGAGTCATGTAGCTACAGCGTGATCTGGTTTAAGGTGCACGTGTCATGAAAGAGGTGAATCTCCGGCTAAGGCTACGTGTCCTTAATCGAAATGGAGTGATCAGAGGCTATTGCATATGTGAGGGCAAGAAACACAAAATGGCTGCCATGATCTAAGATGGATGCCGTGGGTAGATCAGAAATGTGTTAATAAAAGGAGTGCTCTTGCTTGTAGCGTAGCGAAAACACCAGGGTATGCTAAATGGATCATTTGCGGTTCGCTGATACCAATATTATGTATTTCCGACAATTTTGAAAACACAGGCTCAAATCGTCACGGAACCTCAGACCCTCCTTTTGCCCTTACATAGGCAATTACTCAATCTATGTCAGAATCCAATTCTATGCTCATCAGGTCAGTGACATGCTGTTGTATCATCATCCTTTCTCGTGCCTTTTCTCCAAACGCAGGTGGTTTTCTGAGACAAGTTGCAGCACAAAGACTACACAGAGCAGGACCACACTGGATAATCAGGCAGCATGAGAATAGGAATACTAAGATGACACCAATGACCATTAGAACCTTCCATCCCCACGCTGAGATCAGAGTCCAAACCCACTCCATAAAGGACCAGTTTCCCTTATCTACGTGAATAGAGTCGGAAATCTTGTGTAGCTTAGAGATCGCCTCATAGACTGTTGGAGCATTATTAGGAATAAAGACACAGCAGCTTGATTGGATCATTCTGCATACCCCACCTCGATCTGCAAGTATAACGTCTAGAACCATACGATTCTGCAACGTCATGAGTCTATCCGCCTGAAGCTCAGCTGTCAGGTTGCTAAGGGCACCAGCAGTTTCGGTAATAGTAGATTCAACTACCCGTGTTAGCTGACGTATATTTCTACTATTGGCCATAGGCCCCCAAAACGGAAGGAAGCCTTTGAAGAAGTCTCCAGCTTCCTGACCAGCGGTATCTTCCTTGCTGAAGACACCTCTCGCTACTCTGGTTTTGTGGTAATCAGATGAAGCAGTGTATGTCGGAGGCAACAATCGAGCAATATAACATGATCCTGAAAAGTCGGCAGGCAACCATATATAAGCTCTGTCTCGACAAATGAAGTAGGTACCCCTAGCAGTGAGAAAGGCAGGGGAAGAGTTAGCCGGAAACACATAAGTCTCTACGCACTCACTCCTCCCTAGCTGAGCTCTCGGATTTCTCCCATTACCTTGCAAACAGACCTGACCTCGGTGAGGTATGACCCAGATTGGAGTTGAGCTTTTACGCTTGCTTTCTCCTAAACTAAGGCGATACTCTGAAGTATTCCAACTTAAATATACTCGCAATTCGTCTCTAGGGTATGATGGAGTATTATTGACGTCCTTGACCATGTCAATAATTCCCTGGACTAAGGCTTTGTTGGCAGAGTTATATTTAGTGGAACGTGGTGGACGTGGAGGATAGGTTTCAAGGGCATAAGCAAAGATGGTTTGAAGGGCCTGAAATGATCCATTATAGCTGAAAGGCAAAACCAGATAGGGAATACCTTTATCCATAGTGTGGGGTATCAAGCCACACACCCAGCAGTCTGTAGTGTTAACTACCAGTTGGTGTTGGTGCAAGAGCTGTACAAAAGTGTTGTTAATGAATTCTGAGCGTCGGGCTTGCTCATGTTCCGGAAACGAGTGAAAAGAGTGTAAAGAAGAAACAGTAGAAATAGCAGGATCAAGGGGAGGTACTGTAGTAACTGGCACAAAAATCAAATTTATACTAAAGACGATTCCACCCACCAATGTTGCTAAAATAATCAAGAATGTAATGGCACATTGCATCAAAAAGCATTTGCTATGAAGAATTCTATGAAGTCTGTTTCTGCGAACATAAATCACATTTTCTCGTTGCAGCGCAGGAAGCTCCATCTTCTACAATCCGCTCGCGACCACTGATGATGTGTACGTAGATGAAAATGCCTCTATCAGCCCTGGGAGTTCCCAGAACCAACAGAAAGGTCGACCTTGTGTCAGACCCCCGCAGATTCAACTAGGCACACAGCCACGACCCTACGGCTACCCAGACGGCAAGGCAATTTTTAAAACAATAAAACAATAGCAAACTTCCTGGCTGAGGGCAAAAGTTCAATATTACAAAACATCACAGTATGCAGTTGCCTGCTTTATTTGTCCATTTTACGGCTTCGTAAGTTATATCTCTGCTTCGCAGGTACTGTCTGATCGGCAAAAAGCGTTTCACTGGTAGCTGTTGCAGTGTTCAGGTTCGCAGATGACAGAGTCTTTTCTGATGCAGGTGACAAATGTTCAGTGTTCAAAGGAGGTTTTTTAGAAGGAGAGTCAGAAATCAATTCGGCATTGCTGAAAGGGATGAACTTCGGTGTACTTTCGAATTCGGAGGAACCAATTCCCTTCTTCACCCAGTCGTCATAAGGAAGTGGCAAGGGTACACGCTTTACATGTGACGCGTGCACCCAGTGCTTGCGTCCGGCCACACGAACTGCTGTCCTTGTTGAGAGTAGGATTTGGAAGGGGCCGACAAATCTCGGCTGAAGGTTCTTCGTCCTCGCGAAGTTTTTGATGACGACGAGGTCTCCCGGTTTCAGCTGATGCCCTGGACTCTCCGGAGGCTTTGGCAAAGCATCGAAAACCTGTTGATGAATAAGACTCAATTTAGCAGTCAAGTCGTAAAGGTAGTCTATCAGCATAGGATATTCTAGAGAACAAAACTTTTTAGGCCTCGGCACACCCCAAATATTTGCCGGACGGCCAAAAACAATTTCATAAGGGCTAAGCCCCACTCTAGAATGTACAGTTGCTCTCGTTGACAACAAGGCCAAAGGAAGTGCGTCTGGCCAGGCCAAACCTGTGGATGCTTGTATTTTAGTTATTTTCAGCTTGAGGGTGCCATTGTAACCCTCCACTAAACCAGCAGACTGGGGATGGTTCGCACTGTGGAACTTCTGTTTCAGCCCTAGGCCGGCACACACACTCTGCATAACTTTCCCTATAAACTCACTTCCATTATCTGACCATACAATCCGTGGCATTCCGTATCTAGGGAAATATTCCTTGAGAAGAATTTTGGCAGTTGATAGGGCAGTGTTGTCCTTTAGTGGGTATGCTTCTATCCACCTGGAAAAAGCACAAACCACCACTAGGACATATTTTAAATTATTACAGCGGTCCATGTGAATAAAATCTAATTGAATCACTTCAAAAGGGCAGGAAGGAGGAGCGAAATGACCAGCTGGAGTTGGAGTTCCCTTGCCGGGGTTATGCATCAGGCACACCATGCAATTTTTCACCACTCTCTCTGCACACTTACTGATTCCCTCATTTTTCCAGACCGGAGCCAACATTTTACAGATTCCTTTAGAACTTATATGTGCTACTCCATGCGCCATCGTCACTACTGCAAGCACATACGCATCAGGCAACATCCAACGCTGCTGTTCTGTCAAATCAATCCAACATCCATTCGAGTCCAACTTGCCCGTACTTTCTCTCCATACACGTTTCTCTTCCTCAGTTGCTTCTTTTTGAATCTCTTTCACACTTTCCATAGTATCCTCACACATTCCAGACTCAGCAATCCATCTTGCAGACGTAGCAACATACATTCTGCTCATCGTGTCTCTAGCTGTCTGTTTAGCAATTTCATCAGCAAAAGCATTCCCGTGACCAACATCATCCGTGATTGCTTTATGAGCACTACACTTTACAATCGCAACTTCAGTCGGCAAGGGTAGAGATTCCAACAAGTCGTTAACTAGCTGACCATGTTGGATCTTGGTCCCATGGGACGTAATGAAACCTCTTTCTCTCCACAAACGGCCAAAACTATGGGCCACGCCAAATGCGTACTGACTGTCTGTAAACACATTCACTCTCTTTCCCTTAGCTATAACACACGCTCTCGTTAGAGCTATTAATTCTGCAGCTTGGGCAGAATTCTGACTCACTCTTGCAGTCTCCACAATCGTCTTCAAAGTCGTTACTGCGTAAGCAGCAGTCACGTCACCATTTTCCAATTTAAAACATGATCCGTCCACATACAGCGTACCATCTGGATCGGATAACGGAGTATCCTTCAAGTCAATACGTCCTTTTGTCTCTTCCTCCGTTTTAAAACAGCAATCATGTGGCTCGGAATCACTCGACTCTTGATCAGCCGGCAACAGTGTTGCTGGATTCAATACATTACATCTTTTGATCTGAATATGACTCGCTAGTAATGTCAGCTCGTAACCAGATAGTCTCGCACTGGTAAGGTGTTGTGTCTTCGTTCGGTTCATGAGTGTATCCACTGCATGAGGAACCATGACCACTAGCATGTTGTTCATCACCAAACCAGCAGATTGTCGAATGGAAGCCGCAGCTGCCGCTGTAGCTCTCAAACAACTAGGCAACGCTCTGGCTACCGGATCTAATGTTGATGAGAAATATGCACAAGGGCGTTGTTTATCACCAAACTTCTGTGTCAGAACACTCAACGCGCAACCGTCTTTCTCGTGAACGTAGAGCGTGAATGGCTTACTGTAATCGGGTGTACCCAATACAGGAGCTGAACACAATGCTTTTCGTAATTCAGTAAAACTCTCTTGACATTCATCAGACCATGGCACCGGACTCGGAACATTTTTCCCAGTCAAGGCTACCAATGGTTTCGCTAAAAGAGAAAAATTTGGGATCCACTGCCTACAGTAAGAGGTAATACCTAGAAAGGCACGTACTTCTCTCTGTGTGCGTGGAACACTCATCTGTGTAATTGCTTTTATTCTTTCTGGGGTCAACTTCCTTCCCTCCTTTGACAAGAGATGACCTAGGTAGGTCACTTCTTGGCAGCAGTATTGCATTTTGGAAGGCGACACCTTGTGATTCAGATTAGACAAATGATGCAATAAGGAAATTGTAGCTGCTTTGCAAGTTTCCTTGTCATCGGCAGCCACTAGAAGATCATCTACGTACTGTACTAGGGCAGAACCTGGAGGAAGGACAAAGGAATCTAACTGGCTTTTTAATGCTTGACTATAAATAGATGGACTTTCACAATAGCCTTGTGGAGCTCGTTTAAATCTGAAACTTCGACCTCCTAAACAGAAGCCGAAAATATCTCTACTTTCTTCGGCTATCGGAATGCTGAAAAAGGCATTCTTTAAGTCGATAACTGAGAACCACGTGGCTGTAGCAGGAATCAATGTTAGCAAGGCAGTAATGTCCGGAACCACAGGAAACTGCGGAACCACAATCTTATTAACTTCTCTGAGGTCTATGACAAACCTGTACACTGGAGGTTTTGTAGGATCAGTTCGTTTCAAAATCGGTAGTACAGGACTGTTACAGACATTTCCTCTAGTTTCTTCAATCACATCTTTTTTAATCAAATCTTGCACAATCAATAAAAGTGCACGCTCACCTTCACTAGATATTTTATATTGGGGAATTCTTGGAAATTTTACATTTGCTTTCAAAGTTACCACATACGGTGGAATTTCTAGGAGACCTACATCATTAGGACCAGTCGCCCAAAGAGAATCAGGGAGTGAGCGTAGCTCTGGCGGGAGTGCATCCATTGACAAGTACATCGGAGAGGTGATATTTTTACCCAACGTTAGTTGTACTCCTTCTGGAGAACAGTACAACGTCGCATATAGTCGTTTTAACAAATCTAAACCAAGCAGATTTTCATTACAACCTGTCGTTAAAATCAGGGGTGCTTTCAATTGGCACGGTCCAACAGAAATAGACAAAGGACCAGATATCGGATTGTAAACAGGGGCGCCTGAAAAACCTACAGAAACATTTGTTAAGCCGGACAAAGGTGCGCCAGGGAGTTTCGCATGAATGATAGAACTTTTTGCGGCACCAGTATCCAACAGAAACGGTTCGACTACACCTGATGTTGCTACTGCGACATAAGGCCCACTCTGATCCACTGGAACTGATACTACTCCCTCTCTTTGTCCATGGCTGTCCTAGTACCCATTCTGCTGAAAACCCTCATCTATTTCACAATAGTCCTCAACAAGATATTGTTGAGATCTATTTTGTTGAGTAGATTGTCCATTTCGTTGATCAAAGTGATTGGAGGGACGATCATTCGTTTGTGGAGGCATAGCACCTCGTCCTCGACCTCTAGAATTCTGCACAAAACCACCACGACCTCTCTGAGCTGCTGCTGCATTATTTTGCGCTAAGACCGGGCATTCATTTTTATAGTGACCCTCTTTCTTACAGTAAGCACACTGATTCCACTGATATTGAGGTCTTGATGAACTAAAATCTGACCTTTGGTACGAACCTTGCTGCGTATTAGATTGATTCGTGCGAGGCGGATACGCCTGCTGCAAAAGAACTTTAGTTTTTAAATCTTTCGTTTTCTTCTCTGATTTCTCCTTTTCCTCTTTATCCCTATTTTCGTAGTACTGTGCAGTCGCAAGTATTTGCGCAGTTGTGGATACAGCCCACTCACTCTCTGAATCTTTTAATTTATTGCATAATTCAGGTAACAAATTATGCACAAATTTATCGACAAACAGTCTTTGTCCTCCTTCTGTGCTCATGTCCTGACCACTATGATCTACAAAAGTCTCTTCAAACCTCGTGAAGAAGTCGGAGACACTCTCGTCTTTCTTTTGCCTGCATGCGGACAACTTGTCCCAATTAACACGCAATGCTGGCATCAGAGTCTTCATTAGATCAATTATTCTACCTGGAAGATTAGCAATTAGGGGTTCGGGTTTTGCACCACCTATTTGCTGACCATCTGCTGCAGTGATAGCTGCCCAATCACCACCTAAGGCAGCTTGATGATCCTCTCTACGAATTTTAGCCCAAATTGGTTGTGGAACTACATTGCCAAATAACATATCGATGTCCGCTAAGTTCATTATACAAGCCTCAACTGTCTGTGTTAATTCCTTGTAATATCCAGCAGGATTCTTACGTGGATCTGGCAAGGCCTGCTTCACCGCTAGCACTTCCGCTCGCTTCCATGGAATGTGTATCCACACTCTTTGGAACTGTGCTGGAACAGCTGCAATACCAGCATTATTATCAGCTGCCACTGCTTCGCGCCAAATTGGAGGAACCTCCCTCATAGGATATTGGCGACTTAGCTTCGTTTTACCTTTCTCTAAATCTCTCGGCGAACGAAGAGATGGATCATTCCTAAAACTTAAAATAAGTTCCATCGCTTCTTTTATATTATCACCCACTATCATTCCTGCAGCAAACTCTTTCTGAACTTTAATTAAATCTTCCAAATCTGATTCAACATCATCTTCTTCTATTTCTTCACGTAACAACGAGCACATCTCATCAAAGACATACCGTTGCGTTGGTTCCTTCCACTGCATAAATGTATCTAGCACATCTCTCGTACTATATCTTCTACTCTTCGAAATCCATCTGAGAGCCGTGGAATCTAAAATTCCCCGTTCCTCAGTACTTGGAAGCTGACTACGTCTCTGAACAGAGTCAGGAGTAGGAGTCTTAATTAAAGTTTTATATAAAGGAGACAGCATATTAGTAACAGAATCAGTGATTCTTCGACGAACAGAAAGTGGAATTAACACACTCGCAGACGTAGAGAACGCAGTAGAGGTAGGAATAGATAATGGAACAGTAGGAGTATCGAGAAAAATAGTTTGTGGAACAGTAGGTGCAAGTGACACAGATATAGGTATAGAAGTCGGCAATCCAGGAAGAGGAGGAGCTGTAGGAACATTCACATTGATCACAGGAGGTACGGGAACTTGATTCGGAGGGACAGGAGCAGGAACACCAGGTTGTCCAGCAACCGGCAATTGAACATTTGGTACAAGTGGAGCCGTAGCGCCTTGTGCATACGGTGGAGGTGATCGTAACAGATAAGACAACAGAGGATCGTTTTCGGAATCCTCCAGTATCTTAGCCATTTTCGATGGCAAGGCAGGATAGCACTTGTCAATCGCTAAATTATGCTCTCTAATGGCCACATCTATGGCCTTCTCACACTCGTTAGCCTGCAACTGCTTAGCCGCTTGCTCTAGAGTCAACTCTTCTTGTTCTTTCTGTTCTTTCTTCAACCTTTTCATTTCTCTCTGTTTGGATTCTTTTCGCCAGTAACAGAAAGAATCAAACATTGCCGGCCGGGCTTTCTTCCTAAACAATTTTGCTTCTAAATTGTCGAGAATCTCAGGTTCAAAACTACCATGCAGTGGCCAACTAAGGACACCATCCTTCTCAGTGTAACGGACCCATACCTCATTATAAGATATAGGACCCACACCATGCTTACAATATAAATCATATAGGGGAGTCCCAATCGGAGGAACCAGACAGGAGTCCTCCAATCGTGAGTCACGGTTGCAACCAAAGCAAGACAACATTTTCCGACTTACCATTTTTCAGTCCGGAACACAAAGCAAACAAAACACAAAACAGATATGTGCACTTAAACTAAGAATTTAGGCCTACCAAAACGAACTGTTGTATCGATACCCAAACTAAACCAAATAGATTATCGTAACCAGAACAACCGGTGATAATCCTACCAAGAACCAAACCAAACCAAGAACCAATCAAGGATTTTAACAATCCTCACAAAGTAACCAGCTAGCTATCACTAAATACTTAACTGAGTCACTGAAGACGTCACCAAGGAGAAACCCGTCACGTCTCGCCGTACTAAGGACTGCACCTCGGGTCCAAGACAGGGCGACGGTCAAGGCAACGGCCCACTGCAGCCGTCCTGAACGGGAACCCTCGTGGAAGAGAACTTCGGGCCACTTTTGCGATATGCCGGGATCGATGAAGTGGGGCGCCTCCCTCAGGAATCTTCACACGAAGCCTCTCGAACCGGTACCGAATGACGTCGCCCCACGTTGGGCGCCAATTGGAGTTCTGGACTTTTTGGTTCCGTCCAGAGGTGTCAGGGAACAACACCCAAAGACCCCGGAGTTCCACCTGCCTTGGTGCACAAATGAACAGAAACACGGGCTTCTCGATGGTGGCGTCAAAGACCAAAGATTTATTTCTGCAGGGACACAGAAGTCACAGAAACTACGCATGGGCAGTATCTAGGAGCCTGTTCAAATTGTACAAAGTGGGTTGCTCCTTATATACTAAATTTTGGCCTTCAGGCGAATTCTTCACATGTTGGTACATTCCCAAAGCCTTTGTGTCATAAACAATAAATATTTGGCGTACATAGGAACCGTTGATAAAATCTGATACGAAACATCTACGAAGAGGGGTTCCCACTAGTTCATCACAATCCCTTGTCAATATTGCATTCAAGAGCCGGACCGCCTCATCGTAAATTTCGTTACCTCCCCCTAATAAAGATTCAGAAAGAAAGGAACGGAGCCAGGTGTGGAAGATAGGAAAGCGGGATAAGAGATGTTTGCGGGTTGTAAATGGGCAAGGCTACCGGCTTCGGCCGCCTAATCATGATCAGGACAATGGACACGAAGACCAGTTTAGCAGGACTGGCCTTGGGCAGAGGAGGCAGCCTTTGTCGAGTCATGTAGCTACAGCGTGATCTGGTTTAAGGTGCACGTGTCATGAAAGAGGTGAATCTCCGGCTAAGGCTACGTGTCCTTAATCGAAATGGAGTGATCAGAGGCTATTGCATATGTGAGGGCAAGAAACACAAAATGGCTGCCATGATCTAAGATGGATGCCGTGGGTAGATCAGAAATGTGTTAATAAAAGGAGTGCTCTTGCTTGTAGCGTAGCGAAAACACCAGGGTATGCTAAATGGATCATTTGCGGTTCGCTGATACCAATATTATGTATTTCCGACAAATTTGAAAACACGGGCTCAAATCGTCACGGAACCTCAACTGGTGTACACATGTGGTGGACACTGGTGACAGTCTTCCTGTAAAGAGCAAGATTTACAGGCAACCTGACCACGTCAGGGACTGTATAAAGACTGAGGTGCCAAAGATGCTGGAATTAGGTGTTATTGAGCCTTCAGAGAGCCCCTGGGCTAGCCCAGTGATTTGGTCCCCAAACCTCACACCAAAGATGGCAAGAGAGAGATGAGGTTCTGTGTGGATTACAGAGGACTCAATGCTGTCACCAGAACAGATGCACACCCTATTCCAAGGGCAGATGAGCTCATTGACAAGTTGGCTTCTGCCAAATATTTGAGCACATTTGACTTGACAGCTGGCTACTGGCAAATCAGGTTAGCTGAGGAGTCTAACGCCAAGACAGCATTTTCTACCCCTAGTGGGCATTATCAATTTGTGGTGATGCCCTTTGGTTTGAAAAATGCACCTGCCACCTTCCAAAGGTTGGTGAATCAAGTCCTTACTGGGTTGGATGACTTTTGCGCAGCTTATCTGGATGATATTGCTGTCTTTAGCTCCACCTGGGAGGATCACGTGGTCCACCTGAAGGAAGTGCTTGAGGCTCTGTAGAAGGCAGGCCTCACTATCAAGGCAACAAAGTGCCAGATAGGGCAGAGCAAGGTTGTATACCTGGGCCACCTTGTAGGTGGAGGCCAAGTTCAACCACTGGAGAGTAAGATCCAGACCATAAAGGACTGGTCCCCTCCAACTACCCAGACTCAGGTCAGAGCTTTCTTGGGCCTGACTGGGTACTACAGGAAGTTTGTTAAGAACTATGGGTCCATTGTGACTCCTCTTAATGATCTGACATCTAAGAAGATGCCCAAAAAGGTTCAGTGGACAGAAGTCTATCAAAAGGCATTTGATGACCTGAAGAAGGCCATTATTATTATTATTATTATTAACGAATTTTGTACCGCGCACGGTTACCCAGAGGCATCCCAGCGCTTATAGAGAATCAGAGCAAGCTGCCTATGTAAAGCAGAACAGATTTAGAATTATTCTGGAAATAGATAAGTTTTCAAATGTTTCCTGAACCTGAGCAGGTTTGGTTCAGAGCGTAGTGAGAGTGGGAGGGAGTTCCAGGCGTGTGCAGTATGGATAGAAAAGCTCCTGCCACCTGAACGGGCTCTCCTAATTCTCTTTATCTGAAGGAGGTGTTTATTATCGGAGCGTAAGGCTCTGGTGGGCTTATAGGGCCGAATCATGTCCTTCAGAATAGCAGGTCCTTTCCCCTGAATGCTCTTGTGAGCAATACAGAGGGCCTTGAAGGTCACTCTCTCTTTGACCGGGAGCCAATGGAGTGCCTTTAGAGCGGGCCTGGCCTATTGCTTGGCCGGAACGCTCCGCAGCAGCCTGGCTGCCGCGTTCTGCACTTGTTGCAGGATTTTGAACGTTGATTCCGGTGCTCTGAGAAAGAGTGCATTACTGTAGTCCAGGCATGAGATGATAAGACCTTGGACTAACAGCTTCCGGGAGAGTTCAGGTAAGAGGGGGAGAACCTTACGGGCCGAACGGAGCAGTCCATAACACACGCCAGCGATCTTCTTGGCGTGTGTCCTAAAGGACAGATCAGGCTCCAGCCAGACCCCCAGGCTCATACAGTTGGGCCAGCTGCTCGGCGAGAGGGCAAAACTTGAGTGGCCCAAGATCATCAGCTCAGTTTTTGAGCCGTTCAATTTGAGCGATGACCTGGTCATCCAGTCAAACACCTCTCTTAGGCATGAATGGAGCGTTTCAGGCTGTTTCTCCAGCTGTGTCAGACCCACCACTAGCTGAGTGTCATCCGCATAGCTTATGGTCTTAAAGCCAAACGGAGACACCACACCCTCCAGGGGTGCCATATACACGTTAAATAACGTGGGGCTCAGGGATGAGCCCTGAGGCACCCCACAGTGAAGTGGAAGGGGAGGAGATTTTGCGTTGCCTTCCCAAACCTCGAAGGTACGCCCCTCCAGAAAAGAGGCCAGCCATTCCAGGGCCGCTCCTGTGACACCTGTCTCTGCTAGGCGTTGTGTCAACACTCCATGGTTGACAGTATCGAAGGCCGCACTTAGGTCCAGGAGGATCACTGCCACTGACCCCCCTGTATCCAAAGTGCTTCTGGCCTCCTCTACAACTGCTAGCAGAGCCGTGTCAGTTCCATGACCCGGTCGGAATCCCGTCTGGGAGTCTCTCAACCGACCATTCTCCTCGAGAAAGTTGGACAGTTGGCAGTTAACCAGTTTCTCGGCAACCTTACTAATCCCTGGTAGCAAGGAGATGGGCCTGAAATTGGCTAAGTTCTGTGGATCTAAGCCAGGCTTCTTCAGCAGCGCTTTAACGACTGCGCTCTTCCAGTCTGGCGGTACCGTGCCATGAGCGAAGGAGAGATTGACCAAATCGGTCATGTGCTCTGCACCTATCCTGAAGAGTCCTGACTACTCAAGAGAGTTCATTGTCCAAACAGATGCTTCTGAGTTGGGAGTGGGAGCAGTGCTTTCACAGCTTAATGTAGATGGCCAGGACCAGCCCATTGCTTTTATTAGCAGAAGGCTGAACCCCAGAGAGAAACGTTGGTCAGCTATAGAGAGGGAGGCCTTTGCTGTGGTGTGGGCCCTGAAGAAGTTGAGACCATACTTATTTGGCACTCACTTCAAGATTCAGACCGACCATAAGCCCCTCTTATGGCTTAATCAGATGAAGGGTGAAAACCCCAAACTACTCAGGTGGTCCATTTCCCTACAGGGGATGGACTTTACAGTGGAGCACCGCCCAGGGACTGACCATGGCAACGCAGATGGTCTCTCCAGGTACTTCCACTTAGAACATGAAGACACAACTGGTCGAGGTTAGTCTAATGTCCCTGCGTTTGGGGGGGGGGGTTATGTAGGAGAGTAGGGTCTGCTATCCTATGGTCACCCCAAATTTTTGGTTTTTGCTTCACTGGTTTATGACTTAATGTGGCTGTGGGCCTGCTAATCAGACCCACAGCCTGCTGTTCTCTCTCTAAATTACTGCCAATGCACTTTAGGTGCATTACGAATTGGAACTGGTTCACCTTATTAGCCCCTGTAGTAGTGTACCATAGGTACCCAGGGCATAGGTGCTTCCAAGGCCTACCAGGGGCTGCAGCATGTATTGTGCCACCCCTGGCCTGGCCTCCATATTTGACACAACTGGCTGATCACTCAGCTGGGGTAAGTTGGTGTAATCACCTCTTACTTAGATATAGTATCCCTATATCTAACCCTAAACTGGACACATATGTTCCTATCAGCCACTCCTATGGAAGGCCTCATCAATCCTGGAGGCAGAGTGCGTGGAAATATGTGAGGTGGTGCTCTAGCATGAGCTGAGCCTGTCTGCAGCTGTCGGGAACCACTCCCTAAGCTGTTCCGGGATATTGCCATACCATATACTCTTAAGTGCATTATAATCCTCGCGGTTAAATGCTATCTTTGGTTTGGCGTTATCAAAACATGTCGAGTAAGGTGTCATACGAATTGGAATACTATCCCCTCGACAGTTCTGTCAACGGGGATAGCATTCCACCCTTCTAGAGGGACACGACATGTGTGTAGCCTTAACCCCGGTTAAAGTTAACCAGAGCCTCGGCATCACAAAATGGATGCTGCCACCACAGACACGAGTCTGGCCTCCTGCTGCTGACCGAAACTCGGCAGATGGTGGCCTGGACAAAGGGTTTCCTGCCTTGGGAGGTGCGAGCACCACCCCAGACAGGGTTTTGTGTATTGGGTAGGACAGGGCTGAATAGAATCAGACATGCCCGGGGCACACAAGGTGTCCCCGTGCATAGGCCAGTCCAAACCGGTCCTGGGACTTTCCAGACCCAGGGCTGGCGAGGAGCGGGACAAAGGAAAGGGGGTGTAACCGCCCCCCTTCCTAGTTCCTCCCAGGGGAGGGACCTAGTAGGTGATCCACCCCTCAGATTGGGAATAAGAGTGGGAGCAGTGCCATTGCACAGCAGATCATCCTGAATCAACTTGAAACTAAGAAGACGACTGGACTTCGACATTCTGCTGCTCAGAAGACTGAAGAGAATCTCCCTTGTGGCCTAGGAGTGGCCACCCTGTGAACACAGGCACCAACCAGCAACTCGACGTCTGCTTTGCCGCCGCCTCCCGCCGGAGCCCGAGCCCAGAGCCCGACAAGAACCAGACTCCCAGACCTCTCAGAGCCTGATCCACAGTCCCTGCGAAGAAGGGACCCGTGGAGGCACCGAGTGACGTGGGACCGGACCTCTTGAAAGACACTCGAAAAGCTGACTGCGCAGCTTCTGAGGCATCCTCGACGTTGTGCTTTGGGGACTGAGAACCCCCACCATCGAGCAGCCCTTGCACCGAAGAAGAGCCCTCCAGCATCTCCACGATCTGCGTGGGGCCCTTTTGCATTGTGCCACTCGACGCGCCATCCCGGCCACTAGCCACGTGGTCAGCGGCCATCTTGGCGACGAAACCAACTAACTACACAGCAGGTCTGGTTGCTCCAGACCTACCCAAGCTCCTATGAAAAGGAGCACTCGCTTTGACCTTGCTGGTCCGAGTGTTAAGCATCTTTCGATTCCTGCATGGCTTGCATTAGCCAAGGCCTGTTTGCTCCGATCAGGTCGCCGACACCGCCAACAGCGAGAAGCCTGCGTGGGACAGCTCGTGACCGACTCTTGGATGTCCTCAACCCCCGGTGTCCACGTGGCTGCAGAGAGAAGCTACCTAACAACGCCTGTTTGCACCCGACATCGCCTGGTTCCAATCTGGTTCCACGGTAGTCACTGGCTAGTGACTTTGAACATTGTCCCCTCTGCTTTCAGGTCTTCACATCTTCAGATCCACCCTTGGATCCACCGGAACTCTTCACATCGAGCCGCCTGCAGCATCTTCAGCTCCAAGCACCATCGACCAGCGTGATGAAACCCGACACTACTTCGACCCTGTGCACCCGCTTCCTGTGGGTGAGGTAACTCCGCTCCGCCGGTGTTCCTACACTGGTACCTATCTCAAGGGCCTGTGTCTTAAGTTTCAGCATTCTAGGTCACTCGGAAGGTTCCTAACTTTCTAACTTTGTACTTTTTACGCACCATAGACTTTGCATTGGAAAGTGCGTGCACTTTGAACACTGCACCCGAGTCCCGCAGGCCTTTCCCGACTTAGTCACTGCTAGTCTCGAATAGCTCCAGCGATTCCCAAGGCCCTAGGCCTGTTCCCTTTCCTATTGGTATCTCTTATACCACTTTCTTAGTATATGGTTTAGGTGGCCCCTAGGGCTCATCCATATTGTGCAACTTTTGTGTATTTTAAACTGTCTTGTGATTTAACGCTTGTGCTTCTGTGCTCATAAAGAGTCCAGGGGATTTTATAGTTAATAAATCAATATATATTTTCAATATATATCTGTGTGGTGTCCCTTTCATTTGGTATTCAAGGGGGTTGTGTATGGTATTACAGCTGGCTTCACATGCCTTTCAGAGTTTAGCCTAAGACTGCTTTGTCCACGTTACCACTAGGATAACTGGTCTACAAGGTTGAATTACAACCAATCATCATAAGGGTTGCTTGGCATGGTACAAAGTGATCACTAAGAATTGGTGAGCATTATATACCAGGCCAACTTCTCACATTGGAGAAAATGTATGCTATTGGATTTCTTTTATTAGGATGTAAATATCCTCACATGTTCTGAGGAGTGTATCTTGGATTGCCACATTTATATTTGGTGTGATGATTACACCTGGTTCCTCCATAAGCAATGTTTTAAAGGTTTACAAGGGTATCCCTAATCCACTTTTGTAGCAATTCCTGTTTACCTTGCTTGCAGAATATTCTACAGTGCCCCTCACTCATCAAAATAAAGATTGGGGGACCCATTTACCCCTGTCCCAGGGTTATGTGGCTACCCAGAGGTATAGTGAGGAAAATAAGCAGCCCCCTCTACTCCAGTCAATGTAATCCAGTTCTGGAGGTAGCTTCCATACCACCGGGTTTGGTGTCTGCCTGACTAGAAGAAAAAAATAGGCCTTTCTCAGGTCTCACTTTATGTTTATGTAAGAAATTGGGTTACTGGTTGAGAGAGTTAGAAGCCCTAGTCAAGGCCACAACTAACACAAACAAAACGTGTATCAGGGTGATACACACAAGTTACTAAATTAACCTGTGCTTAACCCTCTGGTAGTTTGGCATAAAGCGTCAGGATTAACTTACAAGCAATGTGTAAACTATTAATGCAGGACACAAACAGCAAAAGAGTGAAAACAAAACACAAGAGCAATCCGAAACCAATATATATAGAGTAAGTTTAAATAAATAAAATGATACCAGTATGACAAAGTCTAATGAGTAACACTGGAGGTGTTTATTTTCAAGTTTGTAGTGAAAATAGCAACTAAAGGCACAAAGCACCACTCGCTGTAATATGGTGGTACTAGTCCAGGACAAAGGCGCAAATCAAGGCAAACTGCGAAGGAACGTGGGTCAGATACAGGAACCAGGTTAGTCCCGCTGAAAAAGATACCCTCTCAAAGTTTAGCACGAAAAGTTCGGTTTAGGGTGGAGGAGGCCGAGAGGAGCAGGGAGTGCACTGTAAGATAAAGAGCAGGCAGAGTGTTGCAACCAGTCATCACTGTAGTGCAAAGAGCAAGTTGGGCATCACAGATGCTCGTTGCTGGAGATTGGCATTGGTGTTCACAGCAGGTTGTTGCTGCTGTAGTGCTGAGTGCAGATCTTGCATTAGTGGTTGTCACTTCGGTCGCTGTAGCATGAAGAACAGGTCTCACCAGAGCTTTGCATTGTCAGTCATCGGGGATGACTGGGTTTTGGCGTGAAGAGACCTGTTTGTGGTCACGATGATCCCAAACATCAGGATTTCACCTTTTAATCTTGGGAGGATCTCAGACTGATGCCAGCCAAAGGTCCAGGACCTTGGGGTACTATTTGTGGATCAGGAATTAATTCTAGTTAAGGCCAGGTAGGTCCAGCTGCAGGTACGGGCAGGTCAGCTGGGCAGTTGCAGGGAGGCCTCTGGGGCTTGTCATGTCTGTGTAGCCCAAATCAGTGGTCAGCCAACTGACCAATTGAGTCACTCAGGTTAGTCTGGGAATCAAGATAAGTTTGTCTTCTCAGACAGGCAGGCAGTCCTAAAGTTGCAGGGCAGAACTCTGGCAGCAGGTCAGTCCTTCTTTTGTAATGTTCACAGGTCCATAAGTGTTCTGGAGACTTGCTTTGGAGGCCCAATATTTGTACCTGGTGCCAGCATTTGTGTGTTGGAAGACACCCTGTTCGAACCCCACATCTAGTTCTCCCCCTTCCCCTGTCAAGTCTTCAAACATTCTGCAGTGTCAATATGCTAATGCCCGGTTTATTTGTGTGTGCTGGAGGCAAGCCCTTTGAAGTGAAAGTTGAGCAGGTTACAGCTCTTCCCGCAGATATCCTGGCAGGATAGCCCATCCTGCCATCACTTAGTCCCCTTTGTATCAATGTCTGGGAGAAATGCACAAACCCCAACAGCAGAGCCATTCATTGTCATGTGTTCCAGGGCACTGACAGAAGGCACAAATAATTAGGACAAGAAAATGGCAGCTTTCTAAAAGTGGTGTTTTCTGAATTGTGACTTAAAACCAGAATTTACTATTAAAGAGTATTTTAAATTACAATTTATTTGAGTCTAAACTGCATACCTCTGTTTGCTCACAATCCAAAGTTGACACTTATTAAATGTAATAAGGTGACCAGTGTTAGCCAATGTGAGAGATAAGCCCAAGAGCAGTGAGAAAAGACTTTAGCAGTTTTCACTGCCAGGATAGGTAAACTGAAGTACACATGTCCTACTTTTTTGCACCCTCCGTATAAGCCTTTCGGCCCTACCCTAGGCAATACTTATATGTATTAAAAAGGAGAGATTAGACTTAGCAAAAGGGTTATTTTGGGAAGTAGAAGTGGCAGTTCTAAAAATACCTTATATCCTGCTGTATCAGGCCTGAGACATGTTTTAAAATACTATTTTAGTGGATGGCACAATAAGTGCTGCAGGCCCACTAGCAGCATTTAATAAATAGGAACTGTGCCAGATCCAAAACTACCCACCTGAAATCCAGGTTTGTGCAGAAGCAAAGGAAGTCTGCCTATGCCCCTTGAGACCAGCTCTTGACCAGACCTTGTTCCTGCATCCGAGTCGGGGACACATCCCAAAGGTAAGGGGGGATGGGATGAGAGACAGAGAAGAAAAATACTCCTGCCTTCTTTGTGTTAGAATCAGGTCTATCTTTAGACTCAAAAACATAGTAGTCAGTAAACTGGCTTTTACTTTCGTAGCATCTTGCTCAAATTCCCTCCCAGTCTTAAACTTTATTCAGCTGTGCCTTTGTCATCTCTTGTGGTTCTCTGCAGTCTTAGCAAATTCCTCAGTTTACCAATGTTTCTTTTTGTTCTTGCAGGTTTTAAGACAAAATGATATCATCCGAGGAAGTTGCAGAGCGATCCAAGAAGAAGCTGGTTCATGGAGAGCACAGGTAAGTACCAGTGGAAGACGGAGTCTGGAGGGTTCTAATGTCAATAATGGAATAAAGCCAAGTGAGGCTTCGGCGCTTGGGCAAGGTATTTAAAGGACTACACCCAAGATTGCCGCCGGTCCCGAACTCTCGCAAGGGTTCAGGAAGGACGCAACCATTTTAAGGGCCTGATAGAAGGCCTTTCTTATACAGAAAACCTGACTCTGCTCCAAGTGCCCGGGGGACAATATAAACTGGAGCCAATAGCCCTGGGTGTACATACTAAAGATATAATATCTCCTGAGAATCAGGAAAATTACATTTTGACAAGTGTGAGGGCCTCTAAGACGGAATACGTGTGTGGTGACATACGTCTGTGCAGGAAGCCCATAAACCCTACCATGTATCCCTGTCTGTGTGGGAGGAGGGCTAGAGGGGGGTGTGAGGGGTTGTTCAGAACAAAATATGAGGGGTTGTGCAGAGCAAAGTGCTCAAGCAGTGTGTGACATGACGCCCTGTGTACATGTAGTACCATTTACTAGGGATGTACAAGTAAGTAATTATATATGCCAACTGGGTGTGGTCTAATTTTTGAGGTTTAGTGAAAGCACAGGCACGTAACCACTGGTTAGCAGGGGAAAAGTGTCTGAATACCAACAAAAATGGGTTGAGCAACAGAAGTAAAAAATCTCTGGGAGATCCTACAAAAAGCACATGGTCCAACAATTTAATTGTGAAAGGGCAGACCTCTTTTGAAGTAACTAGGGATCTTATTTTCACACTAACTGATATTCCTGCCAGAGGAAGAAAAACATTTCCTCACACCCATTTCATTGTCTCTGCTATGTGAGCAGTTTTCATACCATATTAGGTATTTTAACTGGCTGGGCAGATGTTGCAAGGATAATTCAAAGTAGCCTTCACGAGTTTCAGACAGCAAAAGGTTACTTCTCAACATGACTCTTCCACAATATTTATGACAATTCCAACTTCAACATTGAGTTGGTGTTTTAATTAACAAAGGGCCAGATGTAGGCTAATCCATTTTACCGATTCTAAAATACCGAATTTTACTGAATCGGTATTTTAGAATTGGTAAATGGAATGTAGGTAAAAATTCGGTAATTTTTACCGAATCGGTAAAATTCGGTTTCGTAAACTCGGTATTTACCGAATCGGTATTCCATTTACCGAATCGGTATTCCATTTACCGAATCGGTATTCCACATTCATTCCTATGGGCCTTTTTGGCCATAGGATTGAATGGGAAATACCGAATCGGTAAATACCGAATCGGTAAATACCGAATCGGTAACTACCGAATAGGGAAAAAAAAAAGTGAAACCTATGAAGGCAGCCAATCAGGTGCAAACACACCCCCTCCCTCCCAGGAAGTGGCTACCCAGGCTGCTGCAACTAATTAGAAGGTTCTGGAGAGGCAGTCAGAGCTGAACAGAGTCACAGAGCAGCAGGGAGAGTTTTTTGAAACTTTACAAACTGAAAAATGGCAAACAGCAGTGAAAGCCAAAAGGCAGACAGGAAGAGGAAAATCAAGTTCAGCAGCATGGAGCTGCAGGTACTTGTGGAGGAGGTAGTGAGGGTGCACACCAAACTTTTTGGCAGGCAATCCCTCACTGTTGCCGAGTCTGCCAAAAGAAAAATCTGTCTGGCAATTGGTGAGAAAGTGAATACTGTGGGAGTCACAACCAGGAACACTGAGGACCTCAAGAAAAGATTCTATGACCTCAGGAGCCTCACCAAGAGGAAAATGGCAGAAATCCACAAGCAGGCAGGCCTAACCGGTGGAGGCAGGAACACAGCCCCCCCCCCTGACTGACTTTGAGGAGTTGGTGGCCTCAACCATTGAGGCAGACAGCGTTTGCGGACTGGGAGATGTGGACAGCTCAGCCAGAGCTGCAACAAAAAAAGGTAAGACGCATGCGCAGCATAACACCCCATACCAACCTGCTTCCCCTTATCCTTTGTGGACAAGCAAACCCCAGTCCAGTACTGCTAGCACCATACAGGAGCAATGCATTATGGGAAATGTAGTCAGCAAATGTAAGACCATGTGTAACAGCGCAGACATCAGCAAGTTAGTGAAATGATTGCAGATAAATGAAAGTGAAATGTGTAAACCATTTATTGTAGTGACCATGACACAGTAGCACTAAGTTAATATACGCACATTTATTCCTAGGGGCCAGATCATGCAGTCGACCCACTGACACAGAAGGGACTGCACCAGAGAGGGAGGCGAGTGAGGAGGCAGGACCAAGCCAAGTGCAAGTCTCGCAGGACGAAGGTGACACAACTGGCATGTCCCTGGAAGATGACACTGTACTGACCTCAGAGTTGCTGCACTCCCCACAGCTTTCCCAATCCCCTCACTTGCAATTCTCACCAGAAAATTCACCATCTCTGCTCCTGTCCACTCCTGTAACCCCACCAGCCAGGAGGCGTGTCGTGGCCCCACTGTCATCAATGGAGGCAGCAGAGGGTGAGGGGGAGGCTGAAGACACCGTGGATGATAGGTCAGCAGCACTGCAGTCCACAAATGATACGGCCCTTCTCGCAGAACACAATGCAGAGTCAGCAGTGCAGGTGGACGTGGTGAGGGCACTGTGTTCCGTGGGCTGGAGGGGAGCATGGTGCGCATTCAAAGGATGTAGGCCAAATCAGTGCAAGCCTGCCAACGCCAAAGCAGAGCCCTGAATGTGCACATAGGAGACATAGGGAAGGGCATGAGAGATATAGTGGAGTCAAATAAAGCAGTTGCACAAACAAATAGGGACATTGCAGCAGGGATGCAGCAGATGAGCCACTCAGTAACGCAGCTATGCTCCAAACTTGACAGTGTGCACACACATGGCGCAGGGATGCCCATGCCCAGAATACGGCCATCAATCGCTTGGCCACTGCCACATCTCTGCTATGCAGGAGAGGCATAAATATGCTGGAGGCATTAACGCAGAATGAGACTGAGGTCACCAGGAGCATGGCCAGAATGACCAGTGCTCTAGAGGCAATGTTGATATCACACACAGCACAGAATCCTGCCCTAGACGTGCCAGAGGGTGAAGATACAAGTAGCCGAAGCAGCATAGTAAGCTCTAATGTGGAGACAGGGAGGAGTACCAGGCGCCAAGCTGAGGCTGCAGGGCACGCTGAACAAGGTGAACAACATCCAAGTGGCTCAGGGAAGCGCGGGTGCAAGTGACATTACCGTTCAGGGGGGAAGTAACCCGGGACATACAGTCCCCACGTGCATATTATTTTTTGTTGCACTTACGTGCTTAAACGTTGTGGCACCATTAAAATACGCTAGTCCCTAACACAACCTGTCTGTGTCTCATTACTTACTCAGAAATATTTGTGTGTAATCTCCTCACATCTGTATCTGCCATCACTTGGTGTTGACACTCCAGCAGGTTGTGGTTCAGGCACAGCGACCTCATCGTCATGGTCCTCAAAGTCTGACAACTCCACATCTGTGCCCTTCTTTACGGCAAGGTTGTGCAACATGGCCCAGGCAGCAATGATCTTACAGCAGGTGATGGCGGTATACTGCCGGGCACCTCCAGTATTATGCAGGCACCTGAACCTGCTCTTCCATATACCAAAGGTACGCTCCACAATATTTTCTTGTGCTCTTGTGGGCCCTGTTATATCTCCTTTAGCTGGGTGTTGAGGGTTTGAGGTAGGGGGTGAGGATGAAGGAGCGGAGGGCATATGCACTGTCCCCTAAAAGAAAACGGGAGTACATTACTCACATGCATATATGTAATTATTTCTGCAATAGGTGTTAATGGGGTCGCACACTGTGTCTTACCTAGCAGGTATCCTTCACCAAATTCCCCTGCTGTCAGCCGTGCATAGATACCGCTGTTTTGAAATATGAAGGAGTCGTGGGTACTCCCAGGAAATTTTGCCACAAGGTCAGTGATGACGCATTTGGCATTGCAGATCACCTGCACATTGATGGTGTGCGTGGACTTTCTATTCCTATATATGTATTCGGTGGCAGCAGGGGGACAAATGGGAATGTGGATCCCATCAATGCAGCCAAAGATTAAAAGCGTGACAGGCTGCTCGGGGTCACCTCACCTACCGCAGCAACCACACTCTGGAAACTCCCTGAGGCAAGCAGGTGTAGGCTGCACAGCACCTGCACGTGGGGTGGAATGGCGTGCGCCCTTGGGGTACTGTGCTCCAACAGTGGGTGAAGGTCTCTGATGAGGTCCAAGATGGTGTCTGAGTCCAACCTGTACCTCTGGAGAATCTCTGGCTCTGTGAGCATGAACAAGGTGATCCTCTGTCTGTAGACCTGCTCCTGTCGCAGCCATTCCCTCTCTCCTTCCTCCTGTAGCCGTAGCCGCCTCGCAATGACATAGAATGGTGCCATTGTGGAAAAAGTATTGCATTTTGGGTCCGTTTTTATAGGCTGCACCTGGTTACCACCTGATTTCAATCCATGGTAAATACAGACTCTTAAATACCGAATTTCAAGCAAATCCGGTATTTAAGAGCTTACCTACATCTCAATATTCAATTTTACCTCTTCTTAATTACTGATTCGGTATATTTACCGAATCGGTAAATTCACTGATTCGGTAAATTTACTGATTCGGTAAATTTACGGATTCGCAAACTGTTGCAATTCGGTTAAATTACGAATCAGACGATTTTCAGTCCCCTACATCTCAAAAGCACAATACCGGTCAGAAAACGGCAGAAAATCGGTATTTTCGGCTGTTTCCGACCGGTATTGGGGTACCTACATCTGACCTATAGTGTTAGAATTGTTTGTTCTAGGTTGCTCCAATCTAGAAATAGTGTGATTTGTTTTTTATCTTGCTTTTCAATAGTTATGTATGTATGGAACAACCAGAGCCTTGCACATTTGAATTGCTTTTGTTTGGTAGGGCCTTATTACGAGTTTGGCCGTCTACCAGCCGGACCACCACCGCGGCGGTGTGAGGAAGACTGCCAAGCCTACGGTATCTCGCTCTCTCAATTACAATTTTGTATCTGGGCTAGTAGGGCCATAGTGGTGGTCCCACAGCGGCTTCATGGTTTGGCTAAGGATTACAGCCAGCAGTCATGCCGCTGCCATGTGACTGCTGTCATTTCGGGTGCACCATGTCGTGCATGCTACGGAGGGCATGCATAATTTAGCAATTCTAGGGGGAGTTCAACATGTGCCCCCCGCTTGCACACCCATGGGAATATTCACCCAGGGGCCCTCTTTAGGACCTCTACCATGTTTTTCCACCATTGTTTTCATGGCACAGTCCCTGCCATGAAATGGGCAGTGGAAATGCAGGTCGTAATCTGCACGGTGGTGCCGGCATCGGCACCTCCCCCATTTTCTGCCCCTCTCACCACTGATGCGGGATCCTGAATCCTGGCAGGGGTGGCGGTCTTGTGGCAGCCCCACTGCCATTATCATAATTGGGTGGGAGGCCCAAGGCAATGGCGGCAGTTGGACCACCATCCACGGGTACGGGGGCCTCAGGACCGATGTACTTGTAATTATGCCCCTAGTAACTGAAAGGACATGTTAACTTACGTTTTGCAAGACCTTATTTAAAAGAACATTTACCCTGCCTTGAAGTACAACAGCCTGACTTTGGGATGGTGAAAAACACAAGAGAAATCCGTTTAGAATCAAACATTTTATTATGCGGCCAGTTAGCATCATACACAGCCCAGCTTCCTACATCGACTCGCCGGCAGGGCGTAAGCATGCAATGAGTAAACACAGCATTTGAACCTACAACCCGGAGGGCGGTCCTGCGTATTAAAAACCATAGGCACCCCTCACCGGCAAAGCAAAGTCTGCAATTTTCATAGAAGAGAAAACCAACAAGAACCAAGAAAGAAAACAGAGGAAACACCCCCCACCTGCCCCCCTAGCCGATCCCCCCAATCCCCCCTCCCTCCCACCCCACTCCGCACCACCCACCAGCCATGGTAAGTGCATCACACCCACCGCTCTGATCCAGACAGAGCCGTCTCTAGAAACTAGGGCACCGGCACAGCACCTAACAGGCCCAGGGGAATAAGCTGTAGGATTTGTAGGTACTTTGGACATGTAACTTCTCTAAGCTCTTTAGAAAGAAGTCGCAGAAACGGGGCCCACAGGGTAGCATATTCGGACCCTCTACCGTCCATATTCAGGGAAAGATGTTCCATCGCCAAGGCATGCCACCGGCGCATAAACCATTCACGCACATCTGGGATGTCCGGGGAGCCCCAGCGCACCAGCAGGACCTACCGAGCAGTCAGTAGTACTAGTGCAATTTGTCGTCCTAGCGGTGTGCACAGTGGGAAACAAGGGGGTGTGGGAGGCCTAGCAGTGTGTGCTCGGGAAGCCTAGGCAATGTGATCTGGAAGGCAGCATCTAGTTCATCAAGCACCATTTTCCAGTATCGTTCTAGCTTAGGGCAGCGCCATAACAAATGCAGTAAATCGCCCGACATACCACACCCTCTCCAGCAAAAACTGGATTTAGCCTTGTCCCAGGAAGCAACGCGCGGTGGTGTATTGTACCAGTACGTTGCCAACTTGTAGGCCGACTCCGTACCCGCCGTATTAGCTGTCGAGTGAAGTGCGCGGTTGAAACCCTGTTCCCTCTCTTTCTGCGAGAGTGGACGCCCCAGCTCTACTTCCCAACGCACTTGCACCTTTGTATGCTGCCGCCGCGGGTCGCGCAAAATCATGGCATATAGTTCAGAGATAAGGCTCCGATCATTTTTTTTGCCCAGGAGCCATTGCTCGAAAGCCGTGAGGGGGCGCGACATCAACGCCACGTTAGTCGGATGCGTTACCCAGTGTGCCACCTGTGTATAAGAAAAACCATCCCCCACGTCCTTTAGGGAATGTTCAGACCGTAGCTCCAAGAAAGGGACAAGCCCCTCAAGATCAAAAAGCATACCCACCCTCTTACAACCCTTCTCCCGCCAGCGATGGAAGACCAGCGATGCACGACCAGGGGGAAAGGCGGGATTGTCTACAATCGGCGTCATGGGTGAGGGGAAGGTCGTCCATCCCTTACGGAGTGCCAATTGATCCCACGCCCTAAGTGTTGGTGATGTCACTGGCGAGGAGTATAGCCCCCAAGCCCTATCCTTGCGAGGCAGCCAGAGTTCCTGCCAAATGTTGCAACCCGCTACAGTCTGGTCCATGAACAACCAATGTTAACTCGATTCCGGACGGTTCCATTCAACCATGAACGAAGGCAGGCGGCTTGAAAATAGGCCGTGAGATGGGGGAAGCTTAAACCACCGGCTGCTTTCGGGAGTGTGGTCGTAGCAAACTTTGCCCGGGGCCGCTTGTTGTCCTAGAAAAACCTATTTAGCAAGCCCTGAAGCTTCTTAAGAACTCCCCTCGGTGGTGTGAGGGTCAGCATTTGGAAGACGTAAAGTATTCTATGCAAAAGAGTCATTTTAATAGCCGCCAACCTGCCAAATCAGGACAGGTTGAGGCGCGACCATGCGGCGATAGATTTGGTAGTCTGCTCTATCAGTTTGACGTAGTTTAAGGAAAGCGTCTAGGACACAGTCGATGCAAGGCGGATGCCCAGATACGTGATGTCAGACTGCGTCCATCGAAAGTCAAAATCCTGTTGCAGGTCAGCCACCTCCTCCGGCGGGACAGAAATGTTTAGGATTTCAGATTTGGTAAAATTGACCTTAAAGCCCGCTGCGTCGTGGAAAGCACGAATCTCCGCAGAGAGGTAGCGCAAAGAGGCAGCGGGGTTCTGAAGGGCCAGAATAACATCATCAGTGTACAGACTGATTTTATGCTCGTCAGCTCCAAATCGAATTCCCGCAATATTGGGGTGGGACCTGACACGCTGAGCAAAGGGCTCCATATAAAAGGCAAATAGGAGCGGCGAAAGGGGGCACCCCTGCCTCGTCCCCCTGGTGATAGAGAATGGTTCCAATCTACAGCCATTGACTCTCACGACCGCTATCGGGGATGCATATAGGGCCTGAATCCAGAGCACAAAATTACTCTTTAGTCCAAAAGCCTGTAATACTCGGAAAAGGAACCTCCACTCAACCCTGTCAAAGGCCTTCTCCGCATCGATGGATAGGAGGAAGGCCTGGGTCTTTGCTCGGGGGACTCCGTCCAGCAAGTGCAGCAACCTCTTAGTGTTGTCGCTACCTTGGCGGGTAGGAACAAAGCTCGATTGGTCCGGTTCAATCACGTCGTCCATGAGAGGGCTAAGCCGTGCCGCAAGGATGCCCGCAAAGAGCTTGGCATCGACGTTGAGGAGGGAGATTGGCCGGTAGGAACTACAGTCAGCGGGGTCCTTGCCAGGTTTAAGTATGACCGTTATGGCGGCATCAGACATAGAGGGCGTGACCGAGCCGGTGTCCAAGCACGAATTAAAGAGGTGGGTCAAAAACGGAGCCAGTTCCCGGCAAAAGGTTTTATAAAAAAGTGCTGGGAAGCCGTTGGACCCCGGAGGATTAGCTAACTTTAGTCGGGCAATGGCAGAGATAACCTCCTCCATGCGGATCTCCAAGTTCAGGTCTTCGACAGCATTCTCAAATAAGGACGTAGTGCCAGCCGCCTCAATGTAACGGTCCCCATCTACAGGCGGTGCACCCTCCTTTGTGTACAGGGCTTGGTAAAAATGGCGGAAGGCCGCCATGATCTCGGAGTCAGTGGTGCGCGACACAGATTGGTGGTCGCGGATTTCGGTGATGGCATGGGATTGGGCCTGGGCCCGCAAGCGATGTTCAAGCATTTTACCCCCTTATCCCCACTCAGGTAGTACTTGTGACGCAGGCGCAGCAGTGCATATTCCGCTCTATCGAGATCCAGATGCTTCAGCATGCGTCTCTTGGTCTCGAGCTCCCTCCAAACCCTGCGTGCCCCAGTTTGCTTATAGACAGACTCCAAGCTTCTTACTTTCCCCTCCAGCTCCTCCCTTTTATCCCTTCGAAGCTTGGCATACGTGGCTGCTAAAGCAATAAAGTCCCCCCTAACCACCAACTTCAGTGCCTCCCAGACAGATGCTATTGCAGTATCTCCGATTGGGTTCTCGGCGAAGTAATGTGTGATAGTATTCCTAATTTTCGCTACTACGGAGTCAGCGTTAAGCATGGAGTCGCGCAGCCGCCACACAGCTGAGGGAGGTCGCGTGCCGCTTAGGGTAATCGTGACCGACAGGGGCGCATGATCCGAAAGGGATCGGGGGGCATTGTCCGCATCATGGAGGTGGGGCAGCAGGGCGGAAGAGGCCAGAAGGTGGTCAAGTCGCGCGTATGTCTGGTGTGCAGCCGAGTAGTATGTGTAGTCGCGCTTCTGGGGGTGGTGCAGCCGCCACACATCATGCAAATCACCATCCAACAACCATTGCTTCCCTTCCGCTGACCAGGTCCCCGTGTTGTGCAGCCTATTCGCCGATCTATCGAGAGCCTCATCCATTACAAGATTAAAGTCCCCCCTACCAAGAGGAGAGCGTCAGGGGAAGCAAGGACCTGGGCCAGAGCTGTGCCCATGAAAGGCTCCTGCTGTGTATTCGGTGCGTACAAGGACCCAATAGTGAAAGTTGTGTCTCCCCACTGCACCCGCACCGCCAGAAATCTCCCCCGTATATCTACCAAATGGGTCAAAATCTTACATCGCACCCAAGAGTTGAAAAGGAGGGCAACTCCGTTCTTCTTAGCCGGGCCCGAGGACCACAACTGAAGCGGGAATCTCCTGTCTCGCATACGACGCTCATCCTTGTGGAGGAGGTGCGTCTCCTGCAAGAGGCATATGTCTCCCCCGGATTGCTCAAGGAGGGACAGGACAGCAGAACGTTTCACTGGATTGTTTAGCCTCCGAACATTGAGGCTCACCACTTTCAGCACCCTAGCCATCACACCATAACCAGATCAGCATTGCATGCTCTCCAGGGCAATACCGGGAAGTAGCAAAAAAACACAGGCAGCCTAGATCTGATGCGGAGACCCCCCCACCCACCCCTCCCCTTCCCTTCCCCCAACACACACACCAAACCCCCCCACAACAGAACTAAACAGGAGCAGAAAAAGACAGAGTGAGGTACAAAAGTTCGTAATACAGGCCACAAAAGCAAAGGAAATAGGTACCAGTCCACAGTCTTCCAATTCCCGATACGGGACTCACTCATCCAGCAGGACATACTAGAGTACCTTCAGGGGATGCCTCCCTCCGACGCCGGAAGTGTACCCTCCCGGGCCTCAGGACACCTCCGAAGCATCATCTGGTGCCGCCTCCGTAACCAGAGCCACGGAGGCTACAGCTGCACCCCTCTCCTGGAGACGCGCCGTGGGATCAGGCTCCTTTTTGGGTGCTGAGTAGCCTACTTTCTGCCAGTCCGTCGAGCATCTTCGCCGCCTAAAGGTATCGCTACCACCAGCAGACTCCGTCTCCATGTGCTCTATATCAAGGAGATCCATGGCAGCTGTGAACGAGCGGACCTGAACCAATTTGTTTTGGGGAACGGATGGCCCCACATATATGCGATGTTGCGATCTCGCAGATGCGACGTGACCGGTTTGAAGTCCCTGCGTTTCTGCAGCGTTGACGCCGCCAAATCCTGGTAGAGCACTGGGTTATGCCCCCGGAACTGCAGAGGGACGACCTCGCGCGCCATCTTGAGGATGCGTTCCTTCAGTTGAAAATCGTGCACGCAAACGAGGATGTCAGGTGGCGGTGCCTTCATACCCTGTCCATACGAATCTCCGACACCTCCTCATCCTGCAGGATCTGCTTAAAGAGGGCCTCGACAAACTCACGCAAATCCGCTCCCTCGCCCTTCCACGGCACCGCTCTGATCCGGATATTGTTGCGGCGGGACCGGTTCTCCAAATCCTCCGCATGTGCCTGAAGGTCGAGGTTCTGCTCGGTTAGTCTGATGACGTCCTGCTGAAGCGGATGTATGTCGCCCCCTGTCCTCACATCGTGCTCCTCCAGCGTGGCAACTCGTTCTCCTATGTCATCTAGGTCTCTACGAACTTCCCGCAAGTCCGCGGCCAAGTGAGTACGCAGCCCCGCAATGTCCTCCTTGATCGCCGCGAAAAGTTCTTGCATAAAGGCTTTGGTCGCAGGCTCCTCCGCCTGGCTCCTACCTGGGGACCTGTCAGCTACCGGAGACACGGCCTGCACTGCACTCTTTGGCCCGCCGTCCTTGCCCGGCTTTTCTTTCTTCAGTCTAGCCGTCGCCATGGTTGTTTACAGTGGGCCTCTCCTTTGCAGGACACCTCCGCGCCAGGGAGGACCGCAGCACCACCCGCACAGCCAGGACCAGGCACCCACTAGTTCATCTAGGCCTCACCTCAGCTGCGCTCACCCCGCTTCACTATGAGGCCTCCAAGCTCGGCACCACAGGGCAGGGAGGTTGGTGCCATCAGTCCCTCGCTTCACTGGGGCACCCCACCGGGCCAGTCGTCACCCAGTCGTCCTGTAGTTAGGGCCGTAGCGCTGAACGAGACCAGGCGGGGCGGAGACACTGAACGTTCCAGTCAGGGCCCACCAGCACAGACGGAGGAGACCTCCGTAGGCCCCAAAGGTCCAGGCCCCAGGTGAGTATCTCAGAGCCACCGCACACAGGCCCGCGCAGCTAGGGGACACCTCTCACGCACATGAAAGACTGAGACCAGTTCCAGCCCACACCAGCAGATAGCACCCGGCATCCGAGCCCTGAAGAGCTGCTCTGATCCGCTGCAGGCCTTTCGTGGGGCGGGCCGCCCCGGTGTCCAGAATCGTCAGTTCCGGCAACCGCTGCTGTGCCCACAAGGCAGCGATCCTTTGCCCACTCCGCATCTCGCCTCAGAATCGTCGGGGCCGCACAGGCTTAAAAGTCGCGGCCTCGCGTAGTCCGCCGGGCCGGCGGCTGCACTCCTCCCCCACCGGGTTCTTAGGTCTCTGGATTCCGCTGGGGGGTCGCCACAGAGCGCCGGCCTGGTCAGATTCACTCTCCCATCACCTCTCGGGTTGCCGCCCGGGCCCCAGGACTCTCCACGATCAGCCTCCGCACTCGAGCAGGCCCTGCAACAGTCCCGTTTACAGGCCGGAGGTCGCCATGCTGCGGGCCGCGCTTAGGCTGTGGGCCGTGCCAAGAGCAGCTCCCGGTGCGTCGTCCGGCGGAAGGCTGGGCGCCGGCAACAGGTCACACCACCTCGGAGAGAGGCAGAGGCACTTAAACGTCGGGGCCCGGGCTCCGGGAAGGGTGCTTTACAAAGCTAAGAATGGCAGGCGCCGGAGGGACACAAAAGCACGTCCTACTCCGCCGCCATCTTGGCCTCGCCCCCGAGAAATCCGTTTATAAGTGTGAGAAGTTGGCCTGCGTATGATGTCCACTAGGTATAGTGGGCACCTTGCACCAATCCAAACAACCCCTTAGAGGTGATAGGCTAAAGACAACCTTATTTGAAAGCTATCCTAGTGGTCGCTATGGAGAGCAGCCTTCAGGCTAACTCTTGAAGGAATGTAAAGCAGCTTGTTTTACCAGTCTATAATCTCTTGAATGGCTCAATGAAAGGAGAACCACGCTAGGTATATATATAAAATATATGTATTTATTCCTAAACAAACCCTACTAGTCTATTTCTGAGGCTAGAGGTCAAAGCACATGTTACACTTAGTATATCACAGTAAATTAGCACAATATACATTAGGCCAGGGGTCTGCAAACCGGTCCTGGAGGGCCGGATCCATGCCAGATTTTTAAAATTACTACATGTATCTCAATGGGGATATCCAAAAAATCTGGAATGGATCCGGCTCTCCAGGACCGGTTTGGAGACCCCTGCATTAGGCCCTAGGGACGAACCAAACCATATATTAAGAAAGTGGTATAAGAACCACAACTTGACCACGCACAAGGTCTAGAGCCTATAGAATCACTGGAACCACAAGGAACAACCCATGGTAGTGACATAGGGGACCCACAGGGGATGCGTGCAGTGTGAGAACTGTTAGCTGTTATGGGGAAAGTCACTGTTGGAAATTTAAAGATTAAGGACACTTAGGAGTAGACTATGAGCAAACCCCTTTAGACTTAAGTGGTTCTAGTGCCAACACCCACAGGAGTACCGGAGTACTCAAGTTACCTCACCCAGGGAAGCCGGGTGCATAGGTGTTATTTGGTGTCGGGAATTGTAAATGATTTCAATGGCGATCTGCTGCAAAGTGCTGCTGCAGTCCAGAAGGAAAGTGTCCGGTGTGATCCAAGCCTGGATCAAAGATTAGAGGAACCTGAAAGCAGAGGGGACAGAGTCTAGGTCACTTGCCAGTGACCAGCACAATAGATGAATTCCCACCGATGTAGGGTGTTTAAGGTGTGAAGAGGTGAAGCTTGACTATGCAGCCACAAGGACCAGGAGGCGTTGATGATGAACAGGAGCTGGATTCGTGCTGTCCCACAAAGGATGTCTAGTGCTGCAGTGTCAGTGCCCGGATTGGACCCAATATGCCTTGGCAAAACAACCCACGCAGGAAGAAAAAATATGCTTCGGTGCAGACCAGCAAGGTCTGGGGAACTCACCAAGTGGTGGAGAGTCGGGGCACGTTTGGAGCGACCAGGGAACCCAAGGAAAGTCAAACTTGCCTTATCAGGGACCCACCAGTTGACAGACCAGCGATCGCAAAGGTATCTTGAGCAAAAACACAAAGGGCCGGCTCACGGAACACTCGTGTAGTGTAGGCCAGTAATCTTCCGTGGAAAAGGTGCTCGGGGTCTTGGCTACAAGTAACCCAATGCACAGCCTCAAGGAATGTCGAGAAGCTAAAGTACTTGCAAATGTGCACGGTGTCAGGGGGTTCCAGTTCCACTGTATCCACAAGGGCTATGGGTCTCACATTTGCTGGAGACTCGGTTCGGCCACCGGTAAGTCTGGAAACCCACCTCCTGCATGAAAATACTTCTGAGTCCGGCAGGAGCTTCGGAGATGCACACCGGCAGATGTGTCATTTGTGCCTGCCAAGCAGGGGAGTAACTTTTTTACTCCAAGGAAGATTCTTCAGTCATCTAGTCGTGTAGATCGTCAAAGTTCAGGGATTTCTGTAGCAGAGATTTTTCCAGGTGTAATCTAAAGTCCTGTAGTCAGGGGTTTCTTTCTTATACCCAAGGAAGGGATTGGACATACTCTGGGGATCGACCGATGGGAGGGTCTGGGAAGAGGGTTGGCTATACCCATTTTCTCTGTCCAGTTTCACGCCAGAGCAGGGGCTGGTAGCCCCTGCAACCGGTTTAAAATGGGCTATGCACAGAGACACCAAATGTGCCCCCTGTGCATACTTCAAAGCACTCTTGGAGTGCACCACCCAGCCCCAATACACTAAAGCCTGGGAGTTGGTTAAACCTCCCTGTGTCAGGAAACCTATTGTTCAGGCCTCCCCTGCTGGAGTTTCGTCCAGCATCAGGAGGCCAGACTGGAGCATCCATTTTGTGCTGCCAGGGCTCTTTTAAACTGGTACCGGATGTACCGGTGTGGACATGTCTCTCCCTCTAGAATGGTGGGATAATACCCCTGCCACCAGGACTGGCAGAGGTATGATTCCAAAGTGTTTGACACCAAACACAACATGTTTCCTTGCAGCATTTACAGCGAGGTTGTAATGCACTTGAGAGTATATGGTCTGGCTGCATTAAAGAACAACCCGGAGAATAGATTCCGAAGGCTACAGAGGGGCCTTGCTCATGCATGGGCACCCTCTCACACAAAACCCAGCACCCTGCCTTGAGAATTGATAAGGCCTGCCATAGGGGGGGGCTGATAGGTTTATATGTGTAGTGATTTAAGGTAGATATAGGTAGCCTATATCTAAGTAAAGGGTGCATGCACCCCCTTACCCAGGTTACAGTAGCAGTCCTGTGGTGTCATCTTGGAAGGCTTTCAGGGGTGGCATAATACATGCTTCAGCCCCTGGTAGGCCTCTGGGAAACCTATGCCCTTGGTAACTTAGGTACCATATATTAGGGACTCATAAGGGTGCCCCAGTAACCAAACTGGAGTGTACCTAAAGTACTTGGAATCATTTTAGAGAGGAAAGCAGTTAGGCTGGGGCCCTGAATAGCAGGATCCCAGCCAAACTAAGTCAAAAACCATCAAAAAACTAAGAAAAAAGCGGGGGCAACAATGTAGTCAGATGCCACCTTCCTACAATAGGACAAGTTTCCATGTATATTATAGCTTTAGTATTGAGCATACACTGGGAGCAAACATGCCAGATGTAGCGATCCAACCTAGTGTGTCACCATAATTACTATTTATTTGCAGGTGACATATACATTTTCTTAGTAGATTAAGACTACCTTCCTCACTTGTTCTGTACTTATACGTTTATATACACATATTATCATGGCAATTAACCTTAATAAAATGTTCATGGATTCTAAAGCATATAAAAGCATATAGCCCATGGGGATTGGAGTGACCCTCGTTTTAGGCATATGAAAATAAAAAATATATAGTTTTTTGGGTTGATGTTTTCCATCACATTTATTAATTCATATTTTGGCGTAGTGGCTACACACCTCAGTATTGTTGATCTTAGGGAAATAGATAATACATCATTAAAACATTTAAGTTCAAAATATAACCAAGCCTCATTACCTTGCCTAACAATTTTGTAATACTTGATTCGCATACTATATATGGTGTTTATAATACATCATTACATCAAATAGTTCTTGAAAATCATCAATAACATCATCTTAAGGTGAAAGAACAAATTATTATTTAACAAAATATCCCAAACTAAAATCTTCATCCTTTCGGTATGTTGGAAAAAGGAAAATAAATCTTAGCCTATGGAGGGAGTAAAAAACACTGTCCGATCACAGTCTTAGCAACTCTTTCTTTTGCTACTCAAGCCCTATTTCTAGCTTACTAATTCAGTGTTGCATTATTCTCCTCATGGGGCACAACATCCTCATGGGGCAGATCTTATTATGGCACTGAATCATCTAGAGGAGGAAAATCCGGCGGACTTTTTGAAGGTATGGCTCGGATGCCTGAATAAGTCTTGAGAGGCCCCATCTCTACTCTCTTGAGGAGGACTGCAAAATAGTTGCACTGTGTTCTATGCTTCACAACACTGCCCTGCAGAGGAACACCCCTTTCATACCTAAGGAAAATTATCAGTGGAAATACCAGGGTGATGATATAGAGATGCATCACCAAGATGACAGTGATGCAGATGATGGCATTGGCCTCAGAAGTGAACGCATTGAAAACACCAATGCCTGATAGCAACTGAATTGAATTACAATGTCAAAAGCTACATTTATAATGCCACAAACAGCTTCTAGTATGTATTGTATTAATAAAATACAATATGTTTTTCTATTAAGGGTTTATTAGATTTTGTAAAGTATCATATTACACAAAGTACTATGAATTGGCTCAAATGTAATTTATATAAGAATAAGATGTAGAATATTGGGATGGGCATGGTATGTGAACTAATACATGTCAGTGGTCTGGATGTTGTTGCTATAAGAAATTAATTGAAACTACACAAAATGCTTGTTATGCTTTTTAAAGTATTGACTTTTTAAAATTAAATTCTTACTAGGAAATGCCACATTGTCATCTGCACATCACCAGCTTGGCATTGGTGAGTATATTGAACTCTTGCTTACAAACTGCTGATGTAGACATCTACATTGTAAGTTGACTGACCATTGGTGTAGTGTGTTAGGATATTACATCTGCACACTTGCTGTAAGTCATGGAGTGCTTCCAATATTAACACGTTTGTTCTAAAGTCCCTGACAAATGCTCAAACCTATAGATCTTTTTCTAAATTTGTATGTTATCTGTTGAAATGTGTGTAGTTGATGCTTACATTTGAACATATTATGTTGTGAAAACTTGAGGACAGTATCACGTTGTTGTTGCTAATCTATTAAGGTTATCAGTTACTAATATTTGTAGGTAAAACTATTATCTTTGCAATAGCTGTATATTTGTGTTCACATTCCTATTACTTTCCAGATTGTGAAGTCTTGGGCCCTTTTTCAGAAATGCTTTTCCTACGTTGGACGATAATGGAAGCAGTAAGAAATCTTTTTTATGAAAGTGTGCATGGAGAATAAGTGCTCATTAAGGGCCTGATTGTGATGCGGGTCGGACCCTCGTCCAACTTGCACTGTGGCGGACGCAGGACCGCCTGAATAGAAGTCAGCAGTTCCGCTGCCCAGATTAGGATGCAACCACCTTCATGGCGGTTTCAATGTGTATAATTCCTATTGTGGCATGTGCTGCGGGGCTGCAGCACACACCCCAATAGAAAGTAAACACATTTAAAACATCCATGAACTATGTGTCAGGCACCATGCGTGGCCTGCCACATGGTGCAGGGATGTTTAGGGGGCACCATTGGTGCCTCCAGGCCCCATAAAGGAGGGCCAGGGGGGAAGGGGACCTGCGAGGGGCCCCCAAAGTCACTTTACATCTACCTTTTAATAAACCGCCATGAAAGAGCAGGAGTAAAGGGACACTGTAAGCCCTCATTGTAGGGATTGCATTCTCTTTGAAATGCAGAAACAGACTGTGGATATGATTTTTGGTTACTTACAAAGTACTTATTGTTGGTGGTTTGTTTGGTGTTGTCCTCATCTGGTCCACATGATCGACCCATCCTATGGGCCTCTGAAGCAGCCTGCGTGATTACTGGGGAAGTGGTAACAGGTTCCTCCTTGTACAATAGTGCCCCGCTTTCTGAGGCAGCTGGTGAGGTAAGTGAATTTTCACTTTTAAGCAGGTGAACTTTCTCCACAACAAAAGAGCGAACTTAACTGGACACTGCTGCAACTAATAAGTCAAAGCCACCCCACACTGACCCAGTATCTAATATTTGTATTGTATACTCAAGTGCTGTTCCAGCACATCATGTCGGGCCCTCTAGATCTCATTTGGAAAGGGGCGACCACTCGGTCCCCCCGAACGTATGGTCGGGGGCCCGGATCCTCCCGGGAAACCATTTAGGGCGGGGGGCGTGTCACGGCTGGTATGCCCGAAGCGGCGTAGCCGGGGCGCGCCTTTTTCCCGCCCAAGAGGGGTTGTCCTAGACACCTACACCGATGGCCACGCCCAGTAGGCGTACCAGCGGAGGGTTCACGCCCTCCCGAAGAGGAATAAAGAGAGCGGGAATCCGAAGAAGCATCCTTTTGTTTCTGTGCTTGGAAGCTGCACCCACTCGTTGCACGTGAGCCCTCGACGGAACAAGGAGCAATTTTGAGAACTTGTAATTCTTGTGTTTCTCTTTCAGCGACTTCGAGGCTAAGGATCCAGGACCGTGTTGATCAACTTGGATTGAATATTCGATAACAATGCCTGGCAAGAAGGCAGGAAAGAAGTCCGGGACTGACCAGATGCTTCGCATGCTGATAAGAGATATGGCGAGCATGAAGAAGCAGATGGCTGCGATGAACAATACGGGTAAACCGAAGAAGGTAATAGGCTCGGCATTGCCGGGAGTTGTCCCCGCGGGTAGGGGTAAACGGGTCAGGAATAGGGCGGCAGGGGAGGAGGTCCCGGTTCCCGAGGTACCCCCGGCAAGCCCGGCCATTCCAGTCGAGGCCCCGGTACCAATCCCGGACGCGGGTCAACCGATTCCGGTTGTTGTTACGCCCGCTAACGAGGAGGACATGCCTCCAGAATTAGCTGCCCGGTTGGCCGCATGGCTCGGCAGGAAAACAGGGGGTGCTACGACACCTGAAGACACGGCCGAAGAGGCCAAGTTACTAATGCAGCAGTTGCGGCAGTCGCGAGATGCCGCAAAGGCGAATCTCCCTCTTGTCCCCCCACAGGTGACCTTGGAAGGACCGGCAGCTGGCGTCGGAAAAACAGCAGGAACGACAATGGAGCCGGGTAAGCAGGCATTGCCAATGGCGAGGGATGGGTCTTTGCCCTCAAGGAGGGAGAGGGTGGTCCAACATATTCCGTTGGCCACGAAAGAATTGATATGGGCTGATAAGTATGTGAATATGTTTTCTCTGCTGACTGACCATCGCAAGATGGAGTATGCTAAGACGCAGAAAGATTTGTGGCACCCGAGTGTATGGCGAGCAAAAATGGCGGGATGCAGGGTTGATGAGACAATCACAAATTGGGCCAAGGCCTTTGCGATGTTTACTGCAATTATTGGGGAACGTAAGCCCGAGGTTTTGCCCGAATTATCCTGTTATCAGGCACGAATAATGGATTTTTATGAAACGTATGAGGGCAATGAGTGGATGGGCTACGATATGAAGTTCCGTAAGGCCAAGGAGTACGATTCATCTCTGAAGTGGGATTGTCTCGACTCGATTTCTTGGCAGAAGCAGCTCCTGCCGGGCGCGACAAAGTCGTCCTCGCTAGGCGGAAATGGGTCGGGGCCTTCCCGCCAACAGCCCGCTGTGCCCTTTCGAGCGGGCCCCGGTGGCGACCACCAAGCAAGGACTGGTGGGAATGGGGGTAAGAGAGGGGTCTGTTGGAATTTTAACAGGGGCAATTGCACCAGGCCACAAGGGACGTGTAAGTTCAGACATGTGTGTGCAGGTTGCGGGAATTCCTCGCACCCCGAGAGTTCGTGCAGATCCAGGAATATTGGGACGGGGGTAGAGGAGGGGCCAAGAAAGACTGAGGGGGACCATTGTGTACCGCTACCTACCCCCGTTGATATCATGGCAATGATCCCCTGGCTAAACGAATACCCTGATCATGTCTCCGCTGGGGTGTTGAGGAATGGCTTCTTATATGGTTTCCACATCCCGGCGGGGGATTTTCGTGGGGAACCACTTTGTAGAAACCAACTGTCGGCTCAGCATAATCCAGCGGTGGTGGAGAGCAAGATTGCAAAAGAGGTTGCCCTTGGCCGGGTTGCTGGCCCATATAGGCACCCGCCAGTAACTAATTTCATCTGTTCCCCGTTAGGAGTGGTTCCCAAGAAGGAACCGGGGGAATTTAGGCTGATCCATAACTTGTCAGCTCCGAGGGGTCTCTCGGTGAACGATGCGATTGACCCGGGAGTTTGTTCGGTGCGGTACGCATCCTTTGATGATGCCGTCACCAGGTTGAATCGCCTGGGGCCCGGAGCGCTGATGGCGAAGTCAGATATCGAGTCGGCATTCCGGTTGCTCCCGGTACACCCACGCGATCAGCGTCTGTTAGGCTTTGTGTTCCAGTGACGTTACTACATGGATAGATGTATGCCAATGGGTTGCTCCATCTCTTGTGCTTATTTTGAGAAATTCAGCTGTTTTTTGGAATGGGCATTCACCAAAGCCACTGGCCATAGCCATGTTATGCATTACTTGGATGATTTTTTGTTCTTGGGGGCAGCCGGCGACACAAAATGTGCGCAGGCGTTACAGGAATTTTGCACCCTCATGAAGGGATTCGGAGTGCCATTGGCACCAGGTAAGACGGTTGGACCATCTACTTCACTCTAGTTTCTGGGAATTGAGCTCGATTCTGTGGAGGGATGTTTCCGTTTGCCAGTAGGGAAAGTAGCGAAATTCAGGGCTTCCCTAAAACTGTGCCTTAGCAAGGAGAAAGTTACCCTCCATCAGTTACAACAAGCAGTGGGTCAGCTTAACTTTGCCCTAAGAGTGATACCAATGGCCTGCCCCGTTTCCCGCTCTATCGCACAAGCTATGGTTGGTCTCAAGGAAGGACACCACCACACGAGACTGTCTGCAGAGGTTCGCCAGGACATGCGCATATGGTTGGCATTTATGGCGGATTTCAACGGTCGAGTGGTGTGGAACAAGCCGCCAGCGTCTTCGGACGAGCTGGGTTTGTGGACCGACTCGGCGGGGAGCGTGGGATTTGGCGCAATCTTTGGTAATCGATGGTCGGCGCAAAAATGGCCGACGTGGTGGCACACCAGCGGTCTCACAGGTAACATTGGGTTCCTCGAGTTATTCCCCATTTTTGTGGCTCTGATGGCATGGCCGGATGAGTTCAGAGATCGCTCTGTGGTGTTTTGGTCCGACAATATGACTGTTGTTGAATGTATAAATAATCAGGCAGCACGCTGCAAGTGGATATTGAGATTACTGAAGGCAATTGTACTACTTTGCATGAGACTAAACGTACAATTCAGGGCGAAACATGTGCCGGGTGTACTGAATCAGGCTGCTGACACACTCTCTCGTTCACACATGCAGGCTTTCAGGGGTTATCTACCTTCCGCGGACCTAGCGGCGGCACCATTTCCCGAAGCACTCTGGCTACTCGGTGCTCCGGATTACAAGACCTCGTGGCAGCAAGCTTAGCCCCAAGGACAAGGAAGGCATACGAAGGAGCGTTTCGTTCCTATTGTACATTTTTGGGTCCGGCAGGGGAGGACAAATGGGGTCAGGAGGATTGCTTCCTAAAGTTTCTGGTAGCATTACACAGGGAAGGCCGATCAGTGGCAACGGCCTATAGGCACCGGGCCGCCATTTCATTCATGGCGCAGGCGCATGGCATCAAGGACCCGACATCGTCCTTTTTGGTAAAGAAAGCCCTTCGTGGTTGGCAACGCCTGGAAGGTCGTACAGTAGACGAGAGGCGCCCGATTGGGTTAGAAAGGTTGTCCCTGCTTATGTCGATACTTCCCACGACATGTTCCTCCCATTTCGAAGCAGTTCTGTTCCAGGCCGCTTTCGCATTAGCGTTCCATGGGGCTATGCGGGTGAGCGAACTGGTTGCAAAGAATAAGAATGATGTGGAGGGAGGTCTGTGTCGGGATCACATCCTGATTAGGGGTGATTTGGTGGTAATCACAATAGCCAAGTCCAAGACTGACCATAGAGCTATGAAGGACAGTATTGATGTCCAGCGCATGCGAGGGTCCCCCATGTGCCCGGTAAAGTGCGTTGAGGAATATTTGCCGCGAAGGGCGGATACATGGGGGGGAAGCATGCTGAGACACATTGATGCCACCCCACTGACGAGGTTTCAGTTTCAGAGGGTGCTAACAATGGCAATCGCAGCGGCGGGCTTGGACCCGTGCGATTTTGGGACCCATTCCTTTAGGATAGGGGCTGCTACTGAGGCTACAGCCAGGGGTCAGAGTTTTGAAGAGGTGAAACAACTGGGACGATGGTCCTCGAATTGTTTTAAAAGGTATGTGCGATTGCACATGTTGTGAAGTCAAGTTACACGCACTCACGCTTCTTGTCTTCTGTTTGATTTACAGTTTCGCGAGCATGTTATGCGGGGCGGAATTTGCAGTCGACCCGGCACCAGGGGACCAGCGGTCAGAGATCGCCGGCTGAGGAGAGAGTGGTGTGGGTCGTGGGCCACTCATACGTGAGGCGGGCCGGGGACGTATTCAAAGCAGGTGACGTGACTCACGCAGCTGGGGAATACGGGTACAGAGTGACCTTCCACGGAAGGGGCGGGCTCTGTATTGACCAGTTTGAATCTTTTGTCGAGGAACTCTTAGGGCGGCAGAGGTCACCGCCATCTGTAATCATAGTACACCTGGGGGGCAATGACATGGTGACACTCGGTCAGCGAGTACTACTCGAGCGAGTTTTATCTACTGTTAGCTGGCTGGCGAGAAGGATCCCGGGGCGCACGATAGCATGGTCCCACATGATTCCCAGGAAGGTGTGGCGGGGGGCCTCTCGGTGTCAGCACTGAACCATTCAGTGAAAAAAGTCAACAACAAACTTGGTAGGTTGTTTCGCTCGTTGCTGTTGCACAGTATTCCGCATGGATGTATTCGGGGGGATCACATGTATCTCGATGATGGGGTCCATTTGTCCCGGGAGGGGAATGTCTTACTCATAGGAGACTTCATAGCATGGCTAAGGGGTTAGAGAAAGCATGACCTTTAGGAGGAGTTTGTGGGGGGCCGGATAGCCAGTCAACTATCCGGCCTGTGGCAGTAAGGTCATGATCGGTGAGCAGTAATTTCAAGGTCCCTAGAGGGGGGCGCCACCCACTATGGATGGGAGCGCCCGGGGGGAGGCGGCCATTGGCCCCTCCCACGGGGAGGCGGCACCCACTAAGTATGGGTCGCCTAGGGGAAGACGGCCATACGAATTTCCCGGGGCCCGGATATCCGCGACGGCGGATGTGATAGACAGTGTGGGGTGGGAGGGGGAGTCCACGCTGCCTTCTTACAGACACCTCACACGGGTCCTCGGACGACCTTTAAGATGGCGTCGAGTTAAAATGGGGGGCCCCCAGAAGACAAGGGAAATTGGAGTTGGCACAGAGGGTACAGTCCTCTGCGCGGACGCCACTCACACCGTGAGGGCGAGAGTTTTGGTAGTAAGGATCTGACACCGGTTGCGACCTTGCCGTTGGCCCGTAATGCTAGGATGTACAATTTTAATTTAGAAAGTATGCATTTGCAGGATGTTAGACTCGGCTAGGAAAACCTTTGTACTAGAGATTTGTTAAGGTTAGCCAATGAACATGTCTTCATCGAAATGTAATAAATGAAAATTGTACATGATATGAAACTGTTATTTTAATGTTTTAATTTTGTTTCATATTTTATTAAATACGGCCGGGAGGGTAACTCCCTCCCGCCTTCCAAAAGTTCAGAACTGCGTCCGTCTTCCCATCCTTGGGGATTGTGTTGGGAGGGGGTGACAGGCATCCCGGCCATATGGAAAGGGGCGACCACTCGGTCCCCCCGAACGTATGGTCGGGGGCCCGGAACCTCCCGGGAAACCATTTTGGGCGGGGGGCGTGTCACGGCTGGTATGCCCGAAGCGGCGTAGCCGGGGCGCGCCTTTTTCCCGCCCAAGAGGGGTTGTCCTAGACACCTACACCGATGGCCACGCCCAGTAGGCGTACCAGCGGAGGGTTCACTCCCTCCCGAAGAGGAATAAAGAGAGCGGGAATCCGAAGAAGCATCCTCTTGTTTCTGTGCTTGGAAGCTGCACCCACTCGTTGCACGTGAGCCCTAGACGGAACAAGGAGCAATTTTGACCCACCCACCAGCCCCTTATGGCAATGTTAGTAATGCAATAAAGTGATTTTCTTTTGATAACATCTTCTTCCCTTTGTTTAGCGGTATATAAAGGTCTGGTTTAGTGATATGATGAATGTCTGAAGGTACTGTTTCTGGTAGTATAGACAAATATTGCAAATAAACAGGATAATTTTCTCCCTTAGTAGGTAATCAAATGTCGTATTTATTTTTTGGTCGGGCGGTAAGGTCATGATCGGTGAGCAGTAATTTCAAGGTCCCTAGAGGGGGGCGCCACCCACTATGGATGGGAGCGCCCGGGGGGAGGCGGCCATTGGCCCCTCCCACGGGGAGGCGGCACCCACTAAGTATGGGTCGCCTAGGGGAAGATGGCCATAGGCCCCTTCCAGGGGAGGAGGCGGCTAGATGCCCCTCCTACGAATTTCCCAGGGCCCGGATATCCGCGACGGCGGATGTAATAGACAGTGTGGGGTGGGAGGGGGAGTCCACGCTGCCTTCTTACAGACACCTCACACGGGTCCTCGGACGACCTTTAACCCCTTCCATGCTCATGACGAGCTCAGCTCGTCATGAGGCACAGTGGAGCTGTGCTGATGACGAGCTGAGCTCGTCATGAAAGAACCAAAATCACCACTTTCCAGCACAGGAGGGGAAAATGCACAGCAGCGATCTGGTTAAGATGGCGTCGAGTTAAAAAGGGGGGCCCCCACAAGACAAGGGAAATTGGAGTTGGCACAGAGGGTACAGTCCTGTGCGCGGCCGCCACTCACACCGTGAGGGCGAGAGTTGTGGTAGTAGGGATCTGACACCGGTTGCGACCTTGCCGTTGGCCCGTAATGCTAGGATGTACAATTTTAATTTAGAAAGTATGCATTTGCAGGATGTTAGACTCGGCTAGGAAAACCTTTGTACTAGAGATTTGTTAAGGTTAGCCAATGAACATGTCTTCATCGAAATGTAATAAATGAAAATTGTACATGATATGAAACTGTTATTTTAATGTTTTAATTTTGTTTCATATTTTAATAAATACGGCCGGGAGGGTAACTCCCTCCCGCCTTCCAAAAGTTCAGAACTGCGTCCGTCTTCCCATCCTTGGGGATTGTGTTGGGAGGGGGTGACAGGCATCCCGGCCATACTGGGCACTCAGAAATTCATTCTGGGTCCTTAGAATTTCAGAAATCTACCCAACAGTTCCTCCAGCTAATTAGCCCACCCATCAGATTTCAGCCCATGATTTCTTCGTATTCTGCCAAAATATTGAGTAAAAAATATTACGATGCAGAAATATTTTGTTGTTAATATTGTTAACAAAAATATCATTGTTAATTATATCATTTTTTTTATTCTCTTTGTGTATTTTATTATGTCTTTTAATAGTAAATGGCATAAATTATTTGTATAATTATTGTTATTGTTTTTTAATAGAGTGTGTATTTTTTTGTTGGTTTTAAATTTACTTTAATTGTTTTTTGTAATTTTTAATTTTGTAGTGGGATGTGGGGATTGTAGGGGTACAGGGTGGGAAGTAAATTACTTATAATTATTTAATTTATAAATAAATATTATAATTGATTATGTAAATTGTGTGATTAATTTATGTTTATAGTTATGTTTTAGGTGCAGGTTGTGGTGTTTGTAGGGGTATAGTATGGGAAGTAAATTAATTACAATTTAATAAAAATGAATTATTGATCATTAATTATTTGATTGCTAATGATTCATGTAAATTGTGCATTTAAGATTTTTTTATTAATTATATTTGCGTTGTAAGGTTTGTAGGAATAGAGGATGGTAATTTATATATTAATTATTAGTTTTGTATTAGTTATTTATTATTAATTATTTAATTTGCAAATAATTATGTAAAATGTGTAATTATTATAATTTGTAATATATATTTTATGTGCAGGTTGTCGTGTTTTTAGGGCTACATTTGTGGAGATTTGAATTATTTCATTATAAAGTATTTAATTGGTAATTATGTTAATTGTAAAATTATCATATTTGTTAAGTTATATTTTAGGAGTGTGTTGTTTAGCATGTATAGGAACAGGGTTGGAAGTTATTTTAGTAATCATAATGTAAACATTTGTGTTTGTTCATTTATTAACCCCTTCCATTCTGATGACGGCCGGGAGATGTCATGGCACAAAGTGCTCGTATGCTGATGACGGCTCCCGGCCGCCATGACCGCACCCGCGATCGGAATGTGCCGCACAGGCGCAAAATCGCGGCCGCGCCCAAAGGGTTAAAAAGTGTTCACTTTATTATTTAATATGTTCATTGTGTTATACTTTGTTTATTTCCATTACATTCTAATTGTTGACTGTTGTTTTTATGGGAATATAATGTGGTATTTTAATTATATAATCAATATTTATTTTATTTGATAATAATTATATATTTTTTATATTTATGTAATTTTTTAAACATTTTTGTTAAATTCTAGACATTTAATTTTTATGTTTAGAATTTTATATTTTGGGGATTTAATAGAGTTGCTAAAATATGTTTTTTATTTGAGGTGTAGCACTCTCTATGTAATGTAGGTGTGAATGGAGTGGGAATAGTAAATGATACCCCTCTTGAACCTAATGCTTTCCCAACTGCTGCACAGACTGGAGTGGGAATAGTACATTTTAACCCTCTTAAGTCAAGTGCTTTTCCTACTGTTGCACAGACTGGAGCGGGAATAATACATTGTTCCTCTCCTGAGTTCAAAACTTTCCCTCATGTAGCACAGTCTGAAGTGGTATTAGTAAATGTAACTCCTCCTGAGTCCAAAGTTTTCCCTAATGTGTCACAGACTGGAGTGGGGATAGTAAATGTAACCCCTCCTGAATCCAACACTTTCCTTACTATTGCACCTACTGGAGTGGAAATAGTAAATGTAACCCCTCCTGAGTCCAACGCTTTCCCTACTGTGCACACAATGGAGCGGGAACAGTAAAAGTTTACCCCTTCCATGTCCAACGTTTTCCCTACTGTTGCATATACTGTAGTGCGAATAGTATATTTATTATCATTAGAATGCCATAGTCGTTTTAGCATTATTTGGATATTTATTATTCTTATGTGTTCTTTGAATTCAATTTTACATTTATATATATGCGCAACAGGGCAATACCAAAGAAGTAAAGAGTAAAAAATCGGCAAAGTCGGACCCAAATCTTATTGTCAATTTATCTGATCATATACTGTCTGAAGCAGAAAGCAAACTGTTGAATAAGGGACTAACATTTTGCCCAGACAAACATCAAGATGAGGTGGAAACACGAATTGATGTATATAAATACATTGGAAAATTAAAACTTAAAAAATTCTTTGTAAAACATAACAACAGAGAAATGGTCGAAACAACGACTGACGATTCCATCACACGCACTGAACAGGAAGCTTTTGCTGTTGCGGTTGTAACAAGCTTACAGACAGCATATGAATTGACACATGAAATAGAAGTAAATGAGCAAACGAGCACTCAAACACTTTCTGAAATGGGAATTCCGACAGGCACATGCCCTAAAACAAATCTCAAGAACAAATCAAAATTTTGTCCCACCTTATACCCAGGCAATCGCATAGACGCATTCCATGACCTAGTGGTGGCAGAACTAGATGTCATAGAAAATACCATCAACAGCAAAGAAAATGTGAATAGAGAGGAACGCATGGCACTAAAGACCCTTCAAACAAACCATGCTATAGAAATAAAACCAGCAGATAAAGGGGGTAATATTATTATTCAAAACAAAACAGATTATGTGGAAGAGACCAATCGCCAATTAAATGATGCAACCAATTATAAACAACTACAAAAGAATCCAACCTTTGAAATGGCAAATACTCTACAAATATTAATCAATGGATGGCATGATAAAGCATTAATCAGCAATGAGGAGAAAAACTACCTCACTGTATCACATCCAATAACCCCCACAATCTACTTCATGCCTAAAATACACAAGATTCTGCACAAACCACCGGCACGCCCAATAATATCCAGCTGCGGCTCCTTGTGTGAAAATGTTGCATCATACGTTGACTACTTCCTAGCACCAATCGTTCCAACACTTAGCTCATTCATCAAAGATACTGGGGACTTTCTTAGAAATATTATTGATACGGAGTGGCAACCAGAATACTTGCTAGCCACAATTGACGTGGTCTCCTTTTATACGTCAATACAACACGACGTAGGACTGATAGCAATCAAATATTTGCTAAAGCAAAGGCCAATATCAGAGCTACGGCATACCAATACACTGGTGGAAATGATAACTTTTTGTCTATCAAACAATGTGTTCCTCTTTGACAAAAAGGTATTTACACAGACATGCGGATGTGCCATGGCCGTGTCATTCTCTCCAAGCCATGCTAATCTCACCATGGGATGGTGGGAGAAGAATATAGCTTGGAGAGAGGGGAATGAAGAATACACCACGGATGTGGTACACTGGCTCTGGTTTATTGACGACCTCTCCCTTTTGTGGAAGGGTTCTAAACCAAAACTGATTAAATATATAGAAATTTTGAATGAAAATGAAGTGGGTTTGAGATTCACATATAAAATCCAAAAAAGGAGATAGATTTTTTAGATATGAAAATCTATGTAAAGAAAAATAAACTAGAAACCACAGTCTTCAGAAAAAAGACTTCAACGAATAGCGTACTTCATGGTACGAGTTTCCATCCGCCATCGTTAAAAAAGAGTATTCCCTACGGTGAATTTCTGCGTATGAAACGCAACTGTTCAGAAGAGACAGAAATGGATAACAAATTCGAGGATACCAAAAAGCGCTTCCTCAATCGCGGGTACAAACCCGCTGACATCATACGAGGAGAACAAAGAGCCCGAATAAAAACAAGAGCGGAAACATTAGTACCAAAAAACAACAAGTCAATGAAACTAAAAGATGACAAGCTGAGACTGATTCTCACTTATTCAAAAGAAAGTTTCAAGATAAGACAGATTCTAAGTCAATATTGGAATGTATTGAAGAAAGACACTGAACTTGGCTCCTTGATAGGAGAGAGACCGCTAATATTGTTTCGGAAAGCACCCTCAATACAGGGCACTCTTGTAAACAGCCATTTTACAAGAATAAAACCAGTTACATGGCTCGACAATTGCCAACGTGGTTTTAATAAATGTCTATCGTGCAAAGCCTGCAAAGTAGGCCTAAATCTAAAATCCATCAAAGATGCAAAAGGCAAAAACTTTGAAATCAAAGATAAAATAACTTGTGAGTCCCAGTTTGCTGTGTACCAAATACAATGTTTTTGTGGTATGAAATACATTGGCTCGATAATCTGTCCTCTCAAAAAGAGAATCCTGGAACACACAAGAGCAATCCAGAATGATGATTTCATCTACGCAATTGCCAAACACATGAAGATCCACACAGGAAAAAGCTAGAAAGATATGAACTATTCAGGAATTGCTCTAGTAAAAGAAAACGAAAGGAGGAGACCGCATCAAAAAGCTGAGACGCTTAGAATCGAAATGAATAATCAAACTTAAAACCAGAAGCCCGTGGGGATTAAACGGGGATGAAGAAATGCATGTGCACCTTTAAAATCCTGTTACTCCAATAATGACTAATTAAGAACTTTCCCACTCAAATTCCTTATAAACCAGATACTGTAAAAGGGTCAGACCAAAACTTAGTTTAAACAGTAAAATGAGAAACATGTGGTAAAGTGAAATGATTTTATTGTTGATTTGTTATCCGAGAGTCGGATGGATGTGAGAAAGGCATGAACAAACTGAAAGGAAAAGAGGGAACAAGGCACTCAGCCTTGATGCACTCCAAAGCAACTAATGCGAACCGAGGCCGCTAATTAGCACGTAATGCACGCCCGAATCATGAAAGACGTCCAATAAATTTCCTTCCGTTCGGTCACATGCCGGACTCCAACTACCCATGGCTCAAGGATAAGCTTTTAAATGAAGCAAAGCGTATTAAAACTACTATGCCCACAATGCATCATAAATTGCCAGGTGGTTTCAGAGTATAAATAAGTAACATAAAGAAGGGAAAACTGTTTGTTAACCGTGACCAGGGACAGCTAATGTCCGAAACGCGTAGGTGAGGGAACCTACTGGAATAAACAACTGAAGCTGAAAGTTTGAAGTGTTGTGCGGCGTCTTCATTTTTTGAAGGATTTCTTGCTCTAGCATTTATAGCGAGGTCGTCCTAATCCTCGCCGCCAGCACCAGCTGTAAAGCCGCTCCCCTGCCTGGGACATTTGCTCGTGGATACATATATATATATATTATATATATATATATATATATATACATATATTATATATATATATATATATATATATATATATATATATATATATATATATTGCACTTATTTTATTTAGCACTTTCAACAGCGATGGTTTTTTGGTATGATTGTTTGTCAACACCTAATAGTGGGTTAGGTAGGGGATAGGTTAATATGTACGCATATTTGTGCCCTTCTCATCCGGTAGTTATACTACTACACCGTATTTATTTATCTAGATGGTAGTAGTTTGCAGTACTTATGATGTATATAGATGTAAATATATGAAATTTTGTGTATATATTTTATATATGTGGGACGTTTGGGTATGTTGTGCATTGACTTTTGCAACATTTAAGGCATTTATGCCGGCAGCTCTCACACATTTTTTTCTTTCAATGCAATTTGATTTCGTTTGAGGGTTTCTCTTTGCACATATTGTAATTATATGAAATTTCATATGAAGTTTGTAAATACCCTGTGTGCCCATGAATTAACTAAATCTGGAATTATCGGATATTACTAATGTATTTAAACAGTTATCAAAGTGAAAGGCAATTGCGTAAACAAGTTTGGTTCCCCGCCTTTGCAATTGCAAGCAAATCAGTATCAAACGTGGTAAAACACTCCCACTGTTTCAAATGTAACCAATCAAATGTGTCCATCATTGCTGCATGAGCACTTTAAATTTCTTGCAACTCTCTCAGTGCGTCATGTGACCAAGGCCTCTGTGTAGGCCGAAACGTTATGCTGGCGTGGTGTGCTGAGGAATAAAGAAACTCACCTGCACTCTGGGTCTTCCGTGTTTTTCCTGTCAGATGGCCAAGAATCCAAGTCTGTCGCAGTAAAGGCGCAGTGCGGAAACATTTCGAGCCGGTTGAGTGTTTCTCCGGTGTTTGGAAGACCCCTCCTCCGTAAGAGGCGTAGCAGCAGGAAACCGTGGCGTCCGGTAACCCGGAAGTCGTTAATTTCTCCCGTTGGGGAGTTACTGCTTGAGCCCCTGGACGTCTGAAGAAATCGTTTGCAGTTGCTGTTTGTCGGGTGCCGCTTTGGGACGGCTGTCTCAAATTCCTGGGGCCCGCATTTTGCTAACGGCGAACCAAGGTACAGAATTGTCCCGGTGGAGGAGTTGTGCACAGTCGGAGGACGAGCAGCGATTGAAGCAGCTTCCCCGTACTGAGTGAGTACGACATTAGTTTAAATTACAGCATACACCATGGCGGCCGGCGCACGTACGGTGAGAGAGGTTGCCGCCCTGGAAGCTTTTGACGACTCCCCGGCTGGGGGGCCGTCGGTTACCGCTTCTGAGGAATCGTGTGCTACTGGGGGTTCGAACCTCCGTGACAAATTTAAAGCATTGGAAAAACTTTTAAAAAGGGAACAATCTAAATGGTGGGAGCATCGTTCACTGAGTCGTTACCTTGAAGTGAACCGCATACCACGTGGATTAAGGGTTATGTTAGCTCCAAGTTACGAGTACATGGACCCAGCAATGCTTTAGGATTGGGCTGAATGGAGCTTGGATTCATCTCGCCGCTTAGTTACAATGTTGGTATGCTATGCGGAGAGTGATAGGTCGAAAATACAGGCAGAGATTGATGTGCTTGAGGCGGAAATAACGAGTCTGTGTGAGGAAGACACAAACATTGTGTTGGAGTGCAAGAAATTTCGAGAGGCAATGGAACAACAAGTGCAGAAGGAAGAAGATGTCATTAGAAAGCGCAAAGCATTCAAGTTCCAGCGCGATAAAACAGATTACAATGAAGGTAGAATCTTAACGTTTGCGCGCAAGTACGATGCAATCAAAGCCTCTAAATTAAAAGATTCAAGCACGGCGCAGAGTACAGCTCATAGCACAACCCAGGTGCGATCTAATTCTCCTGGGGGCTCAAGTCTCACGGACCTAAGCTCAAATATTGATAGTGGGTCTGAAGCGGAAGCCGGTAGATCTTTGGACCGTTTGGGGTTTACACGATTGACTGTGGAACAAGAGCTGGAATGTGTCAGGCAGGACAGGCGCAAGACGTTGCGCCCACGCATTCCAGCTACAGAAAACCCCCCAATGAAAAACGACGAGAGCGGAGAAAAAGCCGCGCCAAGCGAAAAGCCCAAGAAACGGAACTACAAGCGTTGGAACGCCACCAAGAAGAAGTAGCCAACACGGAACAAACAAGCAGCCATTTGAAAATACTGGACGATGGTCTATCTATCATCAACCTGACCAACACCACCTTTTCTGATTCAGAAATCAGCATCTTGTCTAAAGGTTTGTCGTATTGCCCACCCAGCAGTTTCAATTATGTAGACACAAGAATAGACCTCTTCAAATTCACACGCAAATTGAAACTTAGAAAACATTTTGCCAACAGCAAATCACGTGGGACTGTTAAAAGGCCTGGTACGGAGTTCACTGCTCAAGGTCTGGCAGTGCATGATATCCCTCTGATGCAGGACCTGGCTGGCTTGCGAGCTGAAGCTCCGAACACACAGAATACTCAGGGGGATGTGAATATTCAAACCGGTGGCCTAAGCAATCTAAAGCCACGTTCTACCTTCACCCCTGTAACACCATACGACAACATTGACATTTTTCAGGATGCTGTAGTTAAACAAATGAAGGCCCTACATGTGAAAACGTTGAAATCAAATTATGGCAAACATTATGGTAACAGCGAGTACCAGAAATTGATCAGTAAAATGAAGTCAGATGGAAATATAATTGTCAGACAATCGGACAAGGGGGGCAACATTGTGCTCTGGCCCAGATCATTATATCTTGAGGAAGCCTACCTTCAGCTCAATGACCCAAACTGCTATAGACATTGTGATCTTAATGCACTTAGGAAGGCACAATCGGACTTCCACTCTCTCCTTATGGGATGGCGATCCAGCGGACTTATCAGCATGGATGAGTTAAAGTGTCTAAAGAATGACCATCCTGTAACCCCGTTCTGTACCTGATCCCGAAGGTGCATAAGGACGCGTCTAAGCCGCCAGGTAGACCCATCATATCGGCGTGCGGTGGGTTGTTGGAAAAAGCCACCATGTACATTGATTTGTTCCTCCAAGAGCATGTGTTGTCACTTGACTCATATATACAAGATTCAAGTGACTTGATGAGGAAATTGGATGAGTTTGAGTGGAATGAAGAATTTTGGTTGATTACCTTAGATGTGTCATCTTTATACACAAGTATAGTGCATGCAGATGGGTTAAGGGCTGTTGAGTTCTTTTTGGGTAGGCGACCCATAGAATTAGTCGAGCATAACAAAATGTTGCTGGCAATGATCAGTTTCTGTCTGTACCATAATTACTTCATGTTCCTAAATCGATACTACCAACAAGTCAGGGGTGTTGCTATGGGGGCCTGCTTCTCTCCCAGTTACGCCTGTCTCCACATGGGGTACTGGGAGAGACAGGTCCTCAAAGGCACCCACCATGATATCTGTACCCGTCATATCATCAGATGGTACAGATATATCGATGATATTCTGATGGTTTGGCATGGAACATATGATGAAGCGGTTAATTTCATTGAGGTTTTGAATTCCAACTCATTCAACCTGTCTTTCACGTCTCACATCAGTCAGCAGGTAGCACACTTCCTTGATGTTACACTGGAGGTCAGTCAAGGTAGGCTTGAAACCAAGCTTTATAGGAAGCCTACAGCGGGCAATACCATTTTGCATGCGGGAAGTCATCACCCCCCACATTTGATTAGAAGCATCCCCTATGGGGAGATGCTTAGAATCCGTAGGGTGTGTAGTACGGACTCCCACTGCAAAGTTGCGCAGGCAGCCAGTAAACAAAGGTTCCTTGCCCGGGGGTATAGTGAGCAGCTAATTGATACAGCTATTAGAAAAGCCAATGCCCTGTCACGCACTGAAGCACTGACCCACAAAAAAGCGCAGAAACACATCAATGCTAGCACTGAGCAACCTATCAGGCTCATCTGGACCTACAGTAGCCAGCACGGGGCACTCAGGAAGATCGTCAACCAATACTGGAACCTGGTCAAATTGGATCCAGTTATTGGTGAGCACATGCCTAACAGACCAGCTATTACTTACAGGAAGGCGTTCTCCTTACAGGACGCACTAGTTAAATCTAGTCCTGAGGTAATACCCCCTAAAAATTGGCTAGCTGCCAGTCGGGGGTTCAGGAAGTGTTCCAGATGCAAAGCTTGCTCTCAGGGGCTCAATAAGACTGAGTTCCTTACAGCATTCTCTGTAGTGCCCCGTAAGATCAATAAGCAACTCACGTGCAAGTTGGAGTATGTGGTGTATGTGCTGGAGTGCCCCTGTGGCCTGCAATATATTGGTAGTACCAAATTGCAGGTCCACAAAAGGGTACTCCAGCATATTAGGGCAATCAACACTAATGACGCCACATACCCTGTCGCACGACACTTTAAGGAGTTCCATGACAACAACAGCAGTCTCCTTTAATATTATGCTATTGACTCAGTGGGCCCTTTGAGGAGAGGTGGTAACTGGGATGGTATCTTAAGGGCACTTGAGACCAGATACATCCTGGAGATGGACAGCAAAAGCCCGAATGGCCTCAACTCCACGGAGGATTTTTACACTTGTTTGTAAAAAACACAATATCTGAAAGCCTTTTGCTGCACTCTCACCATCTTTTCCTCCCATAAATAGTGTTGGCTATACGAAGAAATGTTACCTGCCTTAGCCGTTAGTGTTGGTCCGGTGGTGATTAAATATGACTATACAAGACATAAGACACTAGGTCATATGAATAATGTCGGTAAAAGTGGTTGTCAAAGACCTCAGAAGTTTCCTGTAACTGTTGTTAAGCTTAGTACTTCAGGAGAAAAAAATACTGTTTTTAAATTGCACTTATTTTATTTAGCACTTTCAACAGCGATGGTTTTTTGGTATGATTGTTTGTCAACACCTAATAGTGGGTTAGGTAGGGGATAGGTTAATATGTACGCATATTTGTGCCCTTCTTATCCGGTAGTTATACTACTACACCGTATTTATTTATCTAGATGGTAGTAGTTTGCAGTACTTATGATGTATATAGATGTAAATATATGAAATTTTGTGTATATATTTTATATATGTGGGACGTTTGGGTATGTTGTGCATTGACTTTTGCAACATTTAAGGCATTTATTCCGGCAGCTCTCAGACATTTTTTTCTTTCAATGCAATTTGATTTCGTTTGAGGGTTTCTCTTTGCACATATTGTAATTATATGAAATTTCATATGAAGTTTGTAAATACCCTGTGTGCCCATGAATTAACTAAATCTGGAATTATCGGATATTACTAATGTATTTAAACAGTTATCAAAGTGAAAGGCAATTGCGTAAACAAGTTTGGTTTCCCGCCTTTGCAATTGCAAGCAAATCAGTATCAAACGTGGTAAAACACTCCCACTGTTTCAAATGTAACCAATCAAATGTGTCCATCATTGCTGCATGAGCACTTTAAATTTCTTGCAACTCTCTCAGTGCGTCATGTGACCAAGGCCTCTGTGTAGGCCGAAACGTTATGCTGGCGTGGTGTGCTGAGGAATAAAGAAACTCACCTGCACTCTGGGTCTTCCGTGTTTTTCCTGTCAGATGGCCAAGAATCCAAGTCTGTCGCAGTAAAGGCGCAGTGCGGAAATATATATATATATATCTATATATATATATATTTCTGTAATTTTTAACATATTTTTAGTAAAACATTTTTGTATCTATTGTTTACTTTTTATGTATAATTAAATCAGAAAAATGTTATACTGTGAATGTAAATTTACATATATATAGTTGTTACATCGTTAAATTTAAAAAAAACGTTAGAAAATTGAATTATAGATTATAATTAATATTTCTTAACAATTGTTTTATATCATATATGTGAATATAAATATGCGCACATTCATATATATGTGCATGGGTTTGTTTAAATAGGTATGGGCCTAATTATCTAGCCGGTCGGTCATACTGCCAGCCGCAATTGTGGCCTTCAGGAGACCACCAACAAGCATGCGGGCAGTCCGACTATCGCATTGCGATGCATTTGCTGGGCTGGCAGTCAGAAATATATCGAAACCACAGTGGAGACATGCTATGGTTATAGGAAAGGACCGCAGCACATTCCTCAACCGTGGATCACGTCTTGTGCGTTTGTGGACCATGTGACGAGGTGAGTAGTGGGGGCACTACATGTTCCAACAGCGCCACATTTAAGTGTCCCACAATGGACCAGGGACCCCTTTGAAGCCTCCAATATCCCTTTCTTTATAACATTTTCAAGGCAGTGTTCCTGCCATGAAAAGGCTGTCAGAAAAGGATATCCAAATCCAGATAGCAGTGCCTACCTTGGCACCGCTGCCAGTGTTGGAAGCTGGCCCGACCGCTACCCTATTGTGATCTATGAACCTGGCAGAGGCACGGTCTTTATCCGACCAAATAGTGTCTGACCGCCAGCATGTATTGTGGTGATCGGACTGATACAGCTGTCGGCAATCAGGCCGCCACCGATGGCCTGTTGGTGTGCAGTCCGACTGCCACCATAATGATTACCATTATGTAGTTCTAGATATCTTTAAATATAACTTAAACATATTTAATTGAAATTATATTAATGCTAAATGTCAAAATATTTACTATTTACTGTTTTTAACTATATATATTTAAAAAACGATATATTTCTACATATTTTTCAGATATTGGTGTAACACGATATGGATTTTTAAATATATTTGCACTTACCGTTATATGTGTAAACAAAATAGAAAAACAATACTTTTGAGATCCATATTTTTGACACAATATTTCTGTATCACAATACTTTTGGTTTCAATTTTGTGTCAGACAACCGGTTTGCACCCTCAGCAACCCTGTCAAACTGTTAATAAATTAAAAGTTTACTATCAATACTAGTAAATTTATGAGATGAGCAATAGATTAAAAAAATGGAAAAGGGATGATTCAGTTATTGTTAGAAGTGAATATTTTAACTGCTCCAGGCCATTTTGAAAGATTTTTATTGATGGTTTTAAAATTCAGGAGACCGGGGTGCTGCTGTACAGCTCCCACTGTATGTGCTCTGATCCCGAAAACATATTAGGCCGGTTAATCCCAGATTTACATATTTTACATTCATCTCAGGTATATTGTGTCTGAATACACCCATGGAAAGGTAAATGGTACATATGGACTAAAGCAAAGCATTGCCATCCACTAGTCTTCCCAGCCAAAAATGCCTTTATAAATGAATAGGTCACTATATAGGATTTCTAGTCCACAGGCTATGGGAAGCCGTTCATGTCAAAATTACAGATCCTCATATAAGACACCTCCTGAAATGCATGGAGTGCTGCAAAATAAATTTGAGACACACCAGAATGAATGTAACATATGTCTAAACAAAAACTAAACATGGCAGAGTGAATATACTATCTAGTGGACAACAGGAATAACACACATTCTGAATTGGATAAAAGGTATGTTGAGATGTATAGTAACTACGCTGAAAGGAATATGACTATTGCTGAAAAGAATACAACAAGAACTCAAGTGAATATAAACCTTATTGAAATGATATAGACTGGTGCTGAAATGAATATAACCCACATTGGAACGAATATGGCACATATTAAATTGAATTTGACACTCTTTAAAATGACTGTGACACACATGTAATGAATGTGATACATACAGCAATGAATACAAGCAATGTTCAAATGAATATGACACGTGTTCAAATGAATACAAGATACGTTGAAATAAATATGACTAGTGTCAAAACGAATATAACTAACACTGAACTGACTATGACACATGTTCAAATGAATATAAGATAAGTTGAAATAAATATGACTGGTGTCAAAATGAATATAACTAACACTGAACTGAATATGACACATGTTAATATAAATATGATTGCAGTTGAAATGCATTTGGTGCACATTAAAATGAATATGGCCCACACTGAAATGAATATGAGAAGCTTTAAACTGAATACAACATCCTTTGGAATCGATGAAACATGGCAGAATAAATATTCTACCTTTTGGACAATGTGAATAACACACTTTGAATTGGATAAAAAATAAACGGAGATGTATAACAACTACGCTGAAAGGAATATGACTGTTGCTGAAAAGAATACAACAAGAACTCAAGTGAATATAAACCTTATTGAAATGATATAGACTGGTGCTGAAACGAATACAACCCACATTGAAACAAATATGGCACATATTACATTGAATTTAACACTCATTAAAATGACTGTGACACACATGAAGTGAATTTCAGACACACAGCAATTAATATAAGCCATGTTCGAGTTAATATGACACATGTTCAAATTAATATAAGATCATTTGAAATAAATATGACACAAAAGCTAATTTATAAAAGAATTTTAGAAAATTAACATTACCAAATTGTTTAAATATGACAAATCTTGAAATTTATATAAATAATAGTGAAGTAAATTATACTCCTCTCGAAATGAATATGAGCTCCACTGAAATTGCATACGAGTCACATTGTGTTTCATACTGCATGAACTGGCTAAGAGTGTGAGTGAATTGGATATGGTGAATTGTGTATAACATGCAATGAAAAGCACATGACACTAACAGCCAATCACAGAGAAGTTCAAGGCAAGCTCAGGAAGAGGAGGGGTTGTGGACAGGAGCACATTGAAAAACACGAGCAGAAAGAGAACACAGTCCAGTCTTAGGCCTCAGCTAACAGGTGCAGAGGCTTTTGGAGGGCAGTAGCACTGACAAAGGACAGTTTACTGCCAGCCTGCCCTGTACATTTTGTCTTTTGCCAGCCGCCGAATCAGTGAGCCAGGAGCAGCCCACGCCGAGAGCCTCGTGAGCACTACACAAATTCAGTCACCACAGTAAGTAATACGACAAGTTAGCGTTGGTGTGAAGGGCACACAAGTTAGAAGATGCCTGTTCCGTCGGGGAGCTGACTGAGTTTATCAGCGTGACGTGAAGGAATCGCTTTTTGCGTGTTGATTTCTATTCTCAGAATCACTTGTAGTTTAGGCCTTCTTGAGTTATCCCACGTGGTAACATTTCTGTAGGGTAAATAAACTGCATTTTTTCTTGTGTGTGGTTAATATTATAAAGTGATTTGAAAACCATAAAGTTACAATTGTATGTCCTTAACCTGATACTGAAATGCTGCAAATTCAACTGTCTAGCTCCATGAAATGGCTATATGTGGTAAATCCTATACCGACAACAGACAGTTAAAGTCAGGGGTGCCCATGACGAGGCAGCCTTTTCTAGCTCTACAACACACCGGCGAGCAACCCGGAGACGGCCCTCACAAGAAGCTCTAAGTTCCCCACAGCATGACGGCACCGTAACTACTGTATTGCGCTGCCTGCGAGCTACTTACCATATCATTTCCCAGGAATCTTTGCGAGTCACGAGGGAACGTCTGGGGCAAAAGAGCTCATCGATATTGGCAATATGATGCAAACATGTACTTTTTTACTATTGGTAGCCATTGTTTGGTACTAATGCCTCAAAACTGATTAGTAATTTTCGTGCTGTGTGTCACATAAGATAATACAGCGAGCGGCTAACGGTTGTTCTCCGTTTTCAGGTCGAGCATCCGTGCCCTTACAACAGTGTTGTTTTGGGAATACTTATCCCAATCCCGAAGGTAGCGCGCTCCTCCTTTCCACTAGATAATATCCTGCAGAATCCGTACTCGTACTTTTTTGCGAATGAGAAATCGCCACCTTGGGACGCAGAAGGAGGAAGAACACAGGCCTGCTTACGAGAATTAAGCCGTAGTTATTATTTATAGATGTCACAAGGTCGCAATTATGTTCTAGTCTCTGGAGTATTGGGTGATTTCTTTGCCCAGAATCACAGGATTTTGAGCCAGACTCGAGCTTCCTTTCCCATTTCCAAAGTCCACTACTTGGCCTTCAGGCCGCACCGGAAGTGCCCCCTTGAACAGTCTGCAGTAAGGACGTGTACACGTTTCCTGACACTATTCTCTGAGGGGTATAAACTTTTAATTATGTCTGTGATGAAATTTTAGTGCTACTATTCAGCACGGGGTAGTGCACAGCTCAGTCAGCCTTGCAGCTTTTTCCCCCATTTTTGACGTGGTGTGGGGAGAGACGAATTGAGGAGCCCTGCTAGGCAGCTGCATCTGTTCTTTCGGGTTTGAAGTAGATTTATGGGCTGCTCTTCGTTATCAGGCTCGACTGGGAAGAGCTTTCACCGAGTGTGACCCTGCTCTCATTGGAGCACATTAGGTGTTTCTTTGGTGTATAGTTCTAAATGCCATTTTCAGTGTACCTTACCCCTCACGACTCCATCACAGAGTCAGAAATAGTCAGGCATTCCTTTCATGTGACTCATTTCTGATGAGCTGGAAGCAGTAATTCTGATGAGCTGGAAGCAGTAATTCCAACAGGCTGCTGTGTGGCTCTGCTTCTTTCGATTCCGAGCATTACTGAATCCATTTTTGCCCCCTCCTTTTCATGTGCCTCCAGAGCTTCAGAATGTCAATGTTCCAACTTGTATTTAAAGGGAGGCCAACGTCTCAAATACATTTGCATGTGGTACTTTTGATTATGCCTTTTCCATTATAAATGCAGAACTGGAAGTGTCTGAATGCGAAGAGAACGACAGCTGGGAAAGCGGCTCACCCTAGACCTGCAGGAACGTGTGATCTTCGCATTACGTAAGGCTTCTTGTTCGCCTGTTTACAATGAAGTGTCTTTGAAACGCTACCATCAGTACGTCAGTACTGGCAACCAAAATTACAGTACCACTTGCAGAATCTCATTACCACCCTCAGCATCACGCTGATACCAGCAAAGGCCAATACCACCATCAGCATCACATTACCACTGTTACGACCGCACCATCAATCCACACTACTACCCCTTAATGATGCACTACCACCCTCCATGTTGTACCACTGCCAGCACCGCACCATCAATCCACAGTACTACCCCTTACTGATGCACTACCACCCACAGCGTTGTACCTCTGCCAGCACCGCACCATTAATCCTTACTACTTCCCCTTACTTACGCACTACCACCCTCTGCGTTGTACCACTTCCGAGTACTGCATCATCAATCCACACTACTACCCCTTACTGACACACTACCACCCTCTGCATTGTACCACTGCCCTTTGGGATAACCACTCCCTCTACCTAAAGTACATGCAACCAATTTAGAGAGGAAGCAGCTAGGCTGGGGTCCTTAATACCAGGCCCCAGTCAGACTACAGTCAAAAAATAGTGAAACACCAGCAAAAATTGGGGGTAACCATAGTAAGCAGATCCTACTCTCCTACAGTGGGAGGGGTGAGAAAGGAGGAATAAAACGAGTACAAGGGTGGGAAATGAGACAGTGGGAAGTAGGGAAAAAGCAAGAAAGAGGACAAAAGGGGAGGAGAGAAAGAACATGAACCACACATGTATTTGATAAACTGTTTTTGATGAGGATTAGCTGTGAGTTCCTGCTTTTTACTAGCTTAGTGCCCTTCCATTTCTGGAGCTTTACAACAGTTGTATGCTCTTATTATTCTTGCTGTGCAAATGGGTTTAATTTCTTGTATTTATATATTTCCCTCTTCTTTATTGCACGATTTTGCTCGCGAGAAGGTGTCACTTTTAGTCGTTGAATTGTCACTTTTAGTCGTTGAATTACACTGAAATTATGAAAATGTCACACATAAGTAATCTAAAACATTGGCAGCTATGCAGAGGTCGCAGTGTTAAGTGTGTGGGGGAGGAGGGTTACATGACAGGGTGGTGTGGTCTCATACAATGGAAGCTTGTGTGAGAGCCCAGGGGCTTCTGTCCATGTAATGTATGTGTCTTGTAAAGCGCACTGCTGCCCTGAGGCGTTGTGGCGCTGTAGACCGCTGGGGAACCCGTCCTGGCTTTCCCTGTGAGATGGTCCCTTCTGGGTCTCTCCAAGGTGAAACCAGGCATCCCCGGCGCTTGTGGGGGGCCGTTGTGGAGATGAGGCAAGCTAATGCCCAGAGTTGCCGAGTGTGATCCCTGGTTAGAGTAGGCACAGAGGCGAGAATTATCGAGTCTGTTGACCCTGGTCCATGACCCTGCCGCGTCAGGAATTGAACCCTGGTCCCGGGCCATTCTCTGCTTCCGGGTCTGCCGCCTCTAACCAGTGAGCCACACCACTCCACTCATCACAGGTGGTGCCGCAGTGCTATTCAGGGGCGATCAGCTGTATGGGCCAGGCATGCGGACAGAAAGGAGTGACAAGCCACTCAGACCTGCCTGAAACGGTGCTGAGGACCGATATAAATGCACCCAAGCCCTGCCCAGGGCAGAGCAAGTGTGAGCTGAGAGTGAGTCACAAGATGCACGAAACAATTGTGCCCGTACTAGGCAGCAGTGTGTGTGGCCGTTACACTTGACTCAAACAGATTTTAGAACCATGAGCTCCTGCCCACAGATTTAGTGATCCTGTCGTTTTTGAGGTCGAGGGGGCTGATTTGCTGTGGTTTGATCCTGCTGTGAGTCCTGCGTAGTAGGATAAGAAGCATCATGACCCCTTTAAATACGCATGCTACCTACCGGCCAATGCATGCTTTGCGACAGCTGCTTGAGTTACTTAAAAGGTACTGTCTGCGCTGCTGGCATCGCCAGTGAAAAAACGATGACGAGGTTAAAGTTGGTGAGAGCATTTAATGGTAACTCGCATACTCTTCTGTTTTATTCTCATTATGTCATCTGGATAAGAAACCACATTTCCGTTTCCTCTTATGTGAGTCTAATATACTGATATGATTTTCCGAGATGTCATAATTGAGGTGAAAGTTATGTAATAGTTTTTCCAGTTTCACTTTTATTACACACATTTTGGATTTTAAAGCTCAAACTTCCTACCTGTTATTGGCAGTGGTCGAAGTGGATGGCATCGGCAGGGCAAGGCATGCCCCTGCTTTTCTAATTCAACAGAATCCATTCCCCTACATATTTCATTTTCAAAATGTGTCCTATGGGGGCAGAAATAGCAAAGGCCTTTAGATAAGGCTCGGCCGTTAGGGGACGGGCTGGGTGGGCAGAGAAGACCAGGACAGAGTCCACTTCTCCTGCTCTGCCGCTGGCAGCTGCCCCCACCTTCTCTCTTTCTTTCTCTCATTCCCTCTAATTCTGTCTCGCTCCTCCTCACTTGCTGAAAACTGTTCTTACCCTTTCTTTTCTCTCCTTTCCTTTATTCTTTCCCTTGAGAAATAGATCCATAAACGAAGAAATACTTTTGCTGAAATTTCGTTTTTCTCTGATATTTTTCTACACCAAATGCCAACCCCAGGACTTAGAGACAAAAAAAGGTTTAAAATACGAAAAATAAATAAATAACAAAATAAAGCAAGACACAGTGGTTGCAAAGTGGACTGATTCATTTGAATCACACCCAAACACCATATCGCCACTCTGCAGAGGTTGCTAGTGAAGCGCTACTTTCGTTTTTCTCCTCTTTCTTTGAACACCATTGTTTTCCCTGGTTGGGGAATTTCACTGTTTCTAGAGGTACTGCAATGCCTGGTTGATGCATGGAGTGGAAAACATTTAATGTTATCCTTATCAGCTGTTTTCCTTATTTTGGTTTATATAAAATGTGTACGGCAGCTCTGTGTTCAGGGATGTGGTATTTTTAAACTATACTGCTCCCATTTTGTAGGGATTTAAGTACTGGACATTGAATCGGGTCCCTTCTGGGCCCTGTAGTCATGTCCTTAAATTTCTGGCAAACACCATGTTGTTCCTGCTTACATTTCACATGCTTTACTGTATATTGCATTCCCTGGGAGTGTTAGCTTTTTCCAGAATGCTGCTACTTTTTTTCCAGGCAGCGTATTATGCTTGTCCAGTACATAATTTGAATTTAGTCTCATCCAGGTTTCTATTGCGGGGCACAATTAGGGGTTGTAACTGAAGGCAGTGTGAGTTTCTCTCAGTGGGGCAGTATGATGTTCAGTACTGGAGAGGATGTGGGACTACGGCCAGAGCTGCAGAATTTGGAAGTGGGGACCACTCTCCTGAGGGAGCACATTCCTGTGCTTGACCTTAGAAGGCCCCGCTAGACCTTAGAAGCCCTGGTGTCTTAGCACCAGCAAGTTTGCCAATGAGGTCTCAGGATGCTTTAGACCAGAATGCCTCACCTATTGGTACCTCCATTGGCTTTGTTTCAGCAGTAGTAGTGCAACTCTCCAGGGATCAGCAATGCAGGATTTGCACGCACACCAAATTAAGGGCCATATTTACAAGTCCCTATCACCACCAGAAGTCACTTATTTTAACTTTGTGGTGGTCAAACGGGCTACACCTTATTTGCAAGGCAGTGTTAAGCTACTTAACATGGCTTAACAATGCCTTATAAGTAAGGCGCCGTTCCATGCTATAATTAACGAAAACAGGGTGGGCCATGGGTGTTGCGGGGGGCGTTCTGCCGCAACACCCATTGATTTTGAAGCCACCCCATATTCACAACAGTGGAGTAAATATGGGCCAGCACTAAAAATTAAGACTAGGGAAAACCTGGCCATAAGAGGGCGCAATGAGGAGATATACTTTATTTCTCCTTGTTTTATGTGTGCTGCATTGTGCAGCACATAAAAACAGCAAAACGCCTTGCATGATTGTTTATGAGCAGGAAGGTGTCCCTTCCTACACATAAACAATCATTTTTAAAATGACGAGTTGCAACTTCTGTGTGCTGCACAAAGCAGCACACATAGAGGTGAAAAATCACCATTTAAATTTGTTTATGTGCAATAAGGGACACCTTCCTGCACATAAATAATCATTCCCACAACGCAAGCACCAAGGGTGCCTGCATTTGCGCTTGGTAGCTAAATTTAGCACCAGCACAGGGGGGAACACAGGGCTGCACCGTATTGTTGTAAATATGGTTCAGCCATGCGTTTCAGAAGTGGCCGCGTGTGGCATTAAGCCAAGAAGGCTAACGACACGCTCCATCACTTCTTTGTAAATATGCCTCTAAATTTGCAAACTTTACAGTCTATCGGCTTCATACACAAGCAATTTAAACATGTGCTGCCAGTTTTGGGGCCACTTGGATAATTCAGAAATGGAGGACAAAATTATGTTGCAGTGTTGACTAAATTATACAGCAAAAAAGGCTGCAGCGTAATGCAGTACATTTTCTGATAGTTTTTTATATTGACCTTTTTACACATAGTCTCTGCAAAGATTTTGCCTCATTAGTACCAGTGTAACGTAAAAATGCAGCAGTGAGAAAGGTGACCAGTCGACCTTTGAAAAGGGCCCTTCAATTCGCAGCAACACAAGTCACATTTCTTAGTAACTTTTGATCTGTTAGAGCTACTAACAATATTTAAGTTAAAATCATCAGATTATGTGGCAAATATGACAGAGCCATAATTAAGTGGAAAACATTTGCAAGCTAGGATATTTTGCCATTTATGTTGGAACTGCTCACATGGAAAAAGGGAGGAGAGGTGCTGATGACAGAAACCGCATGGCTCGGAGACAAATGAATTGTGATTCCACTTTTAAGCATATTTGGGACATTCTGTGATTGGAAACGTATCCCACTTTGTGAATACATTTTAATGTCAATAACTCCTATTAAACCTTAAACGTGTATCCATTGGTTGCATTAAATAACGTAATATGCTGTAACTGGTCAGTGACATGCCAAACAAATACTAAAAATTGTGATGTTCTGCTCTTCTTTGCCACACCTCTGACTCCGTCCACTGGCCCAATCCTCGAGTTATTCCCGCCATCTGATTTTCCTCCCACAGTTCCCCCACTGTTTCCCCCAACTTCAACCACTGCTTATTGGTCACAGAATGTTGGCAAGAGTGAGTGTGGATGCACAAGAAGCCTGTATCTAGGTTGCACTGTGTATGGATGAGAGGTTGTGGTCTAGTTATCAGTGTGTGATAAACAGAGGGTGTCGTCTGGGCATCAGTGTGTGAATCGGAGGTTGTGGACTGGGCGTCGGTGCTCATGAATAAGAATCTTTGGACAGGGGAAAGACAGCGCGTATTAATGAGAACTTGTAGAGTGGACATCAGTGTGTATGAATGAGAGACTGTAGAGTGAGTATCAATGTGTATGAATGAGGCAGCATAACAGGACTGCAGTGTGCATGAATGAGAAACTGTGGACTGGGCGGCATTGTGCATGAATGGAACTCACCCTCACTGATGGGTTCCACCCACTTTTGACTCATATTCAGCCTCCTCATGTTCATCGACTGAGGGGAGTCACTGTCCTTTCAAATGTATTTCTCCCTCTCAGAGCTGTATATTTTCCATTCATTGTAATGGGTTCACAGTGTTAAACATCAGACTTCACCCACATTTATTTTGTTGTCAGTTCGAGCCTAGTAAACAGCGCATGCACTGTCTGTTATGAGGCATATTGTGACTTAGCAAGTACATAAAGGGGCTTGGAGCATAACTTGAGAATCATCAGGTTGGCTGGTATGTCAATGGGAAGCTGTGTACTGGACAGCAGTGTGCATCAATGAGAGGCGGTAAAATGTATTTGTTTTTTATTTATTTATAAAGTTTTATATAGCGCGAACAAGATCCCGAAGGATATCAGAGCGCTTTACAAAAAGGATGGAAGGAGGGTAATACATACAATATAGACATTAAGCAGGAATAAAAGCAATAATAATCACATAATTACAAGACTCATGGGTCAAAGGAGCGTAATACAATATGCAGGTACATAGTAGACTAAACAGGGAGGACACTATGAGATAAAGAAGACAACATCCAATGATAGTCCAGTGTGCATGAATGAGAGGCTATAGTTTGAGCAGCATGTGCAGTCTGGGCTGCAGTGTGCATCACTGACAAGGCGTGCATTAGGTGGCAGTGTGCGTGAAAGAGAAGCTGTGGTCTGTGTGCCAGTGTGCAGGAAAGAGAAGCTGTGGTCTGGGGGCCGGTGTCAAGTGTGCGTGAAAGAGAGGCTGCAGTCTGGATGCCAGTGTGCATGAGTGGGAGGCAATGTAATGAACGTGAAACACTGTATTTGCTGCTATGGAGATCATTTTAATGGCCAGCAAAAGTTACCTTGTGCCTGATTTATCTATGTTTTCCTTCCTCCATTGTTTCCTTCTTCCTGCTGGTGGTGCCTACCTGTCTGACCATCCCCTGAGCGCACACACTTAACACCTCTTCTAATAGTGACGAGCTAGGTTGTTCAGGTTAAGGGTGAATGGTTTAAGGCACCTTACTGTGGCATCTGCCCTGTTAAGGCCTGGAAAGGCTAGTTATGGTCTAGGGCTGGAATTTCGGTCCTTATTGCCTGATGACCTGACCACTGTCCTTTTACCATTTCCCCTGTCCTCTCACATTCCTTCCATTTTTACTTAACCTAACACCTTTTCCTTCATGTTCCCTTGTCCCAGCCACCTTTGTGGTGTGTTTGCAGTTAAGGCAGTCCTTTGTTTGCTATATGCTAAGGATTACTCAGTGGTCTGTACTTAAAACCCATTGGAGGCTTATAGAAGTTGGGCATATATCACACCTGAGTGAATTCTCTACAATACTTACATTGCTTTAGATTGCCTCCAGAGATTGGCTTGATAGTGCTTTATTATGCTGGGCTCATATATGACACTAGCAGCCCGTCCCAACGTTGTCCGGGTATGAATTGCTGCCGGCCAGTAGTATATTATTTTGTAGGATTTCGTTTAGATAAAATTTCTTACCTGTGACAGGCCTGTGAAACGCTCCGATTCACAGTGCACTGCTGTTGCACTTAAGAGTACGCCTTCAGTAGTGTGTGAATTCGAGTTTCCCTACTTTATTTTCCCTTGCAATATTACATAGCGCGAACTCGACAACATGGCATGAGCACAATTTACATTACAGAAGAACACATTCATTTGTGGTAGGCATGGGGAGACAAAGCGATTTGCCTGGAATCACAGGATGTTGATCTGATGCCGAGATTCAAACGAAGTTCCCCAGCTCTAAAGTTCGCAATTCTAGAACTTGTGGCGGGAGGTGTGTCTAAAAGTGTATGTCGGTGCTGGCCATCAATGAGAGAGACCTGTGCATTTTTCAAATGGGTGGTGAAAAAATATGAGTATGTTGCTGGATATGTGGGTTGCCGTGCCACCAATGTACGTACCGGGGGAGGGTAAACACCCATTATTCTGCAACTTTCTTTCCGCATACCATCACTCCGCATACTTTCATTACGAAAGTACCATGTCTCCGCAATGCCATTATAACGCATGGCATTAAATTTTATATGCTTTTACCACGCAAACATTTACAACAAAATTAGTTTTTTAAAAATGTTTGGATAATGTAAGTATGGGTATAGGGGTATATGTTTTGGGGTACTGAGGTATATGTTTTGGGGTGTTTGAGTATTTTAAGGGTTCAGATATAGCTTTGGGTTATGGGGTACAGGGGTAGTTTTAGGGATAGGTATGGGTTTTGGGGTACAGGGGTATTGTTAGGGTTCAGGGCTAGGTTTGGGTTTGGGGTACGGGGGTATTTTTAGGGTTCAGGGCTAGGTTTGGGTTTTGGGGTACAGGGGTATTTTTAGGGTTCAGGGGTAGGTTTGTGTTTTGGGGTACAGGGGTATTTATAGGGTTCAGGGCTAGGTTTGGGTTTTGAGGTACAGGGGTATTTTAGGGTTCAGGGGTAGGTTTGGGTTTTGGGGTACAGTAGTATTTTTAGGGTTCAGGGCTAGGTTTGGGTTTTGGGGTACAGGGGTATTTTTAGGGTTCAGGGGTGGGTTTGGGTTTTGAGGTACATGGGTATTTATAGGGTTCAGGGCTAGGTTTGTGTTTTGGGGTACAGGGGTATTTTTAGGGTTTAGAGATAGGTTTGGGTTTTGAGGTGCAGGGTATATTGATAGGGTTAAGATGAGTTAGTGGTTAAAGGTGTTGGGGTATTTTAAGGAGTAAGGGTGGGTTATGATTATGGGGAGCAGGGGTATTTAAAGGAAGCAGGGTGGGATTAGCACACGATATGAGACATGGCATGAAGGGCGGAACGTTCCACACGCCCCCAGTGTTTGTCACGCCCCAGCACACGCCCACAGCACAACACAGACACGCCCACAAGGGAATACTTTGCTGGCACGGTTCTTTTACCTTTTAAATGTATCTGATGGGCGTCTGCATAGCCTATGTCCTTCTGCTGCAACTGCCCTTTCCAACGCTGTATTGGGTGTTGTGATTGGTGCTGTGGTTCCTGAGATTACCCCCTCAAAGGTTTGGGCTCTCTCTTTATTATATTAGTATGGATATGGATGGGTGCATTCCATATAGTATGTTGTGGTGACCACTTTAACTGTGACATCAGTGTTTGGGTTTATGTCACTTCTAGATGCCTCCACACCAAAAATCTCCTCTGGTGAAGCTCTTAATCTTTCATGACATGCAAGGCCTGGAGCACACTCCCAAAGAGATTAAGGATCATCAATAGCCATTTAAAAATCGCAAAAAACTCCTATGTGCCGCTGCACCAAGCCTAAAGCAAATCTACTCACAGCTGACACCTCAACCAACATTATTCTCTGGCCGTGCGCAACAAATATAGTTGCCACCTACTGGACCATTCTGAAAGTGCTTTGGCTCTATAGCAATACTAACCTACAGTACGATACTTGGCAGCAGTGTGCATGAATGTGAGGCTATGAGCTTACAGCATTGTGCAAAAACGCGGGTCTATGGACCAACAGTGTTTATTGAAAGGCTGTAGACTGGTCTGCAGTGTGTACGGAATGAATGACAGGCTGTAGTTTGCCAGCTTGCGCATAAAGGCGAGTTTGTGGACTGGGCTTCAGTGTGTATAAATGAAAGGCTGTGTAGATTGCAGCTCATGCATAAGTGAGGGATGTGGACTGGGCTTCCCCTGTAAAATGTAATGAGGGGGGCCTCGACAATGACGATTAGAAAGATATAGGAAAAGTTGTGCTGTGCATGGTCCCTTGTGTGATGGGATTCCCAACACTGCTATGGTTGTACATGCCTACATTATGGTCCCTGGTTTACCTCCTGGAAGACTCTTCCCTCAACCTGACCTGGGGAGAGGCTGCTACAAGTCCTCATGGTAGACAGCTTGTCTACCTCTATGGTCCTGAGGCTGCTCCACATTCTTATGGCAGACGGCTTGTCTACCTCTTTGGTCCTGAGTTCTGGAACAAACAATATCTTTTGTAAATTGAAGGTACGCTGAGGACACCCAATAAAAGGTACCAAAGCCACAAGGATTCCTGCTTTCTTCTTGCCAGTAGGAACATTCAGCGTGTATGCCACACAGTATGGTAGACTTGGTGTAAATAGTGAAACTGTACGAACTTAAGCCTGGGGTTTCGCAATACTCTTTCACATATTGCATACCTCATCCCTTGCAAGTAAGTACTGGCAGAGGAGCTCAGTACACTGTTACTCTGTATTGCAGGTAAGGGGGTTCTACTAGTCTGCTATGCTTAGTCATGTTAAGCTGTGATTTGTTATGCTACAGTAAGAGAGGTTATTCGGTGAACAATACGTTCTTAATGTAACTACTTTTACTTGCATTGTTTTATATCTGATGTTTCCATTATTGAGCAGTGAAACATCGTGGTACTGTAGAGGTCTGGACCCTTCTTTATGAAATGAAGCCATCCAGTTGACAATATTGACAGCGGTATGATTATAGAAGGCCAGACTGGACTAGATTAATGTTCCGTCATGCTGACTGCCTACATTACACAATTAAAATGGTGGTCAATTTCTCAATACCTCAGAAGGCCAAAAAGTGGAATTGGCGTTTCCAGATTTTAAGCATGTGGCCCTCAGTATGCACATAGATGCCAGCAACAAGCATGTTACCTACCAAACTAATTTCTGTATCAGGACATGGGTGTGTTAACTCTCCAACAATTGGCTATTCCCTGTCGGACCGGCAATTTTAGGGAACTCAGTGTACAAAATGGATCCCAGTCTGAGCTTGTGTTTAAGGGAAGCCCTTGCTCCAACACCAGAAGCAGATGTCTTCATCAAAACCTGTACGTTCTGTTCTACAGAGGAGCATCAGGCAGTCAAGAAATTGTAGATTAAATTCAGGGCAATCACTGTGCCACGCTGTCTTGCCTCATCACAATATTTTTGTTCAGATAATTTGGGTCACCGCTGTCCCAGCCATGCAAAATATCTGTCCCCTCAATCCACCAAGCAGGCTCTCCCCTGCAGTCTGCCTCAGAAAGCTTTCTGCATTACTCAGCCACCGGGCCTCACCTTATCAAGGTTGGACATAGGAGGGGGGCGTGGCCAGTAGCATGGCCAGCTAGGACGTGTCTCCACGTAGCTCCGGGCGAGCTGCTCCTAATCCACTGAAATACTCATGCCAAATAGCCTGAAAAAAGACCTAGACAACGACCCTTAGCTCAGGTGCCTCCCGGTGGCCTGCAACCCGCGTCATCTGATGGAGAACCAACGGAGAACGGCACAACGGGAGAGGATCGTGCGCTCGGCTGCGCAAATCAAGATGGCGGCCCACTGAATACCCGTCTCCGTCCCGAGGGCGCAATGCTGAACGGAGCCCTGTGACACCGCCGGAGCACCAGCTGGACACTGCCGATCGCCTGCGCGACCTCTGCGGCTGAGGGGCGGGAGCGAGCGACTGCTGCCGGTAAGCACGTTGAGGCTGCGGTGCTCGGCTGCGGCTCCCGACTGGGACGCCTGAACCTTCCGCGCCCCCCTCGCGGGGCGCCGGTGGCGCTGACTCCGGGACGCGCCCGTCTGAGGCCCGATCGGGGGTGTGGCGCTGTCCTTTACTACGGCGGCCGGACGGCAGCTCATGGACCCCCAGGGTGCCGCCGACCCCCAGGAGGTGAGGAGACCTCCCGGGACAGCCCGACAACGTGGGCCTCTGGACATTGGCACAGTGCATGTACTTCCGCTGTGGGCCCTTGAGACGGCGGTAGGTCGCTGCTGTGAGCGGGCCTCCCACACGCTCTCCTGTGGAGCGGGACTGCAGCCCTCGCACACCCTGCCCCTGGGCTAGTGGTACCAGATCCTGGTGGTGGCCCTAGGAACGGTACACGGCATGGGCACTGGCACGACTGGGGAGTAAAATCTGGAGGTGAGTCCCCATCTCTGGAGCGGAGACGGGGAGCAGGCCAGGGAGACCCCGAGGATGGCGACAACTGATGGACATTTGTCTCCCGGTCTGCCTTTGCCACCGAGCGCTGCGAACCCTGCAAGGAGGGCCGCAACAAGACAGGGGAGAGGCAGGAGACAGCGAAACTCGGAGCGCGCGGCGGCGCCGTACACGGGGGAGGATCAGCCTTCCACCCTGTTCTCTACTGAGGGCGACGAGGAGTGAGTGGGCTGTGGACGGGGCCTGGGCCCAGGTCGGGACTAAGGACCAGCCCGGAGGGACACGAGCCGCAGGCCCGTAGACCCATCACGCAAGTGGGGCAGGACACTGGCCCCGTGGGAAAGACTATACGCGACGTCATCGGCCATGGGGAAGAAAGACACACTCACCAGGACGGCCAAACAGGGCCCCATGGACAACTTTGCTGCGCCGCGGCCAAACGCAGAGGGGGCACCCCCGGCTACTGGCCCACGAACGGACACGGACCTCTTGATGGCGGCTATCCAGGCGTCCAGGGCCGACATTCAGGAATCCAGGGCAGCGTTGGAGGTAAAAATAGGCGAAGTGGGGTCGGAGGTGACGCTGTTGCGCCAAGAGTTCCGGAAGCTGTCTGACCGAGTGACCACGGCGGAGACGCGAATAGGGGAGGTGGAGGACTCGATCTCCACGCTGAGGAGGGACATGGCTGAACTCCAGGCCTCGCATCGTCAACTACTGTGGAAAGTCGATGATGCCGAAAATAGGGCGAGACGCACCAACTTGCGCTTTGTTGGATTTAGGGAAGGGATTGAAGAGACAGACATGGTGGCCTTTCTCCACTCCTGGCTAGTGAAAACCTTCCGGGCGGTGCAGTTCTCGACCTGTTTCATCATCGAAAGGGCACATAGGGCCCTATTGGCTCGACCTCCAGAGGGCGCAAGACCCAGGCCCGTCATTGCGCGCTTCCTCAACTTCGCAGACCGGGACCTGATACTGCGAGAATCCAGAAAGCTTGGGGAACTCCGTATGGAGAACGCAACTATTATGATCTTCCCAGACTATAGCCAGGAAGTGCAGAAACAGCGCAGATCCTTCGACGCAGTCAAGGCAAAACTAAGAGACATGAACATAACCTATATGCTACTCTTCCCGGCGAAACTGAAAGTGATCTAAGAGGACAAAGCACATTTCTTTAATCACCCGGAAGACGCCTGGCAGTGGCTGGAGGAACGCCCCATATTCCACAGGCAAGAAAACAAAGGAAGGGGCAGACCAGATGGGCCGACTCCGCGACGGCCGCAATGGGAACTCCCGAAGACCCAGCGATCGAGGCCACAAAGGAACAGGAGACAGACGCAAACTACACCCTACCCGGGGCACTCTCAGGTGAACAGGCGGAAAGGTCAATCGGCGTCACCCGGAGGAAGAGGTGCAACGGGATCTACAACTAACCATCACAACGGAACATCCCGCTCGGAAGGAGAAGAGAGAAGATTCCGCAGTCCACTCGTCGGGGGAGGAGGAGGAAGAGGCTCACTCCATCCATCCGCTAGAACGGGCAATCTACGATCTGGAACAGGATGCTACTGGGCATCCGACGAATCCTCATCCAGACACGCAGGACTCACACTCTTGACCAAGGGCAGATGGAGCAACCACGATTGCAGCTCGCCGCTAAGGAGACACGCAAGTTGATACTCTCTTTTACCTATTGGTGCTAGTGGGTGCAGACTCTTTGGTGCGCATTTCCTGCATCTGACTCTTAAGACTACTTCATGGGAAATGTGCTGTATGCCTATACACTGTGTCTACCAGAGTAGGTTAAAAGGCGGGGCAATCTTTGGGAGGGCGATAGACCTTCTGCTGACAGTTCCTCCTTGCACAGGGCCGGGACTGAAAGGGGAGGGAGGTGGGGTGGGGGAAGAAGGGGGCGGTCAGTTATGTTGAAGCAGAAAGTTGGGGTTAGCGTAAGGGGGGATGGTGAGGGAGTTGGGAGGAGTTGGGGGGGGAGGGAGGGCTCGGCACTTCAGCTGAGTGCCACAAATGTATCTCGGGCGGACGCACACAAGCAGGGCACCTTGAACCTCCACACCATGCATACGTGCCAGAGACTAACCACTTGCAACCACCACATTTTTGAATGGCGAGTACCCTAGGCACTCCACATGTGGGAAGTAGGGGAATGAGCATCCTGACATGGAATGTCAACGGACTAGGCTCTAAAGTTAAGAGAGGTCTAGTGAACGCCTACATTAAAAGAGTAGACCCGGATGTCACCCTCTTACAGGAAACGCATCTCAAGGGAACACAGTGCACCTTCATCGCTAGGGGTCGCCATAGAGTCCTGGCTCATGCGGGCTATACATCGGATTCCAGAGGGGTATCGGTCACCATTAAAAAGTCCTCGCCATTCTGCACCACACGCACCTGGATAGATCCACAAGGGACATACGCTGGAGTACAGGGTACTTGGAATAGGCGCACATACACCCTAATCTCGATTTATGCACCCCCCAAATTGCAGACCCGTACGCTTACAGCACTAGCGAACATCCTTTTAGACACGACGGACACTATAAAAGTGGTGGGAGGCGACTTCAATGATGTGATGAATATAGAACTGGACCGATCCGAGAGAACAGGGAGAGGAGGGCACCTGACCACACTGTTTCATCAGATATCCAATATAGGGCTCACGGATATATGGAGATGGCTACACCCCACACAGCAAGCTTACTCATACTATTCCGGGGCCCACAGGGTGTTCTCGCGCCTGGACTATGTTTTCATGTCCCGACAGTACCTGAGGGCAGATGATACAGCAGAGTATAAGGCCAGAGGCATATCCGATCATTCACCACTGCTCATAAGAGTGGGACACAACCAGGGCAGGGGAACCGGCTCCTGGCGCCTAGCGGCCTGGGACCTTCATAACACTGACGTATTGAAAGGCATTCGAGCGGACATTAAGGTCTACATCGCAGAAAATGAGGGTACGGTGAAGTCGAGTGTCACCTTCTGGGAAGCCCTAAAGCCGGTGTTGAGAGATAGGATAAGTGGCAGGCTGGGTGAGGAAAGACGTAAACTCCAGGCTGAGGTTGCTGCCCTAAAACAGGCTATCTTGAAATGGGAGAGGGAGTACCAGACCCATATAAACAGCGAGGCTCTTCGAAGGCTACTTGATGCCCAGCGACAATACAGGGAATTGGCAACTGATGAGGCAAAGACCCAATCCCTCGCCACCCTTCACCGTCTGTACGATGTGGGTGACAAGTCAGGCAGACTTTTGGCATGGCTCAGTAAGAAGGAGAGGTCGGCTAGATGGGTAGATAGTATCTATACCGTGGATGGGACTAGTGTTAACACCGACGCTGGGATAGCCGAAGCCTTCGCTACACACTATGAACATTTCTATGCAGCCCGTGATCTAGTCACCTGCGAGGAAGCACTACAATACATGGAACGGACGGCACTGCCGGTGTTGCCTCCCGAGGCCCTGGTGGACTTAGAGGCAGACATAACAACGGATGACATTATGGAAGCCCTTACCAAGCTGAGACCGGGCAAAACCCCGGGCCCGAATGGTTTCCCGGCCGAGTTCTTCAAGCGCTCGGCGGACCTTTTGACATGTCATCTCAAAGACCTCTTTACGGGTGCCTACCAGAAGGGGGAGCTCCCCCCAGATCTCGCTATGGCAACGATTGTACCAATCTACAAGGAGGGCAAGCCACGAGACGATTGTGCTTCCTACCGCCCCATCTCCTTACTTAATACGGAAGTGAAGCTGCTGGCTACCATCCTGGCGGCTCGCTTAAGAGCGGTTATTCCAGGCCTGGTACATCCGGACCAATCAGCTTTTTTACTAGATAGAGCAACTAAATTGAACCTCAGAAGAACCCATAACTGGCTGCAGGAAGTACGTGTGCGGAGTGAACCTCACTGGTTCCTTTCCTTGGACGCAGAGAAAGCGTTCGACGCAGTACACTGGCCGTTCCTATTTGTAGTGCTCCACAAGTTTGGTTTTGGTCCAAACTTCGTGAAGTGGGTTCAGCTTCTTTGCCCCCTATCGCCCCTCCTCTTTACACTCACTATTGAGGTGCTTGCAGGCAGGATCCACCAAAACAAGGTCATCTCTGGTTTTACGAGTAATGGCACGGACCCGACGCAAGAAAAGATCTCGCTCTATGCAGACGATGTCTTGCTCTATGTATCAAAACCAGTGACTTCCATCCCGGAGCTATTCAGGGAATTAGAGCTGTATGGAGGGCAGGCGGGACATAAAATCAATTGGCACAAGTCTATTCTCTACGACCCTGGGGGAGGTGACAGGTGGGGACGGCTACCAGAGAGACTACTGACGACTACCGAAGGCTTCCAATACCTCGGGATCTATATAACCTTGAGTGAGACCCTCTCATTCCAAAGAAACCTGGAACGGGTATTAGTGAACGCAGGGGAGGATATGGGCCGCTGGAGACAGCTCCCTCTCATGCTTCTGGGCCGAGCGGCCATGTACAAAATGATCATTTTAGCCAAATTCCTCTATGCCTTACAAAACGAATATTACCCATTGCCGACCTCGATCTTTACTAAGATCCATGCCGACCTGAGATCCTTTCTTTGGTTAGGCAAAGATGCTAGGGTGGCATTGTCTACGCTCCAGAGACACCAATACAGTGGGGGGATCTCGCTCCCCAACCTAAAGGCCTACTACTGGACGGAACATCTGACACCGATCAATGATTGGCTCCATGCCCCGGCGGACCACCCGACCTACGCCTTGGAGAGGGCTAGAATGTCACCCAAAAATCTATTGTGTTACCTCTATGGGGGCGCTAGTGGGGCATGGCTCCTCCCGCTACGTCTCTCACACTTAATGCGTGGACTAAGGCCACAAGGTGCATGGGGTGGGAAAAGAAGCCTACACGGCAGTCACCGTTGTGGCATTGCAAGTGGCTCACAGAACTCTACAAGCTACGAGGCTTCCAAAGGTGGGACGATATCGGCATCTCCACTGTAGGAGATGTGATAGCCAAAGGGGAGCTGAAATCATTTCAAGTACTTAAAACAGAGTTCGGCCTTCATATTACACAGCAGTTCAAATACATCCAATTACGGCACGCGTGGCGAGCCCAAAACATCACTGTCACGGATATCCCCGAATATGCACCATTGGAGGGGCGGCTTCTCCAAGAGCGGATAACTGGGAAGGCGTCTTCTGGACAATGGAGACACAGTCGCCCTCATCCTCCTCGACCTCTCCGCTGCCTTCGACACAGTCTGCCATAGCACCCTTCTACAGCGCCTCAGAAACATCGGAATCCAAGGAAAAGCTCTGGAATGGATCACCTCGTTCCTCACTGGAAGAACCCAGAGAGTCCGCCTCCCACCATTCAACTCAGAGACCACTGAAGTCATCTGCGGCGTACCCCAAGGGTCCTCACTCAGTCCCACCCTCTTCAACGTATACATGAGCCCCCTCGCGACCATCGCGCGCCAACACAACCTCAACATCATCTCCTACGCGGATGACACTCAACTGATCCTATCACTCACCAAAGACCCTAACACCGCCAAAACCAACCTACATGAAGGAATGAAAGAAGTAGCCGAGTGGATGAAGCACAGCCGTCTGAAACTGAACTCAGACAAAACAGAAGTCCTTATCTTAGGCACCATCCCCCTCTGCCTGGGACGACTCTTGGTGGCCAGAGGCCCTTGGAAAAGCACCCATCCTGACGGACCACGCACGGAACCTGGGCGTCATCCTGGACTCCTCACTCTCTATGAACAGACAAGTCAACGCCGTTTTATCATCTTGCTTCAACATTCTTCGCATGCTCAAAAAAACATTTCGCTGGATCCCCACCGAAACCAGAAAAACGGTCACCCATGCATTGGTTACTAGCCGCCTGGACTACGGAAACACCCTATACGCCGGTATCACCGCAAAACTCCAGAAAAAACTCCAACGCATCCAGAACGCATCAGCCAGACTCATACTAGACATCCCGCGTAAAGACCACATCTCTAGTCACCTGAAAAACCTTCACTGGCTCCCCGTCAATAAGAGGATTACTTTCCGACTCCTAACCCACGCACACAAAGCACTTTACGAACTTGGACCCGAATGCCTCAACACACGACTTTCCTTCTACACCCCCTCCCGCCAGCTACGATCCTCCAACCAAGCCCTTGCTACCGTACCTCGCATCAATAAAACCACAATGGGAGGTAGATCCTTCTCCTACCTCGCAGCTAAAACCTGGAACTCACTCCCCACTCACCTTCGTCTCACTCAGAACCATCTAGCATTCAGAAAGCAACTTAAAACTTGGATATTCGACAAGTAACTCCCCACCCTTCTTCAAGCGCCTTGAGACCCTCCGGGTATGTAGCGCGTTATATAAATCTTTTTGACTTGACTTGACTTAACTTGACTTCTACCATACTATCTGGGCACGCGACACAATACAGACGTACTGGACACAGGTATTCAATGAACTAGAGGAGGTCTTGGGAGTTCCGCTCCATCTGGAGCCCAAACTGGCATTGCTGGGCATGACCAATGAGGCAGACCTGCCTCGCCCACTTCTTACATTCCTAGTTCTTGCACTAGTTGTAGCAAAAAGAGACATCGCAAAGTACTGGGGGCGCCGGAACAGCCGGGACTGGAAGAATGGAGGAGAGGGCTGGATCTCTATATGGCAGCCGGGAGAGTTACTTACAAGGCAAGGGGGTGCCCCAAAAAGTTCCGGAGAGTTTGGTCCTAATGGCGCCATTACCACGGGCTGGATGGGGGGCTGTGAGGGGTATATTGGTAGGGTTCAGGCCAACACACAGAGAAAACTGTGTACCGCTACTGTGGATGAGATGCGACCTGATGAACTTGAAGGAAACCATGGGGTACGGGACATTTGAGGCCTTGAATTGTGACATGATCTACTGGCTTTAAATGAGGTGGGTGGGGGGGGGATTTGGAAATGTAACCGTCGCTATTTATGTGCCTTTCGAGTTTTGTTCTACTGGTTTATTGGGGGGAGGGGGGGATTAAAAAGAAAAGCAGATACTCGGAAAGCTCATTAGATGCTCACTTTTGTTCTCAAGTTTATATTTTAACTACATTCGCCGCCCGACCTTCGGGTTGTGGGCTCAATGGCCGTGTGTTGCTCTTTTGCCGGTGCGGTGCACTATTATTGGTGAATAGCTGGAATACTGACTGATTACTGGTATCTTTCTGTGTTTCTGCAATAAAAATATTTTTTTTTTAAAAAGATTGGACATAGGAAGCCTGCAGCCCAAGTATTTTCTACTTGTACCCCCTGCCAGCAGTAGACAGGGTGATTAACCATCACTTGTCAGCAGAACAAAGGCCAGGGAACAAGGTGCTGACCATGCTCTGGCTGCATTATGAAGTGGCTGAGTGAGGCACTCACTCTGTGGCGGCTGGCATTTTTGTTGCGATATAGTGTGTCCCACTCCGGATCTTCACTATCAACGTGTCATCTTTACTCGAACCAATTCAATTCAAACCTTGGATGTCTCAGTCGCTTCCCAAAAGCAAACGGATGAGTTTAGGCCCGCAGTGGCTCATGTTCGTCTGGCTAGAATGCTAAACTGTAGTGTAGTTCCTATATTCCCAATAGGCTTTGCGCATTGGAATAGTATATCCTGTAGATTAGACGTAGGACTGAAGTTGACTAGGTCTCTACCGAATATACTAAACTTAATTGTGTGTGCCAGCTAGCTCAGAGGTCACTAGAAACTTTCTTGAATCAACAAGAAGGGATTAGTTTCTGACAACCGCATAAACATGACAACTTTGTCCCCCCTGAATAAGAAACGTATCTCTAAAATTGCGGAAACAATAGATATCTATTTCACTCAGTCACTCGTGCATGCTTCGTTTCATCAGAGTTGCAGAGAAGTAGAGAGACAAGCGTTTTCAATAAAAAGGTATTTATTGAACAGTCTTCTTTCTCTTGCAGAGGAAATGAACTGCTACAGTTGTAAGACTGGTTGCAAAGTACAATGTGTACAGTACGAAGAGTATTATGAAATAATACTGTAAAAGCACTATATGGTTTCTAAGCCCTAAAATACATAAAATACATACATGAATAAATAAAGACTATAATTACTCAACTGGTGCTTCCTAAAATACCCCTACCCCGGTGTACCTAACCTAGGTCTAGTACGAGGGGAAGAAGTCAGTGAGGTGTAGCCTAAGTTTTGGTATTCTCTGCCTGGAATCTATCCAAGAATTCTCTAAGGGTCTAATCAGCTCCGTACCTTGGTTTTAGAATGTAGGAGATATGTTATCTCTCTCTCAGGACTCGATTTCCCAGCAACCCGCAAGGGCAGACTGGAAACACTGGAGCTGGATTTCTCAGCAGGCGAGAGGACAGCGTCTCTCAGTGCGTCAGCTGGAGGGTCGGCTTCCTTCGGCACTTGCTGTAGCGAGCTGCGTCGTGAAGGTAGATAGTCTAACCGCTTAAGACCACTGTGTGTTTGCCTGAGCAAGTGTGGGCATATTCATACCTGAAAGGTGCCGTATTTGACGTAAGGTTGGACATAATAACGTCACCAAAGGCTCAGTTCTTTGAAAACTCCATGCTTTCTAGGATAACTTAATATTCAAGCAGGGGGATGTCCCTGGCTGCTGAAGGCTGGTTTTTCCAAGAAATCGTTGTGGATTTTCGGAACTAGTGGAAGTAGCCATGCCGTATTTGGACTGCATAGGCTAAGTCTAAATATGGTTATGATTTCTATGCCTATATAAGGATAGATTGATTTATACCTATATATGGGCAAGAATCGGGAAAATTACACTAGTGTCCTAAAATGCTCTACAACAAAACCACATTCCTTTGAATTTACTTTGATTTAATATCAGTCATACTGTTAAAATACTATAAAGTCAGTGTTGATTATCGGCATTGCTACTCTACTAACTAAAAGCAAGATGTACATGTTCTATGGTCACAAACCACTGTTTTCAATATCATAAAACATTCTGTAATAGTTCCTAAAATGGGTTTGTGACTCCATACCAAGTTTATATAATTTGAGGGAGCATATTGTAGGTGTCCCTTCAAAATACTGAATTTGTATGAGATGATTCAACAGTTTTTGAATAAAATCCTGTTTAAAGCATTGAGAAATTATTGGCTCCCAAATCGACGTAGTATTTCATTCACAAAAAAAAGTACTCCATTCCCTTTGTGAAGGTTAAAGAAAAAGGCTCTAGAGTAGGCTGTGGGACGAAGATCCACTGCTAAATCTCAAACAGACTTGGGGAAAAATAACCCTTTTTTTAACTTACCTGTTTCCTTTAAAGAAAATGGGCTGCTTTAACCAAAAACGTTTAATTTATTTAAAGGTGATCAGAGACATGGTTTGACAGCCACATATTGTAATAAGTTGAAGTCTTCTATTTACCTCCTTAATAGTCAAATTTAAATTTTAAAAACCAACATATCGGTCGGAAAATCGTAAAATTTCTGGTCGTAAATTGTGACCAAAGTTTTCCTGCCAATGATTTGGGCATTTGGCACAATAAGTGTTCATTGAGGCGGTTCTCTAATGTTCAAAAACAGAATTTTCAACTTCAGATACCCTCCCCTCTCTCCCCCGGTTCATGGTGAGCTAGCTGAAAAATGCGTGTTTCCTGCATACAAAAAAATGTAGTTGGCAGATCAACAGGGACACTGAAAGCTGCCTTCGGTATCGCAATTTTTGTTTTCCACAAAGGTTTCTTTGCAAACTCTGTAAGATGTTCTATCTCTATAAATAGTATTTTGTCTATCCAACTGCAACAATATCAATAAATAGATGTTGTCCAGGTAATCAGATGCAAAGCTAAGATTAGTAAATCCGTGCTTCCCTGTAAATAGTTACCTTGACTATATTTTAGATTTCAACATTCTATACAATATTTTTACAGGTTATTAAAAAAGAATATTTGGAAATACAACCCTTTCTATAATATGGAGTACAGATTCACCCGGAATTAGGAGTGGAAATCTATTCTTCGACATCTACTGGCACTTCCAGCGCGGCTCCTTCCAGTGAACTCCCATGGTTGATGTGAGCATAAAGCCTGAAGACATTAACAGGTACATCATGCCCATGGTCTTGTCATCTAATGCATAAAATAAACATTTATTTTGCAGAGTGGGCCAGTCCTTGCTGAAAGTCCAAGCATAGTCTCTCAGGTCCCATTCAAGCACTCCACTGGGTCCACATTTCGAAGTCGAAAATTGGCACCAAAAAGGCTCAGAAAAAACACAGTTTGCCCTCTAATAATGTGCATGCTCAGTTTGTTTAAATGTTTTCAAAAGAAGGTCCAGGTCGTGTGCTACCTTGCTGCTAGGATATCATCACAAGACCCCAGGAGGACGAGAATTAGCCTTTGTAAGTGGGCTCCAGCAGCTAGCTTCAGATTTTCCTATTTAGACTGAACTTTTTACAGACCATTTGAACATAGGGCATTGAAGGACCTCTAGCTGTGTCATTGACATATATTAATTTTTGAATTACTTCTAAATTATAATTTGACCAATAGTTTGACTTATTACGATTAGGTATTATTTATTCTTTATTGCCGATTGAAGGAGGGCTTAAAAACTCTGGGAGTACTTCAGGCCATAGAAATTCATAAACAACTTTTTGAAAAGGCATTTATTTGGATGGAACAAGAAATTATCACTGAAATCATTAATGGAATGTTTAACATTTAATTTAGTTCATCAGGCAATAACTACTGGTTACAGGAAGAACACATCATTGGTTACTGGAGAGATTACTTATAAGATTACGAAGACAAATGAAATTGTTTCATTGTGTTATAGCTCAACTAATGATGAGACAAATCCGTTGAAACTATAATTTAAACCAGGCTATTATGGCAAGCATGGTGTCTAAGAATTCCTAAAGATACTGTACAGAAAGAGAGATAAGGAAGGACATACCACCCTGTTTTATTAGCACTGTGTAAAATCTATTGTAAGGACAAAAGGATAAATGCATCCAAAACTGGAAAGTCTGTGTCAGCTTTAATTCATTCTTCATTTTGCACGATATGTCTGTTAACAATGCTGTTTAAGCTTAAGTGCAGTATCATGGCAGTAAAATGGTAGCTACCACATTGTAATGATGCTTCATGTACTGCATCAAGGAAAAGTAATAAAAATAGATATAAAGCGTGATTGGGTCTGCTGTGTGGGTCTCTGATAAAGCATAGCATATCCCATGTGGAGATGGCAGTTACCTCCAGTCCCAAGTATTGAGATATGTTTATTGGCTTGTCGGCAGTGTTTGTATAAACAATGGTGTGTGTGAAAACCCGGAGAGAGTGGCAGATTCAGGTCTAGCAGCATGGAATACGATGCTTACTTAATGTTGCACAATGGGAAAACTTCTATTAAAGGGAGAGGAATGCAAGCAGGATTGTGGAGATGGTAACATACTCTCACGCCTGATCATGAAGTGTTCTCTGTTGTTAACAACAGATAATCTTGATTCGATGAGTTTTTTTGTGAAATGAAGCATAGCAAATTATCAGGGGTTTTATTCGTCATGTATCAACCGTTACTGAAGTATTCATTTAGCATATGCAATAAAAACAATCTCAATTGTTGCAATAATAACAATTTTGCTAGTTTGACTCATATATATATTTTTTTCTTTTAGAGCTTGCATGTGAAGCCAAATTAAAAGACATTCTGCAGTTTCTGAATGGCGCTAACACAGTTCTACCACTCATCTTTAATCCACAACCATCAATAGAGTTTCTGCATGCATGCGATGACGATGTCTAAATGTCTTCTCAGAAGCAAACACCTGTGGAAATTTGTTGCGCCTCCACCTTTCAAAATACTATGAAGAATTTAGAACAAACATGGACTTTGGGATACTGAATTCACCTTAATTTGGGCAGGCCTAGTGATCATATTTAGATGATGGGCAGAATGCATTCATATATGACGAAGTAGTTATAGATACAAAGGATTGATCATGCTGTTGTCTAGGAAGGTGTGATAGTTTTGTGGAAGCTTGTGAAACTCAAGGGCCTTAGACTTCTGCAAAATCATATAATAGAATGATGCAGGCCTTTGTGCCTTTAGATTAGCACATTTCTTTCAATTCCTGGCTCGTTTGTCATAGCATGTTAGAAAAGACTATTGAAAACATTCTTTTTACTGGAACTTTGCCAATGTTTGTTGCTGCAATGATGAATAAAGTTTTTTCCTAAACTACCTATAACAATGCATTCGACAATGGTTGTCAATAAATAGAAGTTCTTCAGAATGACAGAGTTTACGGTTTCATCTTTTTAGTGTTTCTTGTGTCAGACCCTGTTTGGGTGGCCACAGGGCAAGCAGGGGCTACTGGGCCTGAGGCCTGTAGGGGCCGATTCACAGAACTAACTTAAGACAAAATCCTAAACTTACTACTTTTTGGTATTCACAGAAGTTAGGAGTTTGACTTAAGTTTGTCTTAAGACAAACTTAAGACAGACTTAAGACAAACTTAAGACAAAATCCTAACTGAAGTCTGTCTTAAGTCTGTCTTAAGAAAAACTTAAGACAAAATCCTAACTTCTGTGAATACCAAAAGTAGTAAGTTTAGGATTTTGTCTTAAGTTAGTTCTGTGAATCGGGCCCGTAGTCTTTTGCCTCTTGTGTAAAGGGGTACAGTGAACCTTTGGCTGTGCAAAATGGGCTAAGTACAATCTATGTAACACTTCACTCTCAGTTGTAGCAATGTCAAGCAGTCGCAAGCTTCTCAGTGAGGTAGTGTGAGGGTATGCAAACTCAGAAGTCATCAATTGGCCTGCAGCACAAAAACTGTCCAATCCATTGCTTTACTTTGCTTAGGAAAAATAATTTTACACACATGTAAAACTTAACGCTTCATAGAACAGGCTATAGCTACAAATACTTTACTGAGCTACTGTTCATTGTGTCTCAGTCCTCCTCTCCCATGTGTTCAAATCCTTCTGGGTTCGCGCTCTCTAGGGCATTACCAAGGGTCAGGTGCTGATTACCTTTTTGAATAATCTCAAGCAGACATGTGTGTCAGTTCCCACCACAGTGACATTGGTTCAGCCCACCACGAGTGTCAGCAGGGACCTACTGCACTGTGCTGTCAACCCCCAAATTACTGGGCACACCCACAAAGATCACCTAACTCCAAGGGGAACTTGGTTTTTACACTACCTTCAGAGAACAGTCAAAAAGAAAGGTGTGTACCACACTTCTCTGCAATAAGTTATGCTCATCTAGATCCTCAGATTTATGAGTCAGAGAGTCCTGCCTTTTAAGCTTTTATCTGTAAGGAGAATTTGTAGAGGTGTTGAGCCTCAACCTGGCTACTGAAAGCAGTAGACCTACATAGCTATTGATGTTTTCTAATAATAGGATATGTTATATGGACAATCTGCACACAAAACCTTGTCTATCATAATAAGGGAAATGTATTATAATGATTCCAGCAGTCATACTATCAAATAAAAAGAACATTAGAAAAACGAAAAAGATTTTACTTTGCACATCGCTACTATTGGTAATGAATTGGCTTAAACTAAACCTAGCACCTATATTGATAATATTAGCAGCTTTGCAGTTATTATATTAGTGTATGAGTAGTATTTTCCTAAATATTTTACGCCAATTCATTTCGTACCATTGAATACATTTGAAGCTTGCAGTTGGGCACGCATTTCCCCCAAGCAACCAGTCCTCTTGTTTTTCTCTCCCAAATTTGTAGCTCTGTTTATAACTTTCTCCCCAATAATTCTCTTTTGTAATGTGTGTGGAAGTTTTCATTCATGCTCACGTATCTATACCACAGAACAAGCAATGCCTCAGTTAGAGGCACTTCTGAACGGTAAGCAAATGTATCGAAACATGCCTCCAAAGTTGCTCTTTACTGGGTTGAATGACCTTGTAATGCCGCTCCTTACACATAGCTCTTTGATTTTCCTCTGCTGTGTTGCTGTTATATTTGTTGGTGTGAGTAAAGCCTAACTGATTCAAAAAAATATATAACTATCTTGCACACTCTATTAAGTATTATCACCATTCAAAGTATTATCACCATTCAAAGCATTAGTGTAGGGAGCTGGTTTTCTGTTGCAGTAACCCCCCACTTTTTGCCAGATGTCTGATGTCCTTTGACTTGATGTGACCTGGGTTCCTGCCAATCAGGGTCCCAGGGCCTGTGTTCTTTCCCAAAACTGTACCTTGTAACCCCAATTGGCAACTCTCTGGCCACATTTCAGTTCCTTGTAAAAGGTACCATGGGTTCCAAGGGCACTGAGGCCAGGGAAGGCCTCTAAGGGCTGCAGCACTTTTATGCCACCCTTAGAGGCCCTGTACCTTTACACATACTCTCCCATTGAAGGCTGCGTGTGTTTTGGTGCAGAACAAATTGAAGAGTCGACATGTCACACATCCATGTGTGCCATGCCTACAACCCACTACCCTGGCAAGGGTCAGCCACCCTTCAAGCTGGGTGCACTATACCAGTGGTGAGGTTACAGGTACATGAGCCCTGTACCCCTTCAGTGTCTAGACCAATTCTTAGACATTGTAAATGCAGTAATGCCATTAATAGTACATGGTGCTGGGAGTTTGTCATTATGAACTTCATAGTCGGTAGATGAGGGAGGCAAGGTGAAGCCCACTCTTCAGGGCCTGCCATCTGAGGCACTTTCCAATCCGGATTAGGGATTGTGCCCACTCCCCCACGTGGGGTGAGCACACCAAGAGGGTGTAGTCACCCTAAGGTCAGTAGCCCATTGGCTACTGACCTCTGGACCCCTAAAACGCCACCTAAATACAGTATTTTGGAATCACCCCTGAACCAAGAAGACAGAATCCCGCAACCTACAAAGAAGAAGGATGAAAGAAGACGCCCAGCAGAGGAGACTGCAGAAACAAACTAGCTTGGCCCCAGCCCTACCGGCCAGTCTGCAGTTTCCAGAGATCCTGTGCCAAAAGTCTCCTTGTCCTGCAGCCAGTGTAGGAGATGATGTTGAGGTCGTGCTGGCGAGCCACTTGTGCGAGGGGGGCCATGTAGATGTTGAACAGCGTCGGGCTGAGGGATGAGCCCTGGGGGACAATGCAGATGATGTCGGTGGCTTCGGATCGGAATGGTGGAAGGCGGATACTCTGGGTTCTGCCGGAGAGGAAGGACGTGGTCCTGTCAAGGGCCTTCTCTTGGATTCCGGCTTCTAGGAGGCGTGTCTTTAGAGTGCAATGGCAGACCGTGTCGAAGGCGGCCAACAGGTCCAGGAGGATGAGGGCTGATGTTTCGGCGTTGTCTATTTGGTGCCTGATGTCGTCTGTGGCAGCGATGAGGCCTTTCTCGGTGCTGTGGTTTCGTCTGAATCCGGACTGGGACAGGTCCAAGATGTTATTGTCTTCCAGGTGGTGGGCCAATTGCCTGTTGATGATTTTCTCGATGACCTTTGCAGGGAACGGGAGCAGGGAGATGGGCCGGAAGTTCTTGAGGTCCTTGGGGTCCGCATTGGGCTTCTTGTGGAGGACGTTGTTTTCAACGTGCTTCGAGCTTTCGGGGAATGTCGCTGTTTCGAAGGAGATGTTGATGACCTTCCGTAGTTGGGGTGCGATGGCTCTGTCTGCTTTGTTGAATACGTGGTGTGGGCACGGGTCTAACGGAGATCATGAATGGATGGAGTTCATGACCTTGCGTGTCTCGTCGCCGTTGACGCTGGACCAGGAGGTCAGGCGGATGGCGCTGGTGGTGTTCGCAGAGGAGGTGGATTATGGCGTAGTTGGGGTGGTTGTGGTGTTGAAGCTGTCGTGGATGTCAGCGATCTTGCGGTGGAAGAAGATGGCTAGTGAGTTACACAGTTCTTGTGAGGGTGGGATGGCGTTGGTGCAGGGGTTGGAGAGTTCCTTTACGATGCTGAAGAGCTCTTTGCTGTTGTGTCCGTTGTTGTCCAAGCGGTCTTTGAAGGAGGATCTCTTGGCTAATCTGATGAGGTGGTGATGTCTGCAGGTGGCATCCTTGTGGGCTGCGTGGTTGTCCGGTGTGCATTTGTGGAGCCATATTTTCTCCAGTTTCCGGCATGCGCGTTTGGAGGTCTGGAGCTTGTCGGTGAACCAGTTGGGTCTCTTGCTGGCGTGGCTGTTGAGGGTTTCTTGAGCGGGCGAGGGTGTTGGAGCAGTCATCGATCCACTGTCTGAGGTTGCGGACTGCGGCGTCTGGATTGGTGGGGTCGGTGGATTGGTTCTGGTCGAGGGTGGTGATCAGCTGGTCTTCGTGACTTTGCTTCAGCAGCGGCGAGGCAGCTGTTGGGTGCGGTGGTGCGTGGTTGGTTTCTGGAAGTGAAATGGATGCAGTGGTGGTCGGTCCAGTGGAGTTCGGTGGTGTGGTCGGAGGTGACGTGGATTCCTGTGGAGAAGACGGGGTCCAGCGTGTGGCCGGTAGCATGGGTGGGTGCGGTGACAAGTTCTTTGAGGCCGAGGTTGTCGATCAGGGTGGCGGAGTTGGCGTCGTTGTTGTTCTCGAGGTGGAAGTTCAGGTCCCAGAGGAGGATGTAGTCCGTGGAGGTGAGTGTGTGGGTGCTGGCGAAGTCAGCAATGGAGTCGCTAAACTGAGCCCGGGGTCCGGGGGGGTCTGTAGATGAGTGTTCCTCTGAGGGTGGTGTTGGGGTTGGTATGGAAGTGCAGGTGTTCAGCGGTGTGGAGGGTATCATCTGCGTGTAACCTGTAACAGTCATTTTCATTCAGTTTGCTTGTATTGTTTAACCTGCCTTGAAAAGTATCATTTACACTTACCTGTACCACGCTTGTTAGGTTCCTAGAAAATAAATATAACTAAATATTATGTTTATACAAATCAAATTGGTCAGAGTTCAGTCTTGATTGAATGACAACATTTGCTGACTGAGTAAAACAAATTCTTAACACTTCCCTCTGACAAAGCCTTACTGCTCGCCCACACTATCACAAATGGAGAGTAAGGTGCTATCTACTTTTACCTCTGCCTACCTTTGGAGGTCCACTGGACTCTGTGCACACTATACCTCATTTTGGTAATGTATATACAGAGCCAGCTTCCTACAATTAGTTTTCTAGACCTTAAGCCTAGTACATACACACTCTACCGAGTAACATGCATGCGTCATCAGAAAAGAAAGCCCTGCCATATATGTCAGTTCCCATGACACGCTGCTCCCTCTTCTGAGAGGTGACATGTTGAGAGGATGTTTTTCTCATATTTGGGCAGAGGACACAGCAGGTAGCAGCAGAGACCGCTGATGCAATACTTGAGGTGTACGGAAAAGACTTCAGTGTAGACACAGGCCTCCGGCTTCCTATGAACCTGCTTCTGGACTTGAATGACACATGGGAGTTGCGGCAGAGACAGCAAAACAGTTCACCTTGTAAGCAGTCAATAATATGGCGCATGGCGCCCTGGCCACAGTTTCACCAATGCAGCTGAAGGCCATTTGCGGCACAGTTCTTTGATGCAGCAGCACAGTCCACTCAGGCGTAGCTTGCTCGGACCAAATTGTTGTCTCTTCCTGCATTCATCTGGAAACACTAGGCCCACACCCCTCAGGACAGACAGATCACTCTCCTCTTGTTCCAACAGACCCACACATAATTTGGTTGTCAAAACTGTGTCTTACTTTCCCTGGACAGACACCTGCTCATTTAGCAAGCTCATTCCCTCTTTCATAAGGCAGATTGGATTTTAGTTGCTTTTGGTCAGAGGAACAGCATCTTCCTACTCTGTTGACCACCTCACCTCGTGGAATCTGGCTTTCAGCCGGACACGGCTCTGGTAGCACTGCATTCCTCAGTGGATCCCTGCCTTCCTTGGTCAAAGAGAAATTGGAACTGGAACAACAAGTGGGTCAGCTCATGTCTGCTTTATTCAGTTAAAGCAGACAGGAGGGTATGGATTCTTTGCTCGTTCAAAAATGTTTTGGGTTGATTTTCTTTCAAGTATCCTCTCAAGCTGTGCTCCAGGCTGGTCTTTGTGAAGAGTGATGCTCTTTATTACCAGGTGGTTGCCAGCCTGGAGTACTTACAACAGAAGTCCCACTTTCAAGATCTGAAATATCTCTAGTATGGTATTACCGTCTGCTATAGTGGACATATAGGAGGCAGTAAAGAACCATTACCTAACAATAGGTAATCAGATAATTTGAGAACACACATAAAAATACCTTATGATCCAAGATATACAAGGAAACACGAAGAACGTCAGGGGAGCACCAGTAAATTGTAATACACTAAAAACAATTATTAGCTAAAACATCCAGTATTTATTATTAAAAAACACAAGGCATAGCCCTGTGGGCAATACAATGACAATACAATATGCAATTCATTTATAAAAAAAACAAAAAGTCGACGCGGCGTTTCGGTGCTTGTGTGGATATGACACCTTCTTCAGGACAGTTTATCTATACAGAAAAAATACATAAAATTAAAAACTACATATTATACAGGCTCTCCGCTACTACTGACGTTAACAGTTTGCATTTCTCCACTAAAAAAAGGCAGTGTTATAGGGAGTAATCAGTATCTTCCCTCAGCAAAAATCCTGACTGAATTTCGATTATAGGTGTCATGTCTCCTCTGCTCCCACTTCAGTGGCTAGATCGCCTTCCAGTTTCAGGAATGTCAGCAGTATACTTCCACTGTCTGGGAAAACAACCATCTTCCAAATGAGAAGAGGCCAGGGTCTTCCAAAATAAAACCCACAGGTGTGCATTTCTTTAGCTCACTTAAACACAACATGCATATACCACACAGGACATAAACGCATTACATACAGTTGGCATGTTAGCAACATGATCTAGGTTAATGCATGAACTGCTACATGATTGGCCCAGTAGGCCTCTTCTCCACTAATACAAGTAAAAAGGGCTGGTAAGAACTATGGATTCACAAAGCATGGTAAGCTATCACCAATTCTGCACATGCTAAACCTATGTAGGGGACATTAGTCCTCTTTCAGTAAATGAGAGTACGGTTGATGTTCCCCACCAGGTCGCCGGACATGTCCTGAGCCTTGCTTATGTCAAAGTACAGGCCTACGCCTCTGCTCTTGTCAAAGTACAGGCCTAAGCCTCTGTGCACAATCTACATAATAATTAGGGCTCCCTGTTTTATGGTATTTATTTTTTTGCCATTTCTGTCGGTATTTATCCATATTTATTTTTTGGGCATTTTATCTGTATGTATCCACATTTATTATTCCCACAAGTAAAAGACGACGCTGCAGCTAGTATTTTTCCACATTTGTGTAAATTGACAATGCACACATGCACTCATTTGTTATTGGTCAACACAATACGTTCACCTGAAAACTTTGCCATTCGCAGAATATCCCATGTACGCCTAAAAGTGCTATCACAAGCCATTTGTCTCAGCTCCTTGCAGTTTCTGTCATTGGCACAGAGTGCTACATCCTCTCCCACACTGAACACTATACTGCCCCACTGAGAGAAACTCACACTGCCTTCAGCTACAACCCAATTGTGCCCCACTATAAACACCTGGAAGCAACTCAATTCAAATTATGCACTAGACAAGAGTAATATGCTGCCTGAAAAAGCATGTCTGTCTGTGCCTAGCACTGGTTTCTAAACTGCACGTTATCATTTTTTAATTGGGAAAAACTAATATCCTTGCAAGGCCCACAGTGCAGAAATTGGAGGAGGGGAGGGGGGCAGGTCAAGTTCACGCGGTGACGGCAATGCACTTCCTTTCAGATCTGGGGGATTTGGGGTGCACTGAAAATGTAAGCAACAAAAAACCTCCCCCCTTGGACAGAGGGAAGCTAGCCGGTCACAAAAGGCAATCAGTCAATGAGAGGTGCGAACAGGGCTAATTTTACTGTCTCCCCGATTTAAGTTTAGACAGACATGTCAAATTGAATTGCTAAAAGCATGATTTATGCTGTTTCCCACCAGAAGGGCGACAGTCAATGGAAAGGCCCGTTATCATTAAAATATAATCCTGCTGTGATTTTAAATAAGTCACGCTATAGAGCATCATAGTTTAGGACTGAGCCTTTTCTAACATTGAAATCTATATTGTTTCACGACTCTCCCCTTACATACATTGTATTGAAGGAATTGACAAAAATACAGTTAGTGGGAGTTTGTTATTGCTTTATTTATTTGGACTGCATGAAAGTTGTTATGGTAACATGCACATGATGGGCCCTAGTTCATGCTGATAATTTTACCAACAGCCTGTACCCCGATGCACTCAGCAATTTTCCGAAGGCCTTGGGGGCTTCGACGGCTCTGACCTCTGACTCTGCTCTGCTCCGCACTGACTCTTCCCACACAGGAACTGGATGTGACATACTAATGAATAATTTTCTTTGTTAAAAACACTGAGTACTTCACTGGTTTTTAAAAGGCCATTCACTTCTTTACGAGGCCTTGTTGTTTCTTAAATGGCTTTTTCTCACCCCATGAACACTGATAACACCAGAGGCGATACTTACTCTCTGAGCAATCACCATACCTGTTTGGCAACTCTCTGCTGGAGCAGGGCAGTGCTGCAAAATGTGCTAGTATTTTCCCGTTTTTACATATAAATACAGACAAAGGAAAACGTGTTTTCCGTCTGTATTTATATGTAAAAATCTGTTTAAACGGAAAACCGGGAGCCCTAATTAAAATGAAGCTAGGACCAAATATCAAAAATCAAGATTCCAGATACTCGCAGCCAGGCAATCTGGGCAGGAGAACACAACTGTACACCATGCAGGGGACACACATAAACATTCTCAAAGTGTTGATGCTGGGCATGGAATGGCCTCCGCTACTGGGCTCAGTGAACTGCCTATATGCCCCCTTCATCCCCTTAGCTCACAAATCAATGCTGCCGGCCCTAAATGATGAAAGCGGTAAAGTGCGGGCACATAGCAAAAAAGTATATATGTACGGTGATTTGTAACCTGACGGTCTATTCCTCCCCCCGTTTGCACTGGAAGAGACCCCACCATGCTCAACACGCTCCTCTATTATCAGATTCATGCCACTTGCAGGGTGCAACACACTACATTTCCTGAACCTCCGCCTACACTACAGGAACTTAAATACATATTAACTAACACCTTCCCTCATAGACTAGTCACACACCTGTGTGCCACCATGCAAGATAAGGCACCCGCCTGCACCCCCACGGCATTAGCTGGGTGGGCAGCAGACATAGTCCCCCCGCTTACAAAGGCACAATGGACTTATTACTGTGAACAACTTGGGGCTCCTTCGCCCAGTTACGGACTCAGACTCATATATTTCAAATTCCTACACAGACTACATTGTACACCAGAACAGATGCATCGTATAGGCCTTCTGGCGGAGGCGCGCTGTGTGCGATGCTCAGTGCCCCAGGCCTCCTTCCTACACTTAGCCTGGGAGCGCCCCAAAATCGCCGACTATTGGAGTGAAATACATCCTACTACTAACCAGATAACTGGTCACTCACTATCGCCAACTCCACTAGTTCGTCTATTGGGCTATGTAAGAGACATTCCAACTGAACATCAACACCCCACGGCTATGCTCTATCTTCAAGTCCAAACTTCAAATTTCTAAGCATTGTGGGAGAAAACTTGCACCCAAGAGTGCGTCCTGGTTACGAGACTTCATCTACTGCCAAGAGCAATTGTCCCATTACTGGAAATTAATGCCGCCAACCTCCCACCCTATAGACATTTGGGACCAATTCTCAACTTACCCAGATTCCGAGCTCCTTCCCCTTCTTAGTCGCTGTGTGATATATATGTATTGGTCGCTGTACGTTCCTTGACCATTGCTGTCAATAAGTTCATCTAGCTAAATTGATGCGACATAAAGCTGACAATTCCTCTTTTCTATTGAATTCATCCTTTGGAGTGGGCATTTGTATTCAAAACTGCCATATTAGGAAATACCACACATCATTGTTTTGCTTTACTGTGAAATTGCTCTTATTCGTAGTTTTTGCTCCTTGAATGATAAGTTTTATGGGATGATAAAATGTTTCAATGATTATACAGAATTCTGCTTCTCTGTGGTTCTTTATAGAAAATGCAAATAAAAATAATGAAATACAAAAAAAAAAGTTACATCTTTCACTGTTTAACACAAAACACGGTTAGTCTTAAAGGCCTCTCTACAACTGTCATACCCTTTCCCTTTGTGATAACGGGAGACAATGCCAGTTATCCAGTGTTGCATCTTTTACAGTTGAGGTGCTGGTTGAATATTCACTAATAAGAAGCTGAGAATCCTCAATAAATACATTTTAAACGTGACATACACGGCATAACGTTAATAGAGTGTATTATGGTGCTGTACAGGGTTATGAGGATCTCTGCAGTACATTTACTCTTATTATGGTCCTGTGGCGATTCCTAGTACGGAAGCTCATTTCAGCTATGAGAACATTAATTAACGATGTAACAGTACTTTGTAGTGTTGTGTTTGCCATTGTTGATTCCTAGTACGGAAGCTCATTTCAGCTATGAGAACATTAATTAACGATGTAACAGTACTTTGTAGTGTTGTGTTTGCAATTGTTGATTCCTAGTACGGAAGCTCATTTCAGCTATGAGAACATTAATTAACGATGTAACAGTACTTTGTAGTGTTGTGTTTGCCATTGTTGATTCCTAGTACGGAAGCTCATTTCAGCTATGAGAACATTAATTAACGATGTAACAGTACTTTGTAGTGTTGTGTTTGCCATTGTTTAATAGTGATACCTAATCAGTAGTGCCTGGCTGAGGAAGAACTTTCTGATCTAATCTTCAGTTCAGTTGTCATGTTTAGGTTCACTTCTTCTAAACGGTTCTGATATGGAATGGACATGCTATCTATGGTAATGAAATATTTAGATGTTAAACAAAAAAATTAGCTTTAATGCCTTTTTTGAGAAAATGATGACCAACTGGTGTGCTAAGTTTGTTCTGTTGGTGGAGGGTGAGAAATAAATAGCTTCATGTGCATTTGCAGTTGAGATGGCAACTTTTAATATACTATTGATCTGTTTACAAATCTATGTATATTAATGGCAAGATTTACAAATGCACAGAACACAAAATAGTTATTTAACAGCTGTAAATCACTTTGCTCTTGCTTAATATTACTGTAGAGGAGAAATGATACAGCCACAAAAATACAAAAAATATGGTGACAGGATATTTCCAGGTTTACGGCTAGCATTGCAGGTACTCCTGTCAAGTTTTATAAGTTGTGGACCTAGTGGTATAATATGCAAATTGCTTTCAGCTTCATGCCCTGCATGTCTGTGGTGCCATGGTGTCCACAGGGATAAGTAGTAGTGATACTTACTGGTTAATATGGTAAATTGTGATATTGTGTGTAATTTCATGGGCTTTGCTGCTGTCCGAAAATTGTGATAGTCGGAGGCACCTCTGTATGGTGTTAGATGTCAGATGACCTGTCCCGTATGTTCTTTTGGAAACTGTGTTTCTCCAATAGAGGACAGCAGCAATCAGAATTTATAGCTTTATAGTTATAGGAATTAAATAGCAGTTTCTTCCCTGCACAGAAAAACAATTAGTGAATGAGTAGCATAGGAGGAAAGAAGAGGTAGTTGAAGTGTTGATGATATTTCATTGGGAGTGTAGCCTTTTGGAATGGTAGTGATAACAGAGGATGAAGGAGTGTTTCACAGTGGTATGGAAGAATGGACTGTTTCTCAAGGTCAGAGTGCCTATGAAAGTGCCAATTTTTTTTATTATTATTATTTTTTAAATTTATGGCATGCAGTCAGATCAATGGCAGCCCACCCGTGCCGGACGGATAAAGGTAATAAATTAACAGATCATTGACACCGTTATCTGTAAGGATGCCCAAGTTTTGCTAGCATTAAATTTAGTTAGCCGGGTTTCTAAGACCTTGCAGATTTGAGATCTGCAAAAAAGGGTTTTAAGGTTTATATGCAAAGTAATCTGATATCTGAATGTTATATGGTCACTCCTGTAGAGTTAACTCTCGAGCTTGGGCATGGGGAGAAGGAGGCTCACCTGTGTAGGGTTTATGGGTTTTGAGCTATTTGCATCAAGAGACCCATAGCAAAGGAGAGAAGCCACTGATAAGGATCTTGAACGGCAAGGTGTTGTGACCCATGCAGCCAGTCTCAGAGTGGCCTTCAGTTCAGAGAGGGAATATATCTGGGTTCACTGTTAGGAAGATGTCTTAGTGATAATTTGGTGCATGTATAATCAGGAGAGATAATAGTAAGGTGCATAGGTGGGTAGAGACAAACCCCTGTGGTCACAAAAGGTTACAGGTATGTATGTTGATAAGCTCTTAGTTAATGGTCCCTTAATGGATTTCTAAGACATTTGCTCATCCTTTCAATTATCTAGTAAGTATTCTCCCCAGTTCCCTGATTTTAAACTAGCTTTATCTACCCTCATCTCATACCACAATTCATTATCTGATATTGCTCCATCAGACTCTACTCCATTAGATTTTACCACCCCATACAAAGCTGCCACTATTTACAAGATCCTTTCCCGCTCTAGCCCCAACCGCCCTAAATCCAAACCCTAGCACAGGAATTTTCCTTTCCTACCTGGGAATCCATCTGGTCTAAAATTCACACCGTATCTCATTCTGCTAGCACTACACAGACCCTTTATTCTTTTTATAACCGACTTTTCCTTACCCCTTCTGACCTTTTCAAGTTTAAAACCTTAGATTCCAGTTAATGCTGGTCATGTCCTCATCCTGATAGTAATCTCTTTCATATGTTTTTCCAATGCCCCTTGGTTAAACCGCTTTGGCGACATATTTGGTGCAAGCTGAATGATATTTTAAGCTCCAATCACACTTTTGACATTGTTCATATTTTTCTAGGTGGTTCTTCCTCTACTTGGAATGTTTCACATACTGTTCGTAAATTTATAGACTTGTTCATAGCTATTTCTTTGCAGATTATTACTACAAACTGGAAAGATACTTCAAAGATTTCCTATACCGCATGGTGAAATCTGTTATGTCACAATCACAGACTTGATTGAACTCATGCTACGACTACCTCTCTTTTGATTAAAAGAGATTTGTTATGATTACCTATAACTGATTTTCTTTCCAGACATGTATCATAATATGCCTCAATTGTTTCTTTTAAGCTATATTATGTTTCTATTTTCTGTTCTCTTTTTTCTCTTCCTTTCTCTCTTTCTTCCTTTTCTTTTCCTCTCTTTCCTTCTTTCTTTCTTCTACAATTTACAAAACTAAAAAGCATTTTCTCTTAGTATATGCATTATGTTTTCCCTTTTTTGGGATTTCTTGTTTTTACAATTCACATTGATATTGTACCTTTCCATTTTTCCAATTTTTTCTTCTTGAATTGTGATTCTGTACTAATGTTTTACTTGGCATATTTGATTTAATAAAGATTTCTAAACTAAAAAAAATCCAAAAGGTTACAGGAGTAGGCGATGAAACACTGCAAAAATAATAATCATTTGTGGATAGACTGCATGGGTGTTCAACCAGTAACAGGAAGGAACAGAATAGTGGAATTAGAGAATGGAGCTATCTAGAAAAAACATGCTCACGTTATTGGCAAGATGTAACCGAGATTAGCATCTAGGCCATGTATGGCTGGCGACATGCAAAATATATAAAACAGAACAAGTAGAAGATAAAGGCATAATCAGAACTAATGTGAGTAAATACCACAAGGAAGATGGAGGGTTTTGAGAGTGGAAATTATAATGGTACAGACTGAGTAGGGCCAGGGTGGAAGAGGTAAAAGCAACAACCAGGTGTATGGGAAGGGTAAGGGCAGGGAACGGCACAAGAAACTGGGGTATCTGATAGAGGCTTTTAGCTGCAGATTTCTCACCTTACAATATTTCCCAAGTGTCAGACTGGTAATCTTGCAGGCGGTAGGTGACGTCATTCTGCTCTACCTATGTCTTGTCTGCTCCGTAAATTGCAAGGTCTGAGCCTATATTGGAGCCACTCCAGCATGCTGACTTCAGTTCTTTCCTTTCCATGCCAAATTCCACTGATCCATTTGGAGCTACCCTAGTAGCGTTCTGACTTTTTTCTTGCATTTTATTGAAACTTTTTTTTTTTAGATTTCTCTCCTGGTGTGACATGATATCCCCAAAGAGACCTACTGTTTATAAAACGTGGTGCCTGTCACTGGCATTTATCTGTGACAGACCCACACTTGGCTTGTCTATAGTGCTTGGATAAAAACCATGATTCTAAGTTCTGCCAGAACTGCCGAGCCAAGGACCCAAAGGCACTAAGGGTATATTCCCTCAATCTAATTGACATCCGATGTCAGATGACCCCACGATGCTCAAGATCACAGTCGAGCTGCAACCAATGGTTGTCATCTCATTCCAAGTTGGTGGGTGAATCCCAACACGAGAAGAAAACCAAGAAGCCGAAGAGATCTTCAACTTCCTCACACCGATCTAAGTCATCGGGCGAGGCGCGGGAGAGTCGGCGCTCCAGGCCATGCGCTCCAGCAGAGCCTGATGCAGACTCCGTTCCATGCTTTCATGACTTTCCCTGAGCCAGATCGAGCCCAGCCCAGCTGACAGGATTTTCTAAGGTCATGTACATCATATTTGGGGGCCCCGGCACCTCTGGAGTGCCTTCAGACCCCACAGACTCAGGAAGGGCCCTCACTGGATCCTCACCGGTATGTTCACCTTTGGAACCAAAACTTAAGAAGGAGTGAGAAGTCTTTGCAGGAGATATATCCGCATCTTCACCAACTGCTTCAACAAGCTAAAATAGAAAATATCTTGAATATCATAAAGTGCATGTATATGGTGTGTATATATATATATGTATATATATATATATATATATATATATATATATATATATATATATATATATATATATATATATATATATATATATATATATATATATATATATATATATATATATATATATATATATATATATATATATATCTTAATATAGCCCCTAAACCTACACCATTAAATAACTTTTTAGGTTTCGAAGGTTATTTTAACTCACCAAGATCCCCTGCCTTCACTCACAGTTGTCACAGAACTCTGCTTACAAGCATGTCGAGTCCACTCACACACCTTATTTGCTTATTTGTGTGGGTGAGAGTCCAATGATGAAGCAAGCAACAGGTAGTACCTGTGGGTGAGTCAAGATGAATGTCCTGACAGAGGTGCTTCAAACGGGAGTCGCCCCATCTGAACTCTAATTCTTTTTTAATGAAGCCCTTACTGATGTTTTCAAACTTCCTCACTAAGTCTGTGATGTAATCATGCAGCCAAGCGTACCTCCACAAAGTGGGTATACGCCAGCCCGCAGGGATAAATTTGTTGCATGGTGTTTATCTAGGAACATTAATCGTCTATCTGCACCCATTTCTCAGGTTCTTCTATTTGGTCTATTCTTGGCCCATCAGGGCTCTGCTCTTAGCACAGTTATTTATAGGCCATTATAGCCTTCTTGTGTTTACCAGACCAATACTCTTTGTTCAAGGCTCCTCTTGTGGCTCAGTTCCTCAAAGGTTTGCAACATATATTTCCTCCCAGGCATCATCATGCTCCATTGGGACTTAATGTGTGCACACTTTCAGCCACTGCACAATTGCCCCCGACTGCTTTTTTAGTGCCCATTACATCGGCCAAAAGGGTCAGAAAATTGCAGGCACTCTCTGTACATCCTCCCTACACCATCTTCTATCTGGACAATCCGGTACTCCGGACACATGCCTCCTTCCTACCGAAGGTTGTGACTCCTTTCCATGTAGGCCAGAGCATCACACTGCCTAACTTTTTTTCTCCGTCTCACACTTCAAAGGAGGAGGAGCGACTCCATTGTCTGGACCCAAAAAGAGAGTTGTTGTTTCTAACTTTATCGCACAAAAGAGTTTTGGGTGGACGATCAACTCTTTGTGGGGTACGAAGGGGTTAAGAAAGGGAATGTTGTGCAGAAATGGCCCACCTCAAAAGGGATAGTGATCTGCACAAATAACCGCTATGTATTGGGCAAGAAGCAACCCCCTGAGGGTTTGCTTTTTCATTCCACCAAAGCTGAGGCTGCGACCACTGCATTAGCCTAAGGAGTCCCTGTCCTGGTCATCTGTGAGGCAGCAACATGGGCATCTCTGCAGATGTGTACCAAGCACTACTGCCTGAACAGTCAGGTCCTTCGTGAAGGGCACTTTGCCCGCTTAGTCCTGTAGGACTTCCTGGTTTAAATTAGCTTTGTATGACCACCTCCCAGGAGGATTGCTTGAGTTTTATATTCAAAGGTAAGGAATCTGTGGCTAGAAATGTCTATCAGATAAACATGTTACTTACCTTTGGTAATGCCTTATCTGGTAGAGTATCTATGTAGCTGTAGATTGCTTACTGGTCATCCCATCCTCCATGATCGCAGAACTGATTACAGTGTGAGGGTCACCCTTCTAAGGGCCTTAGAATTTCTGTTCACTTGTCAGTCTTCATCATAGCTCTTCATTCATGGGGTGGAAAGTTGCGAAAAGAACTGACATCAGTGCTCCAGGGTGGTATTTATATAGGCACCACGCATTATTTGCCGGTGCAGACACCACCAACACAGAGCCGAACGAGGCAACCTACCATTGTGTAAGGGTACTGTTTGAACTCTTCTGGATCTAGTCTCACTCCTAGGGAATATTCTATGGTTATGAATCTGCAGCTAAGTAGAGTTTCTACCAGATAAGGCATTACCAAATGTAAGCAACTTCTTGTGAGAAACAGACTGCAATGGTTAGAGGGACCAGGTAGACAAATTGTACAGGAAGAGGAGTGTGATACGGGGGAGATAGATATGGAGGTAAGATCTCAATGGGACCAAGTGATGAAAAATGCATTATTGTGCAAAAGGAAGGTAGGAAGCATGAGTGTGTGTAAGAGCCCAGTCACAAAAACACAGCAAAGTAAGAACAAAGCACGAAGGGATACAGGGCAGAAAATGTCACAAGCAAAGAATAAAGAAGGAAAGGAAAACAACTGACTGCATGGGATACTCCGAGTATGTACACGGGAGTGGAAGAAAGAAATATTAAGAGTAAGCCTGAAAGAGGAGTATACTAAAGTTCATACCCTGTTGAGTTGAGTCGATGAGGCGACAACACCAGGAAGGAGTATACATAGGAAGCTAACGGACTAAATGCAGGGAATAGATCCAGGTTGGAATGGGATCCAAGGAGAAATGGTACATGGAAGTGCTCAAGAAGGGCGAGAAGTAGACAAATCAAAGGGGTCAAGGCTCTGTAAGGTACAGGACTAAATGGAGGAGGTAGCTCAAGCATACAGAATACAAACTAAACCACCATGGAAGCTGGCACAAAGATACTACATGTCAAATTGAGTGCTGGAGGCTAGAGGAACAGGATACTCCTAAGGGCTCCCCTCGAAATTGTCTGAAAAACCTAATAAATAAATTGCCTTAAGCTAGGCTGTAGGCTGTGTGCCTGTTGGAAAGTGGATTATTGGTAGGGCAAATGTAGGTCTGCCATTGGCAATAAGGCCACTAACACATGGTAGGACTCAGCATAGATCTTAGAAAATTATTCCTATGCTCAACCCTTGGTAACCTGGCTGTGAGCAGACAGGCTTAACTTCAAAGACAGGTATGCAAAGCATTTAAAAACACAATTTCAAGACAACACATAATAAAAATCCAACACCAATTTCTAAAAATAGTAAATATTTGTATCTTTAAAATGACACAAAAACGACAAAAATCCAATGTAGGGAACCAGAGATATGAATTTTCTAAGATTAAATCAAATATAGCACTTAGAAGTTTATAGCACCATATTGTGATACCTGCTCGCAATAGACCGCGGCAAAGTCAACGTTTCAGGCTGACCGCGATAGAGCCCTGGGCGGCTACAGCTTGCGGCAGGTGCCGGTTTCAGTTTCTACCTTCGGAGGTAGAAACTTTTAGGGAGCTTTTTCTCGCAAAGTCCCTCGAACCTCCCAGCCAGTCCGGATCCAGTGAGGGTTCGCCAGATTGACTTGTGACGAGGTCCCGGTCAACTTCCCTGTAGCGGACGTAGAACATTTTTCAAGAACGCTTCAGCTGGACAGCCAGGAATCCAAGCTGACTGCGATGGAGCCCTGGGCAGCTTGCCGTTCGCGGTTGCTCCCGGTCACCTTTTCTACAAGTGGACTTAGAAACTTCTGGAGCTTTTTCTCGTGGGGTCTCTTGATGCTCCTCATGTAGCCAGATCCAGTGAGGGTTCGCCAGCTTCAGATTTCTTCTGGTTCCAGTCAATCTCTGGAAGTTGGTGAGATGGAGCTTTTAGCGGCACCAACCTGGTTGGCTTGGCCGGCTCGCGGTTGAAGGCAGAAGGCCTGGCTGGCCAGGTTTTGTCGGTCCCTCTAAGGAGCTTTTTTTCAAAGTTGCTCCAAAGTTCTCCAAACATTTGAACTTCTTCTTGAAGTTTCTGGAGGGGTCCCAAAGTGTCTTAAACTCACTCCATGGGTCTGGAAGCTCCAAGATTGTCCTTGAGAGTTGAGGACTTCAGTTGCCATAATCCACTGGTACAAAACCCTTACAAATCCACTGGTGGTTCTCCAAGGTGCAGATTTAGTTGGTGATGATCCTGATGAGCTCTTTTAACCTGTAGCCTTCAGGGAGTCAACTCTGTAGTCCTTTTCAGCAAGGTAATCCACAGGGCTGTAGTTTCAGATGGTGCATTCCTCATAGGTCATGCCTTAGTAGTCTTTGCACAGCAATCTTCTCAGCTAGGCAACTTCTTGCTTCAGTAAGTTTCAAGTAGCAGATCTGAGAGGCTCTGTCCCTTTCAGATACTTATTCCAAGCTCTCTGGGTCAGACAGGAGATCACTTCTGACCAATGGGAGCAGGGTAACTCCTCAAAGTTATGACCACATCCTGTAGAGTGTGGCATTATTTTGTCCCAGAGTGCATACAATCTTCCAAATCCATAATGTCTGATTTTCCAGCAAGGAGGTAAGAGCTGGCTAAACACACCCCTAGGATGGCTAATTTACTTGGACTCTCCCCCCTGCATTTGCTCCTACCTTCCTTAATCCTACTATCTACCTGCCGAAGTAAGTTCAGAGCTTTAAATGACACTGGTCTCTGCTCTCTTCTTTGAAGAACATAGTTTACAACTCCGCCGCCTGGCCTGGCATTCCTATGGAACAGCACACTGACCTGCCAGCAGAGCTGGTTAACCACAGGGGCTTTTTATCACCTCCTCAAGGCAGCCAGGCTAATCCACTTAACTTTGACCAATCAGGGACGACCACTGGAAGGCTGAATGTGGAATTACAAACAAGAACGTCTTATAACTTCTTGGATGTACATTTTAGGAGGAATTCAACAATATGATATTGTTGGATTTATTAATACCATTCTGGAAAGTCTTTGGTAGTTCTATTCCCTTACTATCAGAAGTTATTCTTTAATAACTTCTTGCAATGTTAACCTATGGGCCAGGGGATTTGCAATGGAGAAAATGACCTGGGCCAGTTTCCTAACACTAGGGTTTATAAAAACATATTTTATAAGTATTTCCCTATTTTCTACAGGAACCCCGTCCCATGTGCAACTAGGGGAGACTTTAGGGGTTCTGAATCTGTTGAAATATTGCAGATCCTCCTTCCAAAGTGTTCCTAGCATTAAAGTCGAATTTGAGCAGCACTTTACCACAATGTGGGGAGTGAAATGTGAAATTTCACTTAACACAGGGCATATAAAACTAAGTTTATAAGGGTGTACCTTATAAATACCGGACCCCCCACCCTTGGGACGACTAGGGGAGACCCTGGGGGTACCTAATATGCTCACAAAATATATGGTTTACCATTTTTAAGTGCCTCAAACCCAAAAGTCGAGTTTGGGCACAATTTACTTTTTAAAAGCAGTCCTGGCACCCAGGGCTGTTTTTAAACTGACCTCAGGCTTCAGCAATGCACACATGCAAGTGCAGAAAAAGCTGCTGGCCTCCAAACTGCCATGCCCCAGGGTACTGGGGGCTTCTAGGTAGTTTCAATCCCCTGCCCTATCATATACTAGGGGCTTATAGGTAGGTTATGCCAATCACAATGGTACCCCATAATACCATTGTGTACCCTAGTGTATGCAGGTGTTTTAACTGTATTCTAATGTGTCTCTTTCAGCGTAGCACTGGCACTGGGCCTGGTTAGGCAGATCCCAGGGTCAGTCAGAGTCAGTTACCACCAGTACCATGCAGCAAAAAGTTGGTGGGTGCCCAGGGCACAGAATGACTTTGCAACAGTGCCCTTGCAAGTAGATTGATAAAAAAAATGTCATGGGCCCAGCACGGATCTAGGTGCTAGGGTGCACCTTCCAGACAGCATCAAAGCCCACAATCCAGGGTTGAAAAGGAGTAGACACAGCAGTGCCACAAGGTCAGCAGCATCAGGTCTAGGGAGAAATGTAATAAGAATTCATGTGACGCAGTGCAGCAAGGCAAGTTTCTGTGGTGCATTACGTATATGGGATAGAGCTCGGAAGGGCCATATTTCACATATATGGCACTCTTCAGCTCTCTTCAGGCGCTTGCACAATTGTTACTGCTTAGCAACAATGCAGGCACCCTTGCATCAGCTAAAAGGGTACCTGCATTACAGGCAGGACTGTTTATGTGCAATATTCTACAAATAATGCACATCACAAAGGCATTTTTCTTTTTCTATATGTGAAAAATGTGGGAAGAATTTGGTCTCATTTCTGTTTCTGTTCTCATTGAAGCATAAGAAAAATACATCTTCCCTTATCCCTTTGTCCTCTTTTGGCTTAATCATCTATGGAATAAAAGCCTAGTCCTGTTTACAATGCCAGCATCAGTAAAAACCATGCCCTTATGACCATACAAGAATTACAGTGCCCCAGATTCAGAACAACATTTTTACAATCACTGGCATAGTTAGCCTATGTGGTGATGGTGACTACCAAGTGGAAACTGAAGAACCTAGCCATGCTAGCTACAGACTCACTGCATACGTAATATGGGAAATGGCAGAAATATGTTAGGTATGGAAGTACTTATGATGCATTGTGACTGTGTTGATGTCTAAATACAAAAAGGAAATATTCAGAACTATGAATACTAAAGTAGTCTTTTTCGTCCCTATCCTACCTGAAGCACAAAACATTATACCCACAGAGAGCGAGAAAGATATACCAACTATTGACAACCAGAGGCCCTCACATGAGGGCATTGCCTCAAAAGTGAGTGGAATTTCATCAGATAAAAGAATTGTACATTTTGACATCAGTGCTGCCTCACCAAGTTGGATACACCAAGCAGATTGGCCCCGCTTGGGACAGGAAGTAGGGAAATTTGAAATAATGTCCAAATGAAAAGTTATCGTTTTTCTGAGGAATTTCAATCTTTCAATCTGACTCTGGTAACTGGCAATCAAATACTTTTTGCCGTTGGTCCCTTTAAACTGTGGAGCAAAGGTCCCAAACTTCTTGTGGTGTCTGAACAACCACAGGAGGACACTAATAATGTCCATAGGATGTCAGATGAAGTAGTTTTAGACTCTCTGAGACAGATTTATCAATGAGTTGCATCGCCTTTGCGACACAACCACTAAGTCAGATTTATCAGGCCACGCAAGACCACCTTACGTAGCCCTGCGAGGCTTGATAAATGTAGAGTAAATTGCTGTGTTGCGTTACACTGCCCCAAGGATGCATTTAATGGGTGGAGGGTGGGTGTTCCCACGCGTCCACCCATAGATTTTGGCTCATTCTCAAATATACCATTACTGTCAGACCTGGGAATGAGTCAAAATGCTAAGCCTTCCTGGGTAAAGCGTAAGGAGGAAAAATATCTCTATTTCTCCTCTTTTGTTCCTCTTTCTATGTGTTCTGCAGCACACATAGAAAGACAAAAATGCCTCAGGGGATTGTTTTAGTGCAGTAAGCTGTCATGCACAAAAACAGTCCTGTCTGCAAGGCAATCACCCTTGCACCACGGTGCAAGGGTGTCTGCTTTAGAGCTAGGCAGCACATGGTGCGCCAGTGCAAGCAACGGACAGGAATGCACCGTTTCGTGTTAAATATGGTGCAATCCTGACCTTTCTCTTTTACGCAGCATAGCGTAGCAAGGTGGCTTGCTCCACTATGCGGCATGAAATAATGATAATTCTGCCCCTCAGGGTGTCTGGCGGAGGGAATCAGCAAAGTTCAGTCTTTGTCCAGTTGCCAATGGTCAACTGGCATTCTTCATTGGAATGTTCTTTTCAGCTTTTTTAGGTTCCTGAAGCCGCCCATGGGATCAGCCTCATGATCTTCGGAGAACTTTCAGTCCTTGGGTTTCAAGAGGAAGGGGGTCCAAACTTCTTAGGTCCCTCTAACAGGTCACAAAAGAAAGCCAAGTGCAGCAGATTCAGTCTGCCTGGCATCGTTTTGCAAGTCTGACATTCCTGAGTAAGGCTCTATACATTCACCCCCAGTCAAGTGATCTGGGTTAAATCCATCGATCTTTTGCTCACCATGCCACCCAGTTTAGACCAAGCCATATGCAAATAAGTCTTGACCCTGTTCCTGTACTATGGGGAAGAGGGTCCAGACTGGTTTGCATATGGCTGGGTCTGAACTGGAATGGCATGGGGAGCAAAAAAACGATGGATTTAGGCCCAGATCTCTGTTCAGGGGTGAATGTTTGACATTGTATAGTATTCTGTCCATCAATTGTTCTTTTTGCATTTGGCAGCCCGAGTGGGACGGGTATGCCCAGATGTGGGTCCCGTGCTCTCCATGCCACTGGAGTCAAGCTAACCTGGCTGATGAGAAGTGATGCCCTGAAACCTATCCCAGTATGCTTGGTTCCAGTCAAGGGAGAACGTGGCTGACTTTTCGGGCTGGACTGTTCCCATGGGGACCAGGGTCAATGCTGATTTACATATGGCTAGGTCTGAACTGGATTGGCATGGGAAGCAAACACAAGATGGATTTAGGCCCAGATCTGTGTACTGGGGTGAATGTTTCACATTGTGCAGCATTCTGTCTATTGTGCATTTCTTTCAATGCAGGAACGGGCTGCACTGTTCTCACGGCGGTGCATGTCTAAGCACACCTAAGTGCCCTAGACACGCACTGCTGTGAGACAGCCCAACCTGGATTAACTCATAATCCGGCAGATGGTCTGACTACGGGTTTGGCAGTCTTACAGTGTGGCGACCCGCTACGAGACTGCCAAACTTGTAATCAGGCCCTTAATATCTCAGTTGTCATATTCCTTTGAAAGTGTGTAAATTCAAATCCAATGAATATGTTACTAGTGTCAACATATGTCATGTATGTTCCAACATGTGTCAGAATTATTTCAAGATGTGCAATATTCATTTTAGTGGATGTTGTATTTAATTCAATGCTTCTTATGTTTATTTAAGTGTGGGCCATATTCATTTTAAGGTGTGTCAAATTAATTTCAACTGCAATCATCTTCCTATGACCATATGTAATATTTAGTTCAGTGTAGGCCATGTTCATTGTGACACTAGTCATATTTATTTCAACTTATCTTACATTTATTGGAACATGTACCATAATCATTTGAACATGGCTTGTATTCATTGCTGATTGTCTGGCATTCATTTCATATGTATCACAATCATTTGAAAAAGTGTCACATTCAATTTAATATGTGCCATATCGATTCCAATGGATGTTGTATTCAGTTTAAATCTTCTCATATTCATTTCAGTGTGTGCCATATTCATTTTAATGTTCCCCCTAATTCATTTCAACTGCAATCATATTTATATTAACATGTGTCATATTCAGTTCAGTGTTAGTTATATTTATTTTGAGACTAATCATAATTATTTCTATGTATCGTGTATTCATTTGAACATGTGTCATATTCAGTTCAGTGTTAGTTATATTCATTTTGACCCCAGTCATATTTATTTCAACTTATCTTATCTTCATTTGAACATGTGTCATATTCATTTGACCATGGCTTGTATTCATTGCTGCATGTCTCACATTCATTTCAGGTGTGTCACAGTCATTTTAAAGAGTATCAAATTCAATTTAATATGTGCCATATTTGTTCCAATGTGGGTTATATTGATTTCAGCACCGGTCTGTATCATTTCAATAAGGTTTTTATTCTCTTGAGTTCTTGTTGTATTCTTTTTAGCAACAGTCATATTCCTTTCAGTGTAGTTGTTATACATCTCGGTTTATTTTTTATCCAATTCAAAGTGTGTTATTCACATTGTCCAATAGGTAGAATAGGTATTCTGCCATGTTTCATCGGTTCCAATGGATGTTGTATTCAGTTTAAAGCTTCTCATATTCATTTCAGTGTGGGCTATATTCATTTTAATGTGCACCAAATGCATTTCAACTGCAATCATATTTATATCAACATGTGTCATATTCAGTTCAGTGTTGGTTATATTTATTTTGACACTAGTCATAATTATTTCAACTTATCTTGTATTTATTTGAACACGTGTCATATTCAGTTCAGTGTTAGTTATATTCATTTTTACACTAGTCATATTTATTTCAACTTATCTTATATTCATTTGAACATGTGTCATATTCAATTCGGTGTTAGTTATATTCATTTTGACACTAGTCATATTTATTTCAACGTATCTGGTATTCATTTGAACACGTGTCATATTCATTTGAACATAGCTTGTATTCATTGCTGTATGTCTCACATTCATTACATGTGTGTTACAGTCATTTTAAAGAGTGTCAAATTCAATTTAATATGTGCCATATTCGTTCCAATGTGGGTTATATTCAGTTCAGCACCAGTCTATATCATTTCAATAAGGTTTATATTCACTAGAGTTCTTGTTGTATTCTTTTCAGCAACAGTCATATTCCTTTCAGGGTAGCTACTATACATCTCAACATACCTTTTATCCAATTCAGAGTGTGTGTTATTCCTGTTGTCCACTAGGTAGTATATTCACTCTGCCATGTTTTGTTTTTGTTTAGACATATGTTACATTAATTCTGGTGTGTCTCAAATTTATTTTGCAGCACTCCATGCATATCAGGAGGTGTCTTATATGGGGATCTGTAATTTTGACATGAACGGCTTCCCATAACAGGCCGTGTGCATGTTATTTAAAAGTACAAGTGGAAATGTAAAGATAGCATGTCCGTTCAGAAACCAGCCTCCAAAACCTGTTTGAGTATGGAAGGCCCTGGCTGCCCCATTCAGAGACATATGGAGGAATTATTAATTAAATGTTATATTTGTTTTAGGTCAAGTTAGAAACATAAATCAAAATGTAATGATAACATTTATAAATCTCTATGGTGAAGTCGAATTTGGAATGAATACTAAAAGTAGAAAACATTTTAAAACTTTTATTTGTTACTGCCTGAAGCTTCAATAAAGTAATTTGCATTAGCTCGCCAGCAGCTGCTCTGCCTGCCATTGACCCTGATGAGGTGTGCAAATTGCTTCCATAGCGCAGACAATGGTTTGGATGTGGGAAGGTTATTTTCTTCCTCTGGCAGTAAGATCAATTAGAACTCTATATCAGGCAATTTGTTTGTTTTATGGTCTAATAAGCTTCTTTGTGCAGAAACTTGATGCAGTAGCTGAGTGCTGGGCATAATTACTCCCCACTCTTTTCTCAATTGAATCTGGGCGGATTCACTTTATCAAGGGCAGTGCTAACCTTTTGAGGGCTGCACGTTCAACTACTCCGTTTTTCCCCACTATTCTGGCATAATTTATAGTCATTTTTAGACGTAATGCACAGCAGGCTCTCATAGGTCCCTGCGTTTCTAAAACTTTTGCATCATATTTGTGTAAGCATCTAGAACATGCAGTTACCTCCTGGTGCCATTTCTTTCAGTTTGTTACTTTACTTTATAGACTCCTACATGACATTGACAGCCTGCAACACTTGTGGCCCTGTTTTTTTTAAGTAAAATGAGCAGCTTCATGTCCTCCCCCAATATTGTGTTTCCTCTATCGCGTCTCTCTTCCCTGCCTCTTATTTTGCCTATTTCTTCCTATTGCCATCAACGACTTTCAACTCCAGTCCCTCAGACCCAGCTGCACACTCACTGCGCACCTCCATGTCCCCAAGTCCTGCTCCACTGGAGACGCTGCTACTTGTTCCATCCTGATCTGTGGTTGATGGGTCATATATTTCACCTTCAAGGGCACCCCATCATGCATTTGCTAATTTGCTCATATCATATAAGAAATTATTCATGTCAAGTCGCTGATGCATTTATTTACAATATTGTACAAAAAAAAGTATTATGCTCAGTACATTTATCATGTGTTTTGGTAGTATGCTTCTAGTTCCTATATTCATGTATACATTTGAATAGAAACTGCTCAGGAGAAATCAGAAAGCTTTAGATTTTCATATGAGTGTGTAAGGGAATTTTCACATTATTCTCTCACCTTATCTGCTGATCATGAGGGATTATTTCCATGATGTAGGTTTTCAGATTCAAATATAATAGGTGTCCACAGCCCCTCTCAGCTTGGGAGATGGGTATTTCAGTGGCATTCTAGCTAGCAGAGCAGTGTGGCTCTGAGTCAAGCCATCCAAAGCAACTGAGGCTGTTTGTCTCTTCAAATATTTTCCAGCAGAGACTTGTTTTGCAGCCAGCAACGCAAAGTGCACACACCTAAAAGAGGGACCCTTGCAAATGTGTGCTTAATCTATTGAAGAACTGACGTTTTACTATGGCAAATCCTTTTCATGGAAAAAATGTGACCGCATCGGAATATTAAAAATGCACCTTATATAACATTACATAATGTTGCCAATTCTAATGAAAATTATATTTTTTGCTGATGTTTGCCGTTATGATTTTATAGATTTTTGCGATTTGTTTGTTTATTCTGAACTAAAACTGACTTAAAATAAAGGCCTAGATGTATCAAGCCGTTTGCGAATCGCAAAGGCCGAAATTCGCAGAATTTCGGCCTTCGCAAACGGTCTTTTTGCATGTTTTGGCATGCATCAAAAATTCGCAAATTAAGGAATCGCAAAAATTTCCAATTCCTTATTTTGCCATAGCATTTAAGGAATCGCAATTTTGCGATTCCTTAAATGCTATGTATGTAGCATTTCTCATTTGCGAATTTTGGCTAAGAAATCGCAAATTACCACCAACTTGTAGTTGATGGTAATTTGCGGATTCTTTTAAAAATGCACAATTTGGCATTTTTGAAGGTGGCATGTGACGCACACACATGCCCATAGGGCATGTATGTGCGCCATATGCACACACACATGTACATTTCAGGGTTGCAGCAGGGTGTCCTTGAGACACCCCTGCACCCTTGAAATAATTCTCAATTTGAGATTTATTTCACAATCATTCCAATGGGCCTCCTGGCCCATAGGAATGAATGGGAAATTATTCCTTAATTGCGAATTCGCAAATTGCGAATTCGCAAATAAGGAAGATTAAGAAATCGCTAAAAAATAGCGATTTTTTTACATACATGCCATTTTGCGATTTCTAAATAGCGATTCCTTAAAAATCGCTATTTAGAAATCGCAAAGGGCTATGTTGATACATCTACCCCAAAGTCTCTAAAAGTGAAAGTGTGGATTTCTTAGGTGTCACATCTGGCAAAAGGAGTCCAGAACTCACAACAACAATAAATACATTTATACGACAGACAGTTTTTGTCACTGTTAATGTGCCCGACACCATGGGTCATAACTTGTCTGTTTCTACACTTCCGAACTGGTAAATTGGCCAATTCCTGAGCTTGTCCCAGAGCCACGAACCATCGACTGAGTTGTGTTTACCTAACATTCGAAAAAAGCAGCAGTGGCACCAGAGATGTCAGCAGACTCTACCTGCTTCCTGTAACAAAAGATAGAACTCTGAGTTCATGAAATAGTGAGGACGTGAAACTGTCGAATTTGCAGCTTTAAAATGCAGATTGCCCTCGGCATTGGTGAGCTATTCAACCTCGAAGTGGTTTTTAGAGTTGGATGCTTGCACTACGGCTCAGTAGTACAGTGCTTGGCCGCACTTTGCATGCTTGGCTTGGCCTTGAGCAACTTGTAGAGCAAAAGGTGAACAAAACAAAGGAGGAATTAACAGTGGAGATAAATATCACAGAAAGGAACCAGCAATCTGCAGTAGACTACCGAGTGATCATGGTGGCAGGGATTGAGGGCGAGCTAGGGAGGTGGTCGGTGAATTAAGAATGAAGACGAGTGATTCTCTCTATAAAAGGGTTAACAGGAAATGGCAGTGTTGAACTGATTCACTTCCAATACGCTAATCAATCTTCAGTTCATAAAGAGGTTAACTTGGGAAAGTGACTGCCCTAATGACCTAGTTATAGATCTTTAGAAATTGAATTAAGTCGCTTCATGGATGTGTGCTCTTCGCTCAATAAACAGACCAATTATACAGTAAAGGACTAAGCTTAATTTGTTGCTCAACCTTTGGGTTGGGTTAATCAGCTGTTAGCACTGAACCTGCAATCTGCTAAAACGGCCTGCTTTGCCATATCTCCAAAAGTCATGTTGCAGGTATGGACAGAGTAGGCAATTGCACAGTGCCCCCACACCTTCCAAAAGGCTCCCTGGGAAAGTAAACTTTCCATTAAGCTCACCTCTATTTATTTTTGTATCTCGACCCTCAATTTATAATTCAATATTTTTAGGCAACATAGTGGTTGAATTAGCTGTAAACTGGTAATGAAATTAAATTGTGCCAAACAGGAGCCACCAAAATATTTATTGCCCGGAGCCCACAACATCCTTAAGTAACACTGCATAGGACCGTTTCTAGATTCCAACAGCAGATTTCATACTTACGTAATGGGAGAAAGTAGTCAATAAGATTACAAGTATTTATACATAGATTTGTTGCATAAACTACGATTAAGTGATTCTGTGAATAGCTAAACATTTCTTATAAAACGCGCAGAAAGAGGAAACGTGAGACCACCTGGGAGGTTAGGAGTAAGAAGAGAACGGTGGGTATTCTCTCTTATTTTGTCACAAGCAATGTCCAAAATTGTACGGGAAACTAATAAAGCAATTAAAATGTGTCTGTGTGCGAGTTAACACGTGTATGTGTATGGAAACGTAACTGACAAATAAAACAAAACAAGTCTTAGCAAAGCCAGTGGGCCTGGATATTTTGTTCATGAAAGAGCTTTTCCTTGACTCGAGACTTTGGGGTCCATTATGATATCGGGCGGATTGCCACTGCCAGGCTTGCGGTAGCCACCGCCAGCCTGGCGGAGGCAATCCGCCCGATATGATAACCAGATTTCCCCCCGCCATATTAGGATGGCGGGGGGACCACGGCGGACGGAAAGACCGTCCACCGCTTCTCCGCCCCGATCACCTTGCGGCCGGGGCGGAAAAGGAATGATATGGTGGCGGTGTCTAATAGACACCGCCAGCCATATTATGATGTCTGGTTTACAGTGCCTGAAAGGCATGCTGGCCCCCAGAGTGAAGTACAGGGGGTGCATGTGGGGGGTACCTGTGGTACCCCCTTTCATTGTCATTTACAAAGTGGCAGGCACTGCATGGTGCCTGCCGCTTTGTAAATGACAATGTGAAAGTGCATTTTCAGCATTGTAGCGGGCGGTGCAGAGAGCAACGCCTGCCACAATGCTGAAAATACAGGATGTGCCCGCCACTGTGGCGGGCACATCCTAATAGCACCCCCGGGACCCCCACCCTTATGGCGGGCAGTCCCGATTTACGATGGGATGACGGGCGGGCAAAGTCTGCCTGTCATCCTAATGAGGCCCTCTGTGTGTGGTTGTACTGATTGGTGAATGGGTGACTGTAAGAGTGATTTCAAAACTAGACAGATGAACAAGCCAATCGATTGTTGCATGGGTGAGTGAGAGACTGATTGTATTAATAAATTCTAGGTGAGTAGGTGCAAAAATGGAGGAATCAGCCAGTGAGAGCAGGGGTGTATAGATACTGACAGCTGCACTACCCTTTTGTAATCCATAGTTCTCGTATGTCTCAGTAATAAGTTGTGAAGTTTCACATTCGTGCACCATTTATTGATCTTAAATGCACCTTCAGGTGTTGTCTGTTGAATAGTAATCCTTAGTGCATTATTAACTTTAACCTGTCACTTACTAATCTAATTTGGAGGACTTCTTCAGCAGGAGGTGGAGTGAGAAAGATTCCCGTCATGCATGGGTCCACACGAGAATCACCCCCATGTCTAACGAAGGGGTAACCCACAATGACACCTGCTTTAAAGAACAGAAGAAAGATTCACAACTCACTGAGGCCAAGTTGTAAAGTTACATTATGCATTTAAAACAAACACATACCATACTAACAAAATAATTATGTTGCAGATAGAACCTGTCCTGGTGGCAGGGCCGGCTTTAACACTGGTGGCGCCCTGTGTGACAATGTTTTTGGCGCCCCCCCAATGACCAGCTCTGCCACGGATTCCCTCACAACTGCCCTTTAACAGTGCCTCTCAAGTCTCCAGAACCGTTGTCTCACGGATTCATTTAGTTGTATAGCACAACTCTTAACCACTGTAAGGTGTCAGAGTACTTTACATCGCACACACATTGCACAGAGACAATCATAGGTGCGTAAATCAGTGTATAGAAAATGTTACATTAGACAGGACTACAAGATGTGGTTTAGAAGTGACATGTCATCGATATTGGTGGGAAATATAGTTTGAGTCCTTATTCTGGAAAAGCACAAATTCAGAATTTAAAATGTAACACCATTGTTGAAAGTGGGGGTCCTAATCCCTCACCGCCGCCACCAAATACTGGAAGCGGGAGTCCCTGTCCTACACCACTATCGCCACATGCTAGACCCGGACCCCTCCTTTCAACGTTAGGCTAAGTAAGGACACCGTCTGAGAAAGCCCTGCTCACCCCCGTAGTAGCTTTGCACGAGCAGCCAGGCTTATCTCCAAAGCACGAGTGTACAGTATGTGCAACCACACTCACAGCAACCCAATGATGTCACCACAAATAAACTCCACACAAGTTTTTATAAAACGAGTATAATTTTTTATATAAGAAGATATACGATATAACCATATAATACAAAACCAACATATAATAAAAGGTAATATTCCTTCCGTGGATTGGTAGGTTCTAATCCCAACCACCGCTTCTAACCAACAGTTAAGCTTCATCTAATCACTTCCAAAAGGTTAGGTAGGTCGTATCACTAGAATCACACATGTTGCAAAAAAAAAGAGATACTGCAATGCGTAACAATATACTCTTGTACTGTGCAATAGAGAAACAATGCCATATGTAGCGCCACAGTCATGTACTTTGCAATAGAAGGAGTAATGCAATGCCTATCACTACCAGCATGTCCTGTGCAAGGAAGACACAAAGCAATGCGTTAAGCTTCAATCATGTACTGTGCAATAGAGAAATAATGCAATGCGCCACTTTAAAATAATGTACTCTGTAAGGGAAAAATAATACAGTGCATAGCGCACCAAGCATGTAGTTCATCAGGCACAAATAAAGTCATGCGTCATGCGACAGTTCGATAATTCGTTAGCAACAATAATGCAAAGTGTAATACCACAGTTTAGGTGCTCCGTTAACAGTTGCCCCCAATCTGGATCAATGATGACACAAAGGTTCCACTTCAAGCAACAGGCTCGCGCAGCTGACAGAAGTGAGAAGCCAAGAGAGTGTGCCTCCGAGCCAGCGCCTCCCACCCGAGGAGGTGATCCACATTACCTGGGGAGCACAACCCCACTCTCCTCTCCTTTTTCAGCGGCTTGGGCCTTGATCCAGAACCCCGTCAATGGGCAAGGCAGCTCAGCTCGTCCGGGGCTGCCGGTCCGGGCCACTACTATTTCACTCAGAGGGCCCGATGACCTGGCCCTCTTTCCGGCGGTCTCAGTGGACACTAAGAACCGCCCTCAGCACTGTGCAGATTTACGTCGATTTTGGTGCACACACTACCCAGGCACTCCTCACCAGCGCCTTCGGTTTTACCTCGACATCCGAGACTTGCCTCTTCTCTCGTGCACACGATGACCAGGCGCTCCTCACCAACGCCTGGGCTTGCACCTCAACACGCACTCTGCTCGTCTGAGACTCACTTCTTCGCTCGGTGCACACAACGACTAGGCGCCCTTCACCAACTCCTGGCTGCACCTTGACATGGACTCTGCACGTCCGAGTCTCGCCTCCTCTCTGGTGCACACGATGACCGGGCACTCTTCACCAACGCCTTGGCTTGCATCACGACACACACTCTGCGTGTCCGAGACTCACTTCTTCGCTCAGTGCACATCAGGATCAGGGGCTCTTCACCAATGCTTGGCTGGCACCATGACATGCACCACGCCCTTCTGCGCCTCCTCTTCCTCTTGGTGCACACAACGACCAGGGGCTCCTCACCAAAGCCTGGCTTGCACCACGACACGCACCATGGGCATCTGAGCCTCCTCTTCCTCCCGGTGCACATCCAAGACTCTGTTTACTTCCTGCGTGCCCACGATCACAAAGCACAACTTCAGAGGGTCTCAAGCTGCAAAAGTACAAACACACCGTGTTGCTTGGGTCTTTTCCTGAAACTTTTATGTTCCTGTGTTTCCAAAGAGAGAGCCAGCTCACCTCGGGTCATTGGGGTTCAAGACACAGCACAAAGCACAGCCAGCCCAAGATCACCTAGCAAGGATTGGTCTTACCCCAGCAGTCTCTTTAGTTGCTCCTTCCTTAGCAGAGGTTCCTCATGACCATGTAATGGGACCAAGCCTTTTCAGTCTCAATCCATTTCTGTTTCATTCCAATGTTCAGGGGTGTCAGCTCTCACAGTTATACTCCTTAATGCTCAGGGGTGCCTGACCCCTCCCTAAATCAGTTCTGGGTGTCTCCCTCCCAGTGTCCCCTTTCTACCTTTGATACTGGTGGTCTGGATCCTTAATCACTCAGCAGGTGATGGGTCAATTGGTTTATAGCACGAGCCCAGGCCTTTTCAGCTCCCGTACTTCTCCTCCCCATACTCTCCAGATGCAGGGCAGCCTGGTGCCATCTCGACCTCTACCTGGGTCAAGACCTCTCCCAGATCCCCTCACCTCTCAGATCCAGACAGTCCATCCACATTTACCAGAGACACACATAAATGCCTAAAGCACAAAACTCAGCCACTTTCTAAAAGAGTGGTTTCTGAACACACAGTGACAAAACCATGTCCACAGAAAGATTGTTATGACACTGTGAGTTCATACATACCAAACTTCACCTCTCCATTTCAAACTTATAGGAAAATAGGCTAACAAACACAACACCATCCCTCTCCCATCCTGTCCTATGGGCAGGATGGCCTCTCAGCAGTGAAAAAAGAAATAGAGTGTTTTTCACTGTCAGAACACAACACACACACAGTATATGTCATGCTTGTTACCTACACTGCACTCTGCCCGGGGGTTACCCGGGACCTACCACTGGGGTGCCCAATGTGTATGTTAAAGGGAAAGTAAGGCCTTACAAGTGGTTGCACTTGTCAGGACAACATGATAACCTAGCAAAAAGTGCGCAGGCCATACACTGCAGGCCTGAGTTCCCTTCTCCACACGCCTTTTCATTCCTAGCCCTGGCACATACAATGCACATCACTAGGGACCTTACTAGTAAGGCAAAAATACCAATCTTGGCCAACCAATAACCATTACACTTTACATAGGGAACACTTGTACTTTGACACTGATCAGCAGTGGCAAAGTACCCAAAGCATCTAAATTGGCTACTTGATGTCATGAAAACGGTCTGGGGGGGAAGCAAAAAGTTTAGGGAACTTCAATGTTCCTTCATGAAACTCATTTACTTAGCAGTGGTTAACCTCGTACCCTGGTTTAAGGTTAAAGCTCCTCGTGTTTTTCATCTCACAGCTGTTCGGATTTCTGGAGGGTTGCAAAGGGTCATTCGCTGGACTAAGCCTGTTTATGTGTGCGGTAGGGTTTACTTTCTTTTAAGTACATTCTTCATGCGCATTACAAATCTCTCAACATTAAAATTTCGGTTTGAGGCTGCAGGTATGCACACCAATTCTTATAACAATCCCGTGGCCTAACTTGTAAACCAGTACCTTTTGAAGGATCCCCAAGGCCACATTTAATCTACATATCAAGTGACTTCATAATAGCCCTGAAGCTGATATACAAATATTAATTGTCAGCTTTTCTGACATGCTCAGCAAAAGGTTTGAATTTAAAGATGTTCATAATGATTCTCCTTGAGGAGGTAATTGGCTCTTATGATTGACAGGCCAGGCTTCTCGAACTGAAAAGAGCAAAAGTATGCAAAAATAGATTTCCTCAACATTACAAAGTTTGTTAAAAAGACAATGAGGGAAAAAGTCCAGTGATGGGTTTGAGGAGACTAACTGAGCAACAATCAAACCTGTAACAAATCTTAAATATAAACTTGTCAAATAATTCCCTTGTTTACACAATTTGAGAGTAATTATTTTCCTGAAAGCAAGATAGGTTGAATCGTCCCTCCAATCAAGCATTCACTGTAAGATTTCCTTAGAACCTCTAAAGCACCACACTGTTGTTTGACTTCTGTATGTCAGAATATTGACCACAAAAATATCGTGCTGTAAAAGTATTGCAGCAAAAATATCTGCATCGATATTATTGTAAAGGTATGCATGAATTCAAAATGCTCATATTTTTTATACTCTACATATACCGATTTTGAAAAAAATATATATATACATAAGCAGCAACCACAGTCTCAGTCAGGGCGAGACACAAGCAAACCCCAAATTCAACTGTGCTCACTCCTCTGGTAAATTTGGCACAAAAGCTGTCAGGTTGAACCTATAGGCACTGTGTAACGTTTTTATGCAGTACATCAATCAACGACAAACTGAAAACAGAACACAAGAAAAATCCTACATCAACCTAGAAAAAGTACATCCTGCATCAAGGATGAGTCACGTGGCTCCAAGGAGCTGCTGGGCTGCGATGCAAAGTCCTGTATCATCATCAAGTACGCCATTGACTTGGGGCATGTGATATGAAGTCCTGATTATAAGATGCGATGTGTACCGGTCGATTATGAAGAGCTGCAGCATCGAGGATACATTGTGTTGCGATGATTCCAATGCAGCTGTGAGGAGATGCTTCATGCAACATCGGTTCTTTTTCACAGGACCACTACTAGACTGACAGAGCACCTTAACGCTCACTTCCAAGGTTCCAGGATTGTGGTGGCACCACTTGTGGGTAGGACTCACAGTGACAAAGTCCAGGTGCTGAGTTCAAGGTGGTTGGACCCTTTTCTGTCCCTGAGAATCTGATCAGAAGGCCAGCAAACTAGCCCTTTTAGTCACTCTGGTGGTCCTGGGTTCAATCTGCAGGTCCAGTCCTTTTACTCAAGAGTCAGGGCTACAGATTAGCTGTCCTTGCAGAGCAGAACAGGTGTACTGAAGATTTGGGTCTGAGGTTCCAATATTTATACCTTATGCCCACTTTGAAGTAAGAGAAGATTCTGGAGGATTCCACAACTGCAGAGGGGGATGGAGTTTCCTGCCTAGGTGCCCTGGGCCCAGCTTTTCAAACCTAAAGTGAGTTAGTGTCAGGCAGAGCCTTTGTGATGTGCAATTTTGGTACGTGACAGCCCATACCTCTCAGCAACTAAGAGATGGCCCATCCAGCCAACACCTATGCGCCTTTGAATTACTGCCTGGGGGCAATATACAGAGACCAACTGCCAGCTACACATAGTTATGTGACCCAGGAAACAGGCTGCAGGCACCAAATGGTTAGGACACAAATACGCCAACATTCTAAAAGTGCCATTTTCAGAATGGTGACTTAAAATCCTTCTTTACCATTAAAGAGGGTTTTAAATGACAATACTTTAGATACCAAACTCGACATTCCTGCCTGCTCCTAAGTGAAAGTTATCACTTATTAAATGCATAACATTACCCCAAAATCATCCTATGGAGAGTCAGTCCTTGAATCAGTGAAAAATAAATGTAAGAATGTTTCACTACCAGTACTTGTAAAAATTAAAAGTACACCTTACACATCCAACTTTTAAATACACTTCACCCTGCTCTATAAGCTGTTTAGGGCATACCATAGAGGTGACTTGTATGTATTAAAAGGGAGGTTAACGCTTGTAAAAAAGGTTTATTTTGCCAGGTCAAGATGGCAGTTTAAAACTACCCCCACAGGTTGCAATGGCAAGCCTGAAACATTTTTAAAAGGCTTCTTGAGTGCATGGCACAATTAGTGCTGCAGGCTGACTAGTAGAATGTAATTCAGGGGCCCTAGCTACAAGTAGTTCTACTTTACTAGGGACTTACAAGTAATTTGAATGTGCCAATTCACTGCAAGTCAATTTCATCATGATTAAAGGAGAGAGCACAAGTACTGGTTAGCAGCGGTAAAGTGTGTAAAGGCTTAAAAGCCCATAAAAACGGGTACAGAAAACAGGAAGGCGAAGACAAAATGTGTGGAGGTGACCCCTGAAGAAAGGGCCAAGTCCAATATATATTATATATATATAAGCATAAACCACACAAATTCATCATGAAATACCCATAGCTTGTGCCCAACATGCACAGTGATGTTATCGATGATGTAATTTCGGAGGTCATCAGTGGTATTATCGATGATTTCATAGAACATGTCATGAGTGATGTAATTTATGAGGTCATGAGCAGTGCATACGGTAAAGTAAGATAGTATTACCATAACTAACCATAATGCCAATTTAAACTTTGCTTTTTCAGTAAGATTTTATTACAATACCTAACTATGGCAACCCACTGCCATGCACGACCTTTGTCAAGTGTCCAATCCCCCACTGGCAGCCAACCACCCCCCACAGCATACAACACAACCCTGTTACAGAGAGGATTTTGCTCTGAACGGTGTGGGGTTAGCCACAGGTCCTGCAGGATCATGATGAGGATTTTTTTTATTTTGTTCCAAGGGAGGGTCCCTTTGGAGCCACCTTCTCCCCACAAGGGGGGTCATGGTATCTGTTCTCTTTTTTTTTTCTTTTTTTTTGTTATTTATTTATTCGCAGGAAGAAAAGTATACAAAGCTGTACGCCTACAACCCTTCTCGGGCCGGCATCATTTACAAACTGTTCTGTAAAGTACATAACAAAAAGACAAATAGGGTACATGTTACATACGCAAATGAGAGCCACCGACAGTGGCCACCTAATCATCATATCTTCAGAGTCCCACATCATTGTATTTTTAACTCTTTATTGTAACTTTCCCGACCCCCCTCCTCCTTCAAAGAAGAAAACAACAACCCTCCCACCCCCACCCCCCAATACTCCTACCGGTGCTCAGGCTACGTGGCCGTCCCGCGGACCTGTGTGATGTACCTAGCCCTGGAGTGTGGTTTCCTAAAGCTGCTCACGGAAATGCCCGGCCCCCGACCGCTTCTCAATGCTACCCCCCTGTTGGGGCCCCAGTCTGATCCCCTGTAGAGGAGGGGATGTCCCCAAGGCCTCCCCCCATGCCTCAGATCCGATCCTGGACCTCAACCCCACCTCACCAGGCATGCGCCGCCTATGGCTCTATATCGTCCTGCTCTGACTGCCGGTCACATGCCTGTGCCGGGGCCTCCTCCACCTGTTCCTTGGAAGTCATATAGGTTTGGTACAGCCCCCAGAAGTTCTTGGGCCTACTCCTGGGTGGGAGCAGCTCGCCATATGCCTCTGATTGAGTATTGCAGAACAACATATCACTGGACCACCGTTTCATGGTTGGCAAGGGGCCCCTCATCCAGCACATTGCCACCACTCTTTTAGCAAGAAGCATGCCCATGTCTACCAGCCTGCGGACTGCCGCCGGCACCCCTTTCGAGAATCCGAGCAGGGCGAGGGCTGGGTCTAACTGCAGTTCTAAGTCAACTATATTGCTCAATTCAGTGAAAATCAAGTGCCAGAATCTCTGCACTCCCGGGCAAGCCCAGGCCAGATGCAGAAAGTCCGCCACCAGGGCATGACATCTCTTGCATTCGGGGGTTTCGCGTAGGCCATACCTGTGCAGCCTCTCCGGCGTGTAGTAAACACGCTGCAAGTATTTAAAGTGCACCAGGCGATGCCTTCCGTTAAGGGATATTCTCCTAGAGTTCGCACAGCAGTACGTCCACATGCTATCGTCTATGTGTGTGTTTAAGTCGTTTTGCCAAGCCAAGCGTGCTTTGGTGTACTGCAGTGCAGTGTGAACGTGACCCATTTTATAGAGTTTCGTTATGAGTTTTTGGGGTGCGGCCATGTCAATGACATACGTCAGCTCCGGTACCTCCGGCGGCTACTCCAGGTCCGGCCCCAACAGTTCCAGGAATGCGCTGCGAACCCTGTGGAATTGGAACTGCTGCAGCATCGTGGGTTGTACCTCCCCTCTTTTGATTTGCTCCCATGACTTAACTCTCCCTTGGTCAAATAGGTCACCCATATTATTAATTCCTAGCCGGCAAAGGGCACCGTGGACCCCAGTTTCCACTAAGGTGGGGAGCCAGGTCGCCCAGTGTATTGGCATGTGTGGGGAATATAATAATACTTTATCCTGCATCCGCAGTAGTGAGTGCCATGCGTGGTTAGTGGTCATAATAGAGTCTAGTGTCCCTACTCTGCGATCCATAGGGCCGCATATCGTTGCCGGGAGAGGGGTAGGGTCTGCAAACAATCGTTCAAGGATCACATGCGGGATATCAGTATTCCCGTGAATCCAGGTGTGGAGGTGCGTTGCCTGCGCAGTTCTGTAGTACCTGTCCATATCAGGGGAACCTAGGCCCCCTTGCTCATATGGGAGCATCAGTACCTCCCACTTCACCCTGGGCTGCTTGCCGCCCCATGCCAGGCGGATAAGGAGTTTGGTTAACGTGCTAAAAAAGGCCTTGGACAACACTATTGGGATGTTATTAAATAGGAATAGGAAGCGCGGGAGCACCACCATCTTCATAAGTGCAATCCGACCCATTAGGGATAGTGGTAGTTTGCACCAAATCTCCACGTCGTCGACTAGTTTGCTGAACTCAACTCCGTAGTTTTCCCTGACCATCACTTCGGGGTCGGTGTGGAGCATAATGCCCAGATATCGGACCGGTTCCGCAGACCACTGCAAGGGGTACTCCATCTCGAAGGGCTCCGTGACCGGAGTGAGCGGGAACGCCACTGATTTCGACCAGTTCACTTTGAGCCCTGACAACGCACCAAAGTGCACCACTTCCCTGAGGGCTGAGGACAAGTTATTAACCGGGTCTCTGACATATAGTAGGGTGTCATCAGCGTAGGTAGATATCCCAATCTTATACATTGGGTAGCTGATGGCCTCGTACGAGTGGTATTCACTGATCGCACAGGCCAGTGGTTCCGCCACCAGTGCATACAGCAGAGGCGAAAGAGGACAGCCCTGTCTAGTACCTCTACTAATGTTGAACGGCTCCGATACCCTATTGCCCAACCGGACCCTTGCTCTGGGAGAGTGATACAGTGCACCCAGCAGTTGTAGGAACGGTTCTCCAAGGCCAAGTTTCCTAAGTACTTTCCGCATGAATGGCCACTCTACAGAATCAAATGCCTTCTCCATGTCCAGGAACACCGCTATCGCCTTGGTGTCCTGCCGAGTGTGCTGTATAGTCCCCATCCCCGTACGGATATTATAAGTGAGATTGCGGGTGGGAATAAATCCAGCCTGTTCTGAAGCTACCAGTTCAGGGGCAACCATCGCCAAGCGCGCGGACAGAACCTTGGCATAGAGTTTTGCATCGACGTTTAATAGCGACAGTGGTCTGTATGACCCGCAGTTGGTGGGAGGTTTTCCCGGCTTAAGAGCAGTGACCAGCATCGCCTCCCGCATGGAGGGCAGCATGGACCCCGCCTCACATATATCGTCAAAAAGAGTAGATAGGTGTGGGAGCAACTTGTCTTTAAATGCTTTGTAGAAGCTTACCGTCAGGCCATCTACCCCTAGAGCACTTTCCGATCTCATGCTCTCCAGCGCATCTGATATCTCCTCCTGCATTATTGGGGACATAAGGAAGTCTCTCTGCCAATTTTCGAGAAACTGCATCTTGATATAACTTAAGTAGCTATCTATCTGCTCCTCCACCCCGGATATCTTAGAGGTGTATAGGTCTGAGTAAAAGCTTCGGAACTCCTCCAGGATCTCCCCCTCCTCTGTAAGTCTCCTACCTGCTTCTGCCTCCAGCTCGGTCACCACTTGCTGTCGTCTGCTGCCTTTCACTATTTTAGCCAAAAGGGAACCAGAACGCTCCCCTTCCCCAAACACGCGTGCAGTTGCGTACTTGCCCAAGTGGCGCACTTCCCTGTCTGCCTCATCATTAAATTCCCTGAGCAATTCCTGGAGTTCCCCAGATTCATCTGCCACTAAACTCTCTAGTCGTTGCCTCTCTAGTTCTGCTATCTGTCTCTCCAAATAAGCCAATCTCTTTCTTATAGCCTTTAATACACTGGAGTGTTTAGCCATTGCCACTCCCCTGATGCAAACCTTAAAGGCTTCCCAAACAGTTTGGAGACTGTCCACAGAACCTAAGTTCAAGTCAAAAAACGTATCAATCTCCTCGCCCAGTTCTCCTCTGAATACCTTGTCAAGAAGCGAGTAAGGGGGGAAACGCCATGTGAATGGAGGAATTCTATGTGTCGGGGTGTCGAGAATGAGCAGCAGCGGCGAGTGATCCGACAGGGTGCGCGGTAAGATCTTGCAGGATCGAACCAGCTGTAGTATGGAGTGTGTGGCCAGCCAGTAATCTATTCTGGTATGTATATTGTGATAAGCTGAGTAGTGTGTGTATCCGCCTCTGCCCTGGTATCTATCCCTCCAGACATCGACCAACTCTAACGGCACCATCTCTGCCTGTAGTTGTAAAGCGGCAGCCGCTGGCCGTCTAGTGGGACCTGAGGATCTGTCTAGCTCTGGGTTTAAGACCAGGTTAAAGTCGCCTCCCCATAGCATTCTAGCGGGCCCGACTCCCGTGCAGAGCCTGGCTAAAGCAGCATAGAAGTCCGGTGAATCATAATTGGGGCCATATACATTTAGCACAATAAGGTTGTGACCCTTCCCCACACACCTGGACAGGACATACCTCCCCTCCGTGTCAGCCTGCAATAGTGAAAGTTGCAATTTAGACTTAGGGTTAACCCACTTTAGGACACCTCTGGCGTGCGACGTGAAGCCTGCATGCGTGATGTTACCAGCGAGCCCTCTTGTGTTGAGCATCCTACTATTGGGAGTCAAATGCGCCAGGTCTACCTGATGTCTCTGCAGGTATTGCAACACCTTGTTCAGCTTGCGAAAATCATTTAGCCCCCTGACGTTCCATGTCATGGTTTTAAAGGACTCGGCTACCTCCGCCGAGCTTCCAAGATGATCCTCAGCCATACTCCCAGTGGTACCCTGCATAAGAACATGTAGGACTACATCCGCACATTGTAAAGGTGTAAGCGTGTCAGTGCAGTGCAGCCGCACAGTTACAGTGTGTTTACCACTGGGAGCCGATGCTGTCATACACTCTGTTTAGGGCCCCCAGTGTGAGCAAGACAACCAACGATTCCTGAGCCACCCTCCCTACCTCTGAGGTCCCCTTTCCCGGAATGAAGAACAATAGAACATCGAACGCCCCCCTCCACCCACAGCCGACCACCCCCAACCTGGTCAGACCGAGTCCCCCGCCACCCTCCTCCCCTCAATGCCTGCAAAACCAAACCCCAACCAGGGCCCAGCAAGGACCAAAAGAGCTGACAGCGCTAGGGCAGAGGCCGCCAAACATTTCCAGAAGACCTGCTCCCTCAGGTTGTCTCTACTGACACGGGTATTGATCCTGCCCCTACACCATCACCCCTCTCATCTATGTTTACTATAGCCAAGCGCGTGTCCTAGCAACTCGCTAATCGGAGTCCACTTGCGCCTCGCCTCTCCACCAAGAGTCATCAAAGTCCCATTTCGGCAGGGGGGTCACTACGTGGTACGCGAGGCTCATGTCCCCCAATTGTCCAACATTGCGCCCCTCAGCAGCGCCCAAACAGCATGGAAAAGTCTCACCTAACGTAGATTCCGTCACATCTCCCTCCAGCAGCACACTTGCGGAGCGCGTCGTAGTCCAGTGTTCTGATGGGCCCCCAGATTCAATCATGCCAGATGAAGTAGGTCACTGACCCCCCATTGGTAGTACTGTCCACCTAGTCCTATTCGTCGAGGTCGTTGCTGTGCTCCGCCTCCTCAGTCCGGGCGCTAGGACTGCTCCTTTGTTCTCTGGCCCACACCTTCAATGATTTCTGTAGTTCTTTAGGGTCCGTGAAGAAGTGAGAGTGCCCCTGCCTATTAATGCGAAGCTTCGCCGGGTACAACATGGCGTAGTCCAACCCAAGGTCCCTAAGCTGTTTTTTGTACGGGGCGAACTGCCTTCTCTCCTCTTGTACCTTCGCAGTGAAGTCCGGGTACAGTGATATGTCCATACCCTCGTGCTGTAACTTCCCCTTCTCCCGCGCCGCTCTCAGTGCCGCGTCTCTGTCTCTGTAATTTAGCAGCTTCGCAATTATCGGCCTGGGGTTGGCCCCCGGGCGTGGGCGCGGGCCAAGCGTTTGGTGTGCACGTTCAACTATAAACATCGGGGAGAATACGCCTTCCCCTAGGAGGGTGACAAGCAGCTTTTCAGCAAATAACTCCATCTTGCCATTTGCGTTGTTTCCGCCACCCCCGTAATGCGAATGTTCGAGCTCCTCGAGCGCGCTTCCAAATCTTAGGATTTGTCCTGGATGACCTGGAGCAATCTGCTAAATTGTCTGCGGTCTTTGTCCCATTCGGATTGCGCTTCCTCGGACTCAGTTAACCGCCTCTCCGACATGTCTAACCTTTCCGCATGTTTGTCTATCCTCTCGGACATACGGTCCATGCGATATGAGAGTGCATCAATTTTGGAGCCGATCGCCATCATACCTTCCTGCAGGCCTTTTTCCATGGTGGTCAGCATGTCTTTAATCTCTGCACACAACGCGCCCCCCGGTTCGCCGGCACGCGTTGGCGTCGCCTCCGCACGTGGCTCCGGCTCCTTCTGGCGCCTCTGCTCGAACGATAGTTTAGGCTGTGTCCTGTCTCCTTTGCCCATGATGGCGCGCGGGGGTTGGTGAGACCAATCCCTCAAGGTCTCCACAGGCAGTATCTATCCTGGGGCGCCTCAATCCGACCTGCACACCTCCCAAAGGTCGCAGAGACCCGATGCAGTGTAACACTCAGCTCACGGGGCTTCTTCTACATTTACTGGGTCACTTCGCTGGCAGGCGCCCCCCCGCCGGGGCCCGCAATCCGACAGAAGCACACAAGGCTAAGGAGGGAGGGGGGGGGGCAGAAAGAACCACTCCCCCCATTCCCCCTACCGGACACTACAATGTACACTCGCCCACCTGGTGCAGATCCTGGGCTCTCAGCTCCACGCCCGCAAAGCGATTCCCACTCCACTTGGCCAGGCAGATCGCCATCCAATCCCGGGGGGGCCTGTTCTCCACTCCGCCTCGGGACAGGTAACTGGGGGGGCCACCTGTAGTCAGGACGTACCTCCGGGGCACTCTCAGCCCAAAACTGCTGGTTTGCACACCATCTCGCCCGCTCGTTGTCCCCCGGTCACCGGGGGGGGGGGGTGCTCAGCCCCGATCCGAGGCACAGGTCCACTCCCGTCAGGACTTCCAAGGTAGGCCCCCGGGCCCCGTGCGCCGCCCTCCAGGAGCGCCAGACCCACCGTCCACAGCCCGCGCCGACCACCTCCAGAGGCGCACACAGCTGGTGTCAAGTCGCGGCTTCGGGGAGACTCCCCCACTCCACTGCGGTCTCCCGAGCACTGGTCCCGGCGCCGGCCGCACGCAGAGTGACGCACAGCGGGTCGCGACTCAGGAGAGGCCGGGGATCGCGGCCTAGTACGGCGCCAGGAGGGGCCTCTCGCTGCTGTCGGTGTCAGGAGTCTCCGCAAGCTGCAATCTTCGGCGGAGTGTCAGTGGAGGCTCTGAGAATGCCTCTCAGTGCCGTTACGATCTGGCTATGTCAGTTAAGGATCAGTACCAGGATATTATAGGGGTGATGGCGAGGAGCCTCTCGCTTATGCGTCCGCCATTGACGCTGGCAAGCTCCGCCCCCCCCATGGTATCTGTTCTCTTCCCCCTTCTGTAAAGTCTACAGCAGCACTCCTGTTGATGTTGTGGCCAGCCAATCAGAGTGCTTTCTCCCAAAAAGTCCCTCAGCTGATTAGAAGGCTTGAATGTTTGGATTTCAGCCTAATTCTCAATATAGTTATAAGAAATTTGATTATTTGTCGATGGAGTTGCAAAGCTTCTTCATAGAATAAATACAATCTTTGGCAGGGTTGACAACATAAATCACAAAATGAACCTGTGCTGGTTAACCCTCTGGACATTTGACATAATAGCAGTCTGGCTTAACTTAGAAGCAATATGTAAAGTAGATATGCAGCACTCAAACACCAATAAAAGATAAACACAACACAAGAATAATCCTAAACTAATTTAGAAAAATAGAAATCATTTTAATAAATTACATGACACCAAAACAACAAAAATCCAATCAGTAGAACCAGAGCATGTGAGTTTTTAAAGTTTAAGGTAAAAAGAGTGCCAAAAGAAGTATAATGCCATCTGTGTTATCTATTCACATTAGACAGGGACAAAGTCACAGGTTTAGGGTGACCGCAAAGGAGCATTGGTCAGGTACAGGAGCAAGTGCGGCCTGTTGCAAGTTTAATCTTTTGTCCTTAATGTGGGGAGAGCAATATGTGGCTCTGTGCTGTGTTGGGTCTATTGAGTCACTGATGACGAGCTGCATGGTGCTGTGGTGCATGGTTCTGCATCGAATTTGGTGAAGCTGTGATCTGTTGTGATACAAAGTCCCATATCATCCTGCATTGTTACTGTGTTAGATCCAGTGAAGCTGCGATCAGGAGGTCAGTGGTGCTGCGGTGTAAGTGTAAGGTCCTGCATCAGTCGGTGCTCCATTGGATCTGGTGAAAACTTCAGTTGAGCAGGCAGAAATGCACTCGGACTCCAGCTATGTCTTCAGGATATGGATGGACAACAGCACTTGGGGGGGTCAGGTCCCGTGCCCACATAGGCCACCAGAAGACACCAGGTCAGGTCAAGTTGGGAATGGCCAGATAGAAAGCAGAAGAGGTCGCTGGGAGCTTGTTGTGTTTCTGTAGCTCAAACAGTTCAGCTACTGAACTTTGACTTGCTAGGGTCCTAGGTTTAAGGCAAGGGGGTCTAATCTTCTTTCTTCAGACAACAGGGTGACCTTTCTTCTGAATACTCTCAGGCTTAGATTTGATCTGATTTCAGCTTCTAAGGGAGCCATTTGTATCCCCATTGTGAGCCTGTATGTGGGGCACACCCCTTTTCTAACCCTAAACTGGTTGTGGTCAGTTCTCCCCTTTCCCCTGAGTCTGGCTCCTGCCTGGCTAGAGAACCAAAAGGCAGAGAGGCCAAGGTGTGAGCTGCATTTGCCAGTGACCGGGCAGGTATTATGTCAATAATTGGCTAGATACAGCCCTTTGGTTACCCTTGGAAGCTCATGAAAGAGCTGGATACAGCCTCTCAGGCCATCCAGCTCAGGAGAGGAATGCCCTTCCCCACACCCAAGGACCCTTTGTCCCCTGTCTGGAGGCAAAACACATCACAGCACAGAAGAGTCGCAATCATGTGACACTGGACACTGGCAGAAATGCATATTTAATTTAGCCAACTATCTAAAGGTGTTATTTTCAAAATAGTTAAAATCCAACTTTACCATGAAATAGGATTTTAAATTGCAACACAAATAAGTATTTATCTAGCTGCTCCCAAACTGAAGCTATCACTTATTGAATGTAATAAAGTAACCCAGTAATAATCTATGGAGGGAGTATTTCACTACCAGGACATGTAAATTATCAAATATACATGTCCTACTTTTCATATACCATACCAGTGGCCACTCCTTGAGGGAGTGCTGTGGGGCGGCGGGGCGGGGGATGGACAGCGTGGTGGTATTAAACTCCGGCATATGGCCAAACGGAGTTAAGTAAATAAATAAAACTAACTACATTGTGCGTGCTGCAACACTCATCATTTTCTCCCCACAATCCTGATGTTTCAAGCATCACACTTGCTAGGTACCCACTGCACTTTCTTTCTCCATCAAGGATATGACAGAGCCTTCCACGCTGACTTTGCACAGGGCTCCCAGAGGTTGGCGAATCTACTTTACTGCTCCTTCTCCATGGTGATTAACCAAGTACTCCCTGATGCTCAGTGCCGATAACTTGCCCTTGGGGGTAGAGTGGAGGGGTTAGGCATTATCTGTATGCGTCTACACCCCGTTGGCTACTGAGCCATTTCTTCACAGTCTCACAAATCTCACCCTGGTGCGCAGTGGAAGGGGACTTCAATGCTGTGCTGGACCTTTGTGCTGATTCTACATGTACCCATCTAGACACAGGTGCCTGTCAACTGTCCAGCTGGGTGGACACCCTTGATCTATGGGACATAAAGACCATGTCATCCTGACAAAGACAATACACACACCTCAGCAGCCCATCACTCTCATGCATGCATGGATCTTGTACTCATGGCGGTCAATGACTGTTTGCTCATTTCGGAGATACAAATTATTCCCAGAGGAATTTCTGATCACTCCCCTGTGCTACTCCGTCTAGGCTTCAATGCTCCTCCTAGCGACCTTTGTGGTGCCTTAATGCATGACGTCTTAAAGACGAGAATTACTCTTTGGTACTCTCCAAAGAGCTGACATCACATTTTAAAACCAAACAGGAAACAGTGGAGTCAGTGGGCACCTTGTGGGCAGCCTGCAAAGCTACCACTAGAGGATATTCCAAAAGTATTCTCCAGTCAAAGGAAATAGACTGGCTCTAACACGTGGCTCAATTAGAGGCCTAAGCCCTGCAGCTGGGGACACAACTTCCTGATGACCCACAAGACGAGGTTTCTGCCAGCTCACAATTGCCCATGCCAAGATTCAGCACATATTGATAAAGGATATACGAGTGCGGGGGACAAGAACGGCAAGCTGCTCTACTGACTGGAAACCAGGCCCCTAACCTCTTGTCTGAATCCTGAGGTGTTGGATGCAGATGGCACAACCCTTTGCTCGATCCCAGCCATAGTTTAGGCATTTGTGGACTAATACCAGAAACTGTAAGCAACAACTCTGAGACCAGATGCCGAACAGTTCTCCCATTGTTGGAGAACATTCCATTGCCTAGAATATCACAGGCTGAGAGACATGATTTAGAGCAGTCAATTATAGTTGAGTAGATAACCATTGCCATCTCCGAACTGGCAACCAGAAAAACAGCTGGCCAGGGTGGCTACCCTACTGAAATCTATAGTGCGTATAGAGATATCCTCTCCCCGCATCTGCTTGCACTTTAGATAGACATACATAGAAGCTGCTAAAATAGACAATTTTCCGCAGGAACATGATATGGCCACCATTGTGCTCATTTCAAAGTCAAAACCTCCACCCAAATACTGTGCGGACTGCTGGCCCATCACATTCATTATTAGGGAAATTAAACGCTTGGCATGATACTAGCTATTCAACTGAAAATATTCTGACCACCCTAATATACCCTGACCAGTGTGGCTTTATGCAGGGTCGGGGCACAAGGCATTTCTTAAGTCAGCCTCATGTTGCATTGGTGCGCCAACATCTCCTGACACCGTCCATGGACCTACTGCTGATAGATTTTGAATAAGCATTTGACTCAGTGGACTGGACCTTTCTGTCTCAGGTCCTACAGAGCTTTGAAATAAGGCCTAACCCCACAAGGGCTGCTAGGACTACAGTGCGCACTACTGACTCTGAATTATAAGCATTCAAACAAAACTTTTCAATTTGATCAGCTATGTATTTAATACATTTTCATATGCTTAGGCCATCAATAAAATTAAATATTCAATAAATCAATTCATGTTAAACTTTCAATGTTGCTTTTTTGAAATATTTCATGAACCACCACCCAATGCATTTCGGGACATTCTTGTCCCTTCGTCAGGGGTTCCAGTTGACAACTAAAAAGAACAAGGAAACAAAGTAAAACAATGCCATACTGCATATTTACAAAAAATTAACAGTTATACAACGTTTACAAATTTTCAAATATTCGGCAGTGTGTTATTGCCATTCAAACTTCAGAACTTTATGATAACTCACAATAAATACAGGCTTCATCACAGTCATGAAATAAATGATCAGTTCAAAAGTATGTGAGAAATACATAATCATATGACTGAAAACACTATTAGACGGATAGCAATATGACCAAAACATACCTCGTCAAGATGTGAGGGACGCTATCTGAAAGAAGGACGTGCGAAAATAAACAATCACTATAACTGATTGATATGGAGAAAACAGACCTACAACTGCGCGTTAACTCAACACGTGCTCACCTTAATCAAGAAAAAGACGAACGTCGTGGTTCAGCAACCATAAAAATATAAAATGTAGACAACTCTGTTAGGGAACAAGTATCTGTCGTCAGTACCAACGCGATTACAATAGAGACATAACGTGTAACCAGTCATTTAGAAGCTCACCTCTCTCAAGACGAACATATGTAACCCGTCTGTATGAGGTTAAATATTCATCTGTGCCTGCAGGAATAACGGTAACATCAGTACCTATAAAAATATACCTAGTAAGTAAACCCGAAACAACTAACACATTACCTATTCTCCATTCAAGCAGTTCCGAACTGACCCGCCTTGCTGTTGCAACGATGCACTTCCGTGTCATCGTACTCGGGTTATATGCAATATTTCCGGGTAATTACTCGCAATCGACAACAGACTACACCTGAATCAAAATATCGCCTCTAAATATTGTTACGGCTACGCGCAAGTTATTCTTAAATATAAAACACGTCTCACTGTTACGCAAATGGTATTTCAACTCCCACATGTGTCACTATATTCTCGATCAGGGAAAGCCGGCACTACACAAAAAACCGAGCGTCATAATTCAACCGAAAATAACTTTATGCAACGAACAACATCCTAAAGGGACACTGTGTTTCTCGCAGTTACATGACCAGAGGTGTTATTGAATACAGGAACCCCGAACATAATACTCGTGTATGTTTAAACTGAATAAATCATAATTCTAAACTGCCTGCCTGCTATTTACACCTTATCATTCATAATGTTAACATCAAAATAATTGTGAATTACCTGCCTGCTATTTACACCTACTATATACACAGAAATAGACTTTCATAGGTATACACAATAATTGCTAACCCTATCCATTATGGTATAAACAACTAATATGTAGTCAGATGTGTTTGACTGGTGTGTTTAAAAGGATTCGTAGAGGCTTGTTGACACTGTCATCAAGCCAGCTGAAATGTGTTATAAGAAACAACTAATTTCAAATTTGTCATTTAACCCTGATGGGGTCAAAGTCTGTAGTTTTTTGATCCAGAAAGCCTCTCTACGGAGAAGGGTCTGATCATTATCTCTGCCTTCATACCGGGGTATTACTTCAATGATCTGACATTTAATTTGCACAATCGTATGTTTTTTGTCAATCCAATGTACTGCCAATGGTGATGTACAATTTTGGTTACGTATGCGACTTTTATGTTCAGATAATCTTGTTTTGAATTTTCTTGTAGTTTTACCTACATACAGAAGTCCACACGGACATTTGATTGAGTAAACAATGAACTCAGTATTGCAATCATAGGTATGATATAGTGGTATTTTTTCACCTGTCCTAGGATGTGATAATGTATTCCCCAATATCACATTATTGCAATTATTGCAATTCCAACATTTAGTAGTGCCACGAAAAGATCCTCCTTTTAGTTTTACTTTTGAGGGCTTTGATAGAAATTCTTTCAGATTTTGAGCTCTTGTATACGCACATAGTGGTTTTTCTATGAACAGGTTCCCAAAGTCAGGTTCCGCTTCCAATAATTCCCATCTGCGTAAGATGATTTTTTTGATGTCTCTGAATGCCGAAGAGTATTTAGATACAAATATCATTCTGTTGGTATTGGTTTTTTCTTTTTTTGTCAACAAAACACTTCTTGCCATATTGTTGACCTTGGTGATTTGTCTGTTAAGTATGGATTCAGGATATCCTCTTTGAATATATCTAGACTTTTGTTCAAGCAGTGCTTCTGTGCAGTCAATTGCATTAGAAGAGATGCGTTTGATTCTCATAAATTGGGATGTTGGTAGATTGTCAATGAGATTTCTGGGGTGAAAACTACTATATAGTAGTGCATTGTTTCCGTCTGTTGGTTTTTTGAATAGCCTAGTTTCAATGACCTGGTTTTTCAATTGTACCGTGACATCCAAAAAGGAAATTTCATCATGACTAATCGTGAATGTGAACTGTATCCTTGGATCAATTTGATTGAGGCGATTGATATTATTCAACAAGGAACTTTCGGAGCGTCGAAAAAACACAAGGCCTTCTTTCCAAACAGGGTCAGTCAGTATATAGTCATGTTCAAATTTTGCCACGAATGTATTGGCATACATGGGTGCTCCTGGAAGTCCCATGGATGTGCCATTCATTTGGTTATAAAATACATCCTGCCACTCAAAGTAACTGTTCATTAGACAAAACTCCAATAGTTGTAACACCATACATTTTTGACTTTCTAGCCCTTCATCCTGAAGTAGCGCCCATTCAACTGCTTCCAATCCAGATTGGTGTGGGATTGACGTGTATAACGCCACGACGTCTATTGTGCATAGTATCCAATCCTCTTTGTTGTTTAATGAGATGGCTGACAAACTCCTCAGGAAATCAGAAGTGTCTTCAATGTAGGTTGACCACTTACAAACAAAGGATTGTAAGAAATGATCAATGAATTTGCCTGGAGTTTCAAAAATGGATCCACAACCAGATACAATCGGTCGAAACGGAGGGTTGTTCAAATCCTTATGTATCTTTGGCAGGAAATAAATCCTGGGGCGTCTGGGATATGCTTGGTGTAAATATTTTCTTGTCTTGTCATCGATCCAGTTGAGCTTTTCTGCTTGCTCAAGTATTTTATCAAGAGTTTTTGAAATTTCTGTAGTTGGGTCTTGATCTAATTTCAGGTAGGTGTTTTCATCCGTGACATGTTCTGTGACTTTTCTTAAATAAAAGTCAACATCCATCATGACAAGGCCCCCTCCTTTGTCAGCCTTCTGGAAAATGATAGATTTGTCCTGTGATAATTTTTGTAAAGTGCTGTATTCAGCGCATGTCAAGTTTCTCAATTGTCTTTTGTATTTCAATTTGCTCAGATCTGTTTTCACCAATGTCTCGAAATTGTCCAGAGTTTTATGGGACACATGTGCTTGGAATTTACTTTTGGGTTTGAAGATTGTGATGGGTTCTTGTGATGCAACATTTTGACAAACATTTGTAAAAAAATGCCTCAAACGCAAGGTCCTCATGAATTGGAAAAAAGAGACTTCGGTCTCTAGTTCCGTTGTGTGGTATGTGCTCACAAACGAAGTACCTTTATTTAAGACTTTCTCTTCAAATGCAGTAAGCGTTTTCATTGAAATGTTAATTAGGAGGGTTTCCCTTGGCTCCTCAATCCGGTCTTTTTTTCGATTTCTTTCTCTTTTCCCACGTCTTGTTTTTATTCTGAGTGTTTTGACGTGGTGGGATCTGGTGGTTTGGTCTGATCCAAGCCTTCCTCTAAAAAAGCCACAGTTGGGATACTTTCAGTGGGTGCATTTTCAATATTTGCTGAGACACCTTGTTTAGGTTTCCTCAATGTTTGTTTAAGCAAGGAACCGGCAGATGGTCTTGATGTGTCAGTATCCTGGTCAGACACACCACTTTCTTCAGAAGATTGAGTTTGCGAATGAGGTTTCCTCTGTGTGTATCTTCTTTGGGCGTAAACCTCTGCCCATGTGTAGGCTTCATTGAGCTTGTAGTGTCTCTTTTGAACTTCCTGAGTTTAGTTTCCTGAAGCTCTTTCCCATATTTGTCCAACCTACTTTCCATTTCTGCCAAAAATGTTTCCCACGGTTCTGCTTCCATTCTTGTTGACAATTCTTCCTTAATATGATAAATTTCCTCCTCAAGATCTTTAATGGTAGTAGATAGTTCTTCAATAAGTAATAAAATAAGATCTAGGGAACACTTATTTAAGATGCTATACCATTTTTCCATAAAATTGACATTGCGGTTGAGTCTGAACAACATTGGCCTGATGGCCAGTCTCAAGCCTCGTGGAATCCTTTTTACCCGATGATATTGGATTAGGGTAGAAGCATGAAGTCTTTGGTTTAGCTCACGGCGAATGAGATATTCAAGTTGACGTAACTGTTGCGTCACTGTTCCACTTTGGGCATCAAAGTTTTTTGCTTCCTTGATCAGATTATATATTTTATCTGCCTCTTCTAAAGTATATGATTTAGTTGGTGCCCTATTCTCTGTTATAGAAGCGATACTCTCAAACGACATTTTAACTTGGTGCTGACACTCAATGTTTTAGCAGAAACGATATGTATGAATGTGGATGAATGTCGCACACGTTTCTACAAATTAATCTTGGTACTGCGATATGTGTGCTGCTCTGTATTAATGCCTGCCAAGCATTCACAATGAACTTTGAAATAAGGCCTAACCCCACAAGGGCTGCTAGGACTACAGTGCGCACTACTGACTCTGAATTATAACCATTCAAACAAATCTTTTCAATTTGATCAGCTATGTATTTAATACATTTTCATATGCTTAGGCCATCAATAAAATTAAATATTCAATAAATCAATTCATGTTAAACTTTCAATGTTGCTTTTTTGAAATATTTCATGAACCACCACCCAATGCATTTCGGGACATTCTTGTCCCTTCGTCAGGGGGTTCCAGTTGACAACTAAAAAGAACAAGGAAACAAAGTAAAACAATGCCATACTGCATATTTACAAAAAATTAACAGTTATGCAACGTTTACAAATGTTCAAATATTCGGCAGTGTGTTATTGCCATTCAAACTTCAGAACTTTATGATAATTCACAATAAATACAGGCATCATCACAGTCATGAAATAAATGATCAGTTCAAAAGTATGTGAGAAATACATAATCATATGACTGAAAACACTATTAGACGGATAGCAATATGACCAAAACATACCTCGTCAAGATGTGAGGGACGCTATCTGAAAGAAGGACGTGCGAAAATAAACAATCACTATAACTGATTGATATGGAGAAAACAGACCTACAACTGCGCGTTAACTCAACACGTGCTCACCTTAATCAAGAAAAAGACGAACGTTGTGGTTCAGCAACCATAAAAATATAAAATGAGTGATGTCACTGACCATGTCCTGAGTGATGTAATATGTGACGTCATCAGCAGTGCATTGCAGGCGCGCAAGTTATAGTGAGTCCAACTAACTATAACATGGGAATTTCAATGGTTTTATGTCAGTAAAATTTCCAGCTAACTATAACTGGTGTGAAACCTATGGTTTTTTCAGTGAATTTAATAGTTTTTTTAAAAATGTTATTCCTAACTATAACTGGTGTGAAACGTATGGTTTTTTCAGTGAATTTCATAGGTTTTTAAATGCTAATTCCTAACTATAATTGATGTGAAACCTATGTTTTTTTCAGTGAATTTCATAGGTTTTTTTAAATGATAATTCCTAACTATAACTGGTGTGAAACCTATTGTTTTTTCAGTGAATTTCATATGTTTTTAAATGCTAATTCCTAAATATATATAGGGCCTCAAACCTGTTTTTTTCAGTGAATTTCAAAGGTTTTTTAATCGCAATTTTCTATTGCTATCAAATATAATATTTTTTATAATGAATCCTATATTGTATATTTTATGTAATACTATTTTTTATATGTATATTCTTCATTTTTTTTTTTTTGCCCTGGAGCGCTCCCGGTGCGCATACCGGTGTGCACACCGGTAAGCGCAGTCTGGCGGCGCGCCCCGGTGCGCGCACCAGTGAGCATCCCATTAGCGCTATTGCCGCGAACGAAAACATCATCGTGACGTATCGCATAGCTGCATCCACGTGATACGCACTGCGTAAGCGCACCCGGAAGCACTCGAGCGCATATGATCGTGCTACGTAAGTGCCCCCGAGCGCGCCCCGGGGCACGTAGCGTAAGCGCGTTGGTTCATGTGACCTTTCAATAACACTTTTCATTGGTTCAGGACAGTTTTGGTTTCCAAATGATGAAAGCCCTGGTCATGTGACCTGAAAATAACACTTTTCATTGGTTCAGGACAATTTTGTTTTCCTAATGATGAAAGCCCCCACCTTTTTTCCTCATTCTCACTTTGTACGTTGAGTGAGGAAGACCTGTTTCCAAACCTATTAGTACCTATTTGTACTGAGAAATGGCTACAGTAGCAGCAGCAGCAGGAGCATCTGAGCCACCACACCCACCACCAAGAGGACCACCACAACACCACAGTGGTGGAGATGAAGCAGAAGAGGAGGAGGAGGAGGAGAGGAGGAGGTTTCTGCCTGAAGATACTACCCCATATAAGCCAAAGGAGCACATTATCTGGGAGTTTTTTTCAATCCCAAAGGACCTCAAGAAAGTAAATGCGCCAAGGGTTACTTGTCTAATCTGTGGCACTGAACTTTCCAGGGGGAACCCTAACAAAAAGTACTCTTTTGCAATCACACCATGATTCGCCACATGCAACGCTGGCACCCTAACAACTATGCTGCGGCAGAGGTCAGAGAACTGACCAGAAACCCTCCCCAATCTTCTCCCAGCACCTCCAAAAGTAAGCAACCCACTCCATCGGGTCCAGAGACAAGGGAGATGGTCCCAAACATACAAACGCAGTTTGGACAATACAAAATCGTTTGTATATTTTGTGGCAAAACAATTACCTATGGTGAGCAAAGCATTAAACTCATCAACCGTGCTGGTGACAACCATAATTGCCCAAAAAAACCTTAATTTGTTCCTGATTTTTTTTGCTCCAGTTGAGCCATTTACAATTCCCTGTTTTTTGTTTGTCCCCATAAAAATAACAAAAAAATATAAAATTGTTCATAAAAGCCAAAGAAAGTACAAAATGTTCCAAAAAACAATAAAAAAAATAAAACAACAAAAAGAAGAAAAAAAACAGTTCTTTTTAGAACTACCTCCAATTAATAAAAAAATGCTACTTTTTGGAAAAAATCTGTCATTCTTTTTTTCCCCATGGTATGCTCCCCGGTACGCTCCCTGGTGCGCGTACCGGGCGCTCCCCCCGCGCAAATCGAAAAAATATATATATATTTTTTTGCCCCGCAGGTCCCTTTCATGGCCACCACATCAAACCTAGGGGGTCTGGAGGGGTCTACCCTGCCCCCTTTTAGTCATTTCCCCCTTTGTTTTTGCCACCTCTTGTGTCTCGATCGTACCGAGACACAAGATGGTGGCCGCTCCGGACTGTTTGGAATGTTGACAGATACCCGAGAGCCAATCAGCTTTCCGCTCGCCAACTCGCGTAGCGCGCTGGAGCTCGCCCCGGTGCGCGTACCGGGGCGTGCTTATAGATATATATATATTTTTGAACCTAAATTACTTAAAATCCACTGGAGCACATATCTTGAGACATAGCAAAGGCACATCGGGCTACCAGTCCCTACAATTTTGCCAAGTTTGGTGGAAATCCATTCAGCCATTCGGGCTAAAAGTGAGTCCAACCGCCCTAAGGAAATTAACATGGGGAAAACACGTTTTGGGACCCCCTTTTATCTCGGCCCCCGCTTGACAAATCCTCCCAAAACTTTCAGGGAAGGAGCGGAGCGCAGCGAGGCAAATTTGAGGACAATTTCAGGCAGATTCCTCAACCGGCGCCAAAGTTATTCCCAATAGAATGTTGCGGATTCCCTATGGAAAACAATCCTAACTATAACTACCTACTGGCGACCGCCAGTAGGTAATATATACATATATATATATATATTCCCATAAACAATGGCGAAATGAACCAACGCCACTTGTATTCGGCGGGCCACAGCGGGGTTCGCCTTACCCCCGTAAATCCAGTCAAATAGTTGTCACCAGTATCCACAAGACAACAAGCTCAGGCCATTTGCATTCCAGGTGAGTTTTATTGGCATAAAACACCCAACGCGTTTTGCAGCCGCAGCCGCTTGATCACGAGTGAAAGTTTGTGTTTCTTTAATAAAGATATATACAAAGTAACAATGTGGTCATGTGACATAAACAGTGAAGACACACTCCCTTGTAGATTTTACAGGGCTCCTAAACCCATAAATGATAACTTACTTATTTACCATGATGATTTCATGCCCAAGTGGGCCCCAACAATACCAAAATTGTAAATCTATATTGCATAATTTCTTTCATTGTACTTGTTCTGTAACAGCAATAGTCCAAACAATTGTCACAATTTAATGTCCATATGTATACACTATTTTAGTGTCCATGGTTTCCAATATATTTGCCCCAGTGGGCATCAAGTGACCATTTCTTCATGGCCCTCACGGAAGGGTGCTGTTTTACAGGTATTCGCGCAGTCATTTATGTACAAATACAGCAGAATTTCAATATTTTCGTTTTTCTTCAAGGTGGAACCACCCATTATCTGTAACAAGAGAGTGTGCTAATTAAAATACCATCAGACAACACTTAACATAATTTACATTTCATTTTTTTTTTCTCTATTTTAAAAAGTTATTGTACAGCTTTCCAAGTTTAAACAGCAACATCTGACACACGGTTATTGATGGTTTTAACCCAGATGGACCGATAGTTGGGCATGAAATCATCATATTTTGCGGTAATTACGCAAATGTGGTCAAAATATGATTGGAATGGGACCACGTGTGGTATAACACGGGTGATGCTTTATCTTAAGTTATGGCCCACAGGGGCAATCAGACAAAGTGAGCGCAGAGGTAGCGCTCATGGGCACACCATGAAACGGTATGCGCTATGAACTTTGGGAGTTTTAGTTTTGGAAATGCGGGACTACAAACCAACGACGAGTATATATTGAATTTTCGTTTGTGTACCATTATTTTGTAAATCAGATACCGTGATTTATGGTAAATAAGTAAGTTATCATTTATGGGTTTAGGAGCCCTGTAAAATCTACAAGGGAGTATGTCTTCACTGTTTATGTCACATGACCACATTGTTACTTTGTATATATCTTTATTGAAGAAACACAAACATTCACTCGTGATCAAGCGGCGGTGTTTTCTGCCAATAAAACTCACCTGGAATGCAAATGGGACTGAGCTTGTTGTCTTGTGGATACTGGTGACAACTATTTGACTGGACATATATATATATATGTATATATATATTCACCACCAAAAAGCTCTTGTGCTTCGAGAGGTCACTCCCGTCGTCTGTGCTTCCAGCATGATTGGCCTCTTTTAGCTTTCATCTCCCATCTCCAGACATTCAACAGATCCCGACGCGTTTCGAGGCCACACCGCCTCTTCATCTGGGGACAAGACAGGAGCACACATACTTAGCTCACCTCCGTTTTTCAACAACTTTATTAATTGAAAAATACCACCCTCAGTGGGCGTGGCTTAATGTTCCAACCATCGAGCACGATGGTAATTGTAGTCCGTGAGGTGAGTTTTACATTCCCTTTAGTAGGTTGCATGCTCCTGCCATTTATATACAGTCCATTAGTATCCTTTAGTAGGGAAGGAGAATCGGGATCAAGAAGCTTTCTTTTTGTACAGACGCCGTACCGGATGGTGCAGAGAAGTTCTCCACCGCGGCATCTCTGTCTCCCAGTGTTGTAACTGTGAGCAAAGCGGTGCTCCTCCCCACGGCCAAGAACAGCCGTTTGTAAATGTTCACCACCAAAAAGCTCTTGTTCTTCGAGAGGTCACTCCCGTCGTCTGTGCTTCCAGCATGATTGGCCTCTTTTAGCTTCCATCTCCCATCTCCAGACATTCAACAGATCCCGACGCGTTTCGAGGCCACACCACCTCTTCATCTGGGGACAAGACAGGAGCACACATACTTAGCTCACCTCCGTTTTTCAACAACTTTATTAATTGAAAAATACCGCCCTCAGTGGGCGTGGCTTAATGTTCCAACCATCGAGCACGATGGTAATTGTAGTCCGTGAGGTGAGTTTTACATTCCCTTTAGTAGGTTGCATGCTCCTGCCATTTATATACAGTCCATTAGTATCCTTTAGAGGGAAGGAGAATCGGGATCAAGAAGCTTTCTTTTTGTACAGACGCCGTACCGGATGGTGCAGAGCAGTTCTCCACCGCGGCATCTCTGTCTCCCAGTGTTGTAACTGTGAGCAAAGCAGTGCTCCTCCCCACGGCCAAGAACAGCCGTTTGTAAATGTTCACCACCAAAAAGCTCTTGTGCTTCGAGAGGTCACTCCCGTCGTCTGTGCTTCCAGCATGATTGGCCTCTTTTAGCTTCCATCTCCCATCTCCAGACATTCAACAGATCCCGACGCGTTTCGAGGCCACACCGCCTCTTCATCTGGGGACAAGACAGGAGCACACATACTTAGCTCACCTCCGTTTTTCAACAACTTTATTAATTGAAAAATACCGCCCTCAGTGGGCGTGGCTTAATGTTCCAACCATCGAGCACGATGGTAATTGTAGTCCGTGAGGTGAGTTTTACATTCCCTTTAGTAGGTTGCATGCTCCTGCCATTTATATATAGTCCATTAGTATCCTTTAGTAGGGAAGGAGAATCGGGATCAAGAAGCTTTCTTTTTGTACAGACGCCGTACCGGATGGTGCAGAGCAGTTCTCCACCGCGGCATCTCTGTCTCCCAGTGTTGTAACTGTGAGCAAAGCGGTGCTCCTCCCCACGGCCAAGAACAGCCGTTTGTAAATGTTCACCACCAAAAAGCTCTTGTGCTTCGAGAGGTCACTCCCGTCGTCTGTGCTTCCAGCATGATTGGCCTCTTTTAGCTTCCATCTCCCATCTCCAGACATTCAACAGATCCCGACGCGTTTCGAGGCCACACCGCCTCTTCATCTGGGGACAAGACAGGAGCACACATACTTAGCTCACCTCCGTTTTTCAACAACTTTATTAATTGAAAAGTACCGCCCTCAGTGGGCGTGGCTTAATGTTCCAACCATCGAGCACGATGGTAATTGTAGTCCGTGAGGTGAGTTTTACATTCCCTTTAGTAGGTTGCATGCTCCTGCCATTTATATACAGTCCATTAGTATCCTTTAGTAGGGAAGGAGAATCGGGATCAAGAAGCTTTCTTTTTGTACAGACGCCGTACCGGATGGTGCAGAGAAGTTCTCCACCGCGGCATCTCTGTCTCCCAGTGTTGTAACTGTGAGCAAAGCGGTGCTCCTCCCCACGGCCAAGAACAGCCGTTTGTAAATGTTCACCACCAAAAAGCTCTTGTTCTTCGAGAGGTCACTCCCGTCGTCTGTGCTTCCAGCATGATTGGCCTCTTTTAGCTTCCATCTCCCATCTCCAGACATTCAACAGATCCCGACGCGTTTCGAGGCCACACCACCTCTTCATCTGGGGACAAGACAGGAGCACACATACTTAGCTCACCTCCGTTTTTCAACAACTTTATTAATTGAAAAATACCGCCCTCAGTGGGCGTGGCTTAATGTTCCAACCATCGAGCACGATGGTAATTGTAGTCCGTGAGGTGAGTTTTACATTCCCTTTAGTAGGTTGCATGCTCCTGCCATTTATATACAGTCCATTAGTATCCTTTAGAGGGAAGGAGAATCGGGATCAAGAAGCTTTCTTTTTGTACAGACGCCGTACCGGATGGTGCAGAGCAGTTCTCCACCGCGGCATCTCTGTCTCCCAGTGTTGTAACTGTGAGCAAAGCAGTGCTCCTCCCCACGGCCAAGAACAGCCGTTTGTAAATGTTCACCACCAAAAAGCTCTTGTGCTTCGAGAGGTCACTCCCGTCGTCTGTGCTTCCAGCATGATTGGCCTCTTTTAGCTTCCATCTCCCATCTCCAGACATTCAACAGATCCCGACGCGTTTCGAGGCCACACCGCCTCTTCATCTGGGGACAAGACAGGAGCACACATACTTAGCTCACCTCCGTTTTTCAACAACTTTATTAATTGAAAAATACCGCCCTCAGTGGGCGTGGCTTAATGTTCCAACCATCGAGCACGATGGTAATTGTAGTCCGTGAGGTGAGTTTTACATTCCCTTTAGTAGGTTGCATGCTCCTGCCATTTATATATAGTCCATTAGTATCCTTTAGTAGGGAAGGAGAATCGGGATCAAGAAGCTTTCTTTTTGTACAGACGCCGTACCGGATGGTGCAGAGCAGTTCTCCACCGCGGCATCTCTGTCTCCCAGTGTTGTAACTGTGAGCAAAGCGGTGCTCCTCCCCACGGCCAAGAACAGCCGTTTGTAAATGTTCACCACCAAAAAGCTCTTGTGCTTCGAGAGGTCACTCCCGTCGTCTGTGCTTCCAGCATGATTGGCCTCTTTTAGCTTCCATCTCCCATCTCCAGACATTCAACAGATCCCGACGCGTTTCGAGGCCACACCGCCTCTTCATCTGGGGACAAGACAGGAGCACACATACTTAGCTCACCTCCGTTTTTCAACAACTTTATTAATTGAAAAGTACCGCCTTTAGTGGGCGTGGCTTAATGTTCCAACCATCGAGCACGATGGGAATTGTAGTCCGTGAGGTGAGTTTTACATTCCCTTTAGTAGGTTGCATCCTCCTGCCATTTATATACAGTCCATTAGTATCCTTTAGAGGGAAGGAGAATCGGGATCAAGAAGCTTTCTTTTTGTACAGACGCCGTACCGGATGGTGCAGAGCAGTTCTCCACCGCGGCATCTCTGTCTCCCAGTGTTGTAACTGTGAGCAAAGCGGTGCTCCTCCCCACGGCCAAGAACAGCCGTTTGTAAATGTTCACCACCAAAAAGCTCTTGTGCTTCGAGAGGTCACTCCCGTCGTCTGTGCTTCCAGCATGATTGGCCTCTTTTAGCTTCCATCTCCCATCTCCAGACATTCAACAGATCCCGACGCGTTTCGAGGCCACACCGCCTCTTCATCTGGGGACAAGACAGGAGCACACATACTTAGCTCACATCCGTTTTTCAACAACTTTATTAATTGAAAAATACCGCCCTCAGTGGGCGTGGCCTAATGTTCCAACCATCGAGCACGATGGTAATTGTAGTCCGTGAGGTGAGTTTTACATTCCCTTTAGTAGGTTGCATGCTCCTGCCATTTATATACAGTCCATTAGTATCCTTTAGTAGGGAAGGAGAATCGGGATCAAGAAGCTTTCTTTTTGTACAGACGCCGTACCGGATGGTGCAGAGCAGTTCTCCACCGCGGCATCTCTGTCTCCCAGTGTTGTAACTGTGAGCAAAGCGGTGCTCCTCCCCACGGCCAAGAACAGCCGTTTGTAAATGTTCACCACCAAAAAGCTCTTGTGCTTCGAGAGGTCACTCCCGTCGTCTGTCCTTCCAGCATGATTGGCCTCTTTTAGCTTCCATCTCCCATCTCCAGACATTCAACAGATCCCGACGCGTTTCGAGGCCACACCACCTCTTCATCTGGGGACAAGACAGGAGCACACATACTTAGCTCACCTCCGTTTTTCAACAACTTTATTAATTGAAAAATACTGCCCTCAGTGGGCGTGGCTTAATGTTCCAACCATCGAGCACGATGGTAATTGTAGTCCGTGAGGTGAGTTTTACATTCCCTTTAGTAGGTTGCATCCTCCTGCCATTTATATACAGTCCATTAGTATCCTTTAGAGGGAAGGAGAATCGGGATCAAGAAGCTTTCTTTTTGTACAGACGCCGTACCGGATGGTGCAGAGCAGTTCTCCACCGCGGCATCTCTGTCTCCCAGTGTTGTAACTGTGAGCAAAGCGGTGCTCCTCCCCACGGCCAAGAACAGCCGTTTGTAAATGTTCACCACCAAAAAGCTCTTGTGCTTCGAGAGGTCACTCCCGTCGTCTGTGCTTCCAGCATGATTGGCCTCTTTTAGCTTCCATCTCCCATCTCCAGACATTCAACAGATCCCGACGCGTTTCGAGGCCACACCGCCTCTTCATCTGGGGACAAGACAGGAGCACACATACTTAGCTCACCTCCGTTTTTCAACAACTTTATTAATTGAAAAATACCGCCCTCAGTGGGCGTGGCTTAATGTTCCAACCATCGAGCACGATGGTAATTGTAGTCCGTGAGGTGAGTTTTACATTCCCTTTAGTAGGTTGCATGCTCCTGCCATTTATATATAGTCCATTAGTATCCTTTAGTAGGGAAGGAGAATCGGGATCAAGAAGCTTTCTTTTTGTACAGACGCCGTACCGGATGGTGCAGAGCAGTTCTCCACCGCGGCATCTCTGTCTCCCAGTGTTGTAACTGTGAGCAAAGCGGTGCTCCTCCCCACGGCCAAGAACAGCCGTTTGTAAATGTTCACCACCAAAAAGCTCTTGTGCTTCGAGAGGTCACTCCCGTCGTCTGTGCTTCCAGCATGATTGGCCTCTTTTAGCTTCCATCTCCCATCTCCAGACATTCAACAGATCCCGACGCGTTTCGAGGCCACACCGCCTCTTCATCTGGGGACAAGACAGGAGCACACATACTTAGCTTACCTCCGTTTTTCAACAACTTTATTAATTGAAAAGTACCGCCCTCAGTGGGCGTGGCTTAATGTTCCAACCATCGAGCACGATGGGAATTGTAGTCCGTGAGGTGAGTTTTACATTCCCTTTAGTAGGTTGCATGCTCCTGCCATTTATATACAGTCCATTAGTATCCTTTAGTAGGGAAGGAGAATCGGGATCAAGAAGCTTTCTTTTTGTACAGACGCTGTACCGGATGGTGCAGAGCAGTTCTCCACCGCGGCATCTCTGTCTCCCAGTATTGTAACTGTGAGCAAAGCGGTGCTCCTCCCCACGGCCAAGAACAGCCATTTGTAAATGTTCACCACCAAAAAGCTCTTGTGCTTCGAGAGGTCACTCCCGTCGTCTGTGCTTCCAGCATGATTGGCCTCTTTTAGCTTCCATCTCCCATCTCCAGACATTCAACAGATCCCGACGCGTTTCGAGGCCACACCGCCTCTTCATCTGGGGACAAGACAGGAGCACACATACTTAGCTCACCTCCGTTTTTCAACAACTTTATTAATTGAAAAATACCGCCCTCAGTGGGCGTGGCTTAATGTTCCAACCATCGAGCACGATGGTAATTGTAGTCCGTGAGGTGAGTTTTACATTCCCTTTAGTAGGTTGCATGCTCCTGCCATTTATATACAGTCCATTAGTATCCTTTAGTAGGGAAGGAGAATCGGGATCAAGAAGCTTTCTTTTTGTACAGACGCCGTACCGGATGGTGCAGAGCAGTTCTCCACCGCGGCATCTCTGTCTCCCAGTGTTGTAACTGTGAGCAAAGCGGTGCTCCTCCCCACGGCCAAGAACAGCCATTTGTAAATGTTCACCACCAAAAAGCTCTTGTACTTCGAGAGGTCACTCCCGTCGTCTGTGCTTCCAGCATGATTGGCCTCTTTTAGCTTCCATCTCCCATCTCCAGACATTCAACAGATCCCAACGCGTTTCGAGGCCACACCGCCTCTTCATCTGGGGACAAGACAGGAGCACACATACTTAGCTCACCTCCGTTTTTCAAAAACTTTATTAATTGAAAAATACCGCCCTCAGTGGGCGTGGCTTAATGTTCCAACCATCGAGCATGATGGTATTTGTAGTCCGTGAGGTGAGTTTTACATTCCCTTTAGTAGGTTGCATGCTCCTGCCATTTATATACAGTCCATTAGTATCCTTTAGTAGGGAAGGAGAATCGGGATCAAGAAGCTTTCTTTTTGTACAGACGCCGTACCGGATGGTGCAGAGCAGTTCTCCACCGCGGCATCTCTGTCTCCCAGTGTTGTAACTGTGAGCAAAGCGGTGCTCCTCCCCACAGCCAAGAACAGCCGTTTGTAAATGTTCACCACCAAAAAGCTCTTGTGCTTCGAGAGGTCACTCCCGTCATCTGTGCTTCCAGCATGATTGGCCTCTTTTAGCTTCCATCTCCCATCTCCAGACATTCAACAGATCCCGACGCGTTTCGAGGCCACACCGCCTCTTCATCTGGGGACAAGACAGGAGCACACATACTTAGCTCACCTCCGTTTTTCAACAACTTTATTAATTGAAAAATACCGCCCTCAGTGGGCGTGGCTTAATGTTCCAACCATCGAGCACGATGGTAATTGTAGTCCGTGAGGTGAGTTTTACATTCCCTTTAGTAGGTTGCATGCTCCTGCCATTTATATACAGTCCATTAGTATCCTTTAGTAGGGAAGGAGAATCGGGATCAAGAAGCTTTCTTTTTGTACAGACGCCGTACCGGATGGTGCAGAGCAGTTCTCCACCGCGGCATCTCTGTCTCCCAGTGTTGTAACTGTGAGCAAAGCGGTGCTCCTCCCCACGGCCAAGAACAGCCGTTTGTACATGTTCACCACCAAAAAGCTCTTGTGCTTCGAGAGGTCACTCCCGTCGTCTGTGCTTCCAGCATGATTGGCCTCTTTTAGCTTCCATCTCCCATCTCCAGACATTCAACAGATCCCGACGCGTTTCGAGGCCACACCGCCTCTTCATCTGGGGACAAGACAGGAGCACACATACTTAGCTCACCTCCGTTTTTCAACAACTTTATTAATTGAAAAATACCGCCCTCAGTGGGCGTGGCTTAATGTTCCAACCATCGAGCACGATGGTAATTGTAGTCCGTGAGGTGAGTTTTACATTCCCTTTAGTAGGTTGCGTAGGGCGGTATTTTTCAATTAATAAAGTTGTTGAAAAACGGAGGTGAGCTAAGTATGTGTGCTCCTGTCTTGTCCCCAGATGAAGAGACTTTATTCTGGAGGTCCCCCTACTACAATTACAAAAGGTGGTGTCACTTATATAATTATGGAACGACCTGCCACTGAACAACATAGATGGTGTTTTTAGATAATTCTGCTGCTTTTAATCACTGGTTTTTACCATTGTGTTTTACCATCACAAACACAGTGTGAGTGTGTGTGTTTTACACTGCACGCTGTAATCACTTGGCATGTATAGGTTGGGTACATCCCCCAACACCACCCTTAGCATGCCTCACTGTTTTTATATTCTGACGCTGACCCTGCCTGCTCTTTTGATGAGAAATATATTATTAATAATTATCTGTTTTTTTTCTCATTATCTAGGCATAGGACTTTCCACTAAGGTAAAATACACCTACACACCATACATGACACTGGCATGTTGTTGAGTTCTTTTTCTTTTCACCTCTACAAGGTCCTGATGAATCGCAGGTGACTAACCTAAGTGCGAGAAACATGTTGACCAATTGTTTTCTAAGGCTTCTCTAGGATCACTCTACCTAACGTGGTGACACCTAGCGAGCCCCCTTTTTTCACTGGTTTTAATTGTAGTAGGGGGACCTCCAGAATAAAGTTGTTTCCGGCACCCCCTGCTGCATTTTAATCACTACACCGAGCCTACCTGCTACTCTACCCACACACCCGCACTTCACCATAGGGCAGTTGGATAAAAAAGATCTCCGCTAAAGAGCCCCTCCTCGAGGTGAGCCCGTTGGGGATTGCACCGCCCCCCCAACGAGGAGCAACCGCCAATGATGAAGCATGACACCCTTTTGGGTGTGTGAGGCAAATACATCCAACAAAATGGATGCCCAAAGGTGTACTACTCACACCTTCGGTCACGTCAGCTTTTCCTAATCTTTCCCTCCTTTGAGGAACAGTGCAGCACCCCCCTTTTTGTTGAACTAATTGTACCAGATACGGGCACATGCTGTGACTGGACCTTTCACTTCCTCAAGTGATAATTAGTGTCTGTTGATCTACTGATCACTCTCCCCTTTTTGAAAAATAGGTGAATAGAGCAACATTTAATAAATAAAATAAGACACAAATAAAAAACATCCAATCAGTTGATTTGGGGTTATGAATTTTTAAAGAATAGGGGGTAGATGTATCAACATACCCTTTTGCGATTTCTAAATAGCGATTTTTAAGGAATCGCTATGTAGAAATCGCAAAATGGGATGTATGTAGAAAATCGCTATTTTTTTGCGATTTCTTAATCTTCCTTATTTGCGAATAGGCCCATAGGATTGATTGTGAAATAATTCTCAATTTGCGATTCGCAATTTGCTAATCGCAAATTGAGAATAATTTCAAGGGTGCAGGGGTGTCTCAAGGACACCCTGCTGCACCCCTGAAATTTACAAGTTTTTGCATATGGCGCACATACATGCCCTATGGGCATGTATGTGCGTCACATGCCACCTTCACAAATGCCAAATTGTGCATTTTTAAAAGAATTTGCAAATTCCTATCAACTATATGTTGGTGGTAATTTGCGATTTCTTAACCTAAATCCGCAATTCCAAAATGCTACATACATAGCATTTAAGAAATCGCAAAATTGTGATTCCTTAAATGGGATTCCTTATTTTGCAAATTTTTGTTACATGCCAAAACATGCAAAAAGACCGTTTGCGATTCGCAAACGCTTGAATTCTGCGAATTCCGGCCTTTACGAATCGCAAACAGCTTGATACATCTAGCCCTAAGTGAAAAATAGCACCTAAAAGCATAAAACGCCATATGGGTATATCTGGTCGCAGTACTGTGGGTCAAAATCAAAGGTTTATTCAGACTGTGTTGGCGTGCAGGTCGAATACAGTCCAAGATTAGTCCTGCTGTAGTCCCACTGAAGGTTTAGCTTCTCAAGTTTTGTGCCAAGAGTCCCCTTTGTGTTGGAGAGAGCCACAGGGAGTAAGGAGAGCATCGCTGGTGGTGGTCAGTGTGATGCAAAAGCAGGCCGGCACCGTGGATGGGCAGGCTGGAACTTCATGCTGGCAGCCCTCCACAGTTGATAGATGCTTGCTGTGGAAAGAGACTGGCTGGCGGTGGGTTGCATTGATTTTCTGTGCGAGCGGCGCAGTTCCTGTGCAAACTGGCTCATTTGGAGGACACAAAGAGCCCAGCAGCTTGATTTAAAGAGCCTGTGACCCACACTAAGGGTCCAGGCCCTGAGGGGCACCACTTGGGGGTCAGGAACTCACTGCAGCTGGGTCTAGAAGATATTTGGGGGGCCTTTTACTAGGGGTTGAATTCCACAGAGTTTCATAAAATCTCTGTGAGATTCCACAAAGTTCAGTGAGCAGGCAGAATCGGCACATTGCTCAGATTTTTACTGCTGGGAGCTTGCTCCGTGCTGCAGTTCTTTTACAGCAGCAGTTCAGCAGAGTGGCAACCCTTGTAGCGGCAAAGCAGTACATCTTCCTGGAAGAGTATCTACAGGTCCCAAAGTGTACTGAATAGCTGTTGTCTGAGATCCTCCATTTATACCCTGATGACCTGATTCTGAAAGGTGGAATAAGCTTCTAGACAGTGGCTTTGTAGTGCATAGAATTTCCTGCCTCCCCTGCCTGGTTTCAAGCTGGCTGAAGTGAGAATGCAGGATCATTAAGCCCTTTCTGTTAAGACAAAGCACAGGCTATTCAGTTGTAGGTGGAGCTGTGCCAATAAAGCCCTTCCCTATGGAAAGGTAGACCTAACTATAACTGGTGACTTCTATTCTTTAATTTTTAAAAAGAGTACTCTGATCTGAGCAAAAGAACATCTGGTTAATGATACTATACAAGTCAAGGGGTGCTTCGACTTGAGAAAGTAGTGTTCATGCCATACACTGAGCCTGCTACACACAAGAGTATAATGACACCCATGTAAACTTTTTACATTTACTCAAAGAAATAAAGTCCGGATTTAGCCAAGACATTTTGTCTTTAATAAATTGTATGTATAATATATTTAAAGATAGGGATTTCAACCAGTCCATTATAGCATGCAGCATAAAGCAATGGGCCAGTCTCCTTTAGCCACTGACTAACTTAACTATGAGTGACAGCCGTCTGCTCCTACACAGGGAACATATCAAAACACAAAGTTGTTCCCTTAAATGCTAGGAAAAACGACGACAATGTGTGCTTTTTGAAAACAAAAACGTTTTTTTTCTTTTAGCCAAAGTTTTTTTAGACTGACGGGGGCAACAGCTTTTGGGACAATAATGTTTTATGTTGTAATATTCTTCAGAAACAGTCCTTTTGATTCAAGATATTTATTCAGAGGTAACACTGGGATACTCATCTATGCCAGGCACCAATACACAGCGGACTCAGACAGGTTCCAAGATGAACAAGGCTGAAACCTTCTGGCATAGTTGATATTCTACTGCATTTAAAGATACAACATTTTGCAAAAACCATTACAAAACAAAAAAAAACAAAAGCCAATACCAGCACTGTGGGCTTTACCAATTTGTGCTTTAAAGTGGAAGGGTAGCGCATCAGTTATTCTGGTTGTGCGCATGTTCTCTTCACTGGTCTTACAGTAGGGCCTGTGACCAAAATGCTCTTGCTTTAATCATTTGCATCTATGTTTTAGACCAAGAATAATTTACTTTACCTAAGAAAAGGATGGCCAAGTAGGAGCAATGAGTAATTTATGCCACAGATTATGGCAGATAATACTTGGGATAAAGTTCTCACGTTTCTTTAAATCTGTGTGAATTGTGTTTTGGCTGCAAGTGTGCTGATGCTGTGGACGCCGAGCCCGGTGGCAAAGGAGGTGACTCTGTAACTCTGTGATTTTTAATGATTGATTGCTGGTATGAGTCAACATGACAATTATCTGGTCTGATGCATTCTGGAGGTGGAATTGGGTCCCGTGCCCTGATGAAATTGCCACAAACGTTTTGGCAATGAAACATGTCGGCCGTTCAGGTTGTGGTGGTGAGCCTCAGCAAGGCCTACCATTGCAAGGGATTCGCCCTTCTCAGCACAGAGTCCTCAGACCAATAGGAAGAAGTTGGCACAGAAACTGTAATAGAAAAGACAGAGTTTATTAAACCTCATGAGGTGGAACTACATTCACACAACACCCTTAGGTAATGCATGAAGTAGCACACTATATGATATCTTTGTTTTAAATGAGTACCAATACGCCAGAAACTAAAAGTATGAGCTGTGTATTTCCGTAACTCAATTTTTACTTTTTGGGAGAACCGCAGCGGGCCTCCTCCTTTTACGGGGGTCTTTAGGGATTGATTATTTAGACTTGAACAAATATCACTTCTTACTTATAGATATCTTTGGGAGTTCTTTTTGTGTTGCAGTCTTGGAAGTGCCAATGATGACACAGTGAGGTAATTGGTGAGTACCTGCCAACTGCTCCCATAGTGTTGCTTACGTGTGGCACTTCCTCGAACCACCTCACTTTTTTGTTCTCCTTTGAACACCTCTTTGATTTGAATACTTGTCAAACATCATTTGTACACTGGCCTGCTTCCTAAAATGTTTTTATGTTTATAAAAAAAGACACACAGTTGGGGGAAATATGATTAAATATCAATTTCTGGCTCACCAGGATAAAGAAGGAGCAATGTGACATTTGTCTAGAACTTTTGAAGTAGCTATATGTTTCATAATCAGGGTTTTGTTTTTTTGATCCAAGATAAACAAGCCAACATGACAAAACAAAAACAAAAGGTAGGCAGCCAACACAAGCACTGTGAGCTTTACCAATGCTTGCTTTAAAGTGGAAGGGAGAAGTGTGGCTCACTGGTTAGAGGAGGCAGACCTGGAGGCAGAGGTCAGCCCGGGAACAGGGTTTAATTCCCGGCTCGCGGGCTCTTGAGTCCAAAAATGTCCACGGACTCGACAATTCTCGCTCTGGTGCCTACTCGATTCACGGGTTCACACTCTGCGACTCTGGGCAATAGCTTGCTTAATCTCCACAACGGCCCCTTGCAGCGGGATGCCTGGCTTTCACCTTGCAGATACCCTGCCGGGGTATCTCACAAGGGAATACCAGGACGGGTTCCCTAAGCAAGCGCCTTGATGCCTTTGGGTGATATGTGCGCTATATAAATCGCAATACATATACATACACATATACATTAGGTATTTTTGTTGTCAGCGGCTTAGCTAGGGGTGGTGGTAGGGGCGATCCGCCCCAGGTGGCACTATTTTGGGGGCGGCACAGTGCACACATTACGTGCAGTTATGGTACTGCACTGTGCAAGCGCGCCTGCTTACAAATGCTGCAGTGCACGCCACACACGCACCACCTCGCATAGTGTTGGTGGTGCGATGTGTGGCTTATCCAATTTGTGGGTCCTGATCCAGCACTGTCCCAAACCAAACCTCCAAACCATCACTTTAAATCCTAGAAGCTATCACATTTTACTCGTCGGTGGGGCCCATAACACCACAAGTCATTCAATCACACAAATCACCCTGCTCCCAGGATCAGTGAAAAACCAGAGGATATGATGCTGGACTTTTAGCGGAGTGTCTTACTTCATCTATTTAATCTACATTTTGTACACTATATACATATGCGCCACTATTTCGTCAATGGATCAGTTAGTAAAAGTTAACTATTGGACAACAAGGCCAGCTCAATTCTCCATTTATTTAATTTTTATTTAAAGATTTATCTTGTAGCATGACCTATTTCACTTAACCTTAATTCTAACACCCTTAAAACATTTAATTAACCTAAAGAAAAAGAAAGTTACATTCAAACAGTTTACATTTATTAGCAGGATAGTTCGGAATATAAGTCAAAACCATATTACCAATGTTATCCGCAATGGAATTCAGCATTAGTGAAGAATAGTTCCCAAATACAGCCTCTCTATTCTTTCTCGATGTTCACCTCCCATCAAGACTCCGTCCCCATCAAAAGTTAAAGTCAGGAAAATGTTCAAAGTCTTACACCATGGAAAAATCAATCAGTCCGACAGCATGTCGTGGTGCAGAAAATAATTCAAAAGCAAGCTCTCTTCTCTTCATCAAACAACCTCTTTTATACCCTTTTCCCCTAACTATCTATCTAAAATGTGAAACTTTTATGGTCCTCGCTCGGTTTTCATTGGTTCATTCAAGGGGTGGATGAGGATCACCTCATCTCCTCATTGTCCATATTTCCGCCAAGTCATCGTTATGTTCATATGAAAGTTCTGATTGTTTATTGTTACATTTTTTCAATCGTGTCTTTTAACTTGTCACTTCACCAAAAGTTCACAGGTTCATGACTCGAACCTCTCAAACTTGGCACCATACTGCTTTTCAGGCCCCGCTGACCTTGACCCACGCTGCACAGACACAGACTGCTTGCACATCTCTTGAGCATAGTCCGCATGCGTAGAAAACCAATATTTCGGAGTCTCGCAAACCTTCCATTTTTAACCAGGCATGGGCCATAAAGGGAACTATTACAAAAACAAACACAATTAAACATTAGATTTTGAAGTATAGCCCTTATGTTTACCTCCCCCGATTCTAAGACAACCCTGTTAGTTATTACCTAGCATTTAAGCTACATACACGCTTTGTTTTCTTTCCATTCTCCATCCTTTCCGCCAGCATCATACATCTAGAAAGCTCACATGCATAGTTTTCATTATATTATAGCATTTCCGCACTATTTTAGTAAAAGGACTTCACATAATTAATGGATTTAATTTGCAACACAAGCATATTAGTATCCCACGTGGATTTGTGTGTTTGCTTTCTATTCTACGTTCATTAATTTTAAAACCACACAATTAATACATATTACAGTTATGGAAAGTCAACTTCACGAGGGGTATACAAATATTTTTGTTTTCACCCTCGCTCCATCAACTCCCCCCTTTGGTGATTTATCACCAAATAACACCCAAAAATGTCATAAATCTTTCAAAACATGTTTCAAATTCTTTTAATTAGTTTGAGTTATACCCTAGAGTCTTTTATTTTCTTTCTGTCTTGTTAAAGTTTCTCCTTAAACTCTTCCATTTCACTGTCCCTCTTTTCACATTCTCTTTCTTGTCCCTCTTCAAATTCCTTTATTATAGACTTTTTAAGATTTCTTCTTTTTCTAAGTTTACAACCTAATCTTAAAACTAAAAATATCACCATTATTAGTGTTGCTGGAATTAATACTTTCGCTATTATGGATCTACATATTTCATAAAACCATTTCTTAACAGCTGAAAAACTTCTACCAAGTTTCTCAAGAGTACAATCAACCTCCAGTGGTATAATTTCTTCATGCAATTCCGTAAGATTTGTAATATATCTTTCAATGTTCTGACTTTGTCAGGAATGTAGGTTCAATAGTGCTGTACCTTCAAAATTCCATAGACTCCTCCCTCATTCGCCAAAATTATATCAACAGCAAGTCGATTTTGCATAACCATAGCTCTCATAGCAACCATTTCTGTGTTTACCACTAGATATCGCCCTGCAGTATCTGTTGACAAACAATCTACTATCGTTGACAATTTCCAAATTCTGTTTGCATTAAAGGATATACCCACTGCTGGTATCAATGCTCCAAAAACATCACCTATTATTTCTATTACACGTTCCCTTCTCCTACGACTTAAAGGTTTACCTATTTCATGAATTCCATTAGTTCCCCTATCTACATGGAAAATATTAGGAAAGACCAGACCTATATAACAGGACCCGTACCAATGATCAGGCAATCTATAATAAGCTTTGTTCACACCAAAAAATATATCCCAGGGAAAACTGTATCATCACCTTCTTTAAATCCCTAAACCCCTTTTTTAATATATGTATCTTCACATTGACTTGGTCCCACAAAATAATCATACACAGTGTTGTCTCTTCGAATACATAATTTTCCTAATAATGGTGTATCTATGTTTATAGCCACATTTACATTATGTCCTTCTATATTATCATCCTCAAATGTCCAGATGGTAGATTTAGATTTATTGGCTTTTTCCTTTCTCTTGTATTGGTTCCTTCTGTCCTCTACCATATTCAAAAGGCTTTCTCCTCATTTCTCATTTTATGTTTGAATGCATAATCGTGGGTCAATTCTTGTGTTTCTAAAAAATACTCTCAAAAAACTTTTGCAGGTTTAATGTGATTCAATTCAGCCACAATTTTCAATTTTGCAAAAATATCTTCAGAATTGGAAGAATAATACTCTAATTTACCTGTTCTGTAAAACAAACTAGCTAACACACTACAGGTAACCCCATATGTTAATGGAAGGTGGTGATATGTCACACCCTCTTATATAGAAGCTGGCAATTTCACACAGACGTAGCAATCACTAGCGTCCATGTTTCTGATATATTCAGATAATACTTTTGAAAATACATTCTTTGAATAGTCACTAATCGAATTGTCTTGATGTACTTCAGGTCTATAAATATGCATTATTGACCCTTCGACTCATAGGCCTTTTCGTTCATACTCTCATTTGCCTTTGCTTTTTCAAAATTTGGTCTAAAAGGAATTATAATAGCTAATTTTAACCATACCAACATTAATAATCCCATACATATTACCCACATTCTACACCATTTTCTAAAAATAGTACATTTCGATCTTGTTACATCATTAGTAGTCATCTCTTTTTTTACACAGCTCTTTACACAATCTTTTCTGTCTTTACATTGTTTCCTTTAAATTTCTTTTGCACTTAATAGTGTCCTTACCATCAATAAATTCAGCAACTTTTTTCCTTCATCTTTCTCTCTTTTGGTTTCCCAGTTTAGGTACTCCTTTTTTTTCTTTCTTTTGAGTTTTAATTCACTCACTTTCTTCATCTCCAATTTGACAATTTACATTTTCTTGACTGCTATTCACTTCCTTTATTGGAAGCAAAGCAATATATGTCCACTGAGGTGATTTGTATTTTTGATTTGGTCTTCTTACTCTTTTTGGCCTTTGCAAAATGTCTATCCTTTCACCCAAAAAATCCTTTTGACTGGTTATTTCATTTACTTGATCTTCTTGAATTTTTGCTTTATTACCCAGTTAAAATCTCAGACCATCATTTTCCTCAGGCCAATTATCTCCTTTACGTGGTTTCTTGGTTTCAGGTCCAACAGTGTTACGTTCCACTCTCCAAGCTCTTTTTCTTGAGCTTCTTCTCAATTGAGTTTCATCCTCACTATTATCAGACTCAGTTTCAGACTTCTCATTAGTTTCATTTATGGGGAACTTTATAATGTCTGTGTCAGAGTCCGTCGCGCCTCGCGGTAATAACGGGTACGGACTGGGTGAAAAGACTTCATATCCCATAATGCTCAGCGGCTAGGAGGCGGGGTATAAAGTAGACTACATTTCCTGCAGCCGGTGTCGGATATTTTGGTTCGTGGTTCCCCGCGTTCCTGTCGACCTTGCGGAGTGGTGTATTCCAACGTTCCAGTTGACCCTGCAGTTTGGACCAAGTCTGTTGCGAGCATTTCCGGCTTTGTTGCTTCGTTTCTGTCCTCCGTTGGAGAGCCTTTTCTTCGGCTATTGCGGAGGACGGTCTTTATTTGTGCCGCGTTCTCTGTTAACGTGTCTCCGTTGGCGAGCCTCTTTGCATCGGCTCTTGCGGAGGACACGCTTGCTTTACACCAAGTAGGAGAGTTGAATCCGATTCCGTTTCCTCCGTTGGCGAGCCTTTTTTCATCGGCTATTGCGGAGGAAACAGTTGTTTGTAGATAGCGTTTTCCATCGCTTTAATCCTCCGTTGGAAAGCCTTATTTCATCGGCTATTGCGGAGGATTCCATTTATTGGTCCCAGGCTGGGACAAAGAGTTTTGGTTTGATTTCACCTGAACCCACGTCGATTCAGGTAACCTTTGTTTACATTTCATTTGGGTGACGTAACCCTTGACTAGCTTGTGGGGAGATACTGTGTACTGTTACTATTTTTGGAACTCTGACCACGTTTCTTCAGGACCTTGAGGGAAAGTTATCAGGGTATGTTGTATTCTTATTTACCAGTATAGGTTGGCTATTACCGGGGTCTTCTGGGCTGGTTCAATAGTGAGGTTTGTGTTTACAGGGGAAGACAGACACAGGCTGGATTTACATATTCTCAGTGGAAGAGAAGCATCTCCTGAGTTAGTGCTGTTCGCATTCCGTTACAGGTATAGAGCTGTATATTCTGATTGATTGCCATATTAATAGAAGACAGTCAGGAGAATAGATACCAATCAATTATTTGTTTGTTTTCTGTCTTCACAGCTCTCCCTCCCTGCAGTCCCCTTCCTTTCCTTCCTGTTATTATTTTTGCCCTCACCTGATCCTTCTCTAGCCCACGGCTATAATAGCATTCGGGGCTTGGATAGATCTGGAGGTGGCCTACTTGTACCACAAGCTGATCCTGAGGACGGAGAGGATAACAGAATATCCGACCCAAGAATTGTATTCCTCCCGATCAGATTGAGGGTTATGGCTACTCTGGACGAGGTGATGGCTGCTTTAGTCGTGGTGCAATCTGAGTTGATAGCATCCAGACAAGAAAGCACTGAATTAAGGAACCGGTTAGATAACATCCAGAAAAACCCTTTTAGCGCTGGGGCTTCAGGGTGTGGTACCGCCGGTTCAGTAGTGGTGGAGATCCCCCCTAGCATTCCGTTAGCACAACCAGAACGATTTAACGGAGATGCTGGGTCAGTGCAAGTGTTTTTGACGCAAGCAATGATGCATTTTTCATGCAAACCCCGATCATTCCCCACCAACCAGTCAAAGGTTGCGTTCGTCATTTCGTATTTAGTAGGGGACGCGGCTCAATGGGCTGTTCCGATAGTCCAGAGAAATGACCCAATGTTACATGATTGGGACGCGTTCCAAGCCGAGTTCACGAAAGTGTTCGATAGAAGAGCAGATACGTATACGGCGGATAAAGAGCTATTAGGTTTACGTCAGGGGAATCAAGATATGGTGACTTATTTGAATCACTTCAGACATCTAGTTGCTGAAACTAAGTGGCCAGAAGCCAAACAAGCATCAATCTTTCATCAGAGTTTAACTGAGGAAATGCAAGACATCATAGCTCAAATAGACCCCCAACCAGTGTCATGTGAGGATTTGATCAATTTGGTGTTGCGATTAGATCATAGGATGAAGAATCATAAAGGCGGTAGCGGAGCTAAGAACCGGACCATTCCCTCTTCTGTACCGGTAAAGACCCCTGACAGTTCAGTATCTCACACCCCTGAGCCTATGGAAATAGGAGCTGTCCGTGCGGCCTTAACCGCTACCGAAAAGGAACAGAGGCGCAAGTTTGGTCTTTGTCTTTACTGTGGCAAAAAGGGCCATTTTGTTAGAGATTGCCCTGTCAAACCCAAGTTTTCCAAATTCCGCTTGAATAGAGGAGTGTCAACGGCCACAGAGAAACCGGCGGAAAACTGAAGGGCTCTGGGGTTGATGAAGGGGTTCCCTGGAGTCATGTTATTATCCCTTCTATGTTGAGTACGGTAGTGGGAGCGCAACATTTATTCATCAAGATAATATTGATGATAGGCATGATGGAGGTGCATACACAAGCCATGGTGGATTCCGGGGCTACGGGCTTCTTTATGGACATGAAGGAAGCAGAAAGATTAGGCATTCCTCTGATCCCTAAAGAAGATGGAACCGATGTGTTTGCAGTGGATGGCAGGAAACTGAATACAGGGCCCATAAGTTATCAAACGGCTTTAACAGAGATGAGGTTTGGGTATCACAGAGAAAGAGTTTCTTTCAGCATAATCGAGGCGCCGCAGTATGGGGTGATCCTAGGCATTCCTTGGCTGAAAAGACACAACCCTGACATCAATTGGGAAACATGTAGAGAAAAGGAGTATGGTCCTGGGATGCAGGGGAAGCTGGACCGGTTAAATATGAGCATCAAGAAATTTGCTAGCCCCCACGGTGATGATTATTACGAAAAATTAATCAAAAAACGCACAAACTAAGAAACTCTTCAATTTGTGCAGGTATTTTATTTAAACCTGTTGAAATGTTTTTTTTTTTTATCAAATTCAAGTTTTTATGGAAGAGAAAGATACTTCTGAACCACAATTATACATATTTACAACATTTAAACAACAAACATATATACAAATATTCCACAATCTTCTTTTACAAAAGCTACGTATTCACAAATATTTACTTGTTGTGAAATATTTCGTTGCCTTTATGAAATATTTCGCACTTTTGATTACCAAGAATAGAAACAAAAGAAAGCAACCCATTCAGTGCAAGGGAAAATGAATTCAAAAAACAATTGATAATGCAGTCAACAATAAATTTCTAACTTAAAGAAAAATTAGAAATTTATTGTTGACTGCATTATCAATTGTTTTTTGAATTCATTTTCCCTTGCACTGAATGGGTTGCTTTCTTTTGTTTCTATTCTTGGTAATCAAAAGTGCGAAATATTTCATAAAGGCAACAAAATATTTCACAACGAGTAAATATTTGTGAATACGTAGCTTTTGTAAAAGAAGATTGTGGAATATTTGTATATATGTTTGTTGTTTAAATGTTGTAAATATGTATAATTGTGGTTCAGAAGTATCTTTCTCTTCCATGAAAACTTGAATTTGATAAAAAAAAATTCAACAGGTTTAAATAAAATACCTGCACAAATTGAAGAGTTTCTTAGTTTGTGCGTTTTTTGATTAATTTTTCGTAATAATCATCACCGTGGGGGCTAGCAAATTTCTTGATGCTCAATTGGGAAACAGACACAATAATGATGAATTCCAAACATTGCGAGGAGCATTGTTTTAGATACGCACAGAGTCCTTCGTTTGCTTTGGCATGTGGGGATCAGATAGCCACGGCAGCAGAAAAGGCAGTAACTCTTCCAGAGGTATATCAGGACTTTGAAGGGGTATTTGATGAGGTACTGGCTGAAGAGTTGCCTCCACATAGGCCATACGATTGCCAGATTGAGTTAGTTCCTGGGGCAGTGATTCCCAAGGGCAGACTGTATGCGTTGACGGAACCAGAAAACGCATACTTAAGAACATATCTCGACAAACTATTAAAACTGGGGTTCATACGCCCTTCACGATCACCAGCAGCATCCCCTTTGTTTTTCATCCCCAAGGCCAATGGGGATTTAAGAGCCTGTGTAGACTTTCGAGCCCTCAACGCGGTAACGGTAAAGAACAGATACCCTTTACCTTTAATAAACGTACTATTGGAACAGGTGAAAAAGGCCAAGGTATTCACCAAGTTAGACTTGAAAGAAGCATATCATCTCGTGAGAATAAGAGCAGGGGATGAATGGAAAACGGCCTTCCAGACCAGGTATGGGTTGTTCGAATACCTGGTCATGCCTTTCGGGCTCTGCAATGCCCCTGCAGCGTTCCAGTTCTTTTTAAACGACGTATTGAGAGAAATACTGGATAGACACGTCATAGTGTATATAGATGATATACTCATCTATTCTGAGTCGGAGGACATGCACGTGCAGCACGTCAAATCTGTCTTACGTATCCTACAACAACACCATCTATATTGCAAACTGTCCAAGTGTGACTTTCACGTTACCACCGTAGAATTTTTGGGGGTTATGCTTACCCCTCAGGGGCAGGAGATGGCAGAGAGAAAGATTCAAGCAGTGCGAGATTGGACGATTCCTCGAAACGTCAAGGATGTTCAATGTTTCCTAGGATTCGCCAATTTCTACAGGCGCTTTATCAACCAGTTCTCGAGAGTGGTGGCTCCCATAACCAGACTGCTGAAAAAAGACCAAAGGTTTGGGTGGGATGAGAAAGCTCAGGAGGCGTTTGTAACTCTAAAGGAAGCATTTGTTACTGCTCCTATATTGACACATCCCAATTCCGATATCCCGTTTATAGTTGAGGCAGACGCTTCAGAGGTTGCGATAGGAGCCATTCTTTCACAAAGAAATAAGACCACAGGACAATTACATCCAGTGGCTTTCATGTCACGTAAACTTACGGGGGCAGAACTCAACTACTGCATAGCAGAAAAAGAACTCCTGGCCATCAAGAATGCATTCTCAGAATGGAGACATTTCCTCATGGGGGCCAAGCACGTGGTGACGGTCTATACCGATCACCGCAATCTGCAGTTTATGTCAGCGGCTAGACATCTCACCCCTAGACAACTAAGGTGGATGCTTTTCTTTTCAGAGTTTCATTTCATTATTACTTTCAGGCCCGGAGCGGACAATAGAAAGGCGGATGCCTTGTCCCGTCAATCATCCACGAAGTCATTGGATGCCATGGTAGAGACCCCTATAGTGGACCCTGTTAAGGTGGTATGTGGTATCCAACCTGATGCCTTTTTGCAGGGCATACGGTATGGGATTTAGACGGAATCTTGGAAGAGATGGTTGCAGACACATCCTGAATGGCACTTACAACATGGCTTTCCGATTAATCAGGGGCGATTGTTGGTTCCCACTGAATCCTTGCGGAAACAAATGTCCTCTTGGTGTCACAATTCTCCCAGTGCGGGACATGTTGGAGGAGAGAAGACTATGGACCTAATTCAGCGTAAATGTTGGTGGCCAACGATGAAAGACGATGTAAAGAGGTGGGTGAATGAGTGTGATGTTTGTGCTCGCGCCAAGTCAGATCACCGTCGTCCTGCAGGGCTTCTACAGCCCATGCCTACCCCTTCTACTCCGTGGGAGCGTATTTCATTGGACTTTGTTGTAGGGCTACCCAGAGATCAGGGTTGTACAGCAGTGTTGGTAGTCATTGACTATTTGACGAAGATGGGGCATTTTATTGCTTGTCCTCAGGTGCCTACGGCAGGTCAATTGGCACAGCTTCTCATGATCCATGTTGTGCGTCTGCATGGCTTACCAAATGTCATAGTGTCAGACAGGGGTTCTCAATTTACCGCAAGGTTTTGGAAGGCATGGTGCTCCTCTCTTCATATTGAAACGGCTCTGTCCACGAGCTTCCATCCACAAACTGATGGACAGATGGAGCGTCTCAACCAGACATTGAAACAATTCTTGCGATGCTATGTGTCTCAGGGTAAGAATAATTGGGTGGAGCACCTTTGGCTGGCGGAAGTGACATACAACAATGCGACACATTCTGCCACAAGAGCGTCACCTTTCTTTAGTACTTATGGTCATCATCCCCGGTTTCTTCCATTTGTACAGCCTTACACTGAGGAGACGGTGCCTGAAGCCGCCAGGAGGGTTTCCCAACTAAAGAAGGTCTTAGAGCGTGTACAGGACTCCCTAAAAGCATCCAAGGTGGCATATAAGAAAACGGCTGACAAAAGACGTCGTCAAGGTCCTTTGTATCAGGTGGGGGACTGGGTGTGGTTGTCCACCCGGAACTTCAGGTTCAGGCGCTACAGCGTGTTTAACCCTCGCTTCATTGGTCCGTTCCGTGTTGTGCAACGCATCAATCAGGTGGCGGTGAAGTTGCTGTTACCAAGTCATCTGCGCATACATCCCGTTTTCCATGTGTCCCTACTCAAGCCTGCAGCTGCGGTGGTGCGACGCCTCCCAGTCCCTCCCCCTCTGTTGGTCCCTGAAGGCCTGGAGTACGAGGTGGAGGGTATTCTGGACTCAAGGTGGCGGGGACGTGGCCTCAGGTATCTGGTGGCCTTGAAAGGTTACGGTCCCGAAGAGAACTCGTGGGAGCCTGCATCAGGTGTTCATGCTCCTCGACTGGTGGCTGCTTATCATCGCCAATTTCCTGAGCGCCCCGGCCCCCTTCGGCGCTCTAGGTGAGGGGGGATATACTGTCAGAGTCCGTCGCGCCTCGCGGTAATAACGGGTACGGACACGGTGAAAAGACTTCATATCCCATAATGCTCAGCGGCTAGGAGGCGGGGTATAAAGTAGACTACATTTCCTGCAGCCAGTGTCGGATATTTTGGTTTGTGGTTCCCGGCGTTCCTGTCGACCTTGCGGAGTGGTGTATTCCAACGTTCCAGTTGACCCTGCAGTTTGGACCAAGTCTGTTGCGAGCATTTCCGGCTTTGTTGCTTCGTTTCTGTCCTCCGTTGGAGAGCCTTTTCTTCGGCTATTGCGGAGGACGGTCTTTATTTGTGCCGCGTTCTCTGTTAACGTGTCTCCGTTGGCGAGCCTCTTTGCATCGGCTCTTGCGGAGGACACGCTTGCTTTACACCAAGTAGGAGAGTTGAATCCGATTCCGTTTCCTCCGTTGGCGAGCCTTTTTTCATCGGCTATTGCGGAGGAAACAGTTGTTTGTAGATAGCGTTTTCCATCGCTTTAATCCTCCGTTGGAAAGCCTTATTTTATCGGCTATTGCGGAGGATTCCATTTATTGGTCCCAGGCTGGGACGAAGAGTTTTGGTTTGATTTCACCTGAACCCACGTCGATTCAGGTAACCTTTGTTTACATTTCATTTGGGTGACGTAACCCTTGACTAGCTTGTGGGGAGATACTGTGTACTGTTACTATTTTTGGAACTCTGACCACGTTTCTTCAGGACCTTGAGGGAAAGTTATCAGGGTATGTTGTATTCTTATTTACCAGTATAGGTTGGCTATTACGGGGTCTTCTGGGCTGGTTCAATAGTGAGGTTTGTGTTTACAGGGGAAGACAGACACAGGCTGGATTTACATATTCTCAATGGAAGAGAAGCATCTCCTGAGTTAGTGCTGTTCGCATTCCGTTACAGGTATAGAGCTGTGTATTCTGATTGATTGCCATATTAATAGAAGACAGTCAGGAGAATAGATACCAATCAATTATTTGTTTGTTTTCTGTCTTCACAGCTCTCCCTCCCTGCAGTCCCCTTCCTTTCCTTCCTGTTATTATTTTTGCCCTCACCTGATCCTTCTCTAGCCCACGGCTATAATAGCATTCGGGGCTTGGATAGATCTGGAGGTGGCCTACTTGTACCACAAGCTGATCCTGAGGACGGAGAGGATAACAGTCTGTTCTCTTAGCAGAATCTGTTTTCTCTTTGGTCAGTTCTTTCACTCTGTTAGAAACATCTCCATATCTGGTACTTGAAAGCTCATCCTTATCGTGAGTTTTTTCCTTTTCACCAGTTTCAAGATTTCTGTTCCTGCTTTCAGAAACTTTCAGACTATCTTTCAGTACATATCTGACTACCAGTTTTGCCAGTACTTTGATCAGTGTCCACACTGGTATCAGACCTTAACAAATCTCGACTTTCAGGTCGATCTTCAGAATGTGGTATTTTGTTGATTTCACTCTCTCCTTGAGATGCAGAGCTTGCATCTGATATTTCCAGATGTCGACGAACAGGTTAAGCTTCAGTATATGGATTTTCATCTGATTCACCTTCAGAATCTGAGTCAGTTGTGCTCTCTGCTTTGTCTTGTGGGTTTTCAGGCTCAGGCACACGGATAGTATGACTGGCAGGTACCCATCTCATCACACCTGCAGTCGTGCTAACCAGAATGACTTGTCTGGGCTTCTGCGAACGAGGAACTAGGCAGTTCCTTCTCCTGTGTACCTTTATCCGAACCCAATCTCCATGGACTAGATCATAAGCTAGATGTTTTTCTTACAAGTTTGCCTGAGTTCCTACCTGATGGAACACAGAAGTTACCACGTCAGACAGATTTCTCATCACCCTTCCCATCAGAATCTCATGTGGACTGAATCCTGTCTTTTTATCAGGTATGCTCCTGAGGGTCATCAGAACAAGTGGTAAAGCATCAGGCCATTTCCGTCCAGTGGGCAAACACATTTTTGCAAGTCTATTCTTTATGGTTCCATTTACTTGCTCAACTAGCCCAGAAGCCTCTTGTCTGTAAGCACAAAGTAATTTCTGACAAATGTCCAGTGCTTCACAAATCATTTGCATTAACCATCGCATTGTCATTTAAAAAATTGACTTCTCGCTCCCTCTGCCGCACCCTGTTCAATCGTCCAGCTCCCCACCTTAGGACTCATCCATCGTCCGGCAGGAGTTGGACCTTGGAGGCGGAGTCTAAACATAAATGTCCATCATTAGGCGGAAGCACGCAGCGGGTGCACCGGCGACGCGCCAAAGGCAAGTCCGTCTGTGCCCGTCCACACCCGATCGGACCCAGGGGCCATGAACTGTGGCCAATTTACCTCTTATTCACCTAAGGCACTTAGAGCGCTAGCACAACAGCAAGCTCCTCTGGATCCTATCACTTATAACTGTATCCTGGCCAATGGAATTTTGCAAGAGCAGGTGGACCACTCTATTCTACCTTCTCCAGCCACCCCCATTCCTTCCACCATTGGCCCCACCTCAAACAATGCGATCACTCTTCGCATTCTTAATCTTAACACTCGCTCCCTGGTCAAACATCAGCTGGACATCTTCTTGCTGTTAATATCAGAAAAACCAATATCCTGCAGATCAATGAAACCTGGCTTACCCAGGATTCTACGCCAGATATTCTAGTGGCTCTCCCCACAGATTACTATATCCTGACTGTCAATCGATCCTCAGGGAAGATGGGCGGTGGGGTCGTGCCATTATTCACAAAAACCGTAAGTTCACCACTCTGAACTCCCTCGAACTGCCAGAGGCTGAGAATCTGGTCATCACACTAGGCTCCGACATCGGGTCTCTCGCACTGGTGCTTATCTACCACACTCCCCAGCACATGCTCTCCTTTCCTCTCTCCCTAAGCGAACAAATGGCCAACCTCGTCAAGAACCATGCTAGGATTCTACTTATCGGTGATCTCAACTACTGGTTTAATGACGTTCGTGGTGGTCCACAGGTGTCCGAACTTTCTGAATTACTTTCCAATCTAAACTTATCCCAGCACTTATCCTCTCCCACTCACATAAAAGGACATACCCTGGACCAAATCTGAATATGGTCTGACCACCACCTGATTGAATTCACGGTTATTTTTAGTGGCAGGAACAAGATCCCCATAGTGGCTGGAGGCTTGACAAGAAAATGGCGAACCATTGATAAAGCTGGTTTTATTAATACCTTGGCCAGTGCTACACCTATTTTTAACCCAAATATTAATGCCATGGAAAAGGACATTGCGGACTGGTTGCGGTCAGCCAGCGATACATACGTCCCTCTTACCAAATTTTCCCGTGCCAGATACTCTGACGCCCACAAATGGTTTACCACCGAACTAAAGGAACAAAAACTTAAGCTCTGTCAATCCGAAAGGAAATGGAGGGTCCACTACTCAAGTGTTGATAGACAGAAGTACCTGCTTGCTCGTAATGACTATAAAAAAAACTGTATTGACATCCAAAGCAGCCTATTTTTCCACAAGAATACTGAATGCCCATAATAAATCTAAGGACATTTTTCAAATTGTGAACGGCCTGAGCAGCGAGGAGAGAATTTTACCCACCCAGGCCCCCACTCAAGAAATGTGTAATTCTCTAAACAACTTTTTTCTGGACAAAATCACCGTCATTAAGGTGAGTATTGCTCCTAATGTCAACAGTGATCTTGTGGATGACACCTCCAGAAACCCATTCTCCCTGAATCACCTGTCAGCTATATGTCCCAATACGTTACTAGACCTCTTGACCCGTGTCAAATCTGGGTCTCCTAGTGACTACTGTCCACCCCTGGTCCTCAGGGACGTTTTCTCTGCACTGCCTCATAGTATTCTCCCTTTCCTATATGAGTCCCTCAGTAAAGGGAAGGTACCTAGCGCCTTCAAAAATGCTACGTAGTTCCACTGCTAAAAAAACCTGGGGCTGACCCTGAGAATCCCGCAAATTGTCGCCCTAGTTCCTTTCTCCCTTTCATGGCGAAGATCATGGAGACCCATGTGGCCAGGTGGTTCTCTAACTTTATAGAACAGTCCGAATACCTGGAGCCAAATCAAGCTGGCTTCCGGCCTGCGCACTCAACGGAATCGGTAATCCTTGTGGTAATTGATACGCTGAGACCTAAGGCTGACACGGGGACTTCACAGGTTCTGGTGCTCCTGGATCTTTCGGCCGCGTTCGACACAGTCGACCATAACATCTTACTGAACTGTGTTGAACAAGCAGGCCTCCAAGGCCCTACTTACAACTGGATCAAGTCCTTTCCCACAGGTAGAACCCAACCAGTACGCCTTGGTACTTTTACTGGCCCCAAAGTATCCACATCTTGCGGGGTTGCACAGGGTTCCTCCCTCTCCCCTTTGTTGTTCAATCTCTACCTTAGGCCACTGATCCACTCATTAAAGGACAGAAAAGTGACCATCTTTAACTACACTGACGACCTCCAGTTGTTTTTTTCTCTAGACTCCCCTAACTCGGTCGTGGATTTCAAAACCACTATGCTCCACATCCAGCAATGGATGGACCTTAATCATCTGAACCTTAACCCAGGCAAGACGGAACTGTTCCTGCCCGGGAAAAGCAATGCCTGCTGGGGCCCACACTTCTGGCCAAATTAATTTGGCCCCCCTCCTACCCCTTCCCCCTCTGTGAAAAGTCTAGGTCATAATCAATGCAGATCTTTCACTTAGAGGACAAGTGGGGTCAGTGGTGTCCTCCAGTCTCTTCTAATTGCGAAAAATCAGGAAGATCGCCCATCTGTTGACCCACCCAGCCCTTGTACAGGCGGTGTTACCACTGGTTCTTTCACGCCTTGACTTCTCAAACGCGCTTTACATTGGCCTGCCACAGTGTCTGCTTAACCACCTTCAAATAGTCCAGAATCAGGCAGCTAGATTAATTTATAAACAGCTGAGATGGCAATCGGCCAGGCCTTGTCTGCGAAAACTCCATTGGTTGCCTGTGGCACAACGGGCAGCATTTAAATCAGGCTGTGTGGCATTCAAGGCGCTGCATTGTAAGAGCCCTAAGTTCATCAATGACCTGGTCACAAAGCACGTCCCTAGGCGTAACTTACGCTCCGCCCATTTACATCTACTGTCCAACCCAGCCGTCAAACTCAAGCGGCAGGGAGGCCGCAGGTTCTTCTACCTTGCCCCCACACTTTGGAATTCTCTCCCACTTACAATTAGGAGCTGTGACAACCTTCTGGGCTTCAGAAGGGCCTTGAAGACTTGGCTGTTTAAGCAAGCCTACTAACAGCCAGGATGCAAAGCAATTACACAGAATCAGCGCCATGAAACCTTCGGTGACCGTGTGCTTTATAAGCTTCTGATAACATAACATAACATTGTGGAAATGTGTTCCACGGTCAGTCTCAATTTTTAATGGGAAACCAAAACGCGGAATGATTTCTCTCAACAACAGTTTTGCAACAGTCACTCCATCATTCCGTCTGGTAGGGAAGGCCTCCAACCAACGGGAAAATAGGCAAATGATCACAAGTACATATTGAAGCCGATTACAAGGTGGCAACTCGATAAAATCCAATTGCATTCATGTAAATGGACCTCCCTTCCGTCCTATGGTTCCCAAACTCACAACTATTTTTCTTCTTGGATTCAACTGCTGACAAACGAGACATCGCTGACAAAGGCTCTCAGCGATCATACTGTATTTGGGATTATACCATGTCTGCCTAAACATCCTAATCATGGCATCCCTCCCAATATGGGCTTGACCATGGTACATTCGGGCCATATTAGAAATCATGATATCAAGCATTACTGGTCTTTCATCTTTATAAACCCAAATTTTATCCTCTTCTCTTTGTCTACATCCTGATTTTAACCAGATGTCCTTCTCTTCCTCACTTGCTTCCTCCTGCATCTGTTTTACTTCCTGCTAAGTCTCAACTACTGTGGTTAGCATTAATGAACTTGAAACTTGTTCAGCTTTTCTGTCCAGATTTATAGATGCAAGATTTTTAGCACAGTACTTCGCAATAGAGTCAACAAAGTGGTTGCCACTGGTGACATCATTATCTCCTTTCTTGTGAGCTGCACATTTTACAACAGCAATTTTCTCCGGTAATTGGATTGCATCAATCAGCAAATTCACAAACTCAACATTTCTGATGGGGGATCCTGCAGAAGTTAAATAACCTCTTTGGGACCACAGTTGACCATAATCATGGACAACCCCAAAACCATACTGACTGTCAGTCACTATGGTGACCCTCATTTCTTTTCCCAGTTCAAATGCTCGAATCAAAGCAATCGATTCTGCTATTTGAGCAGAACGAATTCCTTTCAGACAAGATGCTTCCAGAACGCCTGCCACTGTACATACAGCACATGCAGCACTCAAAGCACCCTCATCTGTTCTCAAACATAAACCTTCTACAAACATTACATAATCAGATTCAGGTAATGGCTCATCTTTAATGTCAGGTCTTGGTTTGGCGCAATATTCAAGAACATCCAAACACTTATGATCAACTTCATTTCTCACCTCCACATCCATGGCATCAAGTAACAAAGTAGTTGGATTTACATTCACACATCGTGCAATTGTTATATTATCTGCACCCAAAATTACTTTGTCATACTTTGTCATCCTGTTATTGGTAAGGAACTGTCAGGTACATGCATCAATCTCGGCATTTGCGATTCCTTAATTGCGATTTTTAAGGAATTGCAATTAAGGAATCGCAAATGCCTATGCATTAAGAAATCGCTAAATAAATTGCGATTCCTTAGAATTCCTTATTTGCGATTAGCATTTTGCGAATCGCAATTAAGGAATCCCTTTCCATTCATTCCTATGGGCCTAGAGTGGAGAAGTGTGGCTCAGGGGTTAGAGGCGGCAGACCCGGAAGCTGAGATCGGCCCTGGACCAGGGTTCAATTCCCCGCTCGGCGGGTCTTGGGCTCAAAAATTCCACAGACTCGATAATTCTCGCTCCGGTGCCTTCTCAACTCACGGGTTCACACTCTGCGACTCTGGGCAATAGCTTGCTTAATCTCCACAACGGCCCCTCGCGGCGGGATGCCTGGCTTTCACCTTGTGGATACCCTGTAGGGGTTATCTCACAGGGAAATACCAGGACGGGTTCCCTAAGCAAGCGCCGGGAAACCCTTTGTGGGTAGCTGTGCGCTATATAAGCTCAAATACATTTACATACATTTACATTTACATAGGAATGAATGGGAAGACAATCTCAATTTGCGATTCGCAATTAGCTAATCGCAAATTGAGATTGCGATTTCAAGGGTGCAGGGGTGTCCAAAGGACACCCTGTTGCACCCCTGAAATCAAACAATGCACATATGTTGTGTACAGACAAAATTGCGATTCCTTAAAAGCAATCGCACTTTAAAAAGTCGCTAAAATAGCGATTTCTTCACTTTTAGGTTGATGCATCCCAAATAGTGATTTGGGAATCGCAAACGGCCGAATTTTGCGATTCGCACCGTTTGCGATTCCTAAATCACTTGATGCATTTGTTCTGTGCCTAGTGAGGAGAATCTCCACTGAATGAGGTACATATATCCTCAACGGATATCCCATCACTAGACCTTCACTTTGTTCCAAACTCACACTTGTAGCAGCTACTGCTTTCAAGCATCCTGGCAATGCTTTAGCAACTGGATCCACAACAGCTGAGAAATATGCAATTGGCTTTCTCAGTTTTCCATGTCTTTGAATTAGAACTGATAATGCACATCCCTCTCGCTCACTGCAATAGAGTTCAAACTCCTTCTCATAATCAGGCATTCCCAATGCTGGTGCTTCACACAAACTGGTTTTTAGTCGTTCAAAAGCCTCCATTTTTGTTTGGTTCAGCACAATGGGGGGTCTCTTGCATCTGCTCTTTCAGCATATGCAATGGTTTTGCTATTAGAGAAAATCCACTAATCCATTGTTGACAATAACCTACCATTTCTAGGAACATTCTCACCTGTTTCTGAGTTTTAGGAGGTTTAATTCCCTTATCATTCTGATTCTCTCTATAGTAATTTGTCTGATTCCTTGGGCAATCGTGTGACCTAAATACTGCACCTCTTTCCGACATAATTGCAACCTTGATGGTGACACCTTATGTCCTCTTCTGCTAAATGATTCAGTAATGCAATAGTATCTAAAACACATGCATCCTTGGTTCTTGATGGCACTAACAGGTCATCAATATATTGAACCAGTACTGCATTTCCAGGCATGTTTAAACTCTCCAATGATTTCTTTAGCAGTTGATTAAAGATGGAGGGACTCTCAGTATACCCCTGAGGAATTCGGCACCATGCCAAAATACGATGTCCAAACCGAACAGCGAATATTGGCTGGCTATCTGGGTGTAATGGAACTGTGAAGAACGCATAGATCAATGACTGCATACCATTCTGCAAGTTAAACTAAAACAATGCCTATGGAAAACGTTTTTTTTAAAAATATAACTTAATTATAGAAAAGACACCACTAACTGTCCTCTCCTAACCTACTCATGGTCATAAAGAAATAAATCTCAATTTAGTCAAGAGCACTTGTATTCCTATACAGACTAGTGCTACATTAATCACTCTTAAAAGAAATATCAAAGCTGTTTATTATTTCTTTAAGCTTATTTTTTTCTTTTTAAGTAACACTAATTTTTGCCAAAACACATATATATACAAACACAAATATATACACTTTATACAATACAACCAGGCACCTTTCTTGCTGGGGTGGTAGACGGAGTGTCGTAATTTGACAATGGCCGGGTTAGCGCTTAGCTTTGCTACACGTTATTTCCCTTCGCTTGGCCTTACTCGAAAACGCCATTTTGTATATCACAGCGGCCATTTTATGGAATGAGCGGCCTCGTGGTCAGCATGCTCCTTAGTCCGTTGTCCGTACCACTGACCACTCGAGTTTGCCCAGCAACAGGCTATTTTTAGTAACGGTCAAGCCTGTACATGCGCAGTTCCAACCGACCAGTCACCCCTCAGGAATGTGCCGCCAAACTGACCAGTGGGGTTGTAACCCCTCCCATGAGTTGGCTGTGCTCCAAAAATGACCATATATGTACATAAACTTTGTAACCTTGTACCGCCTATCTTTTTATTACCTGTAAAGTGTATAAAAGAAGGACTCACACCAATGTTCGGTGTGATACTTCTTGCATTGCCGAAGGGTGCTGTAGGAACGTACCACCACCCCATGGGGTCTTAATAAACTTGTCTTTTGTACTTTTCAGTTTCCGTGCCAACAGTTCTTTCGGTGTAAGTGGGTTATCTGCAGAGCATGTAGGCCATGGGAACCCAATACCACAAATTGGCGACCACGAAGGGACTCATCGGCGACTCGGATGCCCGAAGGAGAGGTTGTGACGAAGGATTGGAAACTCGCCATGGACGCGTACGCTGCCACTGAGTGACCCGAGTCTTGGCACCCACGGTGTTTTCTTCCTTTCCTTCTGATCTGACCTTCCAGGTGGCGCCGGTCTCCGACTGAGATCTTGATCGTCTGCGTTGCTGTACAGTGTCTGTTTGGCTGATTCGATTAAAGACCTTGGCAGTTGGAATCTGGATATTTGAGATTGGGTAAGATTTGTGATCGGTAAGGTAGTCTACGGACGCTTACTGAAGTTCTATGATTGTGACTATGATTTGAGTTAGCTAACATTTTGACTTTGTGAACTTTGAATATATGTGTAGTGCACTTCACATAGGCAGGCATGTAGAGATGTTTCTCTAACTTTGTTTTGCATTCTGAGCGGCACATTTGTGTGAAGTACTGTAAGTGCCATTTATATGGTATCACGCTTTCGTGATACTTTTTGAACATGCCTGTTTTCAGCACTCTCCGAGGGATGTGCTGTCTTGGAAATGGTACCACACTTAGGTTAGCGGAATCTCAGCCGGCTCCCCCAGAGGGAACTCCAAATCGTGAGATGTATGTCAAATTCGGCCTTTCCCCTATACTGTACAGTAAATTATGGCATAAATACACTAGAACTGATCCCGAGTTGCAATGGCCACTACATGGGTCGTTTGATTTGCGAAAGGTTCAATTTGTGGAGCAATGTTTGTTTCAGCGTAGGTCTAGACAGAATATGTTTGATTGTGTGCGAATGTGGGAGAAAGCGGTGCGTGAACGTATGAAGCGTGAAGTTGCCTTGGCGGACAAAGAGCAGCGCAAGGCTGCTCGAGATAAGGCTTTACAGCTTGAGGAAAAGGAAGCGCAGGAAAAGAAAGAGAGGGAGGAACGGGAACGGGAACATAATTTGCAAACGACTGGTCAATTTCCTATTCGACGACCACTTTATCCTGTCCTTAATAATGAAACTGATGATTTTTCATTACTAGATCGATCTCCGCCTCCGTACGTTTCTCCTACGGCTCCGACTGAGGATTCCGGTGATGAGGAGCAGGATAAGTCGGGGAAGGCGGATAAGTCGAGTGTCAGGTTATCGGCAGAGAGAGCCGCGGAGTTGCCTAGTCGTGCTCGGAAATTAAATTTAAATCATATAAGTGTGGCAGATGTTGTTTCTGAAAGGAGTAATTGGACAGAACGAGAATTGATGTGTTTTTTGAATACTTTTGCAGATGAAGTTGTTACTCGGTTTTGTAAATATTCAGAGACTTTAGGCTGTGTCGGTTCATCGTGAGAATTTGTATAAAGGTTTATTTGTCCTTTCAGATGTCGACACCTTTTTCAAGCAACTGATCCAGCTACGGGATGAGACGTCCGGATTGCGGGAAGAACAGAAAAAGAATAAGGAGTCTGTGCCGGGGTGCACTGAGCAGTCTAAGGAGTGTTCTCTCCGGGGTTCAGATAAGAATTCTAAAGTGCATGTTATGCCTATGCCTGAAGCTGCACCTTTGTATGTTATGTTATGTTATGTTATTATTCTTTTATAAAGCGCTATATCACCTTGAGGTATCTAAGCGCTCACGATGGACACATAACACTGGTAAGAACACGCAACCTCCCACTACGATGAACCCCAAGCTTCCAAGAAGAGCAGCGTCTTCAGGTGCTTTCTGAAGATGAGGAGATTAGTTTCTTTCCTCAATCTGACTGGGAGCAAATTCCATACTCGGGGGGCCATGCTGGAAAAGGCTCTGCCACCCTTGGATACTAGGCTGAACTTAGGGCATGTCAAATTACACGCGGCAGCAGACCGAAGGGTCCTATTTGGTACATATTTAGTCAGTCGATCCTTGATATAGATAGGGGCTGAGCCATGGACCGCTTTATGAGCAATGCATAGACTCTTGAATTTAACTCTCTGAGCTATTGGCAGCCAGTGTAGGTCCTGAAGTAAAGGCGTTGCCCTTGTGCGCCGAGGCTTATTAAAAATCAGCCTGGCCGCATCGTTCATCACTACTTGGAGTCTGGCTAAAAGATTGTTAGGTAGGCCCAGATACAAGGAGTTACCGTAGTCCAGCCGTGCCAAAATTAAGGCAGAAACAGCCAGCCTAAGGGTGGAGACGGACAGCAATAAGGAGAATTTCCGAAGCTGGCGCAGTAGACCGACACAAGTGCCCACCACTGCCGACACCTGCTGTGTCATGGACAGCAAAGCATCAATTTTGATTCCCAGACTTTTTACTGCTACCGCAGGTTCTGGACATGGCCCCAATTCAGCTGGCCAGAACCGATCGTTCCATGAATTTTCAACCAATTATCCGACATCCAGTTAATCGTAAACTTGAGAATGTCTTGCATTCTCAAATAGGCGTTCGGAGAGTGTTCAGTCTGGATCAGAATTTGTGTGTCATCAGCGTAATTGTAAACCCTACAGTTCAACTTATTTAGGGCTGCAATCAGTGGCTGTAGGTATATATTAAAAAGCAGGGGTGAAAGAGCTGAACCCTGGGGCACCCCACATGTCAATTTGGCTGGACTTGACACGAGGTCAGACAGTTGGACTCGCTGTGAGCGATCTTCTAGAAAAGAAGTCAGCCAGGCCAGGGCCGTACCCTGGATCCCAAAATCCTCAACCCGCGACAATAGTTGACAACGGTTTACGGTATCAAATGCCGCGGATAAGTCCAGAAGGACCAAGGCACATGGATTTCTTTTGTCAGCCTTCAATCTCAAATCATCCAACACCGAGAGCATCACCAATTCGGTGCTGTGATGAGCTCTGAACCCTGCTTGATTGGACTCCAAGAGAAGGTTGCTTTCTACGAAATGAGTGAGGGAGTGCAGGACATGTTGCTCTAAAATTTATAGAGAGAAAGGGTAGCTGCGAGATTGGCCTAAAGTTCTTAAAAACTTTTGGGTCGGCACCAGGTTTATTTAAAAGGGGGACCACCCGTGCTTCCTTAAAGTTGTGGGGAACCCGTCCCTCTGCCAAGGAGCGATTCAGCAGGTTGAGAATTTTATCCTCCATGCCAGGCCAACCCAATTTAAAGATTTTGGACGGGCAAGGGTCGGCTGGGGATCCTGATTTCACCCGATTCATTATAGTGAATAGCGACTCCGTTGTGAGAGCTGGAAGGTCCATTAAAGTACCCAGTGTTGATCTCGGGGATATGAGGGCAGGCTCAATAGAACAGGGAAAATGCGGGGTTTGGCTAATCTCTACCATCAGATCCTTTATTTTATTCAAAAAGAAGGCTTGAAAATCTTGACAGTCCTTCAAATTGAAAGGCGGGGTTGGGCCTTTCACTGTCCGCAGATCATTCAAGACTTTAAATATTTCTTTCTGCGGATTGGCCGCCTCCGAAATAGCAGTTTCGTAGAAATCGGCTTTCCTCAGGCGGATAGCCTTTTTATAATCTGCGAACTGTGTAGTATAGGCATCCCGGGCAGCAGGCAAACGGGATTTGCGCCAAGCTCTCTCGTACTTACGAAGAACTTGCTTTTTTTCTCTAAGAGCGTTGTTAAACCACAGTGCTCTTTTGCCCTTATCCCTCAATCTGATTTTATGGGCAGGGGCGACTACCTTCATAGCCTCCTTGATTACCGACACCAAGGCGATGCTTTCACTTTCCAGATTTTTCCCGCATGACGGGGGGATGTCCGACTGTGATAGAATAGCTGACAAATCTGCTGCTTTAACCTGGCTCCAGCTGCGTAGCCATTTCCAATCAGATTTGACTTCTGGCCGTTTTAAGGAAAGCGGAAAATGGCCTTCAATCAAATAGTGGTCTGACCAAGGACAGGGGGAGATCGCGAGCGGGGCCAAAGATGGACTAGAGGACCAAATCAGGTCCAGCGTATGACCCTTCTCATGTGTCGGTCCTCCCACCAACTGAGTGAGACCTAGGGACACTAAGACCTCTTCCAGGTGTTGGGCCTGACTCTCTTTTGGGGTCCTTTCCCAATGAAAGTTAGAATCACCGAGCACCACCAAACCTTCATAGCGGGAACGGAGGTCATGCACCACTTTCAGGAAGGCGTCCATGAACTTAGCAGATGTGCCAGGCGGGCGGTAAACTAACAAGAATACCACACAGTCTGTGGGAGAACAGAGTTTCACGGCCAAGACATCAGCACCCTCGATACACTCCGAACACAGGGTTTCAGTCTTCAGAGTGTCTCTAAACAAGATGGCAACCCCCCCCTCTCTAGTATTCTCTGGGCGGTTAGCATGAATGGCAAAGAAATTAGAGGGCAGGGCCGCCACCAGCTCTGGCGTTGAAGATTCGTTAAGCCAGTATTCGGTGACACAGAGGAGATCGACGTCATCCTCCTGCAGGAGGGAAAAAACCTCCAAACAATGCTTTGGTAGTGAACGAGTGTTAAGTAGTGCAAACCTACAACCCTGTTTTGGCGACGGTGCCAGAGAGGGTGGCCTGATTGCCAACTTCGAACTAGCAGGTGGTCTCAAGAGCCCTTCCTGCCTAAGTTTCGCCAGTGTTATTTCAGGTAGTAGTCGAGTTTTAGAAGCCCAATATAATAGGGACTGCCTAGCGTAGACTAACCGAGGCACAGGGGTACTGGCCCCTGGGCCCGGCCGGCCGTGGACGGGCGCAGACGGGCTCGCCTTTGGCTCGCCTTCGGTGCGCCCGCGGCGCGCCCGCTGCGCGTGTCCGCTGCGTGACGGCGCCGCCATTCCTGAAGTAGTTATCACCCAGGAAGGCCCGCCTCCAATAGAGGCAGAGCTATAGGTCGGTACAGCCCTCCACTCAAGCGGCAACAGCCGTGGTGGAACGGGGCTCAGGACCAGCAGTGAAAACACAGTATATCGTAAACACAGCCACAATGCAAAAACGAGTAAAACTATTAAAATGCTCGCCTGAGACTCAGGCACTCTCAGGTTTGTTATAAAATGTCACAGGCTTTATTAAAATATTCGGCAATGTGTGCAAATGGCAAGGCAGTGCAGGTTACGATAAGAATAAAACAGAATCCGGGAATGTGCAAATTAGCAGGTTAGAGTACAGGGCGCTCCGTAGAGAGCAGCTAGCGCCTTACCAGCAAAGCGTGTCCCTAAGGGGGATGGCACAGATGAGGATAAAACGTTGAAGGATGCGAAGGGGTACTTTATATATAATTGGGTGTATACGCCTTGGAATAGAGCAGATGTTATGGCATTAAAAAATTCTTTACCTGATCTTCGGAAAAATCCAGCTGCATTCTATGAAGGGGTGGAGGGGGCCATTTCCTCTTGTGTTATGACTCTTGTTGATATTGATCTCTTCTTTGGGTTAATTCTTCCGCCTGATATGTGGAGGTCGATTCGGAAAACTAATGATCAAACGATGTTTGGGGGAACTTGGAAAGAGATAAATCAGGCTGACTTAGATAGGGAGCCTGCATGCAAACCGTGTGACATGATTTTAGACCTCCCAGCGGCTATTTTGACTAAACTAAAAACACTTGTTCCTTCTAAAAAGATCGATTGGACTATGTTAGTCTCGTGCAAACAAAAGTTAGATGAACGGTATCAGATTTCTTGACACGTTTCGAAGAAGCGTTTCATGATTATAGTGGTCAATCGTTAACAGATGATACGGGTAGGCATCTGTTTGTTGATAAGTATGTGGCTAATCTCCTACCGGAGATTGCGAAGCGGTTAAAAGCGAGTGAAAGTTCCTGGACCACGGCGACCCCTGCGTCTTTGTTAATGATGGCTCAGTATTACGAATGGCAGGAATTAGAGGCTAAAGAAAGTGCAGATAAGAAAACGAAGGAATTGAAAACAAAGGTGATGTTGGCGCAGGTTCGCGGGACGCAGTCTAGAGGGAATGAGAGAGGTAGACGAGGAGGGAGTAATGCGTCGTACGGTCGTACTGATATAGCGGAGGACCAATGTGCATATTGTAAAGAGTTTGGGCATTGGGCTAACGATTGTCCAGTACTTCGTGAACAGCGTAGTCAGCGTGGTCGAGGAGGTGGTAGGGCGAGGAATAATTATTCAGGAGCAAGAGGTGGCGGAAGTGATCATGGTGGGTTTGAGATGAGGGGCCGTGGTCAGGATGAACGAAATACTTTTGATAGACAAAACCAATATCAGATCTCGGAGGGTGAGAGTGTGGAGCATCAGGATTATGTGCACGCATAGGATTGCGTAGGATGGGGTACGGAATCAGTTGAAGTGCCAGTAGATCAAAGAGATCCATATGTATCAGCGGGCATTTTGGGTTCTACTGATCAGTTTTTAGTTGACACAGGAGCTACTCGTGGTGCTTTGTCCAAAAACTTGGTTCCACGGGCTCCCCTGTCTGGTGAAACGATAACATGTATAGGGTTTGATGGCACACCCTCTCCTAGCCCATTATCATAACCTCTTGCACTTTGCATAGACACATTTTTTAGTTTTGGTCCATTTTTGTTGTCACCTCATACTCCAGATAACATTCTAGGCATTGATTTGCTTAAGTACTTTCGAGCAACAATACGCTGCGCTCCTGAAGGAGTGCGGGTTATTCTGAATGACAATTACCCAGATTCAAACAGATTTTGTACTATACAGGAAATAGAAGCATTAGCCTCTCTCCCTCATACGTTGTGGGCGACCTCAGATACGGATGTGGGACAGATGCTTATTCCACCTATTCGAATTACTGTCAAGGAGGGAGTACTTTTGCCACGTGTACCTCAGTATAAGATTTCTAGGGAAGGTGAAATTGCCCTGACACACATCGTTCAGGATTTGATCATTGCAGGAGTAGTGGAGGAAGTTCCTTACAATGTTTGTAACAGCCCTATTCTTCCGATCCGTAAGAAAGACACTGACGACAAAGTCTATCGATTTATTATTGATTTGAGAGAAATTAATAAAATTGTCATCCCTCAATACCCAGTGGTGTCTGATATCACGACATTGCTTACATTGGTCCCTCCAACAGCGACGACATTTAGTGTCATAGATCTCAAAAATGCATTCTTTTCTATTCCCATTCATCCCGATAGTAGATACCTATTTGGCTTCACGTTAAATAATAAATCGTATAGATTTTGTCGTGTTCCTCAAGGTTACACTGAAAGTCCTAGCATCTATAGCCAGGCTTTGAAAAGACAGCTTGATACATTTGAATTGCAATCCGGAGTAGCCCTTATACAGTATGTTGACGACCTCCTGTTGGCTGCAGACACTTATGCACAATGTGAGGAGAGTACACTGGCTTTACTTTCCTTTCTCGCTCAGAACAACAATAAAGTCTCTAGAAAAAAGCTTCAATATTGTAGACCCAAGGTGAACTACCTCGGTCATCTTTTGTCTAAGGAGGGGCGTGCATTAACATCAGATCGAATTCAGGCGATTCTAGACACACCAGTCCCCCGCACTCAGAGAGATGTACGTGCCTTCATATGATTAACGTCCTTTTGTAGACAGTGGATCATGGGGTTTTCGCACATTATCGAACCTTTGTTAGCGTTACTGTCCAAAACTACACCAATGCCCCTTGAATGGACAGATGAATGTCAAAATGCTTTCGAACAATTGAGACAGGCCCTTTGCTCTGCACCCGTGTTAGGTACACCAGACTACTCAAAGATTTTCACATTGTACGTGCACAAGAAAGATGGGTGCGCGTTATCAGTGTTAGTGCAAGCACACGGGGATAAGCAGAGGCCATGCGCGTATTTCTCAGCCATTCTTGACCCTGTAGCACGAGGATTACCTGGGTGTTTTCGAGCAGTTGCAGCAACAGCAGTAGCTATACGGCAGAGTGAGGGAATAGTATTATCGCACAAACTGTTGGTGCCAGTTCCCCATGCAGTAGATGCCCTGTTAAATCAAACAAAGACTCAATATCTTACCAGTGCACGTTTAACAGGATATGAGCTCACACTTTTGGCGCCACACTGAAAAGATGTGCTACCCTGAACCCTGCCACTTTATTGCCCTATCCGGTTGAGGAGGGTCAGGAAGAAAAACATCACGATTGTGTTTTCCTGACTGAGGAACAGACAAAGGGGCGTGTCGACTTACAGGATATGCCACTTCCAGATGTGGATGGGGAACTGTGGGTTGATGGATCGTGTTTGAGGCTGCCAGATGGCACGACTTCCGCAGCATATGCGATCACGACACTTAAGACAGTGGTAGAAACAGCACGAATACCACAGAAATCGGCTCAAGCAGCAGAGCTGATTGCCTTGACAAGAGCCTGCGAACTGAGTGCTGGCCTATGTGTGAACATCTACACAGACAGCCGGTACGCCTTCGGAGTAGCGCATGACTTCGGGCTACTCTGGAGAGAACGTGGGTTTTTGACCTCTCATGGAGTACACATTATGCACGGAGAATTGGTGCGTGATCTCCTAAATGCATTGCTTTGCCCAAAGAAAGTAGCGATAATTAAATGCAGTGCGCATAAAAAGATCACTGATGAAGTAGGACAGGGCAATGCATTTGCAGACAGTATAGCAAGACAAACAGCTATGTCTCGAAATGACTCCCCTATGTACGCAGTGAAGTCGCAGGCCGAGCGATGGCACGATGCTAGAACAGAGATACTAGATATCCAAAAATCAGCGACTGAAGCAGAACTTGTAACATGGGCAGCCGAAGGGATACTGGATGACGAGGGTTGTTGGAGGAGTAAGGACATGGAGAGATGGAAATTGCCGGCAGCTTACTTGCAGGTGATGGTCCAGATGACACATGGGTTAGCGCATGTGGGAGCTCTCGCAATTACTCGATAATTAACGCGAGTTTGGGAGCATCCTGAGATTGCCAATACTGCTAAGAGAGTAGTGCAGACCTGTTTGATATGTTTACAACACAATCCTGCGAAAGGGACGCATACTCCGAAAGGAGGTTTCGTTCCACCTTCTGCACCATTCGAGGTACTTCAAATGGATTATATCCAGCTTGAGCGCTGCAATAACCTTAAGTATGTCTTAGTGGTGGTGTGTGCCTTTAGCAAATGGGTCGAGGCCTTCCCCACAAAAGATAATACAGCTTTGACAACAGCTAAGGTTTTGCTCAAAGAGTGCTTCCCTCAATTTGGAGTTTGCAAATTTTTGTGGAGCGATAATGGTCCTCATTTTGTTGGGAAAATTGTGGAGTATGTACTGAGGGGGCTGGGGATCCAGCAGAAGTTTCATGCTGTGTTCCACCCTCAGTCAGCAGGTCTTGTCGAGCGGTACAATGCTACGTTGAAGTTGAAACTGGCTAAGATTGTGGCGTCCACGTCATTGAAGTGGCCGGATGCCTTGCCGCTAGCATTGCTTTCTCTTAGATCAGTGCCCCATTCTCGAACTGGCCTCACACCGTATGAAGTGGTGTTTGGAAGGCCTATGAACATATGGGGAGTTCCTAAGCCGCGATTGATACATGATGTGCCTTGTATAATGATGAACGATTATTTGGCACGATTAACAAATGATTTGCTTTCTATCCATCAACAGGTTCGAGAAGCGCTCCCTGACAATTCCATTGGAGAGGCTCACAATCTTCGTCCTGGCGATTTTGTAATGATCAAGTCGTTTGAGAGAGCGAACAGCTTGGAACCGAGGTGGCGTGGCCCCGAGCAAGTCCTCCTGGCAACCCAAACGGCTGTGCGAGTGACCAACAGAAAGCGGTGGATGCATTCAACTCACTGCCGTCGCGTCTCTCCGGACCTGGTGAATCCTACCGTGCTGTCCGACTACAAAGAAATTTTGGATAAAGAAAAGAGCCCAGCTGTGACATCGGCCGAATCTGAGGGAGCCTTCCCGGACCACACTGTTTCTGGACGACAGCGTTACGATCTGCGGCCAAGATAGGAAGAAGATTTTTGTGCGAGACTGGTTGGTTACCGCTCTGGGGTTTGTGAAACGGAAGCCGGGAATCTCAAGGGGGGGGGATCAGTTCTGCCAAGAGTAGCAACACCCGTCTTGACCCCGGACAAGAAAACAACGGCTACCTCGGAGCTCAGCACCACTGTTTTTGTTTTTAATTTTTGTAGTTGTATATTTGAGACTATTTGAGACATTGTGAACTTTGAACTATGGCTTCTTCTACATCACGAGACAAGAGAATTCTTGGTGCCATTTTGTTCGTATTGACAATTGTGGTGATAGCAGTAATAGCCTGGGTAGTAGAACTTGTGGTACCTGTACGAGAGCATTTGCTGCCGACTACCCCGGCTCCATCTGAACATTTTCACTTCACCTTACCCTACCATGAAGAACGGCACCAACAGACTTACTTGAACAATAGCTTTATTCAGATTTTGCATCATACTCATAATATGACGAACACTTCCAATTGCTGGGTGTGTGGGATGTTGCCTGGTCATCAGAAGAAAGGGGGCACTCAGCTCATCCCACTCCCATTCTCCCACAATGGTTCCTGCAACGCCTGGAATACTCTCCTATTCACTTTACGATGGCCAACAAAAGGGGGGGTGCTTTTCCGTTTAAACAAAATCTGTTATCATGACCGGGATGGGTATCCACGAGCTGAGGGTACTCGATTTGAATGGGAAGAGTACCGCCCCGATAATGTGTCTGCACCCCGCGTTTACAGCAATCAAAGGAACATTAATATGTCCAGTTCACATGTTATTAATGTTATAAATACCAAGGCTGATCTCTGCATACGTAATAAAGGTACAATCCCGGTTGGAAAAAGTGAATGTAACACCACACTTACATTTGACAGTCCAAATGGCATATCATTTGTGACCTCTCGAAATACATACTTTATCTGTGGTGATAGAGATTATCATCAGCTTCCTCTCGGATGGTTAGGCACATGTTATGTATCTTTTGTATTGCCCCCTGTATTCATTGCCCCACCAATGTATCATAATGACTATGTGCTCTATCATGACTTTGTGCTAAACCGAGTTAAACGTGCTGTGGTCTTGGATGACATTGACCAGACCGATACTGCCTTACAACAGTATGTAGATTTTAATCTGGGATTGTTTTCTTTTGTTGGGGCTGCTTTGAATAGTCGAAAAATACGACGACTGACTCGTGTAGTTGAGGCTGTAGCTAATGACACCGCTATTGCTCTAGGGAATATCACAGAAGAACTGCAAATTTCTAGAATTGTTACGCTCCAAAATCGTATGGTTCTTGATGTGGTCTTAGCTGATCGAGGGGGGGGGCATGTAGAATTATCGGAAGTAGCTGTTGCGTATACGTGCCAGATAATTCGCCATCTGTTTATGATGCAATTTCAAAACTTCACAAAATCGCTGCTGAAATACACCCGGACAATGGCACTTGGACTCTTTCGGGGTGGTTCTGGTCAATGCTTAGCACATGGGGTTGGAAGCTGCTGACAATTTTATGTATTGTAGTTGGGATACTATTCTTTGTCTGTTTATGTATACAATGTGGCCCTGCCTTATGTTCTATGTGTTTATCAGCATGTATTCCATCTAGACGAGCTCTTGCCCAAAAAGAAATGATGCTTCATACAGAAGTAGCTCAAATAATGCTAATTGACATTGAAGATGAGTATCCCGACTACGTCCACTATGAGGTAGCTTCAGCTAAACGCTAAAAGGGTCGTCTGTCGTAATTTGACAATGGCCGGGTTAGCGCTTAGCTTTGCTACACGTTATTTCCCTTCGCTTGGCCTTACTCGAAAACGCCATTTTGCATATCACGACGGCCATTTTATGGAATGAGCGGCCTCGTGGTCAGCATGCCCCTTAGTCCGTTGTCCGTACCACTGACCACTCGAGTTTGCCCAGCAACAGGCTATTTTTAGTAACGGTCAAGCCTGTACATGCGCAGTTACAACCGACTAGTCACCCCTCAGGAATGTGCCGCCAAACTGACCAGTGGGGTTGTAACCCCTCCCATGAGTTGGCTGTGCTCCAAAAATGACCATATATGTACATAAACTTTGTAACCTTGTACCGCCTATCTTTTTATTACCTGTAAAGTGTATAAAAGAAGGACTCACACCAATGTTCGGTGTGATACTTCTTGCATTGCCGAAGGGTGCTGTAGAAATGTACCACCACCCCATGGGGTCTTAATAAACTTGTCTTTTGTACTTTTCAGTTTCCGTGCCAACAGTTCTTTCGGTGTAAGTGGGTTATCTGCGGAGCATGTAGGCCTTGGGAACCCAATACCACAGGAGGGCTTCTTGAACGGGGCGAGGATGTTGGCGCAGTCGTCGAACCACTGTCTGAAGTTTTGGGTGGCAGCGTCTGTGTCGGTGGGGTCGGTGGGTGGGCTGTGGGTGAGGCTGTGGGTGAGGGTCAGCTGGTCCTCGGTGACTTTGCTCCAGCAGCGGCGAGGCAGATTTTGGGTGCAGTGGTGCGTGGCTGGTTTCTTGAATGTGAAGTGGATACATCGGTGGTCAGTCCAGTGGCGTTTGGTGGTGTGGTTGAAGGCGATGTGGGTGCTTGTGGAGAAGACGGGGTCGAGCATGTGGCCGGCGGCGTGGGTGGGTTCGGTGCCGAGTTGTCGGAGGCCGAGGTTGGCGAGGTTGTCAATTAGGGCAGTGGTATTGGCGTAGTTGTTGTTCTTGAGGTGGAAGTTCAGGTCCCCGAGGAGGATGTTGTCCGTGGAGGCGAGTGCGTGGTTGCAGGCAAGGTCGGCGACTGAGTCGCTGAAGAGGGTCCGGAGGTCTGTAGATGAGAGTTCCTCTGAGGGTGGTGTTGGGGTCGGTGTGGATCAGGAAGTGGAGGTGTTCGGCGGAGTTGAGGGAGTCGTCTGCGAGGGTGTTTACCTGGAGGGTGGACTTGTAGACGATCACAGCGCGGTTCACACTAACACAGCACGGTTCACAACGTACCAATCAGAATAGAATACGTTCCATTCTCTCTCAACCAATGCTTACACAACTTTTGCTAGTGCAACAATCAACGCTCACTCCGTTCTAGTCACGTGGACCAATCCCAGCGCGATACTCCTTACGTCAACCCTGCTCCGGCTTCTGCAGCTTCGGCTGACCCCTCCTTTACAAAATTATTGGCACACTGTATTTAAACCTTTATACAACTAAATCCAGTTAGTAATCACATAAAACATCTCCATTCGTCTGTTTCGCTAAAACCAAAGTGATAGTTTCCTCAAGATCATAGGTATTCTGTATTTCCAGTAGACAGTGCTTTCCTCTTCTCTACCACAGAATTTTACTTTTGCCAATTAGTCAAGTAGCACTTCTGTGAAATGTAGCACTGTACCTTTAATAGAATATTAGGTATGTCATTAGCCATGTCATGTATGAGCTTGTGATTTTAAAGTTCCAATTGAGTCAGTTGTTAAATGTTAACCTTGCCTGTGGATGGGACCGAGAGCTGAATTGATTGACACTATAGACAAAATGTCTGCTCCTGAAAGTAAAACAGAACTCATGAAGTTTTTAGGAATAATCGAATATTATGCAAAATTTATCAAAGGTTTTGCTAATTTAACTGTCCACATGAGGTGTCTGTTAAGGAAAGGAGTAGAATTTCAATGGAAAGATGTATGTGAAAATGAATTTATTGAGGTCAAACGAAGATTGAATTGTGCTCCTTCACTAAAAAGTTTCAACCCTAAAATCAAATCCATACTACTTACAGACACTAGCAAGAAAGGGCTAGGTGCAGTATTAAAGCAGAATGGTCCTGATGGTATGCGTACAATAATGTTCTTGTCTAGGAGTTTGAGAGATGCGGAATCCCGTTATTCTATAGTAGAAAGGGAAGCATTGGCTGTTTTCTGGGCGGTGCGAAAATTGAGGAAGTTTCTGTGAGGGTTGGAGTTTGATGTTCATACGGATCATAAACCTTAAGTGGAAATGTTTAGTAAAAAAGGGTTAGTTCTTGTATCTAGGAGAATAACTAAATGGGTCATTGGCTTACAAGAGTACAATTTTAAAGCTCATTACATCCCAGGAATTGGCAATGGAGTTGCTGATATTCTTTCACGTTTAGTATCCAGTGAACATGTGGATGATGAGTATTCTGAGTTAGATGAAGAATTGGTTTGTGCAGTGGATTATGAGTTTCTTTCAGAAAATAAGTGGTCTGAGGAATTGAGTAAAGATGATACATTATGTGAAGTTATGATTTTGATGAGAAATGGTTGGACCAATAACAAAGGGGGTTCTGCCTTGACTAAACCGTTTTGGGCAGTACGTAATGCATTGTGTGTTGATAATAACTTGCTGTTTCGAGGGACAAGATTAATTCCTCCATCTTGTCTCAGGAAGGATTTAATTGATTTGGTTCATGTTGCTCATTCAGGTTTGTCTAAAAGTAAGGAGAGGCTTTGCATGTCATATTGGTGGCCAGGGATGGATATTATGGTTGAACGGGTGATAAGAGATTGTACTTATTGTAATATAAGTGATAAGTCTTATACTGCACATACACAGCCTATGATTTTAAGAAGACGTCCGTGTGGTCCATGGCAAAACATAGCTCTGGATTTGGTGGGACCAATACAACATAGAGATTCTCAGGTGTTCATATTGGTGGTCATTGACATGTATTCAAGGTGGCCAGAGATATTTTTTTGTCATTTCATTTGATAACTTTATTTCGGTCAATGACCATAAAGTGCACATAAAATACAAACCAGCACAAATTGTTAGAACAATAAATAATCATTAGACATTTAAGAAGAGAAATATGAGTTATCAATAGAGAAGAACAATAAAATTTCATAATTACTAACAATTAAGTTAAAAATGTTTGTCTCCTACGGCACATGCTAAATAGGTATCGAGATACAGCAAACACAATGGGGGGATGAGTATCATAAGTCAATATTCTACATGCCTGGGAGAAATGCAGAAATTTTAGATTCTTACAGATTGGAATCAGCCAACAATTTCTAATTGCGGAATAAGCAGGACAAAATAACAAAACATGTGGTACATTTTCAATTTTGTAGTCACAGGCAGGGCAAACTACAATACTGGTTTTGGTCCATTTGGTTGTAAAAGACCTAATGGGTAAAGTGCCATGCCTTAACTGGAGATACAACTTTCTAGCAAGAGGGGGTTCAATTACATCCATGAATTCCTCGATTTTAGAGTCCGATTTAACTAAGAGGAACTCAGACGTTAGCCTGCCCATAGTTGCAGAGCTCAGAAGTGTTTGAAAATTCTGCATACGTATCAGAGCACGGAGTTCTCGTTTTGGTATCCCAGGGCAAAAGGTCTCTGGTTTTTCCCCCAAGTCCGGGAGACCCAGCCGGAGACTGTCTGCCCTAATATGTTCAAACCATGGTATCTTTTTGCTTTTCAGAGAAGTCCAGATCTCAGATAGTTCTGTTCTGTATGCGGCCAATTCTGGGACTGACCACAGCCTCTTCCAGTACATAATTGGTCTTGCACTCTCAATTTCCTCTATTGGCTCCATCTCAAGTTCCATTATTAGGGGGATCAAGGGTGTATATGCAGGTAATTCAACTAGATTTCTCATAAATGCTTGTTCCACACTTGAGATGGTCGATATTTTGTTGTGCCCCCAAAGCTCCGCCCCATAGATTACTGCAGTTCTAGCCTGGCAACAGTATATTTCCAAAGCCAGGGACACTGGCTTAAATGTTGACCTTTTGACTACTTTACTAATTCCCCCCGCAAGCTGTGATAGTTTTAGTTCAGATTTGGAAATCTGTGTGTTCCACTCAAAGTTCTCTGTAAGGGTAACACCCAAATAGACAAATGTCTCCACCCTCTCAAGGGGAATACCATGTAGGACCGGGGTAGGACGTGTCCGCTTAGGGGGATTGAATATCATAAACTTGTTTTTCCCAGATTGATTTCCAATTCCCGGCGCGCACAGAACTCTACAAAGCCATCAAGTGTTTTTTGGATGCCCGACGATGTTTTAGACAACAACAGAGTGTCGTCTGCAAACATCAGAGCAGACACCCTCCCCGTGGCCAGTTTGGGGGCATCATTATCCACCACACCTTTCAATTAGTCCACAAGTCCATTAATTTAGAGGCTGAATAACGTGGGAGCCAATACGCACCCTTGACAAACCCATTTTTGGACAGGAAATTGGTCTGTGAGATCACCATGCCTACCACACCTAACCTGGGCATTATTATTTGTATGGAGCCTAGAAAGAATGGACAGCAGGTAAGACGGAAGTCCTAGGTCTGCCAGTACCTTCCACAATTTTGCTGGAGGAACTACATTGAAAGCTGCCTGTAAATCCACGAACACAAGGTAGAGGCTGCCACCCTCCACCTTTGCTACCTTCCAATACAGGACCTGCAAGCGAAATATCTTATCTAGAGTGGAAGTGCTGGACCTAAAACCTGCCTGGAATGTAGATAGGATCTCATTTTCTACAATCCACCCCGGAATCCTGTTAATAATGAGCCTCCCCATTACCAATTAAGCTAATTGGTCTATAGTTCGAGGGGGTAAGCGAGCAGCCCTTTTTGAGGATTGGAATGATCTCAGCCCCCAGCCAGGTAGGGGGCAGATCGGCACCCAGGAGAACCCCATTAAATAGAACGACCAGATAAGGTGCCCCGATTTTTGGCTGTGTTCGAAACAAATCCCCTGGTAATTTATCTAGCCCTGGCGCCTTATTGGGAAGCAGTTTACCTATTGCTGCCTCAACCTCTCTCAGTGTAAAGGGTTCGACCTGTGGGTGGAGACTGGGGACTATAGTCATCGTTCCAGACTCTTCAGGTTCAAGGACATTTAAAATTTGTTGGGAGTCGCAAATTAAGCTGTCTGTCTCAGGGATTCCATAAAGGCCACCAAAGTGACTTTCCCAAATTTTTGAAGAGATATTAGGGTCAGGGACAGGGTTGAGGCCATGAATACCGGTTGCAACGATAGTCCAAAACAATTTGGAGTCCCTAGCAGTGAGAGCAGCTCCCAACTCCTCCCACAGAAGAACCTCCCGTTCCCTCTTTGCATCACTAATTGCCTCCTTATACAGAGTACGTTGGACTTTAATAGCTCCAACGTCTTTGGTTTTTAATGCTAATAGCAAGACTTTTTTGGACTTACGGCATGAGGCGTTAAACCACAAATGCTTGTTCGCCCGGGGCTGGCTAGTCCTTACCAAAGGGCAAAGGGCAAAGGGCGTCCTTTAAGGTGGCCACCAATTGATTATGTATATCAGTGGCCCTCCCCATACAGTCAGGGTCCCCCATTTCGGCAATAAATGGGATTGCAGTTTCATACAAGTCAGCAAGTTTGCTCGGGGAGTCCTGGAAATCTGACCATTTAACCCTTCGCCTACAATTGGTGATTGTTAGTGTATGTGAAGCACTTTTTTGGGTAGGTGGTAGATTATTTAACCCAAAGCTCCCCGGTTTAAGAGAAAGAACTAAAGCATTATGGTCGCTATCATACCTGTCAACAACCCTAAACTCAAGCAACCTCTCCCAGTGCCTGGCTTCCATGAATATGTAGTCAATCACAGAAGTCTGGTTTAAGCGATTGAAAGTAATTTTCCCAGGCCTGTCGGGCTCCACCCTCCCATTGCATGCTCGTAACGAAGTTACTAACGCCAATGACTGCAATTGCAGAACAAGTGGGGTCCAAACCTTGACCTTGGGAATCAGCGGGTCCGAGATAGAACACAGCAAATCAACTTCATCTGGGTCTCCTAAACTTGGGTCCACAAGAGGCTCAAAGTGACAATTGAAATCTCCACACAGAATAATCACAGGGGAAGGATCAATCATCTGAATACATTTTGATAAAGTTTCTATGGCCTCGGACTCCGAACCCCGCCTAACTGGCCTTGAGTATACATTAATCAGAGCTATCTTTTGCTTATTTGGTGGGGTTAAAAGAACGCACTGAACATCTAAAGAGTTGGTATTGATATGCGTTACCTGGACCCCTAAATGGGTGCCAACCCAGATAGACAACCCACCCGATTGCCTACCACGACCGCCCATAGTTGCTAAGACATCAAAAGTTGCAAAGTCAGGGACTATACTTTCTTTTAGCGCCCAGGTTTCCTGTAGCATGCAGATATCATGTAAGGACATGAAGGAACCCGAAGCTAGAATGGGCAGTTTGTTCTTCAATCCCTCCACATTCCAGGAAAGAATTTTAATTTGTGAGTCGGCTGAACCCCTCTTAATAGGTACACAATCCCAGGAATCCGAGGATTCACTGATTGCGTTAGTACTCGCATCCACCATTTCTTCTGTCTCACTGCTTAATATAAATCGGTCAGCAAGAGGAATAGAGGATGGAGGCTGGGATGCCTGTTCCGATACTGAAAGTTTGGATAGGGAAATATGATTTGCAAGTGCCTCAGTTTCTTCAGGGATGGGCGAAGGACTACCAGGGAACCCAATCTGTCAATCACAGTCGTCAATGCCTGAGAGGGCAATAAATCTGTTTGTCACCTCAAGTGGGGTGAGCGGACCCCATGAATCAGTCCACTTACTTCTGTGTTGCCCAGATGGAACAGTATCCCACCCAGATGCTCTGTCAGGGACCGTAGAGTAGGATACATGGGGCATGTGATGTTTTTTAGGAGGTATAAAACGATTAGGTTGATGGAAGGCTAGAGACCCAGGATGCATTTTAGAAACCACTAAGGTCTTGGGTAGAAATACGTCAGATTGTTGGGAATGATAGCGTTACTACCATTACCTGGGAACCAGCCTAAGATGTGTCTGACATCTCCATGGTCTCTAAAATTGACAACAATAATGTCCCCCTCAATATCCTTGATTCTGTTTCCCAACCAAGGGAGACGCCGAACGTGCAGGATCTCTCCATTTATGTTATGGGGGAGTGGTCTATGCTGGCTGAGCCAGTGGATGACTTTATGTTTTAACTGAAAAAAACCCTCCCTTTTGCCCTCTACCAGTGTTGGAACTCCTGTGAGGACCATCAGAAACGGTACCGCTTCTGGGGGCAATTCCACCGGGCGTACCTTAGGCTTCTCTTCACTAACTGGGCTATTACTACTACGGGACACATTCGGTGTCACTGTGGTGGGCCCGATGATGAAGCATGCCACCAACTAGGTTGGTGGGTGAGGGCTTCATGAACAAACCAATTGGTTTGCCGGCATGCGTACTTCTTTGAGCCCCCCTTCCCCCTAACATAGCTAGTCCTTATTGATTTTTACATATAATCCTGGGGATCCGGACTAGCTTATCTCTACTTTGATTTGGTGCTATTACTACTCCTCCCATCATGTACAGTTTTAATAACATTCTGCACCGGTTTGTGTACCAGTTTAGGGGGGGTTACCATCTGTTGATCGCGGGTAGTTGGTTTAGACATTTTAGTTACCTCCTTCTGTAGGTTAGATTTTGGAGATAATGCAGAGGTTAAATGTGACAGTGCCGGTTTCCCTAGGTCCTTAATTAACCCTGTATTTATACTGATTGCCTGCTCCAAATTCCCTAACCTTAGCTCCAAATTTTTTAGCCTTTCTACAACCGGGAGTATAAAGGATCTAATTAACTGTTCCATACTTCCTAGTAAATCAGAACCTGATGTTTCATTTGCCGGGAGGTGTGGTGGAGTATCTAAGCCTACTGTATTAACTTCCTTCGGTATGGGGATCTTAGAGGTTTTACCAAAATCAGCATGGCTAATCTTTGTTCTCTGCGGGTCACTCCTCCTCTTTCTCCTTTTCCTTGGCGGAGAACCCTGCACTTTGGGAGTCTCTTTTTTTTAACCTTTTGTTGAATTGCCTCAGCTACAAGTGGGGATGGCTCAGATGATGCTTCTACCACTACAATAGAGTTGCTAAGGATGGGTGAGGTGTTAGTTGGCTGTATTTGGGACTTATCGGATAGAGGAGTAGTCTCACGAAGTAACATAGGGATGCTATCCATAAGTGATATATCAGGGTCCTCATTTAAAGTAAGGGAAGTCATATGTACTGATGTAACTGCTGCTGGGGGTCCGAGGAAGAGCGACTGCCTTTGATAGATTCAACCGAACGGCGACGCTCAGCCCGGCGCTTGGCTAGTACGCGCTCCCTATCGGTATCTAAAGGTGCCCTAGAGAAATAACTGTCTAGAGTTCCTCTAATAGGCCCCCTGCTAGCATAGATGTACCTTTAATGGGACTCAGGGCCATTGTGTACTTCAGAGATAAAGACAATAAGTCCCGACAAAAATCTCAGAGAATGGGCCTGGCCCGACCTCCTCTGGCCTCCGAGGGCCACAGAGGGCCCGCCCTTTGCCCGAGCTTCGCCCGGCGCGTCCCGCGATGCGGAGGCAGCCTGGTTCTATTTAGCGCCTCTGGGCACGGAAGTGGCTCTGTGAGGGGGCGGGAGAACAAGCCAGGGATTCTGGGCAATGTAGTTTTTGTCCCCCCACTCGGCGGCCGCGCAAGGAAGTAGCAGCAGCAGCAGCGGGGGAGAACAGCGGCCCAGGCAGCAAGCGCTCACAGCGCGATCCCAGGCAGCAGCTTTCCTCCGGTGTGCAGGGTCAAAAAGTAAGTTTAACAGCTCCCAAAGTATCAATATAAAGTTTTGAATAGAAAAAAAAACCTGCAGCAAACACCAATGTCAGACAGAACAACTCTGACCCTCTTTCCGCGGATTGAAAGTTCAGTCTCTATTTTTTCCCCTCCTTTCCTTCTTCCCTTGGAGAGAATAAGACCGTCTGGGCTTTTCTGGGCTTTTCTTTTCTGCTATTCACACTTCAAGCACTGTAGTATACATCTTCATAGTGTCTTCATGGCAGATATACTCATGGAGGTAGTATCCATCCCCTATTAGCCTATAATATTTGCAGAGAGTTCAAGAAAAGGAGAAAAAAACTTCAAACCCCCAGGCAGCAATTATCCGATAAGAGTCCGCAACACGACTCCAGAAAGGCAAGAGATCACAGGAGACCTCCAGCAATGCCCTACAGCTGGGTCTCACCTTCAGCGCAGAGCCTGCCCGCGAGCTCAGAAGCGGCTCAGGAGTGGTTCCAATACCTGACCTGACCGGGCGTCTTTTCGCCCTTGCTGCTCAGATACCCAATGCAGCTCCTTTACTCCATCCAGCTGGGGGGGCAGGCAGAAAATCGGGCAGAGGCACACAGCAACGCAAGATTCGTTTTCCGCGGTCTGCAATACAGCAGCGTGAAACCGCAACCTCCGTCCGCCTTCAGCTGCAATCAGGTGCGTGCCTCCACAAGTATTGATTCTGGTAAAATCATTCAATGTTTGAATGAGCTATTTTCTAGGGAAGGTTTTCCTGTAACTATTCTATCTGATAACGGCGTACAGTTTGTTTCAAAGGAAATGGAACATTATCTAACGTCTAAGGGCATTACTCATAAAACTTGTTCTCTTTACCATCCAGAGGCCAATGGCATGGTCGAGAGGTTTACCAAAGTGATTAAGGACACAATAGGGTTAGCTAAGAACATGTCATCTGATTGGAAGAAGTGTGTATTAGCAAAGGTTGAGGAATACCGATATACTCCTCATTCTGCGACTGGGAAGACTCCATTTTTATTGTTTAGAGGGAGAATTCCTAATACGCCTGTTGAACGATTTTGGGTCAACAAGTATGAAGTGATTAAGGGTAAAGAATGTGTGTGCAACAAGGAGGAAGTTGTGGAAAAAGAGAAGGTTAAAGCGGAGCGTAGGAAGGCATATTTTGATGTTAAGAAAAATGTCAAGAAACTGTGGTGTGCGTTGGTGATATGATCATGATCAAACGTCCCGGCATTGTAAGTGGCTCAGAAACAAAATTCATGAGTCCTATCAAAATAATTAAAATCTTTAAAAATGCTGTTCAGACGCAAGACCATCAAATATGGAATTTAAATAGAGTGGTGATTGTTAGAAGGAAACTGCAAGATGAGGAGAAAAGTGCCAAGGATAAGAAAGTAGTGGATTTCAAAAATAATAAGAGTTTTGGTTCGAGGGAGGTCAGGTCTTCTACAAGAGTTTCAAAGAGAACTGGGTATCTTACTGATTTTGTATAAACTTAATTTTATATGCATTTTATTTAGTTTATTTATTTTATGTTTTGAAGGGAAGGAGATGTATGATATGTAGCACTGTACCTTTCATAGAATATTAGGTATGTCATTAGCCATGTCATGTATTAGCTTGTGATTTTAAAGTTCCAATTGAGTCAGTTGTTAAATGTTAACCTTGCCTGTGGATGGGATCTTTCATTGCTGGATTAAACTTCATTTTACACATCATCATTAATGAAGATACTTCAACTTCCCTCTACCTTACCCTTCTCTCAAGCTCCGGTATCAACTCTGTTACTCTCTTAGTGCTAAGTTTTATGCAGAGTACATTTGACACCTGTGCTTAGAGCCAAGATTTTGCAGATGTCCTTTGATATACATTCACCACTTTTACACGTAAAATGTCCCTAACTTGTAACACACAACGATGTTACCACATTGAAACAGACTATGTGATGTGTGACTTACATGCCACACTTTACTGCTCCTAGGCAGAGTAACCAGCTTCCTACTTCCCAGAGCCTCAAAATTCCAACTACACATAACGTAATACAGACTCAACATATAGTGTTAATCATAATTTCTGTACATTAATACTCTATATACATTATCCTACCAATTCTATACATTACCTATCCAAGCTAACATATAGCAACCAGACTCCTGCTACCAAGAAAAAACTGATCCAGCGCTGTCCCAAACCAAACCTCCAAACCATCACTATAAATCCTAGGAGCTATCACCCTTTACTTGTCGGTGGGGCCCATAACACCACGAGTCATTCAATCACACAAATCACCCTGCTCCCAGGATCAGAGAAAAACCAGAGGATGTGACGCTGGACTGTTAGTGGAGTGTCTTACTTCATCTATTTAATCTAAATTGTATAAACTATATACATCTGCAGTTATTAAGTCTTACCATGGTTTTACACTCAAGAAACATTAAACACTCCACTATTTGGTCAATGGATCAGCTAGTAAAAGTTAACTAATGGACAACAAGGCCAGCTTAATTCTCCATTCATTTAATTTTTAATTAAAGATTTAATCTTCTAGCATAACCTATTTCATTTAACCTTAATTCTAACACCCTTAAAACATTTAATTCATCTAAAGAAAAAGAAAGTTAAATTCAAAAAGTTTACATTTATTAGCAGAATAGTTCAGAAAATAAGCCAAAACCATATTACCAATGTTATCTGCACTGGAATTCAGCATTAGCGAAGAATAGTTCCCAAATACAGCCTCTCGATTCTTTCTCGATGTTCACCTCCCATCAAGACTCCGTCCCCATCAAAAGTTAAAGTCAGGAAAAATGTCAAAGTCTTGCACCATGGAAAAATCAATCAGTCCGACAGCATGTTGTGTCGCAGAAAATAAATATGAAAGCTCTGATTGTTTATTATTACATTTTTTCACTTGTGCCCTTTAACTTGTCACTTCACCAAAGGTTTCCAGGCTCATGACTCGAACATCTCAATCTTGGCACCATCCTGCTTTTCAGGTCACGCTGCACAGGCACAGACTGCTTGCATATCTCTCGAGCATAGTCGCGCATGCGTAGAAAACCAATATTTTGGAGTCTTGCAAACCTTCCATTTTTAACTAGGCCGTATGGGCCATAACGGGAACTATTATAAAAACAAACACAATTAAACATTAGATTTCGAAGTATAGCCCCTCTGTTTACCTCCCCCCATTCTAAGATAACCCGGTTAGTTATTATCTACCATTTAACCTACATATAAGCTTTGTTTTCTTACCTTCTCCATCCTTTACGCCACCATTATACATCTAGAAAGCTCACATGCATAGTTTTCATTAGATTATAGCATTTCCGCACTATTTTAGTAAAACGACTTCACATAATTAATGGATTGAATTTGCAACACAAGCATATTAGTATCCCACGTGTATTTGTGTGCTTGCTTTCTATTCTACGTTGGTTAATTTTAAAACCACACAATTAATACATATTACAGTTATGGAAAGTCAACTTCACGAGGGGTATACAAAAAGTTTTGTTTTCACACTCGCTCCATCAGTCCGAGGGCAGTCAATCTTGTAACGCGCAAAAGCGATACCAATGACAGCCCTGGACCAGCCCCCGAACTGTGCTCCTCTGACGCTTGCCACCACTAAGCGATTTGATTGAGTGGAGACAGGCTTGTTTGATATGTAAATGGATAATATTCGCATAATTATATTACATACCTTGCATGCAGAATTTAAGAAATTAAAACAGTGTCAGCTTGTCTCTCAGCCAGCTTGTGAAGTGTCATGCATACAATGTCTTTGATACCCTTAATGGGCTGCTGAGTCTGAAGTCAAGTTGTGGCAGTTTCCAACAAGACTAACTTTTAAGTATGACACCTGCTCTTAGCCAAGGCACAGCTTTGTTAGTGTTTTTGTTCCTTATTAGCAATGTGCAGTACATGGATTTGACCGGTGCTAAAACGTGATAAAAGCTGGAGTGCCAATGGCAGGCAGCACATGGTCCACGCTGCTCTGCAGGCATGGGGGTTCCCGGCTGGCTGGGCTCAAGTGCAATAATGTAATGACACTAAGAATCACTGTGCAGTGTGGCACACGTGTCAGGGGAGTGAGTTTGTCACGGTTATAGGGCAGTGGGTGGTGCCATAGTTGAAATCATTTTTTTTTGCTTCCTGCAGCATGAGTTCAGCTCGCTGCCGTAATGATGAAAGCTGCGACTGAAGCAGCCGGGCCCAGGCAGGGCTGCAGTACATTGCAGCGGCTGAAACACGCTGCTCCCTGCGGTGGCCAGCATGGAGATAGTTAATTCCACGTGGCTCAGAACAGCAGCTAGTAGAGTTGACAGAGCCTCAGCAGCGCTGACCAGCCACCAGGCATAGAGGCGACCCAGGCCATCCGGTGTATGGAATGGCAGCTGCTCTCACTGGCCTCCCTCGCTGCAAAATGAAGTAAGCGCCCTCAGCGAGTTAAAAATTTCAGTTGCCGGAGGAGTACAGCCTGCTTCCAAAATGTGTTCAGCCTCACGGACACTTCTACTAATGCAAAAGAAAAAAAGAAAGGTGGTCTCGGTAGGCGTTGTCATTTGGTTTGTGTAACAATTCACATCACTATTATTATTTTCACTGTTGCAGTAGTGGTATAAATTTAGGTCCTGACGAAAGCCATCAAGGCTGAAACATGTTGACCACATAGATTTCCTTGATAGTAATATTTGCTGTTATACTATCACCACTTTCTGTTTTTAAGCTTGCCGTTAGGATGACCCCTCTATTAAACTTTTGCTTTTGGCATCACAACAGGCAATTTTAATCACTATTCTCTTTTGTTATTACACTCTTTTTGCACTGCAACTTTTGTCCCTTCAGCTGTGACATCTTTATCTCTCTCTCTGGTTGTTTCCATACCAGCAACCCACAATACTATAGAGTGGGCCTTTCTGGATGGTACCAGTCTATACAAAACAACCCAGATGACGAGATTCCGCCAATGGGTGGGCTGATGGGTTTATATACTTTATATACAATATATACTTTCTTGACTTACTCCTCTCATAACACACGTATACATATATATACTTCTTTCTTCACACTGCTTCCTGAGTGTTTAGATAGTATTTCGAGACCCTTGTCATTCTTTGTGTTTTTTCTTAGATAACTGGGGGATAGGATGCAAGCAGGTCTTTAAAAAGGTTCCCCTTCGACCCTTTCTTACGGTTTGTTTTTGTTACTTCTAATAATGCCCCAGGCCCATCACCACACATGAGCTACGTTAAATTAAATTGTGCACATCAACATCACGCATATTGTCTACGTGTCACCCGCGACCCCTGCCATATGCTAGAATCCTTATGCGCACCTTCTGGGGCAGTGGCTGACATTACAGGCCCAACCTGGACTCCCCCATCAATATGCCTCACATCCCCGAGGTCAGTGAATAAGTCGGCTGCCGGCAGAGTAAGCCGTCTCCACACAGCCCTCGTAACCCCAGCTGAATGCGCCGCACGAATGATCAAAAATGCTGTGCATCAATATATTGCTGAAGTTGTACAAAAGTTGGAAAATGTCCCTTGTGAGTAGATGGGTGCAGTTTCCACAACTTTGTCCAAGTTAAATGTAACTTTTGCAGCTGGAATTAGCGGGACTGTAGGCTGCAAGGTCTGTCTGCCACCCCCTGGGAGGCAAACTAGCTGCCACCCAGGGCTGCCCCAGGTAAGGGAACTGACTGCCAGTGCAATGCTCCCTGCATGCGCGGGAATGTAACCATGAAAAATATAAGGTCCAGCGAGAGAGTTGTAAGGGAGAGGTGAGTGTGCATTGAGAGAGAAAATTAACATAGGAAAGGGACGGTGCGCCTACGTGAAGGATGCTGGTAGAACTGAAGTCTAGCTGTTGCAGTCCTTGTGCTATGCAGAAAACACAGTTCTTTATGTACTTCTGATATGTAAAGAAAACCTGAAAAAATGTATTGAATAGTGTCTTTTGGTATGATTCTTTTATATATCATGAGCTGCAATGGTTTGATAAAATATTAATCAGTATTAAAATTTACTAGCATTTAATCTTAGAACCACTGACGAACGGACACTGTGCCCTAGATGTAAATTGAGTACAAGGGTGTTAGGTGGGCTTATGTCCTACAAGATGTATTCTCTTTGGCAGCAGGTGCAAGTCATTCCTTGATTGCACGCAGAAAAGCACACAGGTATAAGGGTCCAGGACCCACTGTAAGGGAAACATGTGACTCTGTGCAGTGTTCAGTTAACCCCTTCGATGCTCATGACGGAATGGTTCCGTCATGAGCATCGGTTGAGCTGTGCTCATGACGGAACCATTCCGTCATGACCACACCCATTAACATTGGGGCTCAGCATCGATGATGAATCTGGGCAGCAGCCAAGGTGTTAAGGTCCCCTTCTATAAGTTTGTCTTAAGTGTCCTTTTCAAAGAAGACACTAACCACCAATACCACCACCATATTGGTGGGGGGTGATATTGGTGGTGGTGGTATTGATGGTGGTGGTATTGGTGGTGGGGGGGGTGGGGGTATTGGCGGTGGTGTTATTGGGTCCCCAGAGCACATCACCTTTGTGCACGTCCACACTAAACACTAAAGACAGAAGACACTAACCACCAATACCAATACCACCACCATATTGGTGGGGGGTGATATTGGTGGTGGTGATATTGATGGTGGTGGTATTGGTGGTGGTGGGGGTATTGGCGGTGGTGGTATTGGGTCCCCAGAGCACATCACCAGAGCACATCACCTTTGTGCACGTCCACACTGCTTTAATTGGGGACCATGTTTGGTCACTTAATGTCAGCTGTAGATCCCCGAATAGTGTCATGTATGTGCATGTTTTCATTGCGTGAAGAGGGGACCAGATAATCGTTCACCCTCTCTGATGGTTGTCACATGCTGTTTTTCCCCAGATAGATCATGCAATCTATGTGGTCTCCCTTGTACTGCCGGTGTATTCAACTGTGTAGCCCTGGACTATGTCATGTGCGTGCAAGTAACTTGCATGAGTGAGGCCACGTGCCCCTTGGACCTCTTTCAAGTGCTCGCCGACCTTTTTCTCCAGCAAACCCCCCCCAGGCGGCAATCTGAGGGATAGCCATGGGAGTCAAAACCTCTAGTTACGCCACTGTCGGTTGTGCGCATGTTTTCTTCACTGGCCTTACAGTAGGGTCTGTGGCCAAATTGCTCTTGCTTTAATCATTTGCATCTAAGTTTTAGACCGCAAATAATTTACTCTACCCAAGGAAAGGTATGCCAAGGAGGATAACACTTGGAATAAAGTTCTCACGTTTTTTTAAACCTGTATGAATTGTATTTGGCTTTGAGCAAGATTCTTTCCTCAAAAGCTTTACGCTACACAATTTGTTCATTGTTTTCCGTCCTGACACAACTAATTTCCCAGAGGAGACTGACTGATTTCCCTATAACACCTTGGATTTAATACTAAATGTGCAATACATCACCGAGGCAGCTCATCATCCAGCGAATGAAATGCATCTCTTAATTAGAGGCTTCTAATCATGTCTTATATTGCTCCCATAAATATTGAAGAAATAAAACATTACATCCGTTTGAAATTATCTTCACAGACAATATTTTCTTTTCGCCAAGGTGCATCCATTTTAGCGTCCTATTTGCATCCCATTAGCACAGCTCGCCCGTGCCTGCTCAGCGGAGAGCAGGGCTCTGCTCGGTTCAGGGCTTTAAAGCATATAATGAAACAGCGTGCATTTCAAATCATGCTAATTGCCAGAGATGAGTCAAACGCTTTGGCGGGAGTTCAGGTGCTGTAGTGGCAGATTGAGCCTCCGCACAACCCGCAGGGCTAACCGGGTCATTGGAATTCATCAGTGGCTCTTGGAACCACATAATCACAATCTCCTGGGTCACTAAGGCGGTAGGGAGAGGGCGGAGAGAGACCAGCTGGGAAACTGTGTGAAACCTATGATCTCATTTGTACTTTAAAAACAATTTTAAAACTGGTGGTTGACCTTCAGAGGCATTTCCACATGGCAATATATGCATTATTTGGTAATATAGATATCGCTATTTTAATTCGGACTCTTTATTCAGCATAAGCATACTGCTAGGTGGTGTGAAGCAGGAGTGTCACAATCACAAGGTGCGGTACTTAGAGCAGAATGTGGGTCCCATGAAAACAGATTTGAGAAATCGTAAATTGATGGAGTCAGGAGATGGTCATATTAAACTGAGGCAGTATACACTGTACATTTGTTTACGGACGTTGCTCATTTCTAACATTACACAATTACCTTAATATAGGTTATACATCTACATATTTTGATGTATGTCGAAATACAGGGGCCAGTAGACAACCGCTCTTCCCCTATGTTTATTTGCAACAGATTCCAGATAATATAGGGATTTACAATAGGACCTTTTCCGGTGCACACAAATGCGTAAAATGTACTCGGTCCGATTTTTTAGCAGGTTCATCGGATGTCTGTCCCGTCTCTGAGCCCTACAGATGCCCTCACTGGCCCAATACATCACAATAGTGGCACAACACAGAACTAACTCAATCATCACAAACACACGGCCCACACAGACACTTAGACACACACGGATTTCATGTCACAAAGCTGATTTACCACACGTGCACACCTAGCATGATGCTCAGTGTCACCAAAATGACACTTGCTCCACACTCTATAGAATCTATGGGTGACAGATTTAAAGCAAGTCTTGTGGTCCTGGCTCCACTCATCAACTATTTCACTGGTTCATCACTCACTGTGATGGTTTTACAAATCTGTTATAAAACTTCATATGTTGCATGTTCGTTTCTACGAAACTCCGTAGATAAAATAACAACATGTCTTCTAGCTTGACAACCATGTCCTCGGTAATGTTCCCGAGTCCTACAGTGATAACATGGCTAAAACAACAGTGATGCAGCTCCCCAACCCATCTCTCAGGTTGATTAAATGATACCACACTAGAAGCAAGCTGCAGATCAACAATCTAGGGCAGGTGCAGGCAGTGCTAATTGATACAGGAGGCTCAGTAAATGGAATCTCCCAATTTCCACAACAGTTCAAGCACCAACACTCGCCTTGACTCACATTCACTTGTACACCGACAAAAACAAATCAAAAACACACTTTGTGGCTTTTTCACAACATGCGTTTGTCGCAAATCACACATCGCTTGATGATGTGTTGCAGGAGTTCCGTGACCTAGTAGGTGATTTGCAGTGTCTGGAACAAACCTCATTAGGCTCCGCATGACAACATAGGGCCACCAATGAAACTGATACCCCGCACATGTGGAAGAGTGTTAGAAATTCTACAGGGAGCTGAATTTATTAAGAAAGTGAAAGGTCCGACTCCATGGGTCTGCAGATTGTAGCATACAAAAACAAATGAAAGTACGAACATGGGTATAAATGCACCTGCCAATCATGTAATAGAAAATGAAGCAACATAGCACACCTAAAGTGGGTTTGGTGGTAACAGCGACCATTCTTTCCAAATATTTTTACATTCCAGCTATTGCCAGATGCTGCTAGAGTCCACTACACCACAACCTTCTCAATAAGTGTGGGCCTAGGGATGTATCTCTAGCAACAATGTCTTCCAGAACTGCCTCAGGAATTGTGGGTGGGGCTGTTGTGTGCCATCAATGTCAGTGGTTACATTCGACTACATTCTATGCCTGTGGATCAATATAACAGCAAGTCACAGACAGTCTCGAAAAGACTCCAACGCCTATATAAAAGTAACTACCTGCTGGAAGGAGTTCTGTCCAAGCTGATGAAAGTGAAAAACATCAAATACTCTGCTACTCTAGATTTCGGCAGAGGCATTTTGGACATGGTGAAATATTGTGGCTATTTTAGTAAGAGATTTACAATCCTATTAGACCGCACTCTGTGACCTCTTGAAAGCCATCTCTGCTCAGGAATGGAATGAGCAGCAGGACAAGCTTTCAAGGCAACAAGGACACAGTCTTGAGCAGCCGCGGCCCCTGCTGGTAAGAGCAGTGAGGAGGTGGGGTCGAGTGTGTGTGTGTGGGGGGGGGGGGGGGGGGGGTGAATTTCAACAGACCCCGAGCTGGTAGCTAATAGAATAGCTAATAGAATCCCACTGACCAAGGAAGTAGTGCTGCTACAATTACCATCAAATAACAAATAGGGTCATGTTAATATATGTATATCAAACAAACACTCAGGGTAAGAACCGGTATCCCACATTGAAAGAAAGCAATAGTAATTTTGTGGGGATGCATCAATTTCACTTATACCATTGAGGGCAACAATTTCCAAGAGCCATGTATCACAAAACACTAGTTCTTGGTTCCAAAACCCATCATTTAAATCTTATTGAAGAATGGGGAAAAGGATTATACTGCTGGAGAATACCTCTTTGAGGTTATATATAAACGCCTGGTAATACTGTACATCAAGATTTTCTGGTCATCCACCCACCAGGAGGTGCCACTGGCAAAAGAGAAAGGGCACTATGTTAGGCTGCTCCCGGCATGCTAAAGTCCTTTCCTCGCATGTTTGACTGCCAGTGTTGGTAATGAATGTCAGCAACTTGACCTTGCTGCATCTCAGGTAAAGTCATGAAAGAGAATGCTAAATTACCTACCGGTAATCTTCTTTACTCCTGGTCCTGTTGTACTCATCCCATTCATTACAAGTGAGAAATATCTAAGTCGCAGACAGAAAAAAGAGCCAAAGGAATACTGGAGCCCATACCCTACCCCCTCCCACCGGGAGTACTTAAGGCATACTCACCCAGCATTCCCTCTGAACTACCAAGCCCCATATATGAAGGGCGGCCTTCCGAGAGGGAAGGAAGGAGGGTGGGAGGGAGGGAAGGGTGTAATGAATGGGACAAGGATAACAGGACCAGGAGTAATGAAGGTTTCCGGTAAGTAATAGGGGGTTTATTCCCAGGTCCCTCCTGTCCTTGTCCCATTCATTAAAAGTGAGAATACTCAAACCAGGAACCCGGCATTCATATAACAGAAAATCAAAAGGACACACCACCAAAAGTCACACCCAAAATTGATTTATCACACAGGCAGAACACAAGACAATAGTCCATGGCACGTAACACCCCTAAACTCAAAAAAAAGGGGACCAGCACACAACCCCTACAGGAGACTAGAACTCCTGACAAGGATGAAAGAGGAGGTCACAGCAGCAAACCAGAAAACATCCAAAAGGGACACCTCCAGAAAAGAAACCGAAGAAACTGCCACCCCAAAGATAAGTGCCTCTGCAACCCTGCCAGAGGAGGAGAACCAGACATAAAAAGTTAGCCGGCCCAATCAACTGTGGGAGCCATTGATGAAAGGACAAAGATAACGTCATCATCCCCCCCCCCCCCCACACACACACACCTTGGAGGAAACACTAAAAGAAACAAAGAGGTGCTAAAGGAAGCCACGCAGCCCCAAGAATCCAGCTAGGCCAGCTGCACATCCAACAAGGACCGCAGCCACAGAAACACCACAGCTGACCATGGAGCAGCAAACTAAGAGGGCAGAACTACCCTTAGAAAACAACGACCCGGAAGCACCACAATGGGCTCTAAGGAAGAACCAGATGCCATACCATGCAACCAGGAAAGAAACACAAAGAAAGTCCAACAAACCTGAAAGGGTCAGAAACCAGATCCATCAACACCAGAAGCAAGACCCAGAAAGGAATCAGAGATCACAACAAGGAGCCAGCAAGAAAAGCCACACAGCCCACCGCCATCCAGTTGCAACAACAGTCAGATGCACCCATGGGAAACAAAAGGCAAAGAGATATGCCTACAGGGACCTCAACGGAAACACTACCCAGAAGTGAAAAACCATCCCACTGAACCGGACAATATCCACCACAGAGAACTCCATGGGATCCATCAAAGAAACGCTCACTGACACCAAAAAGTACCCCTAAGTCCCCGAAGGACTGCAGAGAGGAAGGTGCAACGAGGCGATACAGGGCCACCGCCACATGCCGGCAGAAGCACTGAGCCCCACAACCCTACTTAGTCACACCCAAACCAAGAGACGAAGCAGCGGACAAACAAAATGAAAGGGGGGACTGCAGAAGAGAAGCCAAGCATTGGACCATCCCAGAGACCCCACAATGGCAGCAGCTCAAGACAGGAAAACCAACAGCGGCAAAACCAAAACAGTAATAGCACCATCACTACCTGGGAGTCCACCATCAGATGAGCTGAGAAACTGGGAAGCAGACCATCATGAGCAAAAGTATGTAACAGGAGGGCAGGCTAAGCAACACAACCACACCCCAGACTAGTGCACGCCAACTGTGGGCACCACCCCGGGTAGCTTGCACCTTGACCCGGGAAGTAAACAGGGCCAGGAAAGAAACATCAAGAATCCCACAGACCTGATGAAATACCTCCCCAGGCCCTGGGAGAGACAAAACCAATGAGGCAGGAGGCACTGCCTAAGAGCATCAGCCACCCCACAGACTGGACGGTAACTGTCACTAGACACCTCCGATGGTCCTTCAGCCAGGAAAAAGTTTCACAGGGGGATCTACCAGCAAAGGAACCCAGCAGACACAAGGCAGACCACGGAAAGGTTGCACGCACTGACCACAAATTTAGAACCGTGCTGAGTGCCAAACGTACCAGGACCAGAAGAATGAACTCCCGAGACTGTGGAATCCAAAGACAGAGGAACCCACAGAGGCCTCAAGAGAAACTGGGCCTAAAGAGCTAAAAATACTGCCCCTGCCACGTGCCCCAGGAGAGGGAGCATGGAGGCCCAAAAGCTGCCCCACCTCCCCAGACCGACATCCCATTCCCGCTGCAATGCCGACCAGGAAATGGAAACCAGCTATGCTGTACTCAGACGGCTGAAGAGAGAGATGTCCCAAAATAGAAGTCGAAGTCGGAACGACACCCTGGGTCCCAGTCATAGCGTCCACAACCTTCACAGCAAGGCTGTTCTCCATAATCCAGCAGGCCCTACGAGGATCTTCAGAATGTGCCAACGGGCCGGACCACCCTCCCGAAGGTGCCTCGGATCTGAAGTGCAGCCCAAACAGGACCCCAGCAAGTCCACACAGTGACAGGAGACTCCACAGCACGTCCGCGCTTGCGCACTCCCCAATTGGAGGCACCAGCGCAACGGGAAAGCCAAACGCCAGGCGTCCCTGCAGCAAGGGGAATTTGGGGGGCAGCCGGGCCGCGAGGTCTGCCCCCCGGGCAGATTTGGGAGGGGGAAGGGGGGCGAAGTAATGAGATGCCATTCTGTCGCTTTTGGGCTGCCTGGGGATAGCCCAATTGTGAGGTATGCAGCCCAAGGGGTATGTAGGTGGATCCCGCGTTTCCCCAGCCACCATTTTAGGTACTGAGACCTGGTGGCTGGGAGCGGCAGTTTAGTTTTTGTCAGGGCAGTTTTTTGGTAGTGTTAGGCAGGCGACTTGCGGCTGTTTAGCGTGGTTTCTAGGCACTCTGGTATGGCAATGTCCGAGGATTTTCATGTGTTGGAGGCCATCCGCCTGCTGGGCGAGGCAGGGCGGATGGACCTCCTGGTGGGCCCGCAGGCGGCGCACTCGGCGCGACGAGCCTCCGCGGGCGTGGCGGTGCTGGCTTGCTTGCCGCCACGGAAGGCAGCGCGGCTGCAGGTGAGTTGCCAGGGCTGCGCCGATGCCTGGAGCGCGGCCCTGGTTGATAAGAGTGAAGCGTTTGGGGAGGAGCAGGCGAGGCGCATGGCCAGGGATGCTTCGCCACGCCTCTCAGTAGTGTCTGGGGGCCGGGCGGGGGGCGGGGCGGCAGGCTGTAAGGTCCGTAGTGGAGAGGGGCGGTCGCGCGCGGAGCCGCGCGGCCGCTTAGGCAGCGGTGATGTTAGAGCAGAGGCCCAGCCAGCGCCCGGGGCCTCTGCAGAACCCGTGAAGCGTGCGGGGTGGGGGCGAGGGAGCAGAAGAGGGGCAGGGTGGGGTGGGGAGAAGGCACAGGATCGGGGGTTGGACTGGGGGGTGTGGCTGAAGTGGGGAGGGGTGGGGAAGCAAGCACAGGAGGGGAACAGGCCCAGAGGGGATGGCTGGAGAGCCCCTCACCTGCCCGGCAGGGGGCTAAGGGGGGACATGGCCAAGAGGGGTGCAATAGGGGGGCGTGGGGAGGGGTGGGCATCGGTGGCTGGGGCTTGGGGGAAGGTGGGTTGGCCCTTGGAGAGCGGTTGGGAGGGGGTGGAGAGCTGGGGGCCCCGGGGGGATAAGGGTGTGGGGAGAGGAGCAGGGGCAGGCGGGCGGGGTCTCCCCATTATTGATTGAGTCAGAGGGCAGTGAGAGGGAGTGGGAGGGTTTGGATGTCTTCGCGTCATGGCAGGAGGGGTTGCGAGAGGCGCGAACCGTGGTGGGGGTTATGGCAGAGCGCGGGAGGACGAGGCGGGTCCGTCGGGCAGGGGGAAGGGGAAGGTAGGGGTGGTGGCAGGGCGGTGGGGGGGACGGGTTGGGCGTTGTGGGGAATTCTCAGAGGAGGGGGGTGCAGGGGTAGGGGGCTCAATTGGAGTGAGGATGAGGACGAGGGAGGTGTGGGGGGCAGCTGGGGGACGCGGCTCGGTTGGGTGGGGTCGAGCAGTTTCAGGGACCCAGCACACCAGCGGTACCTTTTCTCTTGCAGCGGGAAGGCCGACGACACCCAACTGGTGTTCTCCTTAGAAGGAAGACAGGCAGTGACCATGGGGACCTTTCAGAACTGCATGAGCAGGGTCTCCAGGTGGCTGAAAATAAACTCCCTCCAATTCAACGAGGGGAAGACGGAGGTAGTCTACTGCTTGTTAGCAAAACTGAGTCAGCAACCTTCCTTTGAGATCAGGCTTGCGCCAGGAGCTGATTCTTGCATCCCAGTTAAGACCGTGCGCAATCTAGGGGTACTGTTTAATGCGGATCTCCAAATGACCTCTCAGACCAATAAAACCATCAGTGTATGCTTTGGACTGCTGAAAGCGCTCAGACAGATTTTGCCCCTTCTGCCTGATGAGTCTAGACCGCTCGTGGTTAGGAGTGTGATCCTGGCCAGACTGGACTACTGTAATTCTCTATATCTAGGGGCCCCCTTATACATCTTACAGGGGCTCCAGAGGGTCCAGTCCATAGCGGCCAAGCTGGCAGTTAAAAGACCTCGCAGTTCTTCCACTACGTGGCGCTCAGAGACCTACACTGGCTGCCAATCAGGAGTAGAGTCGCTTTTAAGTCCCTATGTATTGTGTACAGAGCCCTGCACAACACGGGACCTATTCCTTTACAGGAAAGGCTCACCTGGTATAAGCCCACCAGGTCCCTGCGCTCCTCTAGCCTGGGTTTGGCAGCAACTACCAGGATCAGGATATCGAGGATGGGAGGCAGAGCCTTCTGCACTTCTGCATCTAGGCTGTGGAACGAGCTTCCCCAGAACATCAGGCAAATCGACACCCTGTTGGGATTCAGAAAGAGCCTGAAAACATGGCTGTTCGCCAAAGTCTAATCCCCTTGTTTCAATCTAATAGTTCCGGTGGCTGTTTTATATGTCATGACAACTAGTGTATTGTTGTTCCATCTGACTACTTCCAGTTTGGGCGCCAGGATACCCGTAGGGTGACAGTTGCGCGTTACAAATAATAAATACAATACAATACAATACAATACAAGGCCGGCGTGGGGTGTAGAAAAAGCTACGGGCAGATGACCTTTTTCAGAGTTGCCCGGCGTTAACCGCCTCTATACCCATTCAAGTTACCAAACAAAGAGGCAGGCGCTGGAGACTGGAAGGCAGAAAACAGAAGTTTTATTCCGACGGAGCGGAACACATCAAATCAGACAACAGGGTATCTTCTCGAGGTGCTCTAACCGCATCTCTGAGGCCTGGCCTCTTATACACAGGTTTATGATCTTTATTGCATGTAACACATTCTTGCAATGCTTTGAAGTATGAAAGGACATCCTCGGAATCTCCCCTTCAGGCCCGTTCCCACACACATTTACAGTTGAAGTCCCCACCCCGGTCACAACAGGTGATGATTATCGCGCAGCTGGACATTCCGCCGATTCACAGAATGTGTGGGGTTGATCGGATCTCATAGGGTGGGGGTTTTGATCAACTCGAGGGTCCTTTGATGGGGGAAGCTTCCTACTGTACGGGAGGCAATAAACAGTATCCGCAGGGCCAGGTGCGGCCTGGGAACAAGGAAGACAAATGGGCACACAGGAAAAGGGGGGTTGTATCAAAGGACCCGGGACCATGAAAGGAATGAAGGGAGGTGTCGCGCTGGGAACAGGATGGGATTCCGAGGCAGAGCTGCGCTGAAGAGGGGTTTATGATCCAAGGCATATGAGAGCGGGGGTTGTCAGCGTGCGGGGGGGATGCTTGCGAGGTTAAGAGAGAGAGAGAGAGAGAGAGACGCGCTGGCTATCAGCGAGAGGCAGGGAGGCCATGGTGCTCAAAATGGCTGCCGCTTACGCGCACGAATGGGCTCAAAAAGGGCAAGATGGCGCCGATAATGTTGACGTTTGCGGCCTAACTTTTAACAGTCCTCCCTTTTCAACATATCTAGCCAACTTGCCTACTCAATGTCAATCTTCATCAAATTCCTAACCTCGGCATCATATAATGCTCCCATGTGTTCGTTTCCAAAGTCCACAGTTTTAGGGCAAATACAATTTGTACATAATGAACACAGAGGTGGCAGACATTGAATTCCTAAGCATAGACCGCATATTACAACTACAGGAATCAGGATAATGGTGAACAGTCTCCAGCCCCAGTTCTTAACGGTGTTCCAGAACCAAGCGACCATTCTTCCTGTTCCTGGTGGACTTCTGAAGAGAGTCTGTGAAGATGTTCGATGGCTTTGTACACTGAGGGTGAATTGTCCGGTATGTATGTACAGCAGCTGGACCCAATAATGCGGCATGCTCCACCACGGTCCGCAAGAACCACATCTAGGACAAGGCGGTTCTGGAGTGCCACCAAGTGGACCGTTTGAAGCTCGGCGGTGTTGTTAGCAAGGATACCAGCTGAAACGGCAGGCGCTGCGGCCTACCAGCTGTGTCCCAAGCCCTTCTATGCACATGTGGCCTGTGACGTTGATGACTGACAGGGCCACAGTCAGAGTGGCAGCCGTTCGTTTCCGCAGGTAGGAGAAGGTGGGTCTGGTTGGATTGTTGAACACCTGCATTTCAATTCGTTCTTTAGCAGGGATGTCCAGGTGGATTGAGTCGTTGGAGGTCTGCGGGCAGAAGTGTGTCTTTGTTTTGTTTCGCCAGACCCCATGATAGAAGTGCGTCATGGTTTTGCTGGAGGTGGCATTGTCTTTATAGCTTTCTTGCAGGAGGATCAGCCAAGCAAGGCAGGAGCCATGAACTGAGAAGGGTGAAGGGATGAATGGTATCGCGTGTCCAGTGGCGTGGGGTAGCAACCCACAGATCCAACAATTGGTGGCATTGGTGGGGAGATTGTGCTGGTGGAGTAGCTGTACAAAAGAGTTATTCCAAAACTCCTTTCGCCTCTCTCTGAGTTGAGGAGAGAGCGAAATCAGATAATGTTCCTTCATGGTGGTAGGCTGAGCAGTGGTCAGGAATGTTTCGTGAGCAGGTGCATTTTCTTCCACAATCCAGAGCGTGGTCATGAGGAGAAAGCAGAAAAGGATTGTGTTGAAGAGTGCAATTGTCTTTGAGCTATGGAGTCTGTCTGTTCTTGGGTTTCTGTTGTGGGTATTTCCTGTTGCTTCCATCATCTTCTTATTTGGCGCTTCCATCATCTTCTTATCGGCGCTTCCATCATCTTCAAGGTGCTCGGTAGCGGGCAGAACCACAGACTTCGTTTAGTTTCTCTCCGGGTGACCCTTGGTGGTGTTTTAGGTCACGGTTCTGAGATTTAACTTAGTCCGTGGTCTACTTTGCCGATGCTCCCTCCTTTCAATGCAGGAAATACCCTTCTCTGGATGGCACAGTGGGATCAGAGAATTTTGAAAGTTCAAGTGCTTCGGTATCAGGATAGCAGGTTAGTGACGGTCGGTCCTTGTTCAGGAGCTCTTCTTGGTTGTCGATGTTTTCTGTCGTGGCCAGGGTCGAGGAGACCTTCTTGCAGTGGTATGCGTGCAGCCAGTGCTGTTTCCCCTCCACACGAAGAGCCGTCCGGGTGGTGATTAATACTTGCCAGGGGCCCGTCCACCGGGGTTCCAAACTCTTCGACCGCTGAAAGTTTCGGATCAGCACGAAATCTCCAGGTTGGATGGCGTGACCCGGACCCCTGGAAGCATCGGGGATGGCCTGCTGCACCTGCTGATGAATGACAGACAGAGTTTCAGTCAATTTATACAGATAATCAGACATTAGGACGTCCGGGACGTCATGAATGGAAGTTGGTTTCGGTGCAGACCAGACACTCATGGGTCGACCAAAAACAACCTCATAAGGTGTCAAGTGATGTTTGGTGGGGGTGGAACGCATCAATAGCAATGCCAGTGGGAGGGTGTCTGGCCATTTCAGACCCGTGGTAGCCACTATCTTGGCCAGTTTGAGCTTTAGTGTGGCATTGTGTCGCTCAACAAGTCCAGCAGACTGGGGGTGGAAGACTGCGTGGAACTTCTGCTTGATGCCCAGCCCCTTTAAGATGAGCTGGATGACTTCGGCTATGAAGTGGGGGCCATTGTCGCTCCATAAAATCCGACAAAGGCCGTAGCGCGGGAAAAATTCCTTTAACAGTACTTTTGCAGTGGCCATAGCAGTGTTGTCACGGGTTGGATATGCTTCCACCCATTTGCTAAATGCGCATACCACAACAAGTACATATTTCAGGCCTTGGCATCTGTCCAGCTGGATGTAGTCCATCTGCAGGACTTCAAACGGGTGATTTGGGACCCCAAACACTCCCCGGGGTACTACAGTTCCTTTCCCGGGGTTGTGTTGCAGGCATATCAAGCATTGTTGGACCAGACGTTTGGCGGACTCTGTGATTTTATCATTGTGCCAAACTCTGGAGACAAGTTCAATCATGGGGGCTGATCCTATGTGGGCAGGGGAGTGTGCCATAGTCAGTATGGGAATCAAGTATGAGTCAGGTAGCAACCATTTGTTTGTGTCGTTTGTCCGCCAGCAGCCTTCATCGTCCTTTAATCCCACCCGTGTCCATTCAGTCAATTCGTGTTGTGTGCTAACCATTTGAATGTCTCTAATAGTGTCCCTAGCGTCAGTCCATTTTTCGGCCTGTGACCTGGTCACGTACATACGTGTTGTCGTCCTATTTTCAGCTGTCGTTCGAGCAGTGATGTCGGCTAGCGCATTTCCTTGTCCAATAATGTCTGTCACCTTTCTGTGTGCCTGGCATTTGATGACCGCAAGCTTTTTGGGGAGAAGGACAGCTTCGATCAGGGCGGAGACTAGGTCTCCGTGCAAAATGCGGGTGCCGTGTGAGGTCAAGAATCCCCTTTCCCTCTAAAGGAGCCCAAAATGGTGAACCACCCCGAAGGCGTACTGGCTGTCAGTGTAAATGTTTGCTGTGGTTCCTGCTGCTAGGATGCAGGCTCGTGTCAGGGCAATCAGTTCCGCTGCCTGGGCAGACCGTTGCGTGATGCGGGCTGTCTCGACTACAGTTCGAGCCGTGGTGACTGCATAGGCAGCTGAAGTGGTGCCATCGGGGAGTTTGATGCAAGAACCGTCCACCCACAGCTCTCCGTCAGGGTCAGGAAAAGCCGTGTCTCTGAGGTCAACCCTACTTCTAGTCTGTTTGTCCGTAAGAGTCACACAGTCATGTACAGGGGGCACATCGGGATCGTTCTCTGGTAAGGGTAACAGAGTTGCCTGGTTCAGTGTGGTGCATCTTTTCAGGGTGATATGGGGTGCAAGCAAAGTCAGCTCGTATCCAGTCAGTCATGCACTCGTCAGGTGTTGCGTCTTGGTTTGGTTCAGGAGGGTGTCAACTGCATGGGGTACCAGTACCGTGAGGGAATTTGAGAGTACGATCCCCTCACTCTGTCGGATAGAGATAGCAGTGGCAGCTACAGCTCGAAGGCAGGCAGGCAAGGCTCTGGCTACAGGGTCAAGAGTGGCAGAGAAGTAAGCACACGGTCGTTGCTTTGGGCCAATGGACTGGGTCAGGACAGATAAAGCGCACCCCTCCCTTTCGTGAGTGTAAAGGGAGAAGGGCTTTGTGTAATCGGGGGTACCTAGGACAGGGGCCGAACAAAGGGCATCTCGTAGTTCCGTGAAGGAGGTTTGGCATTCAGGGGTCCAAGGGAGCGGGAAGGGGACATCTTTAGCTAGCAGAGAAAGTAGCGGTTTCACAATGAGGCTAAAGTTTGGTAACCACTGTCGGCAGAAGGAGGTGAGGCCTAGTAGGGAGCGAACCTGTTTCTGAGTCTTAGGGACAGGAGTTTCAAGAATGGTTTGGATCCGGTCTGGAGTAAGTTTCCTTCCGTCTTTGGACAGGAGGTGGCCTAAGTAAGTGACCTGGGGTTGGCAGAATTGCAACTTCTTCTTGGAGACCTTGTGGTCATTTTCCGCAAGGAAGTGCAGGAGTTGAATGGTGGCTGTGACTGCTAATGGAGTGGTGTCGGCTGCCAAAAGTATGTCATCGACGTATTGCACTAACACCACTCCATCGGGTAACTGGACTGGATCCAGTTGTCTCTTGAGGGCCTGGCTGTAGATGCTAGGGCTTTCTGTGTAGCCCTGGGGTGCTCGGCAGAACCTATATGAGCGGGCTTTTAGGGTGAAGCCAAAGAGATATCGGCTGTCTGGGTGGATGGGGATGGAAAAGAATGCGTTTTTGAGGTCAATGACAGTGAAGGTGGTGGCAGTAGAAGGAATCAAAGTCAGGATGGTGGTGATGTCTGAGACCACGGGGTACTGGGGTACAACCACTTTGTTGATCTCTCGAAGGTCAATGATGAAGCGGTATGCTTTCTCATCTCCCTCTCCTTGTTTCTTGATGATGGGCACGATAGGGCTGTTGCAAACGTTGCTAACCACTTCCTCTACCACTCCTGCGTCTATCAGTGACTGAATAATCTTTACCAATGCCTTCTCGCCCTCGGGCGATATCCGATATTGTGGGAGTTTTGGGAGTGTTGCGTCTGGTCGGACAGTAATGTGCACTGGGTCGATCATCATGCGCCCTACGTCCGAATCTGTCTTGGCCCACAGATACGGAGGCAGAGTGTCAAGCAGGGACGTGTCAGCGTCAGTGATGGAAAACATACGTCGGGGAGGGCAATGTCTAAGCAGAACGGGGTTGTCGTAAAGGAAAACTCGAACTCCGTCTTGAGAACATCTAATTGTCGCTCGGAAGTGTTTCAATAAGTCGAGTCCCATAATGGCGTCAGGGCTATTGGAGGAAAGCAAAAACGTGGTGTCAGTGGTGTTGTTTTCTAAGTCGAAGAGGATCGGAGCGGACAAAGGGTTAGTGGAGGGCGTTCCATCGAAACCTGTCGATGTTATAAGTGAGCCAGACAAGGGTGCCCTTGGAATCAGTCGTTTAGATAGCGCACTACGTGTTGCGCCAGTGTCTACCAGAAATGGAGACTTTGTACCCAAGACCTTAGCAGTGACATAAGGGCCTTGCTGGTCAACATAGAGCTCGACTGGATCCCTCCCTTGCCCTTGGCAATCCTATGCAAAGTCGTGGGCGTCATCGTAGTCAGATTGCTGGCATTGGTTCTGTCTGGGTCGATCAAATGTATTTGGTCTGCCTGATCTGTCCTTAGTCGTGTCATTCGGGGGCCCTCGCTGCTGTCCCTTATTTCTCGGTCCACTTGCTATGTCCTTGGGGTCTTTGTTTCTGATTATTTCCAAAAGAACCGGGCATTGGGATTTCCAATGGCCAGTCCCTTTACAGAAAGCACACTGGTCCTCTCTAATGTCTGTACGTCCAATGTGGGGAGTCAAAGTATGGTCCTTGGGAGGTGCAGTCTTAGGGACGTTCGTCTGATAGTTTCCCCTGTATTGGTCTCGTCCTATAGTCACCCCTTGCAGTTGTGCAATCATCACCCTCTCTTTCAAGTCTTTCTTCTTTTTCTCTGTTGCTCTATCGTTTTCATTTTTCTGATGTTCATAATATTGGGCCATCTGGAGGATGGCCGTGGGTTTGGAGGCTGCCCAACTACTCTCGCTGGCCTGCAGTTTCTGGGAGACCTCTGGTGTCAAACCCTTAACATAATTCTGGACAAACAGATGGTGTCCGGTTGCAGTGGTCATGTCCTGGCCGCTGTAATCGGAGAACACCGTTTCAAACCGGGAGAAGTAGTCCGATACATCCTCCTGGGGTTTCTGGCGACAGGCCGTTACTATCGACCAGTCCACTTTCTTTTCTGGAATCAGGGTTTTTAATTTCTGTACGATTTTATCTGGGAGGTCTAAAATGGATTTCAAAGGCTTTTGTCCAGGTTCTCGTTGTTTATCAATGCCATCGAGTTGTGACCAGGTATGTCCAAACAGCTCAAGGTGGTCGACTTTCCGGATTTGCTTCCACACATCAGCTGGTAGACATAACCCGAAGAACAAGTCGATGTCAGCCAGGGTCATAATCGTTGAACCTAGGGCTGTACCCAATTCAGTATAGAAGGCAGTGGGGTTTTTACGTAGGTCAGGCAGAGATTTCCGGAATGTCAGAATCTCTTGCCGGTCCCATGGCTGGTAGACCCAGTTGTACACTACCCTTCCTTTTGCATCTTTGTGGTTCGCATCATCGTTAGTCCCTTCACCTCGTGGAGGAACCCAGTAAGGGGCAGCCTCTCGTATCGGCATCATAGCGTTAGGTTGCTCAGTTCGTGGTTCGGTCGCTATGGATGTCATGGTTTTAGCTCCCGATTCTTGTTCAGTGAGGAGGCGGAAAACCTCAAGCGTACGCATGAGGAGGTCCGTCACATCACACTCGCCCTCATCCCCGATATCGACCTTCCGGTACAGAGTCGTTAGGCTCTCGGGACCTTTGTCTCGATATCGGTCCTCGTATGCGTTCAAGACATGGTAACACAGTCGTACGGTAAAATGTCGTCTGTGACTCCCTGTATACGAGTTAAACATATCCGTGATATACTCTTCATCTTCCTTTCTTTCTACCAGTGTCCTTGCTATCTTGTCAATCCCTGCTCGCTCATCTTTGCTTAACCTGTTTGTTCTAGCGCAACCGGCCCTTCGGGTCTCAGGGTCGCCTAACGTTGTCGTTTGTGTAGTATCTAATACAAGGAGTTGGGCCGACACAGAGGCCATGGGGGCCGAAGCTGTGGCGCTATTCTCGTTTGTGCCTGAGGGTGGTGGGTGCTGTGCTGAGGGTTGGGAAGGGGCGTATGGAGGGGGCATGTAGATGATCGGAGGACCTAACAGCAGATCATCGTTGGCTCGTTGTTTCGAGGGTAATTCAGGGTAGAGTGTGGAGGACGTTCTAACCGGACACTGGCTTGATGTTTCCATTTCTAGTTTCTGTTTGGCTTCTTCTCTTTCCTTTATCTCTTCTTCTAGTTTCTGAGCAGCTAGGTGGGCCGCTTTTCGCAGCTCTTTTCCCAACCTACTCTCAGTTCTCTTTTTACGTTGTTCAGTTTCTTTGCGCCACATGCCGAAACTATCAAGCATAGTGGGCGTTGTCTTGTTTTTACCAAGGGCTGTTTCTAGCGCGTTTATTTTATCATCATCGAAGGATCCTATCAGTGGCCACTGACTTTCTCGATCCTTTTTCGTATATTTATGCCACAGCTTGCTATAAGCTATAGCGATCAATCCATGCTTTGTGAACATGTCCTTATTAGGGGTGCCTTCCAGTGGAGCCGGATGGTTCATCTCTAATAAGCGGTCCGGGCTAAACAGGCTACCAATCAGTGGGGAGAAGACAGGCATGACGGGTTAAAAATGGGGACAAAAGTCAGCACTACCTATCTTATCACTGTGTGCAAAGACTAGACAGAATATTTCTATTCTACGTTGTTTGCAGGCAGTGAATACCTCAAGAACCAATATCGAACAGTCAATGTTCGGTCAATCAAACAATCAGTGGGGAGAATAAGTAGGCCCGCAAAAGGTTTGCGTCACCTACCCTTTCACTATCTGCAAAGAGGAAATCTGTTCTTTCCTGTTTGCAGACAGAGAATCTCCAGAAAACAATCCGCGAACAGTAGTTCGGGTTCAAACAATCAATCAGTGGGGGAGAAAGATAGGTACGACGGATTACACGGATTACAATGGGGACAAAAGTCTGCGTTACCTATCCTTCACTGCTTGCAAAGAGAGCCTGTTGTTTCTCCGTTTGCAGACAGCGAATCTCCAAACGAATCAACAAAGAGTAATACTAGTATTTTCCAAACAATCAAACAAGTTTTCTTGTCTTCCGAATCCAGCGCCCAATCGTCCTCTATCCTTCGTAGTCCTCGCGGCACTCCTGATGGTTCCCAGTCAGGACCGTAGATCACTCGAGAGAGGTCTGTTCGGAACCAGTGAAGTTCGGATGATCGGCTGTCAGACGAGGGTCTATCGGACAGGAGCTCTCCCGATCATTGCAGTCGTTCACTCTGTCGTCAGGACCTCTCCCACTGGATCCACGAGTCGCTGATGGGCCCTACGTTTGGGACACCAATTGTAGAAAAAGGTACGGGCAGATGACCTTTTTCAGAGTTGCCCGGCGTTAACCGCCTCTATACCCATTCAAGTTACCAAACAAAGAGGCATGCGCTGGAGACTGGAAGGCAGGAAACAGAAGTTTTATTCCGACGGAGCGGAACACATCAAATCAGACAACAGGGTATCTTCTCGAGGTGCTCTAACCGCATCTCTGAGGCCTGGCCTCTTATACACAGGTTTATGATCTTTATTGCATGTAACACATTCTTGCAATGCTTTGAAGTATGAAAGGACATCCTCGGAATCTCCCCTTCAGGCCCGTTCCCACACACATTTACAGTTGAAGTCCCCACCCCGGTCACAACAGGTGATGATTATCGCGCAGCTGGACATTCCGCCGATTCACGGAATGTGTGGGGTTGATCGGATCTCATAGGGTGGGGGTTTTGATCAACTCGAGGGTCCTTTGATGGGGGAAGCTTCCTACTGTTCGGGAGGCAATAAACAGTATCCGCAGGGCCAGGTGGCGGCCTGGGAACGAGGAAGACAAATGGGCACACAGGAAAAGGGGGGTTGTATCAAAGGACCCGGGACCATGAAAGGAATGAAGGGAGGTGTCGCGCTGGGAACAGGATGGGATTCCGAGGCAGAGCTGCGCTGAAGAGGGGTTTATGACCCAAGGCATGTGAGAGCGGGGGTTGTCAGCGTGCGGGGGGGATGCTTGCGAGGTTAAGAGAGGGAGAGAGAGAGAGAGACGCGCTGGCTATCAGCGAGAGGCAGGGAGGCCATGGTGCTCAAAATGGCTGCCGCTTACGCGCACGAATGGGCTCAAAAAGGGCAAGATGGCGCCGATAATGTTGACGTTTGCGGCCTAACTTTTAACAGGGGGAGCGGACTTGGTAAGGCTGGGGGCGGCCCAGCGACACCAATGAAAAGGGAGGGCGGAGCTTCCTGCAGCAAGCCTGGAGTCAACGAGGGATCACGGCGCGGCTGGCTCACGGATGCCCCCGGCGGGCTCGCCGGTCCCTCCACCCACAGGGCCCCAGCGGCTTGGGGACCAGAGGAGTCATGGAGCAGCGGAACAGAGGACTGTTATATTTTGAGTGGGGAGAGAGGCGGAATGTGGGCCTCTGGCAGGGTTCAATCGGCACCGCCGCCTGCTCACCGGAGCTATATGTGGGGGGAGTGGAGTTGATTGAAGGGGATGAGGACAGTTTGGAGGAAGGGGAGTTGAGGAATGGCGTGGGTGGACGGGGGTCCGGTAATGGTGTGAGTTCTTTCTTGCAGGTGTCACGGGGCCTGGGTGCTGCGGCAGCCCGGACACAGTCGGGGGGCAGGTCGGCGCTGGAGCGGAGCGGCGAGGATCGGCGAGGGGATACTTTGGTCACAGGTAAATACAAGGACGCAGTACACATGGTGTCAATGGGAGTGGGGAGGAGGGGGAGGTGGGGGGATCGGGTATGCAAAGGGAGGTATGTGGTGAATCGGGGTGTGGGGCCAGATGAGACCACGCTGGCGCCTGGGGGGAAGGCTGCAGAAGGGGAACCCAAAGGAGGGGCCGGAGGAGCAGGGGTCCCGGGGAAGCTGGGTGCTGGCGGCGTGGGCTCGGAGGGCGATCAGGCGGCAGGCAAAGTGGTGAAGCCCGAGACCGAGGGAGGCTCAGACAGCACGGCTGCGGGGGGTGCGCCAGCAGAGGAGAGTGGCGCGGCGAAACCAGAGAACAAGGAGCTGAAGTTTAAGCGGCTCCCATATATGGGGGTCACAAAGCCGCTGGGGGCGCATTTAATGGCGTCTACTAAGGAGAAGATTTGGAAGGGAGAGTATGTGGAGCTGTTGAAGTTGTTGCACGGCGAGGTTCGGTTGAAAGAAGGGTCAAAGGAGGAGGAGTATGAGCTGCAGAAGCGCCCGAGGGTGCCGATGACAATTGAAAACCGGACGGCGGCCTTTTTGATATTCACGAGTGTGTATTGTGAAAAGTTCCTGGAACGATCAGTGTCCCTGTTTAAATACATGGACGTCATCCGGAAGCTGCAGATCACGGGGGGGGGTTATGGTGGGCGCAGTACGATGAAGAGTTCAGGGCGAGGATGGCGTGGGATCCCGAGGCGAAGTGGGGGGAGTTGAACTGCGATCTCTGGCAGCACACGATGGGGCTGGCGGGGTCAGGCAAGACCATTTTTACTGCCAGCGGCCTCCCGATAATCTATCAGCCCTTTCAGGGTCGCCCCACCCGAGGGGGGGTGGGAGCCGGAGTTAAGAGCCAGTCTGGAACTGTGGGTGCATGCTGGGATTTTAATAAAGGGGTGTGCGCCAGAGAGCATTGCCGTTTTAGACATGAGTACTCCGGGTGTGGCAAGTATGGGCACCCAGTGCTTCGTTGTTGGGGCCCTCCCGGGCAGCAACACGGGGGTCGTCAGGCATCAGCCGGTGCGGCACGCTCCAGAAACGCTCAGCCATCGGGCAGCGGCCGAGGAGGTAAGGGGCCTGGGCCAAAGGGCTTGTACTCCAGTTAGGCTGGACTGTTTGACAGTGGCCTTGAGCAGTTACCCGGATGCGGGGGCCGTAGATCGGTTGCGGACCGGGTTTCAGGACGGGTTTCCGTTGGGCTATGAGGGGCCTCGGCAGCGGCGTTGGACAGAAAATTTGCACTCGGCTCGGGAACACCCAGACGTGGTACAGAGTAAGCTGGACAAGGAGGTTCAGGAGGGACGCATGGCGGGTCCTTTTGTAGATTGGCCACTGGAGGAGTTAATAGTGTCTCCCATTGGCGTGGTACCCAAGAAGGAGGCAGAACAGTTCCGCATTATACACCATTCGTCATGGCCGGAAGGCGGATCGGTTAATGACTATATCGATGAGAATGAGACCACGGTGTCTTACTCCTCGGTGGGGGCGGACATGGCCTTAGTGGTGGCGGCGGGACCTGGCGCGCAAATGGCAAAGTGTGACATCAAGTCGGCTTTCTGGCTGTTGCCGGTTCACCCAGATGACTGGTGCCTGCTGGGGATCCAGTTTCACGACTGCTGGTATGTGGACAAGGCTTTGCCGATGGGCTGCTTGATGTCCTGCGTGCTTTTTGAATGTTTTAGTACGTTCCTGCAGTGGTTTTTTACAGAACGCACGGGTCACCAAGGAGTTACGCACTACCTGGATGACTTTTTCTTGGTCGGGCCCCCGGACTCCACGAACTGCAAGGCAGCGCTGGACAGGTTTCAGGAGATCATGGAGGTCCTTGGGGTGCTGTTGGCGCCAGAAAAGACAGTGGGGCCATGCACTGCGCTGTCATTCTTGGGTATTAAGCTGGACTTGGTGTTGATGGAGGCACGGTTGCCGGCAGACAAGCAACAGCAGATGCTGGGGCTCCTGGAGGTGATGGTGGCCAAACATAAGGTGACGGTGTTGGACATTCAGGTGCTGTTAGGCCATCTCAATTTTGCGTGCAGGGTGGTACGCATCGGGCGGACGTTCTGTAGGAGGTTGGGCCGTGCGCGGGGGCGGGCAGAAGCCTACGCACCACCATGTGTGCTTGTCGGCGGGTGTTCGGGAGGATTTGCGGGTGTGGTGGTTTTGCCTGAACCAGTTCAACGGAGTGCCCTTACAGCGGGACGAGGACATAGTTTGGGATGTGCAGATTTTCTCGGACGCGGCGGGCAGCGACGGGTTTGGCCTATACTGGAACCGGAAATGGTGTGCGGAGAGATGGCCCCCCGAGTGGCTGGGGGGCGGGAGGGGCATTGCCTTCCTGGAACTTTTTCCTTTGGCGGTGGCGATCTGGCTGTGGGTGAGGTTCTGGCCTACCGAAGGGTGACTTTCAACGTGGATAACATGGCGGTGGTACAGATGGTGAATCGCCAGTCCGCCAGAGATGAGCAAGTGCTGAAGTTGTTGAGAGTGTTTGTGTTGGACTGTTTGCGCCATGACATTGCTTTTTGCGCGGTGCATGTCCCAGGAATTGACAATGAAGTTGTGGATGCTCTGTCTCGTTCGCAGTGGGGGAGATTCCGTGGGTTAGCCGAGGACGCGGAGCAGGACCCAACGCCCATGCCACAGCGGATGTGGCACATAGGCAACACCGGATGTTGCAGCTGGTTCTAGGATCCTTGGCGGAGTCAACCAGAACAACGTATGTGGCAGCCTGGGGGGAATTTGTGTTGTCCGGGGCACGTTGGCGGCCACCGGGGATGGAAAGGCAGGAAGATGCGGTGCGGTTTATGCTGTCCCTAATAGCCAACGGTTTATCGAGGGTGACCATAGCAGGCAAGCTGGCGGGGATTGCTTTCATGGGGAAGCTGTTTTGGGGATACGCCCCATCCGCAGGTGAGCTCGGGACTAGGATGTTGGAGGGTTGGGCCCGGGAACGTGGGTGGGGGGGCGGTGAGGCGGCCTATGTCAAAGGAGTTGTTGAGCAGAGTGGTGGAGATGCTGCCTCAGGTATGCAGGGACGAAAGGGAAGCTTGCCTGTTGATGGTGTGGATGTTTGCGGGGGCATTTAGGGTGTCGGAACTGTTGGGTTCGAAGGCAGGCCGGGGTGTGGAGTGGTCAGAAGTGAGGGTGGGGCAGACAGAGGTGCGCCTGTGGTTGCGAAAGTCCAAGACCGATCAGAGGTGCGTCGGGCGTGGGTGATCCTGCGGGAGGCGGAGAAGGGACTGGCGTGCCCGGTACTATGGGGATGGAAATGGGAATGAGAATGATGGCGGGAGGTTTGGTGTTTCAGCATGCGGATGGGAGAGGGGCAACGGGGTCACAGCTGTTGGGGGTGTTGCGGAAGGCATTGGCCAGGATGGTGGTGGACGGTGGTCAGTATGGCACGCACTCGTTCCGCATTGGGGTGGTGTCGGAGGCACATCAACGGGGGTGCGGGCGGGGGGCCATTATGCACTTGGGGAGATGGTCCTCCAATTGTATGGCGGTATGTGCGCAGCGCAGAGTTGTCCTGAACGCACGTGGGGAGTTTGGGGGGACACATTTATTGACATTTGTTTCTCATTTCAGGTTCAGTGGCGGGTCCCCTGGCCCAGAACATGTTGGTTTGGATTGTGGGCCATTCCTTTGTGAAGAGGGCGAAATTGCAGGCTCAAGATAGTTATTTCGAGGACAACCTGGCTTTCAATCCTTCTTTGTTTCTGGTGGTTTGGTCCGGGAGGGGGGGGCATGAGATGGAAAGAATTGTGGCGGGGGCAGTGAAGCTGCAGGCGATAGACAAGGCACGGCGGAAGATGAATGTCGAGAAGGTGCGTTTCTGTCGGCATTTGGGTTTTTCACGCATTTGGCACACGGACATTAAATACGATGCGCCTGAAGTGTTCAGGGGGGACGGGGTTCACCTCTCCTGTATGGGAATGGATTTGTACCTCTTGGAGCTTCGGAAGTGTTGGCCAGCTTGTTGGGGGTACGCTGGGATTAGGGGGCCGCAGGGGGCGGTCTGTTCTGCACTGTGTTTGGGGGGTGGGGTGGGGTGGGGGGGGCAGGGAAAGGGGGAGGCGGTGTAATCACCTAACCCCGCTTTCCGTGGGTGGTGGAGCTCTTTTTGATGTAGGCCAAGTTTGTCTGGAGTTCGGTTCTTTATCGTTATGTTTGGGGAGTTGGGGAACAGGAGCGGGGAAAGAGTAAACAGTTTGGGAGTTACATTAGAGGGTACTTAGTTACAGTTGCAAGAAGGCAGATAGGTCTGTAGGTCTTGGCAGGTTTTTCAGTTAGGATGTTGGGGAGAAAATTGGATACTTTTAGGATGTAATGGAATTGTATATTTGTATATTGCAGGGTGGGGGGATTTTATTATGTGGGGATCGTAGGGGTGGGGGGAGAAAAACCTAAGGGGTCAGGTAACTCGATGTTTAGAGAGGTATTCGGTCTTGCTTGCCCCCCTTCTTCCCTCCCAAGGGGGATTTGGGGGGCAGCCGAGCCGCGAGGTCTGCCTCCCGGGCAGATTTGGGAGGGGGGCGAAGTGAGGAGCAGCCATTTTGTCGCTTTTGGGCTGCCTGGGGATAGCCCAAAGGCAGCCCAATTGTGAGGTAGGCAGCCCAAGGGGTATTTAGGTGGATCCCGCGTTTCTCCAGCCACTATTTTAGGTACTGAGACCTGGTGGCTGGGAGCGGAAGTTTAGTTTTTGTCCCCGCCCTCCCTCCCTGGGCTTTGGGTTTTTTGTGGGAGGTTTTTTAGCCAAGCCTATTTTGTTAGGGAGGCTGTGTTTGGGACAGGTGCACAGGTTTTTTTGTTGTAGGTTGTCGCTTGGAACAGGTGCTGGCAGAGTTGTTTTTGATGTTAGCCAAGTTTGGCGGGAGTTTGGTTCTTTATTGTTATGTTTGGGGAGTTGGGGAACGGGAGTGGGGAAAGGGTAAACAGTTTGGGAGTTACATTAGAGGGTACTTAGTCACAGTTGCAAGAAGGCAGATAGGTCTGTAGGTCTTGGCAGGTTTTTGAGTTAGGATGTAGGGGAGAAAATTGGATACATTTAGGATGTAATGGAATTGTATATTTGTATATTACAGGGTGGGGGGATTTTATCATGTGAGGATCATAGGGATGGGGGGAGAAAAACCTAAGGGGTCAGGTAACTCAATGTTTAGAGAGATTTTAGTTTTGTGAGGCGGTTGCCAGTTTTAATAAATGTGATGTGCACCTGTTTCAATAAAGCGGCCTTTTGCACACACAAAATGGTAGTCAGTCTTGCTTGCCCCCCCTTCTTCCCTCCCAAATCAGTCCCCAGGTTCCTGACACAGCCGCCACAAGCCCTGCAGGCAGGGAGATGGGAATCCTGCTGGCCGACACCTGCGCCCATCATAAGAGTCGGCTGGCAACCTACCACAATCAACAGATTGCCCCAGCCCCGCAGGAGCCCTCCTATTCCTCGTCCTCCACAAATCTGTCCGCAGACAGAAAAAAATGAACAGTAAAAAGAAGAGACGCTGGGTAAGTATACCTTAAGTACTCCAGGTGGGAGGGGATAGGATATAAGTTTTAATATTCCGTTCGTTCTTTTTTCTGTCTGTGAGATAGATATATCTCGTTTATACTGAATGATGCGAGGACAAAAGAGACTTGGGTGTAATATTCAAATGACAGAAGAACTTTGCCATGTACTGAAGAGAATTCTGAAGGTTTGGTGGCTCTCCACACTAGAAGTTCCCTTTGATGGATCTATTTCGAAGTAGATTTTGGCACCCTACCAGAAAGGTGATGAATAAGCTTCCAATTTTTGAGGTTTTCTCCAAGTTTTTCTTCTTCTTCTAATTCTGGATGTCTAGCATTTGACATACGCTGAAGTAATTCAGGCCTCTGCCTGGCAAACTGTAGCCACATGTGCTCTGTCCTGAAAAAGAACAGTGTTGTAGGTAAAGCTGAATTCTGTGCAATCGTTTTAATAGTTGCACAAAGTTCAATTATGTGTTACAAGAAGTAAGACAGTATATTCCCCACCTCTAAAAATGCACAATAGCAAAACATTTCACTTTTAAACGTTTCATTTGAATAACGACCATCTTTTATAGAAATGTCGAACTTAAAACTTTAAAGGCTATCATTATGAGAAAACCAATGGAAGCTTTGGATTTTAATCACCCAAATTATTTATCCATATTTCAAGGTGCTGATTTTGTCTGTCTGAAACGTAGTTGCATTGTTTTACAAAATACTTCTGATATTTCTTAGCTAGTCTCCATTGATTCCCACATTATTGTCAATTTCTATGCCTAACCCTCCTTGGGCTCACGTGGCATAGTGCCTCAATTCAAAGTCAAAACAACACAAAAAATGAGGAAAAGTGCAGCTCTGAACACTTCTAGTTCTCATTCTCTGCTAGCAGGTTCCTGTGATAGCAACTAAGCCTTTTCTCAGCACAGCAGAGCAATACACAGTAGGGATCAGCACTCTGGGATAACATTTGCCATCTCTGCAAAACAGTAATTGGAAAACGATTGCTTGGTGTTACCGTGAATAACTACATTTGTTTCCTGAATTGGCAAAGTTATGCAGCAGCAGCTCCTCAACATACTGAATGCTGGTTGGCCAACACGAAGAGGTCACTATCAGAAGCGTGGTGGAATAGACAATTCGGAGCCTGTGTCGGGGAAGGCAACGCCGGACCCAATAGAGGCCCGGGCCAAACACCGCCCGGAGGCGGTGAGCCTACACACGCCCCCCCCCCCCACCTTCCCCGGGACGCAAGCCCGGGAAAAACGGGCGATCGCGCTGGGTCGGCCCAGGTGTAACTCGGTGTTAGACCTGGCACCTTGGCGTGAGTCTCCCTTCCACTTTAGGCTGATGTGCCTCACATGTTTTTGCTGGTGTTAGCTGCTCAGAGCACTGTGCCACTGCCAACCAGTGCCACAGTGCAAGTGCATACATGACTGGATTCCATGTTTGGCTTATTTGGTTTACTGTCAGACCCCAGTAAAGTGCACCAGGAGTGCCAGGGCTTGTAAATACAAATGCTGCTGGTGAGACACAGGGTCAGACTGATTTGCATATAGCCATGTCTGAACTGGGGTGGCAGAGTGGGCTAAAGAATGGTGATGGATTAAACCCAGATCTTTTGACTGGGTGTGAGTGTTTGATTGATTCAGATGCTCTGTCCATCACCACCCCCTTTTGTACTGCTGGTGGGCCTGCAGCACTGGTTGTGCCACCCAAAGAAGCCGCCTAGTAAAATATGTCTAAGGTCTGCCATTGCAGAACCTGCGTGCAGTCTGGTACTGGCATGCTGACTGGGCAAGTGCACCCACTTGCCAGTCCCTAAACCTTCCCTTAACTTCATATTAGTCACCCCTATGGTAGGCCCAAGGGCAAGGTGCATTGTAAGCATAAGGTAGAACAAGCCCTGATGTGTGTGGCATGTCCCAATAGTGAATTGCAGCCATTTTCATTTTAACTATTGTAAGGCTACCTGTTCTCCAATGGCCAGAATGGGCTGATGGAATTATTACACTCTATAATCCCAACAGACTCAGAGAACATCGTAGAGAGTCAAGTTTAGAATGCCTGAACTCAGAACAATAAAATACAACTTTTAGTAAAGTTTACTTTAATATCCTGTGTTTGCAAATACTACTTTTAGAAAGTTAGTATTTGCTTGCCTAACCATTTCAGCCCGCCTCTGCTAGGATGTGTATCTGCTGTCTGGTTTCTGTGAGTGACATGGCTGGGGAATTCCAGGGGACAGAATGGGGCTGCCAGGTGGTGAATAGAGAAATTACACCAGGATGGGTGGGAGGAGTGCCCCTTGACTCAGAATAGGGCTGTGCTCTGCCACCTCAATGCTGGCTCCACCCCCTGGGGAGTGTCTGATGTCTCTGCCCTGCTCACTGAAAGAGGAAGCCAGAGTCACCAAAACAAAGTACTCAGGAACTGGACTGGATTAGGCAAAGGCCCCCCTCGCCTGAAAGAACAAAGGATTTTGGGTACAAGAGTAGGAGCCCTGCTCCTAAGAGATCAGATCCTGCTTTGAACCAAGAAGAAACCTCTGCCTGAGGAGAAGGAACCGGGAAAGCTGAAGGAGGAGTACTGTCCCTGTCCTGGGTGATTGGCCTGCAGTGGTTGCCTTGCTGCCAAAGGAGAGAAGGAACCTACAAAGATTTGCTGATTTTGCTGAAAAGACTTGTGCTTCAAAAACGATGTCCAAGGGCTTGGAAGCGAGTTTGCCCCCTGAACTGAGCCCCAGGAACATTGGGCTCTTCTCCCGCCTTCACTAAAAGCTGCTGGACTGCCTGTGTCCGTGTCCGCTGAAACTGTCGGCGAGTGCGCCTCGCCCCCCCTTGCCGCCTGAAAGCCCGTGCCGCTGCCGCCCTGCACAGTGTGTCTCCGCTGACCTTTAAGCGGTATTCACACCGTACTTGATCGGGCCGCTCCGCACCATGCTCCACTTTCCCCCTTTTGCTTGAGCCGCACCGCCACTGCCTTCAGCCACCACGGACTACGGAAGGCTTCATCCAGCGTGGTTCGGTTCAAGCGTACTAAACCGCACCACGCTGACATCCCCGAGGCCGCACCGCACTGCCAGAGCCCCCCAGTACATCACGTACGGGCCGCTGAGTGCCGCGCTGTCCGCCTCAAAGAAAGCTTCTTCCCAGCCAAGTGCGGCTCGTACTGATTGTCGAAGTGCCGGTCTACCCGCTCCACCGCACCTTGTCACAAACCCCGCTGAGACCTGGACTGCCCGCATCGAATCCCTGTGACCCCCCTCACTCTGCCCCGTGCTCACAGACGCCGCCACGAGCCGGGACCACAGCGTAGAGGGGCCGTCCACTCTCCCAGGTTGTTCCGCGCCGCCTACGAGCTGGACTCTCCCCACAAGGTACTATTTTTCCAACTCGCACCTTCGGTGCGCATGCTTTCGGCCGGTCAGCCCCAACGATTGTGCCAGCCTGGTTTAGACCCTGTTCATTGTCCCGGGGGAGTCGGACAGAGTGCACAAAGCACACTGAAGATTAAGATACGCTTTTTAAAGAACCTGTTATTGACTGAACTGTATTGTGGCCTCATAAGAAACGTTATTATGGTCTTGTGATAAGTCTGCTTAAACTCTATATAATGTACCTATTTTTTTTTTAATAAAACCTAGACTGGTGTACATTTGTGGTGTTGTCATTTAGTTACTGTATGTGCTCACAAATGCTTAACCTGTGACGCTCTGAGATAAGCCTTGTCTGCTTGCGCCACACTACTGAAAGGGTGAGCAGGGGTTATTTTAGAGGGTGATCCCCTTATCCTGACTAGAGGAGAGGGTCCCTGCTTGTCACAAGTCTTTACCTGTGCCAACCAGAGACCCCCAAATCTAACACTCGGCCTCCCCCAAAAAGGGGGAGCAGGCCGCAAGCCGCAGAGGGGATTAAGAAGGGGGAAAGCAAGAACCTAGAAGGATAGAAAAAGAGAGAATTTGCTAGAAATAAATGGAAGGCTCACGCAGTGTCCTTGGGATGTCTCATGGCACGGACACGCAGGGAGCAAACAGTGGCCAGTAGCCATGGGGAGAGTAGATGGAAGGCTCCCGCAGGGCCCTTGGGATGCCTCATGGCGGGGTTACCAAAGGAGCAAGAGGTAAAACTCAGCCGCAGGCTAGATAGAGGAGGCGCTTACATGGGGTCCTTTGGATGCCAGACGGCAGGGACCCCGAAGAGCAGGGAGGGGCCAAGGTGGCACTGAAGGCAAACGGGAAGGCACTTGCAGCCTGGGCAAACACCCACCAAGTCGGTAGCAAGTTGAAGCCTAACCCCTGGGCAACAGTGGCTGTGGTATTGGGGACCTCCCTCCAAAAGGTGATCTATCTGAAAGCAGATGACAACCAAAAATGGACTGAATGAGCCACAATGGCAAATCCTTAAGCGAGGCAACAGAATGTTATGTACAGCCACGAGAAACAAATGTATAAAATGTTAAGTGCTTAAAAAACTGCTACATTTTTTGGCACCAAGAACGTTTTCCATGATATGTTTAAAGGTCAAACGGGCGCAGTTGGGAAAGGACTGAGGGAGGGGGAGGCACATTCTATGTTTTGGCAGGGCCTGCCCCCCCTGCACTTTTCACAGAGGTGCACAATTTTGTTTAACATTTGCCTGCTTTCAACCACAATATGTCAGATTCTTTCAACAGTTTTATAAAGTCAGAATCATTGATGAAATAAAAAATCAATGCAGACAAAAGATTACTGTTCTGAAATTAGAAGGCTGATGTTTTACACTGCTATATTTTTCAAATGGAACTAAATGGAACTGTGGTCAGACCTATTAAAGAAATTACTCATAATAGAATAATGATTTGGATTATTCTATTCACAATAACAACTTGTAATTTGAATGTTTCTGATGCTAATTGGTATGAGTGTGCATTGACATGAATCACTGTCATTAATCAGGTTGTGACTTGGATGTGAGACACCTAAATCTTTCAGGATATATTGTATTCCTCGCACTAGCCTTGTGGCTAGTTTTGTTGTTCTGAAAGTCGTATGTGTGTATGTATGCATGCATTTATGCAAGTATGCATCTATATATGTGTGCATGTGCTATTTATATAGCACTAAATAAGCCAAAAGGCAGCGGAGTGCTGGAAAAGGGTTCACAGCAAAGGCGTGATTGGAGGAGTAGCTGTTTTCCAAAAGCAAAGGTGGACTCTAACTGCATTACAATGTGAAATTCTTCTTAGAGGTATATCTATAGCCCTTTCCTAAGTTGGAGCAGGGTTTGGACAGTCCCTAGATGCATAGATGAAGAAGTCCTGTTGCCTTGTTGATTTCTGTTTCGCACTTCTTTGTCTCCAGTCCATTGATTTCCCAGCTGTGGGTGTGTCGAAAACCATCGCAGACAGTTAGTTAGTCAGCTATGTGGAGAGGTGTGCCAGTCGTGATGATTTTGAAGGTGGCGCCGGCTGGCAAGGGCAGCCAGTGAAGTTTCATTAGGATGCGGATGTGCTCATATCACTTTTGGCCTTTGATGAAGCATGCTGCCGCAAGTAAAATTTTCTTAAGGGGGAAAAGTGGAGCAGTACTTAATTTGTAAAAAAATAAATAAAAGGGCCAGGGCCCTTACCAGGAGGCCACTGCCGCTTGCACTAACTGTCGCCAGCTGCGGGCCGCGGCCCGTGGAGGGAGTTTCGTGGGGCAGGCAGGCGAGACGGGGTAGGTTCAGGGTGAGGGGTGGTAAACACCGGAATATGGATGATTGCAGGTAAGTAAACAATTCAGTGGCGGCTGGTGACATTTCAAAGTGGTAGGGCGTAAATGTTCATGATGAGTACCCTGTGGCAAGCGAACGTGGTGAGTGAGCCTGACTCTCATGACAAGGGTTCCGGAGATTCTCCCCTGGGAACATTTTGTAAAAGGTGTGGGCAAATGGTGCATTTTCAAGCTAATTCTAGAAAGCAAGAAGGGTCATAAAGCAATTGTGAAACTGTAGTTATGACATCAATAAAAATATTTCATATGATAATGTCGCTGGTAACTGCTTATTCTGTATAATCAGAGAACTGCTATGCTAACTCACAGGCCTGTTCACGAGAACACAGTGCATGTTTTCCTTTTCAAATTGCCACTAGTGAGGCACAGGGTTGGAAAGCACTGGAGAGGGAAGGTTAGGGCTCTAGAGCTGGCATGAGACTGGCAGCAGTGCTTCCCTGTAACACACCCATGCCAAGGTCCATTTTACCATCCAGTTTCGAGTCTCAGTAAACATAAACAGCACAAAACAACATCACAATCCTGCCTAGGTCAGTACTTTGTACAGTGCACACATAAATAAACTGAAAACCGAATATTCACACAAAAAGATAGACAAAAGCATAATTGGCTTGCTTGCTGCTCAACCGTGTTGTCATAGTCATGTGCACATTTTCTTTTCCTGACCTGAGGTTTGCTCCAAATAAATTAAATGAGCGATTGTCGTGAAATTAGAACTATGAAACCAAAGTCGAAATACAGATTGTTACCAACAGTTCTCACTTCTCAAGTCATCTGCATTGTTGTATGTCTAAGGGCTTACTAACAACTGTTGCAGTCAAAGGAAATCTCACTTTGGTGCTTTTTATCTCATTTCTTTAGGTTTCAAAGTGACTCACAAGTTGTCTCAAATGAAAGCTGCTGTCAATTACTCCCTTCCTCCTACCTCAGACAAACACCAATTTGAACCGTAATCCTCTTCGATACTTGCCCTGTGCAGTTCATATTTGCACACCACCTCTGCTAACCAGCTCATCCCAAAATGGCCTGGTTGTAGCACTACATAAGTAGACAGAATATCAATAAAATAATCCTTTCAACCTGCTGTATCAAAATATTATATCCCCAATTGTAATTGTCCATTGTTTGTAATGAGCAACAAATGCCAAGCTCCAACTTTTAGGCGCAATATACAATTAAAAAAGGCAGAGAGCTAGAACAAGTGGTTGTGTCTGCATTAGGGTGGGTGGCACCGGCGGCGTGTCATTGCAGGCATTGTTTGCACTTCAACGAAGTGAAGGTCTGTTGAAAAAGAAAATTAAGTAACTTCTCTTCCTATGCCGTTTTTGATAGGCGCCAAAGTGCATTTGTTTGCAGCGCATTATAATACACTGGTTGTCATCGGCTTATCTATTATCTACAAAGTGCGGCCTGAAAGTTATTCCAGAGAAGGAACGAGTGAAGGGGTGCAATACAATAAATGGAGGATAGTGCATGAGTAGAATATACGGCCAGGAAAAGTATGTGTTGGAAGAAAGAATGGGGTGCAGAAGAAAAACACTGGAGGAAAACCTCATGTAAAACCCGAAAAGCACACTTCAAAGACAACTCCGATAGCACCGCTTTCCTCCTTATTATCTATAAGGGATTATAATTTAATTTTCAAAGCAGAAGAGCCGGCGAGGCGAGCCGCTGCCTAACGCCTAAGAAGCGATGACCATGCGCCGCCAGCACAGCCCCATGTTACTAACATGATGTTAGAGAATTATAAAATATAAAACACTTACCTTGGCTTCCGTCCCGCGCTGACTCCCGACTCGATGTCCTGTCCCAAGACTGCAGACTCCCGCGCGCCATCCTGGATTTTTTTTTGAATGCCTCGTCACTGAAGGCTGCAGGCAGCCTCCCTCCCCTCCATGGCAGCCGGCGCTGATTGGTTCGGCCGGCTGCCCTAAATACGTCATTCCTCTTGCTCTGCATGCTGCAGAACAGAGAGTGGGAGGAGGCTTGGGGGAGCGGCTTGCCAACTGTTGCTAATACTGTCTGTTTGGACAGCCTCTCAGGCTGTCCAAACAGTCCGTATTCACAACATTGGGCAAGCCACTCCCCCAAGCCACTCCCCCATGCCCTGAGGCTCGAGCAAGTTTGCTGACTGATTTCTCGCCGTGCGAGAAGGGCAGGCAGAAACAAATGGTAGTTATAAATAAATAACTACCATTTGTTTCTGCCTTCTTCTCGCACGGCGAGAAAACAGGGGGGGCGGCGCCCAAACGCCCCCACGGTAAAACCGCCACTGAAACAATTCAATTTAAAAAAACGAATTTTGCGATGCAGGGCGCGCTACGAAATTCGTTTTATTAATTTAATTGTTTACTTACCTGCAATCATCCATATTCCGGTGTTTACCACTCCCCATCCTGCCCCGCCTGCCTGCCCCACGGAACTCCCTCCACAGGCTGCGGCTGCCTGTCACACTCTCTCAAGTGTGACAATTCATACTATTTCAGCCCCCCAAAGTTATAAGAATGGCTTGGGTAGCAGTTATTAGTCATTGTTAATGTATATTCAATTATTAAACAGCTGGTGTTTTCCTCATTCCTAATTAGGCAGACAGCGCCACCATATGGCAGACTGTCAAAAGAGCGGGTCCTAAGCTCCGGAAACCACCGGCTCTAATTAAGCACTGGTGTGGAGTCTCGGAAACCGAGGAGCATGGTATTGACACCATCCAAGAGTGGGGCTACAAGGGCTTGAACAGTGATTCTGAAGGTGCTTTGGAGAGGAATGATTTGATAGCTCATATACAGAAACCACACGCTTTTGTTTCCAAAGTTCTTTTAGGAATTAGTCACTTTGATATATTTAAAGCATCACTAGGACCTTATAAAATATTACTACTGTCAACCGTGCCTTTTAGTAAAGTGCTAAACCGCTACATGTTTAAGTGTTTCTAATACCTTGAAATTTAATGGACCACACGCTGCACAAATTCCCCGGTGGGCACCCTACCAGTACATTACATAGGTTCTTTACATGAAGTGTTCTGTGGTATACAAAGATGCACAACTGCATTGGAACACAATGTATGCTTCAATGCACTTTTAGGATCATAAAATGTTAAATTCTCCCCTCTGGCCAAACATGCATTTCGAGCACTACTTTGGTGCCTATTCTTCCTACAGAGAGATTAGTGGAAAGAGACCAAGTCATTTTGGGATTAAACACTTCGCACTTGCATTTTGCACCACACTTTGCCCGTGGATTGTGTGATAGCCAAAATGTGCATTTGCTGATGTACAGTCTGGCACAGACACATTTTAACACATGATTATGTAAAGAGTCTTTAGTCTGAAAGAAGGCAAGCACGATGATAACCATATGTAGTGTGTTTCGAAGCACACTAAACTATGAATGAAAAATAAAGACGTTAGGAGCAATGGAATATAATTATCCACTAAGGTATAATGATATTAGATATGTAGATTCATTACCCCAAGGTTATCCTACACTAATCCGTGGTCTAAGCAGATTTGGTTGACGTGAATTTAGGCAATGAATGTCATTTCTATAACAATCCTGTCTTGAGACCATTTCATTTTGCAATAAATACATTCAGACCTTTAAGAAAGAACAGAAGGGAAAGGAAATGAAGTCGAATGAAACAGAGGGCTTGGCTACTCTTGCAGCCTAATGACTCTGGCATAGGCAGTCCCCATCTCAATCTGAGAACATACAAAATGAGAAATTGGCTTTTTAATGAAAAATATTTGGCAGCCCAGTGTTTGCAGCACACTAGGTACTTCTTAATTGTTCGTTTTTAATTAATTCATCTGTCTGTTAAACATGCCAGGGGGCTCCCCTTTCAATTTGCTGTGTAGCGGAGCTACAATTCGCTAATTCTTCTAAAGGTACAAAGGTTTCCGGGTTGTGTGGGGGGCGGCCTCATTACTCGAGACAGAAAATGGCTGAGAATGAGAATTGTATTGTAATGGAAAATACCCTGAATGCTAAAATCGGAAGGATAATCCAACAGAGGAATTTCCTCCAACATAGGGATAGACTGGTGCAGGAAATTCCTCCTTGAATTCTCCTCCAGTGCTCAGTTCAGTGTGAGTATATTCAGGTAAGCAGCAGGTTAGTCATATTTTCGATATATATTTCTGGAGCATCCATGACCCCTGAATGCACAACATTTGCTGGTCCGCTGATCCTCAGTCACTCAGTTTGTTCTTCCTCAGAGGTAGAAATAGAGATCTGTCGTTCATTACCATTACAACGTTCTGAAAGAAAGTACCCCCAGCTGTAGGTTGGGGACCCCTCCACCCCTTCTTAAGTTGGCTGTAAAATTGGTCAGAACTGGTAAAGTTTTGCTTTGCTGTGAGCATGCTCAGATATCTTCAAAATATCTGTCATGGAGAGGGGAAGAGCAGATCATGACAAAGCAATTTGACAGGATGAAGGGAGCTGTCAACAACAGGTGAGAAAGTGAAATAACTTACTTTTCTAGGGGGGAGGGAGGGCATGGCCAGATCTAAAATACATGATGTCTGGACTGGTAGATATCCTAGTAAAGAGGCTTTCTGGCTGTTTTTTCCCTTCCACAAGAAAGTCTCTTTACTAGGATCCCTCATGCGAGTTAACATTCCAGTGCTTCTGTTTATGGATATTGAGAATAAATAGGGTGGATAAGAGTGGTATGCCCTTTGACAATCTTTCAAAGTCCAAGGGTGTGCACTTCCCACCCTTTCCTTCTATACCTCTGGCCGAGCTGCGGTGTCTCAGTGCACCAACATCATGAGCCACGGACTCCATTGTGATGCCAAGTGAGGTCCTAGCCCAGCTGTAACTGCCAAGTCCCTGGCTACCTGAGGATTTGGAGGAGTTATCTCAGATTGGACAGAAGTGGGGACAGTATATTCCACCATCTGCAAACTGCCCACCTTTCACCTCTTTTGGAAGAGAGATATAAGCTGCTTCCGACAAGTCTTTGCCTCAGTATCGCCCCACACCCCAATGGTACATTCCTGAAACACTTCTAAACTTATTTATGAAAGCAATATGGATTTAATAGAAGTAATTGCAAAGGGAGGTTTGTAGCAATTTCCTTATGAGTAATGAAGTCTGTTTTAAACAATTATTTGATATATTTATTCATTGCTGTATTTAGGTAGCTGGCAGCAATGACATTTCAATTAGAAACAAAGAACAACTCTCAAGGCAATAAAGCAATGAGGGTGATGTGTGTAACATAAAATTCGAAAAGTAAGAGTTACGGTGTTGATTAAGTTTGCGGGTTGTGCGGTTGTCACCGGGGAAGACAGAACTACATCATCAATGTCTGCATTTCTAACTTCACTTATACACAAGTGATATATGCATAGTTATATCCGTGTAAACTGAGAACATTCATGCATTCGTTTCTCAAAACGGATTTGAAGAATTATTTCTGTAAAGTAGCAGGAGTTTAATTAAAGAGATTATGTTTGCTTAGATAACATTCCTTACTTGCTTGCTTCTTTTGCAATGGCCCGCATCCAGGCGCAGCCCATGCAGGTAAATGCGGTGTGACGGAAGGGTGGGGTTGTTAGTCAACAGACAGTGACAAGTTAAACTTAAATAAAAAAAATAAAAAAAACACTTGCCTTGCGCTTGCCGCCTGACTAACTCTGCAATGCAGTAAGCGTAAGATAAGTGTATTTTCGTTTTTTGAAATTAAATTTTACCTCGTCATCGTCTGTCGACTACCCCCACGCCACGCCACCTGATCTTACCTGCATGGGCTGTGCCTGCCTGCATTTCCTTATATTCTTCACCTATCATTGGACAAACCCTTCATGCCGATGCTGACATTTCAGAGATAGTGCATACCCAATGGCATTCTTTTGATGCAGTTGCTGCCAGGTGTATTCATACTGAGAAACCATTTCATCTAAATGGTTACATAGAAGTTTTAAGGATGAATGTATTTACCGTTTCATACGGAAAAATATCATAGAATGTCTATTTTTATTAAATTGGCTTATGCATACCTATTTTTAGATACATTTTGTTGAAGGTATTTAATGTAATCTTTAAATCAGAGAAATCTACTTCAGATATATATCTTTTACGTTGTTAAATAATCACTTTAGATGCGTTTAATTTACTAAGGACACTTTGCTGCAACTCACTTGTAATTGCCGGGACCCTGTGCTTTTGGTTCCTGCCTGATACTCCTCGCGGTACCCGCTTCGCGGGTCCCGCTTCGTGGGGGGTCTTCTGCCGGACCTGAGAACACCGGTTGTGGAGAACATTGGACACTGACTGTGGGCGTAAGATTAGCAGGCAGGGCTGCGAGCGTGCAGCGGGTCCGGGACTACAACTCCCAGGAGCGCCCGCCAGCCCGAATTACCAGCACCTGGGCCGCTCTCCCTGCTTGCCCCTCCCCACCTACGCGTTCAAAAACCCCAGCCTCTGAATGCAACTTGGGACGCTTTGCTGCAACTCACTTGTAATTGCCGGGACCCTGTGGTTTTGGTTCTTTCCTGATACTCCTCGCGGTACCCGCTTCGCGGGTCCCGCTTCGTGGGGGGTCTTCTGCCGGACCTGAGGACACCGGTTGTGGAGAGCATTGGACACTGACTGTTGGCGTAAGATTAGCAGGCAGGGCTGCGAGTGTGCAGCGGGTCCGGGACTACAACTCCCAGTAGCGCCCGCCAGCCCGAATTACCAGCACCTGGGCCGCTCTCCCTGCTTGCCCCTCCCCACCTACGCGTTCAAAAACCCCAGCCTCTGGATGCAACTTGGGACGCTTTGCTGCAACTCACTTGTAATTGCCGGGACCCTGTGCTTTTGGTTCCTTCCTGATACTCCTCGCGGTACCCGCTTCGCGGGTCCCACTTCGTGGGGAGTCTTCTGCCGGACCTGAGGACACCGGTTGTGGAGAACATTGGGTACTGACTGTGGGCGTAAGATTAGCAGGCAGGGCTGCGAGCGTGCAGCGGGTCCGGGACTACAACTCCCAGGAGCGCCCGCCAGCCCAAATTACCAGCACCTGGGCCGCTCTCCCTGCTTGCCCCTCCCCTCAGGCTTAGTCCCTATATTTGTATTCTGCCAGTCCCGCTGCACGTGAGCGCGCGGGAACGCCCGGGAGAAGCCCGGGACAAGGGCAGGGCCGTCTGCAGCCGTCCGAGGCCGATTGAGGTCGGGTCGGGCCACCCCTCTTTCATTCCGGTCCTGGCTGATCGGTCTGGGCAGATACCTGGTTAAATAGTGCTTGCTTGTTCTCATTCCTCATTGTTGAAATTGTCTGCCAGAAGGGTGGCCAAGTGTACACTAACATAATGACCCTACGTTCTGGTAAGGAAAGGCAGTTCCAGGTATCTACATCAAATGGGGTGTTTACAGGCACCATCGATCAATTTTTTAAACGTACTACCTGCATTCTGGAAAAAGAAATTGCCCTTGCTGAAAAAAGCTTATCTATTGACCTGGTCACGGGAAAGCGCTCTTCACTAAGGAAACTTCGTGAGGCTGTTTCCCCGGTTCCCTTAACCCAATTGGTTTGTACCGACAGTAATGTAACGGATACAGATACCGTACCAATAGACCAAGAGTTGGAGGTGGGCGCTACTGCTATTGCTCTAGATTCATCATCGGAAGGCAGTTCTTTATACCACAACGTAGTAAATAATGAGACTGATATTACGGCTACTTCTAGTAGTGTACTAAGCCCAGAGCCCAAAACCCGATCCCCAACCATGGAGAACATGACAACACATATATCCAATAAAAGGAAACGGGAAGAGTCATCACAGAAGGGAGGCACTAAAAAGGTCTTGAGAACAAATAATACAGCTCTTTCTACAAATATCATAGCAGCCCCGCTATCAAACCCCCCAGCGAATACTAAATCCCCCCCAAACGATGCTGAAGGTATTCTCTTGGATACAATCGAGCTGTTGATTAAATCTCTGCTTTTGCCCCTATTTGAACGGACTAGGTTATTACACGACAAAATGGACCTCATGGAGACATTAGTAAGAGAAAACTTGGGCACTCTGAAAAAGATACAACAATCTACTGCCCCTATAGGGCCCACACTAATGTGTGCCCAGCAAAAACCATCCAATAATGGGAATAAGCGGAAAATGGCCAAATCTGTATCTTCACCTTTGAGAGTCCCCCAGCAGAAGCCTGCTACTGATAAAACTAAGCAGATATCTGCGAAGCCCATATCACACAAGGCAGACTTAGTTAATAAATCACAACCCACTTCTAGAGGATCACCTAAACGGATCACTGAAATATTATCGACGGTCACATTATCAACTTGCAAAAATATCGTTGAAAAATTATCGACGACAAAAATATCGACTTTCTATATTAATTACACAAACTACAAAAATATCGAGTAAAATATATCGACTCTTTACAATATCGAGTACATAAATATCGACCTACTATATATCGACTACAAATATATCGTTTTTCATAAAATTACACCTAACAGTACAAAAATATCGACAACAAAAATATAGAGTGCAAAAATATCGTTTCCTTAAAAATATCGAGTTTAATTTATTACCCTTTCATGTCTAAAATACCATATTAATAGTCTAAAAAATGCATGGCACTATACTAAATACATTTTACATATAATACTAGTTAATTTTATAACATTCCTCTTTATCTACATTTTCCATACATTCTATAAAAAGCGTGCTATTATTTTATAAATATTCATTACATTTAACTAACATTTTAAATCTTTATTTTCAGTTAGACATCCATTTTCTGTAACAACTAACCTGCTTTAATGCAGAAATCAGCACATATCACCATTCTCACATCAACAAACACACCAATTAACTTAAAAAAATTCAAACTAGCCTATACAATGCTTCTTTTCTTCCTACACCCAATCAAATCTAAGCACACAAAATATACACATACTATAAAAGGAATACATGCATGCTACCATTTGTTGCTGCTAACTCTATAGAAAGAAGATGCCAACACCCTGAGGATCTTGTTCCTGAACAAACATCTTAAAAGATCCAGCTTACTAGCAAATTATTCAAGTAAGTTACAGTTAATTATTTAGAATTCAAAATTTGTAGGCTACTATTTTTCTTATATCTCCTAACTCTTTCACTTATTTTATTTTTATCTCCTCCTACATTTCTGATAGAAACTACTCCTAAAAAATTCCTAATACAAGCTCCTATTTCTTCATCTGGAATTTCAGATTGTAAGTATATATTAATGCTCTGTTATACACCAACTGCAGTTTTTCAACACTATTTTACAAGAATCATTCTTTATTTTCAATATTTTATTCACAGATAGTCTAAAATTTTCCTAATTCAACTCTACAAATGTCTAAAACTACACTAATTAAACATGTAAGTATATATGTATTTATTATTAAACACCCAAAATTAAATCTGCTATTTTCTAAACACAATATCTTGCATATTACATCTTCCCTACAGATCCTATAAAAATATCCAACATCAACTATACCAAATGACAAGACTACCCTTGTTAAAAATGTAAGTATACTTGTAATTTTTCTAAAACTCCCAACAAAAACTAAAACTATGTTCTAAACAACATGTTATTTATTTTATATTTCCTCTACAGATAATCTGAATACATCATACATCTACTCTACCTACAGCAAAAAAACTACTTTTTTACAAGTAAGTATATTTTTTAATTTTTCCCATTTCCCAACCGTTCATAATATTTTTACTAATAAATTAAATGTATTTATTCTATCCTCTCTACAGATCTCAACTTTACTACCTTGATGTACTCCTCCAAATAGTACAACTCAACTATTTAAACAAGTAAGTATATCTAATGTTTACATCAAATGTACTATTAAGCTAAATAGAAAACAGCTTTCTCCTAGGAAAAACGTTCGTTATGTCTAAACATTTACTTAGCATTTCTATATTTTCATACCAACAGTAATTAAAGAAGAACATAGAAGATTATCTTTCAAAACACAGTTCAGCATTTTTGATTACAACTTTTAGTAACTGTAAGTATAAATGCATCAAAAATTATGTATGCACCACAAAGTGAAATATATATTTTTAAAATATGTTTCTTTCTACTCTTCCCTAGAACAAGTAAAACAAAATGACAGAGGGTGCTGAATTTGTTATGTCACAGAAAAATAAATTACTGTTATGTTATATGGGGTATGTTTATAATCAGGAAAGACAAAGTGGCAGAAAAGTATTCTGGAAATGTACCAAATATTACTCAAACAAATGTTATGGGAGGGCTACTACTGAAGAAACAAATGTGTTATTTACCAGGGAACACAATCATCCCCCCAATGTCACAGAAATAGAAATAAGAGATGCTTTGGAAAGTATAAAAACTGCTAACACACAAAGTGATAAACCAACAACACAAATCCTTAAAGAAGAACTGTTAAAAGTTCCAGCGCATGCTTCAGGTCAACTACCCTCTATTGACTCCCTTAAACGCACAATTGCACGCACTAAAAGACTAACTACCACAACACAACCTAACCCTACTACATTTGAGGAAATGATTATTTCCCCAGAAATGAGCATAACACACAATAAATACAAATTTATCTTTTTTGACAATGAAAGCAGTACAAACAGAATCATAATGTTTGCAACTGCAAGTAATTTAAGAAAAATCCAACAATGTCACCAATGGATGATGGATGGAACTTTTAAACCATGTCCAAAACCTTTTTATCAACTATATGCCATCCACGGTTTATACCATAACTATAACATCCCTTTAATTTACTGTTTGTTACCTAACAAACATCAAAACACGTATACAGAAATAGTAAATGTTATCAAAAATGAAATCAATAATTATTTTCCACAAAAAATAATTATTGATTTCGAGTTAGCTATGATTAATAACATTTTGAAAACATTTCCCCACACAGCAATCCAGGGTTGCTACTATCATTTCAATCAGAGCATATGGAGACATCTCCAGAAATCAACCTTAAGTATTCTATACTCGACAGATAGCACCTTTGCCTATCAAATTAAAAAATTGATAGCACTGGCCTATGTTCCTGTTACCGATGTAGCGGAACACTATAATTTATTAATTGACAGCACATATTACAAGAGGAATGAAGATAAACTAACCCCATTACTGGACTATTTTGAAGATACTTGGGTGGGAAGGTTACACAGATCTGGACATCGACGCCAACCCAAATTCCACATCCCTTGGTGGAATGTCTATCTCAGTACATTAAACCAAGAGGCAAAAACAAACAAGAGTGTAGAAGGGTGGCATAATGCATTCCAAGCTACCACTAGCAGAGCCAAACCCACATTCCATAACCTACTAGAAGCTTTGAAAAAAGAACAAAGCTATCAAGAACTAAGAATCAAACAATCTGTGACCCAAATTGGTCCAAAACTAACTAAACAAACTAAACATATGTTCAGACTCCTGCAAAGTCAAGTCACACTATATCCTACAACTAGAGGATTAGAATACCTGTCACTAATAGCTAAAAGCCTACTATAAATAAATAAACCAAAAATACTAATGTCTTCTTACAAAAATGGTAAATATAAAACACATAAACATTTTCAAACAATTATAAATAATACATATTTGTTTTACATATTAATAAAATTTTGGGACATTATTTCTGAACAAATATGCAATATTTATAATAACATCACACATACACATTACATAAATATCGACTTTTCCCACACAATGAAAAATAACTTAAAAGACTTACAATTTATGTAGATGAGATAGACGTAATCCAGCCAAATAAAATCCATACAATCCCTTCCAATGCAGGACAATTCCAATATCGGAAACCCTCAAAAACCTGAAAGTTAAGTAAAAATAAAATAAACGCTCCAGGAAATCCTGAAAAAACTAGTGTGGACACTTTAGTATTTAAAGTGATATATACACACCTTAAAAAAAACGGTAACGCATATTAGTGTATCAATCCAATATGAAACCCTCCAAAAACCCGAAAAATGTTAAAAAAAATTAAAATCCGCTCCAGGCAATCACGAAAAATAGGAGATACATGTAAAAATATAACCATAATAAATCATACAGTAGTTTCTCCGCCAAAAAAAAACGCTTCCTTCCATGTACTTCTCATGCGAGGAACCGGAACCTGTAAAAAAGCATACATAAAGAAACCCACCCACAAATACCCCATAACATTTGTAAATACACTCACAATTAACATTAAACATGTAAGAAGACATTTCCTAACACTTAAAAGAACACTAGAACTGAAACATACACGACGCATCCATAACTACGACATTTCACCTAAAAGATACATAAACAATTCATACATACACACAAAAACACTACACAGTTCGAATATACCCTCAAACAGTACCACTCAGTAAAAAAATGTATGTAAAATTAACCTTACCTCTCTCCACGCGAAGCAACTCCCAACCGCGAGCTTCTCCAGTCCTGAATGAAGCTCAATAACCTTACGCGGTAAAAAAGTAGTCCCCTTAAACCATATTTGAAATTGAATCATAGTAAATACAATGTTATAGTAAAAAATATAATACATACCCATACTGATTATATAAAAATTATAGACTAGACTCATTATAATTTAAAGTGTTTCAATAAATATTTTTTTTAATATTAATCAATATATAGTAATTATAATATATTATTAATAATACAAAATTATGTAAAAATTGAAATAATAGATGTAAATATTGTCTAATTTTGTACATTTATTGGAATAACTTTTTGTTTCTTTTTAACTAAACATTATAATTTTTTATGGTAATTATTAATAATAATAAATAATATAACTTATTTATTGTTATTAATATTATAAATATAACCATTCGATATATAAATAATGACCTAAAATAATGTATTTTTCTTTTGCTGAATTTATGTGTTTCTGAAAAGAAGAGATAAATTATTATGTTAAGTAATTAATAATAATAATAAATATATATTTGTTATTTTTTATTAATTATTACAAAATGTTTTGTAATAATTACTAAGTATTATAAAAGAATACAATTGCCAAAATAATTTTTTTCCAATACCAGATATTATTATTCAACATATTGTTCCCCTACACTGTTATAAAGTTGACAACATAATATATGTATATGTATTATTTAATATAAACATTGTATTTAATATGTTCCAAAAAATGTCTTAATTTGTATTTACATATCTTGAACAAATATAATAAATTTGATGTTACTTTATAAAAATGTATATAATATAAATATATATTTAATAATATTAATATATAAAATATTAACATTATTAAATATAAATGGAAGAAGCTGTTAAAAAATTGATTTATTATTTTATTAAATATAAATACTTGTTACTCAAACTTAATGAATAAAAAATTATTTTTTACTGTAAAAATATGGTGAAATATTTCTTTGTGACAATTTACAACACGTACATAAATGATAATGTGTTATTCTGCTAACACTACATAGCAAAATAATGTTATGTAAATTTTGATTTTGATTTTATTGTACTATACATAAATAAATAAAAAAATCTGAATAAAGTTTTGTGTAAACATCCATGTTGCATTATTTTCTAAGATAAAGACACATTAATGTACAATTATATGCAAATGTGCTGGACACTGACCAATTATAATATAGTATTCCTATTCCAGTAAAGCTAATATCAAAAAATATGCAAGGCAATTACCAATTATAATTTTCAATTCAAACTCCAGTGAATCAAAAATCAGAGCAGGTGATAAACACTGGCAAAGTATTATTTTACATTCCAACTCCAGTCAGCCAAATATCAGGGAAGGTGCTGGACACAGACCAAATAAAATTACTATTCCAACTCCAGACAAGCTAATATCAAGGAAGGTGCTGGACACAGACCAAATAAAAATTACTATTCCAACTCCAGTCTAGCTAATATCAGGGAAGGTGCTGGACACTGACCAATTATTAATTACTATTCCTACTCCAGTCAAGCTAATATCAGGGAAGGTGCTGGACACTGACCAATTAATAATTACTATTCCTACTCCAGTCAAGCTAATATCAGGGAAGGTGCTGGACACTGACCAATTAATAATTACTATTCAAACTCCAGTCTAGCTAATATCAGGGAAGGTGCTGGACACTGACCAATTAATAATTACTATTCCTACTCCAGTCAAGCTAATATCAGGGAAGGTGCTGGACACTGACCAATTATTATTTACTATTCCTACTCCAGTGAAGCTAATATCAGGGAAGGTGCTGGACACTGACCAATAATTAATAACTATTCCAACTCCAGTCTAGCTAATATCAGGGAAGGTGCAGGACACTGACCAATTAATAATTACTATTCCAACTCCAGTCTAGCTAATATCTGGGAAGGTGCTGGACACAGAAAAAATAAAATTAATATTCCAACTCCAGTCTAGCTAATATCAGGGAAGGTGCTGGACACTGACCAATTAATAATTACTATTCCAACTCCAGTCAAGCTAATATCAGGGAAGGTGCTAAACACTGACCAATTAATAATTACTATTTCAACTCCATTCTAGCTAATATCAGGGAAGGTGCTGGACACAGAAAACATAAAATTACTATTCCAACTCCAGTCTAGCTATTATCAGGGAAGGTGCTGGACACTGACCAATTAATAATTACTATTCCTACTCCAGTCAAGCTAATATCAGGGAAGGTGCTGGACACTGACCAATTAATATTTACTTTTCCTACTCCAGTCAAGCTAATATCAGGGAAGGTGCTGGACACTGACCAATTAATAATTACTATTCCTACTCCAGTCAAGCTAATATCAGGGAAGGTGCAGGACACTGACCAATTATTAATTACTATTCCTACTCCACTCTAGCTAATATCAGGGAAGTTGCTGGACACTGAACAATTATTAATTACTATTCCAACTCCAGTCTAGCTAATATCAGAGAAGGTGCTGGACACTGACCAATTAATAATTACTATTCCTACTCCAGTCAAGCTAATATCAGGGAAGGTGCTGGACACAGACCAAAATTACTTTACTATTCCTACTCCAGTCAAGCTAATATCAGGGAAGGTTCTGGACACTGACCAATTAATAATTACTATTCCTACTCCAGTCAAGCTAATATCAGGGAAGGTGCTGGACAGTGACCAATTAATAATTACTATTACTACTCCAGTCAAACTAATATCAGGGAAGGTGCTGGACACTGACCAATTAATAATTACTATTCCTACTCCAGTCTAGCTAATATCAGGGAAGGTGCTGGACACAGAACAAATAAAAATTACTATTCCTACTCCAGTCCAGCTAATATCAGAGAAGGTGTTGGGCACTGATTATGTTTTGAATTAATTATCTAGGTCCAGTCATGCAAATATCAGGGAAAGTGCTGGACACTGACCATGTATAAATTTGTATTGCTACTTTTGTGTAATCTTATTTTATAAATTATTATGCACTAATTATATTCCTTAAAGTAAATTAAATTATATTTATATATTATACTTTATTTGCAGACTAGTGCTAATTGTTTTAATTTGCAGAAAAATGTGCAACTTTTTGTAAATAATTTTTCTTCTATATTTTAAATTTTTTTTATTAATTTATTTGCACACATTATATTCCTAAGACAAATTTTATGTTTATTTTAATATTTAAAAATATTTGCATACTAGTGGTAACAGTTTTATTTTTCAAAAAATTTGCAAAATTTTTTGAGAATTTTTATTTCATTTTATATTATTTGTTTTAAATTATTTTGCACTCATTATATTACTTAGACAAATATTATGTTACAATATTCTTTTCAAATTATTTGCAGACTAGTGAAAAAAATTACAATTTGCAGAATTTTTTGCAACTTTTTTTTTGCTAATCTATTTTTTCCAATATTTCTTTTTAACCCTTTTACCATATTTGTTCTTATAAATGTTTTATAAAACTTTTATATATTTTAAATGTTTATTTTGAAATTACTCCCCACCCTTATCCCCTATTAGCCCTACAACCCGCTCCTAAAAATTTATACTATATTTATAAAGTTTTTATAAGTACTATTTTTACAAATATTTTATCTATTTCCTACTTTATATTTTTGGACATTGTACCATATATTATATTAGTTTATTATTTTTTTTAATTACTCCCCACTCTTATCCCCTATTAACCCAACATCCCGCTCCTAAAAATTAACAACAATTTATATTACTTTTATTATTATTATTTTTTTTAATGTCCTTTTTTTCTAGATAATATCGATATTTTTTACTTTTACTATTTATCGATATTTTGTCTAGTCGATATTTTTGAGTCGATATTGTTGTACTCGATATTTTATTGACATTATTTAATTCGATATTTTGACAAACAATATTTTTTTTACGATATTTTATTATTTTCAATATTTTTGACTCGATATTTTTTCCATTCGATATTGTGGTGTCGATATTATGTCTAGTTACCCACCTAAACCTAACCGTCCAACAGATCAAAATAACCAGGCTAGGAAAACAGTTCCATCTAGAAAGCAATGTGTGAATCTCCCTCCTGAGTCACTGCCCTACACTATCATTTTAACTGGAGTGGCCCCTTTAGGGGAGGGAAAGGTGGAAACACATAGAGATTTACATAATAAAGTACATTTCTTGCTAAATAAGAACCGACCTCTTCCACCAACGTCCAAAACAGAAATCCTTAATGTTAGGAGAGTGGACTGGGTGGGTTATAGTAAAAAAGATCTTGAGGGGGATTGTGTAGTCATTAGTTTCAGGGAGCCATGGGTGGTGGATTTTATCAGCAGGGAACCAAGATTTGGAAGGGTGGGTGATGTCCAAACATTGTCCCTGCACTATTTCTACCCTAAACTTAATTTATCGAGATATTATCCCCACCAACATCAATTCAATCATAACAATAGATTTAGAGGAAGATATCTTGCCGAAGTGGCTACCTACCCCATGTTCTTGCCCAACCTCTCGAATCGATTTGCACCGTTAAGTGGGCTGGACGGAGTTGACTGACTCAATAGGGGGTTAGTGGAACACAACAATAGGGCGCCTAGATTGACAAATGGAGAGATGTCCCCCCATTCCCTACACACACTGGAGGTGGAAAGTAGCATCCAAAGCCCAAGAATCGTTGCTGAAGTTTTAGTGGGGGATCTGGTAGGAGATGGCCCTATTGGCACAAATCTGGTAGATGGATGTGAAAGTAGTTTCCTATCACAAAAGAGAAGTGGGGGGAACGTTGCATCTATTGGAAATGAATCAGTAGTTCTTGCAGACACTATTAGGATAGTATCCTGGAACATTGCGGGGCTGAAAGGGAAAATGGACGGGGCAGAATGGGGGGCCTTCATAGAGAAATATGATATCCTAATATTCTAAGAAAGTTGGTCAACTGATGCAGTATTTCGTCTTGGTTATATGATTTTTTTTAAACCTGCACATAAAGGGACAAAGGGACGACCGTCTTGTGGGCCTGTTATTTGGATTAGGCAATCGTTATACTTTAGGCCCCATGAGTTGCCTATCCAAAATGCCGATATACAGGGGCTAAAACTTAGCAGAGCAAACCACCAGGATTTGTATATAATTAATATATACGCAAGGGGGCAACCAGGAGGTAAGAGTCCCGCAATCATTGAGGACTTAGACCTTTTAATGAATAATATTGGCAGAGACAAGTGCGTAATAGTGGCAGGGTATTTAAACTGCACGTTCGAACCACTACCCAGTTTGGATGACGGTTGTTATGGTGAGGTAGATCAGTTATGGAATATCCCCAGCCTTGCCATAGCACCAGTCAAAAAGGTTACTGAGGCCGTTCTGCAGTGGCTTGGTTTGTGTTTGGAGTGGGGTTTAAGGGCAGCAAACGGGAGGTCAATGTCTGATTTGGCGGGAAATGCCACCTTTGATAATGGCTATAGTACCAGCCGCATTGATTATTTCCTAATTAAAATGAAGTTTTGGACCATATTAGGGGATATGGAAATAATTTGGAGACCAGAAAGTGACCACAACCCCCTGTCAATAAACCTGAAAGTTGATGGTGGCTTGCTTAGAAAAAATGCAACAAACTGTATTACAGCCGAGGCAGTCCTCACAAACGATTGTCGTAGGGTTCGCTGGGGTAGGGTCCTGGATGATCCAGCCACCATCGGAAAAATATCGTTAGAAGTATCAGCAGCGGCCAAAAAAGCTAAGTCACTATTGGATGAAGTGGGGTCACTGGAGCAAATTAGGACAATCCATGAGTCACTTTTTGTTAAATTCAAATCTTTTTTTACAAAACCAGGAACTTTGGTGAAAACTGGTAGAAAACCTTTGGGTGCCAATTGGTATGAAAAGACCTGCCGTAAGGCCCATAGCTCCCTGATTGCTGCTATTAAAACTAGGGTAACATCGGATATCCAAGTGGAAAGGGCGAAATACAAGAAGGTTTTAAAGCACGCGAGGACATCATGGGATGATCATCGCTGGCTGGAGCTCTATGAGGCTAGTCTGTCCACAAACCAGCTCAAGTTTTGGCAGGTAGTGAAGTGGGGAGGGTCATGGGACCTGCAAACACCAGCAAACCACATCTCTGCCGAGGACTGGGTTGAGTATTTCTCGGCCCAGTTCAGTGGCAAGGTGACGGGAAGATATATTGTAGGGGAGAGTAACTTGCTTCCCACTCCTGAAGCTATTAGTGGGACCCTAGTTTTTACAGAAATTGAGGCAGTGAATGCATTAAAGTTGGTCCAAGCTGGCAAAGCACCCGGTATGGACTGCGTCCCTGCCGATCTCTTTAAGTACGATCAGGATAATTGGGATCCTTATATAACTAAGGAGTGACTTATTGGAGCCTTGGACACGAAATTAGAGTCAGACAACCCATAGGGCAAGAAATTCTTCCACCTCCTAGTGATAAACAGATATTGGAACCAGACCCAGGAAAAACTTTCCGGGCAGCGGCAGTGGACCCAGTAGGTTACAGGAGGCGAGCCGTTACGAGCAAATGGCAGTAGCGTGAAGATAGCCTCCCCCGCCTAAGCCCACAGATGACAGCACTTTAATTCCGTGCTTTTTTTTGCGCACCTCGAAATACTAGGGTGCAGCAACCATACTTTATGGTAATTTTTAAATACTTATTTTTCACATATATCCACTGGTTGGACGCGCCTTAGCGAGCACGGACCACCAGGGATTTTCACGTCACTGGTCCTGAAGAAAGCTGCATGAATAAAAAGAGACAGCTGAAACATGTCGACCTACCTTTGAAGGGATAGAAGTGGTCAATAATATTACCACTCATAATATCCCACACACTGTTTTTAACAATATTGGTTGACCACTGAATAAAGTAATTTTGGGTACAACTAATATTTTTTAATTCACTACCACCTGCACTTAATCACATACACTAAGTCCAATTCACAAGAACCTGCTCCGCTGCAAATCAGGCGTTGACGCACACTGGAGGGACTTTCGGTTCCTCCAGTGGGAACCCCGTGATGAAGCATGTCACCACTAGGGTGAGTGAGGGTTCTTCTTAATTAATCACTAATTGTTTCTTTTGTATGTGTATTCACTTGTTTTTCCTGTGTCTGGTTCCAATATCTGTTTATCACTAGGAGGTGGAAGAATTTCTTGCCCTATGGGTTGTCTGACTCTAATGTCGTGTCCAAGGCTCCAATAAGTCACTCCTTAGTTGTTTCTTGTATTTATGATTGGGGATATAGGAGTGATCCTTTTCTAATCCTCCCTCTCTTGTTGTTAATTAATAAAACTCCTTATATAACTACCTTGGCCAAAGCTATCTCCAGAGGTGCCAGAGTACCAGATTCCTGGAAAGGGGCCGAAATCCTTCCTGTATACAAAAAAGGTGATAAGACTCTTGCGGGGAACTACCGCCCTATAAGCCTTATAGATGCCCTGCAGAAAGTTATTGCTAGAATGTTGTTGGGTAGAATTCAGATTTGGATGAGCGAAGAAAGTATTTTGTCCCCGCTGCAAGCTGGCTTCAGGGCAAGTACAAGCACGGTCGACCAAGTGCTCAGATTTATTCTGATATATTGGAAGACAGTGCATCTAGGTGAAGGCACTATATACGCAGCGTTCGTGGACCTTAAATCTGCGTTCGACTTGGTCCCTAGAGAGAAGATGTGGATGGCCTTAAGGAGAATGGGAATGCCGCCTGAACTGCTTGAGCTAACTATCAGGCTGCATGATCTAAACTTTGCCAGAGTTAGATGGGGTAGTCAGGGCCAGGTGACGGAGCCTTTCCCAGTGACTCGTGGTGTAAGACAAGGTTGTGTCTTGGCACCAACTTTGTTCTTACTTTTTATAAATCAAGTAGTGCAGTTTCTTTCATCTACCCCGACAGATGCGCCAGTTTTGGGTGGGACTAGGTTCCCCCTCCTAATTTTTGCCGATGACACTTTGATTTTGGTAAAAACACAGGTGGGATTCCAGACTGCAATAAACAAATTTGTGGAGTTTTTTAAAATAAATGACCTTGAAATTAATGTATCAAAAACCAAATTTATGGTCCTGACTAAGAACAAACCTTTAAGGGGTCAAGTAACAATGAACGGTATTACCTTGGAGCAAGTAGGGTGATGACCTACCTAGGGTTGGTTATAGACTATAGGCTGCATTGGAAGGAGCAGATTGAGGCACTCTGTTTAAAATTTGCCCGCTTATCGGGATGCCTAGTTAAAGAACAGCGATGCTCCCAAACTAAAAGAGTTCTGCCAGCACTAAAGATCTATAACGCAAAAATTAGCTCAGCCATTCTTTATGGCTCGGATTTATGGGGTAGTGTAGACCTCGCCCCATTAGATAAAATTAAGAACAAGTTTTTCCGTAGTCTGGTAGGACTCCCACAATCAACACCGTCACTCCCCCTTATGCTAGATATGGGCTGTCATTCTATTAAAAATCAAGCTCAATATAGAATGGCAGCCTTGTGGAGACGCATCTGGTCCACTCCGGAACTATCTATGTTTGCTAATGAGATTCTGGATGTGAGATCGATATTAGGGTTAGGTAATCTATCTTGGTTCAAAACTGTGAAGGCCACACTCTTTAAAATGGGTCTTCATTTGCAGTGGTCAGATCCAGGAAATCAGGTATTCCCGTCGAAAAAGGAATTCAAACTACTGTTTTGGGCTACTGTAAAGGAAGACCTGGTTTGGCTTTCACAGACCCCCAACCTGACAGGTATTTTTTTGCTCCACAAAGTGGTTCCTCACATTGAGACCTATTGGGATAATATCACCAAAAGTGCAGACAGGAAACTCTACCACTAATTTAGAGTTGGCACACTGCCAGTAAGGGAGTTTACACATAAGTGGCATAACCAATCGTCCATGTACTGTCCCTGGTGTAGTGAGCAAAAGGAAACTATTGGCCACTTTCTTTTTGCATGTCCAGCTTACTGCGCACCACAACGGAAATGGCTTAAACCCATCTGCAGAAGGATTAATACACGGGTGTGTGAGGAAGCTTTGCTAGTATTAAGATCTAATACTACAGAGTGGATGTCCATAGGTATGGCGAAATTCCTCGGATGGGCTTGGACCATCAGAGCCAGACACCTACCAGGTGACAAATGAGATAAGTGTAGGAACAAATTATATTATATTATAGGGGTTTTATAATGAATTGTAATCTCTTATTGACTCCTAAAACGTCTTTGATACTATTTAATTGAATTTTTAGTGAGTAATGAATGAATGGATTGTATTTTTTAAGAATTGTACTTATTATGCTGTATTTTTGTATATATTTTATTTGTTGTCTTTTATGAAGAAAAGTTCAAAATAAAGACGTTAAAAAACTAAAAACTTTACTAAGCCCTCTCCACCCTTAAACACCATACTTCTCTGTCCCTTAAAAATGCGTCCTTATGCATAAACTCCATCCCTCCCTGACCCCTAAACTCCACCCATCCCTGACTCCTAAAAACACCTCACAATACTTAAACTCCACCCAGCTGTAACCCCTAAACTCCACCCATCCCTGAACAATTAATGCCCGCTCCACTCCTAAACTCTACCGTCTATTAAACTAAAACCCCCTCCTTACTCCTAAGTCTACCCATTCCTGAACCTTAAAAAATCTCACCATCCCTGAAATCCATCCATTTTGATCCTCACCACCCATACCCTTCCCATCCCTAAACCTTAAAACCCCTTTCTACATAAAAGCTCAACTTATCCCTAAACCCTGAATACTCCGCACAACCCTAAACTCCACCCATTCCTAAACACTAAAGACCCTTCATCAACCCAACCTCAACCCATCACTGAACCTTAAAAAACTCACCAATCCTAAACCCAACCCATACGTCAAACCTAAAATAAACCTCTACATCAGTACATACCACTCATCCCTGAGCACTAAAAACCCCTCACCACCCCTAAACTCCACTCATCCTTGAACCCTAAAAATCCCTCACCACCCTAAACTCCCCATGTCTGATTTCTAAAAAAGCCCTCAATATCCCTAAACTCCACCCATCCCTAATCCCTAGAAACCCTTAATTGCCCCTAAACAACACCCAGTACTGAACACAAAAATCATCACTACCCCTAATCTACAATCCAGTGTGTGATTTTGGATGCTTTCGTAAAATTATGTATCCTTTAAAATGTTTCTGTTTATTTCACATTTATTTGCATTTCCATAACATTATCTTTACTTAAAATTGGTTTTCCATGATTTGGTTTCCTCTAATGTGGTTTCTAAGTTTTATTTTTTCTATAACTTCACATATATCAGTTGCTGTCACAATCTATTGAGAAAATATTCAATTTAGGTTTTCAACTTAGGGTATTTGTACCTATGTAGAGCAATATCCTCTCTCTTCTGTAATTTTTAACCATTTCTTTCCTGCCAGTTTTTATGGTAGACTTTTATGCGGTGCTCAGATCAAAAACCTCATGGTGGGTCCAGATGTCACAAATCCTGTTTCTAGGGGCATCATTATTATGTCGGTCGGTCGGACCGCCGGGCACTACTGTGACAGTCAGCAGACCCCTCACATGAATGAGGGCGGTCCAACTGCCATATTGTGATACGACCGCTGGGCTGGAGGTTAGAAACATGGCGGGGGCATGTTGAGGCCCTGGGAAAGGGCCACAGTGCATGCAGACACTGTGCATGTACTTTCTGAAAATCCATGAACTGTGTACTATGCTCCTGGTCATGCATGGCACAAGGTGCACAGAGGTGAGTGATGGCACTACATGTGCCCCCAGGGCCACTTTTCAGTGTTGCCCACTATGGACGAAGGCCCAGTTTGGGTCCCCCATATATCTTTGAGACAACCTTTTCATGGCGGGATTCCCGCCACAAAAAGGCTGTCAGATAGGGATGTTGTAATCCTGATGGTTGCTCCGACTGCTGCACCATAGGGATCTATGATCCTGGCGGAGGCAGTGGTCTTGCAAACAACAGATTAGGGTTCGACTGTTAGTATTAGAATATGGCAGTTGTACAGAAGGACGGACGGTGTTTGGACCGCCACAGACGTTCGGTGGTCCGACCGATACCATTGTATTCAGGTCCCAAGTGTATAGGTTATCTGTATCTGATTAACATGTAAGGTGTGATTCAACATTTATGAATATCATTTGAACCATAAATGTGGGGCGCAGAATAGGTGTGGGAGTTAGGGAATAATAGCCTCTCTTTCTCCTTCTTTTGATGATCCTGACTACATTTCCCAGTTGGCAACACAACCAGAAACACAGTACACAACCATCATTAATAGCCTTACTGCTTCTATGGATACCACTCTCAGAAGCCTGTCGGTACCATTGTTATCTGAATGCATCAGGAAAGGAAAGATGTTTCAGCATATGCACACTTTGAGGCAACCCTATCCCCTTGTGATCTGGTTAAACACAGAAGTAGTGATATTAGAAACTGTGGTGTGGCTGCAGAGCAGAGGAAGCTTCTGAGAGTAAATATATCTCTACAAGTAGTGGTGATTCAAGCCATGCTAATACATCTGTTGTGGTACCAATACCCTGAAGGTGGAAGTACCAATCCACCTGCACAGGAACTGATATTGCTGGTTTTCAACCAAAACTGTCTTTAACAGAAACATCCATGCAAGAGGACTTAATTTCCCATTGCCTACATGCACAGGGAAATGGCATCACTGAATTTCCCTTCAGCCCTCTGCACAGGAAGTGACACATTGGATTTGCCATTAGGCAGTGACGTCACTGGGTTTCTGCTCACTGTATCCTGCCCTCCTCCTTCTTCCCTTGACCTATTTAATTGTGCCTGTAGCATGGATGTACCACTGGCACACTAAAGGCAAGCCAATCTGAACCTCTCAGGGCATGGGCAGTGCCCAGCTCCAGGGAACCCTGGTTCTCCTCCTACCCACCGATACCCTGCTGTGCCCCTCCTGTGCATACACCTCTTGTAACTTGGCACAAAGCAGTTAGGATTAAATTAGATGCAAAATGTAAATAATGTATGCATTTCTTAAGCAAATAATGCATTGAAAACACAATAAAATCCCAAACCAATTTAGAAGAAAATAAATTACATTTTAATAAATAAAATGATGTCAGAACAACAAAAATCCAATCAGTAGAGCCATAGATATACAATTTTAACATTTTCGTTAAGTATACTGCCTAAAAGCACAAAGCGCCACTCATGGTAATCTGGTCATGCTAGTGAGGGGAAAGTCACAAATTCAGGCTAACCACAAAAAACATGGGCCAGAGACAGGGACCAGGTTAGCCTCAATGAAAAATTACCCTCCCAAAGTCTGGCGCGAATAGTTCTGTTCGAGGTGTTGGAGTAAGCGAAGAGCATGGAGAGCATTGTGGATGGTTATCGCTGTCTCATGAACAGCAGCCCTAGCGTAGCAGACAGTTGTTGCTCTAGTGTAGATATGGTTGTGCGTTTGGGACTGTTGTTGCTAAAGCTTTGTGTTGGCAGTCACTGAGGGCTGTCTTTGCTGTAGCATGAAGTGCAGATCTTGCATTTGCGGTTGTTGTAGGGAGCATAGTCTTGCTGCGAACAGGCAATTACCTCAGAATTTCTCCTTCTCTTGTAGAGAAGTGCAATCTGATGCCACCCAAGAGTCCAGGACCAGGGAAGGCTCTTTGGGATCAGGGACTCACTCTAGCAGAGGTTTAGAAAGCTCAGGCAGGTCCAGTTGTAGGTCCAGGTGGATCCAGTTGCAGTTGGCCAGATAGGCAGTAGCAAGGAGTCCTGTGGAGCTTGTTGTGCCTCTGTACCTCAGAACAGGAAGTCAAACAACTGGCACTTGGAGTCACTTAGGTAGCCTTGTGTAAAGGGAGCAGTTTCAGCCTTCCTTTTCAGAACTCAGGACAGGCCTCAAGCAGCAGGACAGTCCTTTGGGGGAACAAGGCCTGCCGAATGGATGAAACAAAGCCGTCTGAAACTGAACTCAGACAAAACAGAAGTCCTCATCTTAGGTAAATCCCCCTCTGCATGGGACGACTCCTGGTGGCCGGAAGCCCTCGGAAATGCACCCATCCCGACAGACCACGCACGGAACCTTGGCGTCATCCTGGATTCTTCACTCTCAATGAACAAACAAGTCAGCGCCGTATCCTCTTCCTGCTTTAACATTCTTCGCATGCTCAGAAAAACATTTCGCTGGATCCCCTCCGAAACAAGGAAAACAGTCACCCACGCTCTAGTCACGAGCCGACTGGACTACGGAAACACCCTCTACGCAGGTACCACCGCTAAACTCCAGAAGAAACTACAACGAATCCAAAATGCCTCAGCCAGGCTCATATTAGACATCCCACGCAACGAACACATCTCTGGTCACCTTAAAGACCTCCACTGGCTACCCGTCAATAAGAGGATTACCTTCCGACTGCTTACCCACGCACACAAATCACTCTACGACATCGGACCAGATTGCCTCAACTCTCGACTGTCCTTTTACACCCCCTCCCGTCAACTTCGCTCTTCCAGCCAAGCCTTCGCCACTGTACCTCGCATCAACAAGACCACCATGGGAGGCAGATCCTTCTCATACCTGGCTGCCAAAACATGGAACTCACTCCCCGCTTACCTTCGCCTCACCCAGAATCACCTAGCGTTCAGAAAGCAGCTTAAAACGTGGATATTTGACAAATAATCCTCCTCCCCTCCTAAGCGCCTTGAAACCCTCTGGGTACGTAGTGCGCTATATAAATGCTATGACTTGACTTGACTTGACTCAAACAGCAAGGCAGTCCTCTGGGGGAATAAAGTAGACCTTACTCGTGTCATATATGCAAGTCCAGTAGTATCCCAAAGAGTTGCTCCGGAGTTCCTATATTTACACCTGGCTCTGGCCTTTGAAGTGTTGGAGGGGGTGTGTCCTTATACTACCCCCACATTTGGTTGCAGAATGTTTCTCCTTTCCCCTGTCAAGGCTCTAAAAAGTCTGGGGTGAAAAAAGACTATTGCCAGTTTTCCTTTTGGGTGCAGGATGCAAAGATTTGTGAAATGTACGTGTGGCTGGGTAAAGCTGTGCCCCCAACCTTCCTGGCAGATGGGCCCATCCTGTACACACCTAATCCCTTTTTTCTTCCTGTCTGGCAGGAGTGCACAAACCCCGACAACAGATCCATTTACAGTCATGTGACCCACCACATTGGCAGGTGGCACAAACAAGACCAAATAATATAAAACAAAATAAAAGTGGCTTACTTTAGGGGTAACATATGTTTTAAAAACGAAGGTTTAGGCCTGGCATGGCAGTTTGAAACTGCACAATTGGCTGCAGTGACAGGCTAGAGATATGTTTCTAAAAGGCTACTTTAACATGTGGCGTGAATGCTTCTGGCACTGGAAACATTTAATTTAAAGGCCCTGCATGTATAAGGTACCATTTAATAGGGAAATACAAGTAAAGTAACTGTGCCAATTAGGTGTAAGCCGATTTTGCTATATTCTATAAACACATCAGAAGCACTTTAGCATTGGTTATCAGTGGTAAGGTTTGCATAGTCCGAAAGTCAATGAAAATGAATTCAGCAAACATAAATAATGAAGGCAAAACAATTGTGAGTACCCCACCAATGATGACAACAAAGAGGTGACTGGGCTGTTCCTAGAGGAATGGAAGGAGAGAAAAGGAAGGGAGGGAACGGTCACTAGGGAGGGGCTGGTGCTCAATTGGAGGACCACGCCTCGGTATCCAATTTGTTGGATATAATGGCCTCACACACCCTTGCGAGTGTCATGCTTCATCATCGGCAAAGCTCCTCGTTGAGCAGGCGGTGCAATGCCCAACGGGCTCACCTCGAAGAGGGGCTCTTTATCGGAGATCTTTTATCCAACTGCCTTATGGTGAAGTGAGGGTGAGGGGCCAGGAAAGAGTAGATAGTGTGGGTGAGGGTAAAATGTGGCTCAAGGTACCGGAAACAATTTTATTCAGACAGAAGTAGTGATCATTAGCAAAAAAATCTTACCGTGGGACTCCAAATGATAGCTAGCCGAAGTCAGACTCACACCAATAACTTACTCCAGGATTCTCAGAATAATCATCAACAACAAACTGGACATGACTGCACAAACCAACACGGTCACTGCATACTGCTTCTACACCCTGAAAATGCTGAGGAAGATTGTCAAATGGCTCCCAAGCAACACTAGAAAAATGATCACTCATGACCTAGTTACCAGCAACTTGGAATATGGGTACACTCTATACATTGGGATAACCCAGCAACTCACTATTAGACTATAAACCAACCAGAACTTGGCAGCCAGAGTCATCCTCAACCTCCTAAACAGAACTCACATCACACCACAGCACAGGGAACTACACTGACTTTGAAAACAAAACGCACTCAATGCAAAGGTCTCAATCACAAATTCAAGGCATTTTCCAACTTAGGCCCCACCTCCCTTAACAATCGCATCTCCATCCTCCAATCATCAAGACATATCCACTGTTCAAGACTCCTACTCACCAATAGCCCATTCATACACAGATCCAGATCAGGGGGACAAGCATTCTCTTACATCACTTCTGAACAAACTCTCTCTGCAAATCAAAGCCTCCTCCTCTCTTCTTCAATTCCTGTAAAAAGCTGAAGACCTGGATTTTCAATTAACCAATCTACCATAAGTAGGGATAGGCATACACACCAGCTCAGCTCTACGATACCCTTGCAAATGATAGCACACTTTAAAAATTGACATAACATAATATAACATAGCATAACAGTTGATGTATTTCTATTGTGTGCATGTATATTGTATTTTTATAAAACTATTTTTTATGGCAGAGATAATGGTAAATCTATTTTTTTCAGTAACATTTCAGCATTTTTAATATATGTTTTACCATGATACCCCACCTGTACAAAGAAGAAGGAGTGCCTCATTTATGAGAAGTGACGCATCGTTGCGTGAAAGCAGGGATGTGTCACTTCTCAGTGCGCCCTCCTTGCGACATGCTTGATGCTTCATATTTACAGTATGACGCATCATATTGCAAGAGTTACCCATACGTCAGTTTTTCTGACGTATCTGTAGGCGCAAAAGTGACGCAGTGCTGGATTGTGTCACAAAAGTGATGCATTTCCAGCAATGTGTCCTTTCACATTGGGCATGCCCCATGTGAAAGGGCCTGATTCAGTCTTACGCCTGCTGTGAGGCAGGCATAAGATATTGACGCATTTGCACCTTAGAAGTGGCGCAGTGAAATCTCGTAGATTTCCCTGCATCACTTCTACGAGGCTAACTTAGGTGGGAATGCCCACCTTCCATACATTATACCTGACGCATGTATAATGTAGCACAGGAGTTTACAAAGTGACGCATCTGCTTAGATGCGTCACTTTGTAAGTAGGGCACAACAGGAGGCATGTTTTACGCCGCTGATGTGTCACAAAGAGGGACTCATAACACAAGCGTTGCCCATGCAGGTAAAAGTGGTAAGGCAGAGTAGGGAGGGATTAGACAGACACCGCAAAGGGAAAATTAGTCTGTTGAATCCCGCCCCACCGCCTCCCGCTCTTACCTAAACATGCTGCTTCTGTCCTTACAAATTGTAATTAGGCAGCAGTAGGAGCTCCACATAGCACGGCGTTCATTTAAAGGGCAACATGTATTTTTCTTATATAGAATACCTCACTTCCATTTTAACCCCTGCTAGCTACAAGCGCATCATTGTTGGTCTTCTAATGTTGAAAATGTTGTCTTTAAAATGTAATTTTAATTATACATGACACTCAAATGAGACCATAATATATTCACCATGGGTTTCAATTTGGATGTCTGTTGTTGAAGAGAAAGAGAGACTGAGAGTTTGGGCTACATTTGATTGCACGTGGCAGGCGTTTTGAAGTAGTCCTTGTATTATGCAGGCCCTTAGAAGTAATATTTCAAGGCAGGAACAAAGGCAGGTGTTTAAAATGGTTTGTGAAGCTCATACCACCTTATCAATATTTTACAGAACAGTCCTGCTGTCTGCATGCTGATAGGACCAGGGATGCATTTTGCTGCATTGCAAGTAGGATATTTTTGAGAATCATAGATTATTTTATATATCACATGAATTCCCTGAATGGAATAATCTGTAAAGCAGGTGTTTGAACCAGTGTTTTGAGCCATAGAAATGAAGAATATTTACAATTTCACCTACCATATATTTAATTAAGAAGACAATTGTTTGACTCAATTAGTTCCAAATTATTTAAGAATATGTGCTCTAGCTGGGCCTTAGCTCTGGACAAATGAAGCTGGTAAAACTAAATGTGTCTCAAGACCACTGTTGGACTGGGAATCAAAAGCAGACCTGTGTATTCGGAAACAGGGCTTTTTGCAGTGTCCTCCACTTTTTGCCCCCATTTTTGACTGAAACTGGTGGTTACAGATTCCGATCGTGCCCTGTGCCCTCCTAACCAGGCCCAAGGCCAGTGCTCTGTATTTGGTATATGGTGATTAGGTGTAAGTACAATTGGTATGACAACCTACCTGTAAGTCCCTAGTTTATGGTAGGGCATGTAGGTTTAGATACCCAGTAGATTTAATGCACTTAACTGTGTACTGCTGTGGTGCACACTGTCATTTTAAAAGCCAGTCCGCCAAATATATCACCCTTTAGATCTACCCCAAGTGCCCCAAAGGTAGGGTGCCATCTTAATTAAACATGGACATTATAGAAGTTGTTTTGTATGCCCTGGTGAGGGAACAACTGCCAATTTCGTGTTTCCTCATTGTAGATTGCTAGCTTCAGAGGCTAACATTAGAAGGCTTCATTAATCCATAATAAAGTATAAGGTTTGACAGGAGCGAGATCAAAATTATTTCAAAGTATAAAAAATAGTTGTAATAAATCCAGCAACTTGCCAAGGGTGAACTTATTATAACTATTGCAGGAAATAAGTTACAGAACTGCTTTCCTAAAGTTTTTATTGTAGCCCTTAAGCAGCCTGTTCTGTTTGGCCAGCCTTTGACAGGCTAATCCAAGCTCCCTTGATAAGGTGTAAAGTGACCTGGGCTGAGAAAAAGGAGATATTTGTTGGGAGGATATCTGCTGCTGCAAATGCCAGGACATGAAGTGGTCTGGGAGGCCAAACTGATCTTCAAAGGGAGAAAGACAGTAAGGACCCGAACCATGTCCACCCCACTTCCTCACCCCTAGCCAGATGAGAGTCCCTGTAATTGAATTAGGAGAGGGACTGGAAGGGGAATGTAGGAAACTTTAGCCACACCTGTGTGTCGACTTAGCCAAATTTAATGCTCCTGGAGAGATATTCTCCATTTTGATTTATGTAGCACAGTTCTTTCTGAAACAAGAAAATGCACACTCTGTGTGGTCATCACAGAGGGGGCAGCATGTACCCCATTGATCAGGGGTTCCCCTTTTCTTGCCAGCCCAGAAACCTAGATAAATATGCCAGAGCTGCTCAGCAACTCAGTTACCCGCCTTGAAATATACAGTGATGAAGGTCTGCCTTGCTGAACTCCTGGCCTGCTCCACAAGAGGACTGCACTAATAAGGACCGCACCTGCTGCACACTTTGGGTTTCTCAAAAGAGGGCTTTGCCTGGCTTCAGAAGAATTAAAGAGTGGAATCCATGAAAGCAACAGGTATAAAAGAGCTTGACGATGTCACCTGCATCAACTCAATCAAGACAAACCCAACTTACCAGCTTCACCTGGACTTTACAGGATTTGACTAGGTGTACTACGGGAATTGTGGTCTCAAACCTACAAAAGGCAAATCAGAGCTTCTCCACACTTGGACAGTACTGTGGATCCAAAACACCAATACAAAACATCTGGTGCACTTACACGGCTTCACAACAAAAGGACTTTGCCTGTCTTATAGGATAAGGAGTGGACTCCCTGATCCGCAACAGGCAGTAAAGTGCTGGAAGGGCTGCCTACAACATCAGCACCAAGGACTTGAAGAGGCAAACCAGAGCTTCTAAACCCTAGGATGGTGCTATGGACCACTTTCCTGCATCAAGAAACACTTCTGTAACATTGCGGGCGTGGCAGCCTATCATGGCGGACGTGTCCTAGAGGAGCTATGTCTGCCTAAGCCAAGATTCACCTTTATCGACTGCTTATCCTGACCCAGAGCCCTAATTCAGCATCACATGCAAGTGAGAAACCTCCGCGCACCGTGGTGGCTGGTTTCGCTGCCAGTTAGCCCAGTGGAGCGGCCCGGCGGTGGTGAGCGGGACATCCCCAGAGAGGTGTCCTTTTGGATCGGCACAAGTGGCGTTTGTCGGGCCCAATCACGGAGCAGGAGCCTGTGGCCACGGCGACTACATAATCCTCGGCGGTGATCGTCACCCAGGTAGCCCCAGCTCTTGGCTGCCCAGCGGCGATTCTGCTGGCCGACGGTCAAGGCGTTTGACTCCTTAAACTGGACATACCTCTTCAAACTCCTCCGTACCATAAACTTAGGTCCCTGATTTTTAGCCATCTGCTTTATACAGATCTTTCGGCATCAGTGAGAATTGCAGGACACCAGTCGACCTCCTTCCCCATCAATCGTGGCACGCAACAGGGTTGTTCCCTATCTCCATGGCTTTTCACTCTTGCCATTGAGCCCTTGGCCATGTGGATACAACAAGACCCATTGATCCGTGGGTTTGAATGGACACAGGAATGCCCTGACAGAATTGCATTCTATGCGGACGATGCCCTGTTTTTCCTGACAGATCTGTGGTCCTCGGGACCACATGTCCTCCAGATACTTCCAATATTCAGGGAAACTTCTGGGCTCGGAAGTAACCTCTCTAAATCTATATTATTTCCAGTATGCAGCGACCAGAGGCGTCATGCCTGGACCCCACAACTATCTCACTCTACAGATGGTTTTAAAACCTGGGAGTATTTATATCGCCATGTTCCTCGATGTCGTGGTCAGATAATATAGTTCCATTGCTCTAAGCAGTTCATAATGAGACCACTGTATGGTCCCAGTTGCCCCTATCTCTGTACAGTCATTCAACCATCTTTAAGATGGTATCTTTACCACTGTTGTTAAATCGACGGCAGGACTTTCCCGAATAACAATCCCCCTCATGGTTCACACAACTGACTGCGATCCTAACTAGGTGTTTATGGCACGGAGTGGCGATTCGGGTCGCACTCCACGCACGTACACAATCAACCTACTGCAGAGGCATTGCAGCAGCAGATCTCTATGCATATTACTCTGCCACTCATCCTCCATTTTTAACGAGTGGTGGTATGGGTCTCAGTCAGATCCAGCATATGCAGTGAAGAGGCTGGCCAAGACAGACATTCCCCTACAGAAACTTCTCTATAGCCGGGCTAATCTTGACACCCTTCCCCCTGCTTGCAGGACGGTCGTACAGTTATGGAGACGTACATTGAAATCCATGGGCTAGTGGGAGAAATTGACACAAACTACCTCCCTCTGGCAGGGCACATATTTATGCCCGTCTCTGCTCTGGCCGGCTTCCGCAAATGGGATCTCATTGGAATCTCCACGCTGGGATACATCATGCATGGCACTTCACTCAAGGAGTTCCAGCAGTTGCAAACCGAGTTCCATTTACACAAATCACAGTTTCACCACTATCTACAACTGCGACACACTATAGACCCTCACATCCGTCATCTGGAGACACTTCCAGAAATTCACCCCCCTTGAAGGACGGTTACTAATTGGGGACTTTGGGGTGCACAAGATTAAACAAATCTATCAGAAGTTAATTACCCACACACAAAACACGTTACATAAGATGAGGGTAGCGTGGGAAGTCGATATGCAGACTTTGACAGACGACAACTGGAAGGATATTTTGGCTGAAGGTGCAGTCCTGTCTTGGCCGGGTGTTGGCTTGTACCATTCCACTCGACCCTGGGCTGCTACTTCTTCATAGCACGGAAGAGATAGGAGGGAACCACTACAAGCAGCACCTCCTGTTTTTGGGCCTAACCCTTGCTAAGAGAGACATAGCACAGAAATGGAAGGCGACATCCCCACCAAGTGTACGGTGCTTGAAGAGGGTGAAGGACAGGTGTATGGGTGCCAAAATAGTGGTCTTTCAAGCGCAGGGATGTCTGCAGAAGCACACAAATATCTGGCTCGACATATAGGGGCATTGACCTACCTTCTGTACCATTTAGGAAGGTGTATATCTAACTATATGGTTACCCCCAACTTTTTGCCTAGTGTATAGCTGGTTTTTGACTTAGTTGGCCTGGGATCCTGCTATTCAGGGCCCCATGCTATCTGCTCTCACTGTAAAATGGACTCCCTGTACTTTAGGTACATACCTAATTGAGTATTGGGGCACCTTTGTGAGCCCCTGTATAGAGTACCATAGGTACCCAGGGCATAGGTGAATCCAAGGCCTACCAGGGGCTGCAGCATGTATTATGTAAGCATGGGCGAATTTTGCGAATCTGGCGTTCGCAAATTTGTGTATTTGCGAACTCGCAATCCGCAAAATCCGCAAATTCTCACGAATTTGCCGATTTTTTTGTTTTTATAGTGTTCGCAAGGGTTTCTGCCAGTTCGTGAGGATTTTGTACCAGTTCGCAATTGCGAACTTACTTGTCGGCACGCAACGGTCGCGACTATGTTGTTTTTACGTCTGGTTCATCATCACAGGTTCACAGCACCCTCTGTTTCAACACTGCCACCCTCTGTTTCACCCATGCCACCCTCTGGTACATCAATGCCACCCTCTGGTTCATCATCATCACTGTAGATTATGGGGGGGGAAAGCAAGCACACCTGCCCTGCTTCAACTGACATGAATTAATTTGGGGTTGATTTATTAATGTGTCACTGTTTTAAAATTCCAGTCTGGCACCTGCTTCCTTATCTGTAATTTGCTTTCTGTTGCAGTGCAATTTTTTTTCCAGGACCTTTGTGGCCTACTTGTAGCTATTCTATGATCCGGCTGTGAGGGTCAGAGCAAGGTCATCCAATTGTTGCAACTAGCAACTGAACTCTGGAGGGGCCCCAGTCAGGAAGCACTACAGGGAATGGTTACTAATGATGAATTTGAACTTTTGCACCTGCTGAGTGCTTTCAGTTTAGCAAAACTCGTTTTTCTGCAGAACAGCAAATGTAATGTCCCAAACAAACTTACTTGTGAAAGTTGATTTCTAATCCAAAAGTGATCCAAAGAAAGTCAAAAGGCCTCAAATCCAAAAAAGGGAAGGCAAATGTCAACCTGAGGAGTTATTCTGGTAAAAATCATCATTTTCAGAAGGTCTATGCTGCTTGCTAGTGGATTTCTTGTGCAGAATTGCAAATTTAGTAGTTTCGTGAGTGCGAGATTGTTGCTGCCCGCCGCACCTACATGTTTGCAATTGCGAACTTACGCCGCACACCGCAAAATTGTATCACCAAGAAAAAAAATCTGCTGCGTGCAAATTTGTGGATTTTCGGTAAATTCGCGAGCGTTCGCGGATCGCAAATTTACCGAAAATCCGCAAAATCCGCGAGCGGAACAGATTTTCCGCCCATGTTTAGTATTATGCCACCCCTTGCTGGCCATCCAAACTGACACTACAGGCTGAACACTCTGCTTGGGCAAGGTGGTGTAATCACCCCTTGCTTAGATATAATATTCCTAAATCTACCCTTATATATAGACACATGTATACCTATAAGACACTCCTATGGCAGGCCTTGACAATCCTTAAGGCAGAGTGCTTGGTTTTATGTGAGATGGTGTTCTAGCATGAGCTGAGCCTGTCTGCAGCTTTCGGAACCATGTCCTTATAGCTGTTCTATGAGATAGCCATACCATACACTCTTAAGTGCATTATAATCCTCGCGGTTAATGCTAACTTTGGTTTGGCTTTATCAAAACATGTCGTGTAAGGTGTCAAACACTTTGGAATACTACCCCCCGCCAGTTCGGGCGGCGGGGGTAGCATTCCACTCTTCTAGAGGGAGAAAATATGTAGTTACTGCTTTACCTGGTTAAAGTTAAACAGAGCCTCAGCATCACAAAATGGATGCTGCTGCCACAGACACAAGTCTGACCTCCTGCTGCTGGACGAAACTCCAGCAGGGGAGGCCTGGACAATAGGTTTCCTGCTGGCACCCCCCCAGACAGCCTGAAGTGGATTGGGCAGGGTGGGTTCAATGGAAACTGCTGTTTACAGATACTGCCTGGGGTACACAAGGTGATCCATGCATAGCCCGGTTCAAACCAGTTGCTGGGGCACTCCAGCCCCAGCTCTGGCTTGAAACTGGACAAAGAGAAAGGGGTGTAACCACCCCCTTCTCAGATCCACGCATAGGAGGGACCTAGCAGGTAATCTAGCCCCTTAGTTTGGTATAAAGTTAGGAGCTGTGTCTAGAGACATTAGATTATCCTGGAAAGAAACTCTTGGACCTTCAACGTTCCATTTGGACTGGAAGACTGAAGACATCTCCCTTGTGGTCAAGGAGTGACCACTCTGTGCAAACAGGCACCATCAGTAACTTGCCAGTTTGCTTTGTCGATGCTCCCGCCCGAACCCGAAGACTTAGCGATGCAGAATCTGGACTTCCAAACTTCTCTGACTCCGACCCACATCCACAGCAAATCTGGCGTGGCGGACACGAGAGATGTGGGACCGGACATCCTGGACTACCTGCATTTTGCTACCTGTGCAGCTTCTGATCCACCCTCGAAGTTGTGCATTAGGGTATGAGAAGCCCCAGACCCAAGCAGTATTTGCACCGAATCACAGCTCTCCACACTCCACGAGTGCCGCGTGGGGCCTGTGCCTGCATTTCAGCTCAAAGTGTCTTCACAGTTGCTAGCCCATTGGCTAGTGGCCCCTCTGAAGACTTCTTTTTAAAACACCACTGCTTGCCTGGTTACTCCAGGGTTGCTCCTGCTTCCCTGCAAAGGAGAGTCTCCCCAGACCTTGCTGAACAGAAGCCAATTTTCCAATCCTGCATGGATTGCATTTGCAAAGGTTAGTTGGGTCCAATCTGGATACCAACACTGCCAACAGCTAGATCCGTTGTGGGACAGCTCAACTCCAGCATCTGGTTGTCGTCGACGCCTCCTGGATCTCGTGGCTGTGGAGACAAGCTTCACCTCTTCACCTGATTGCACCTCGACATCGTCTGGTTCCTTCCTGGTCACTGGCTAGTGACCCAGACTCTGTCCCCTCTGCTTTTAGGTTCTTCGCTGCTCCGATCCACCCTTGGATTCATCCGGACACTTTCGTCCTGGTCGCTTGCAGCACTTTCATGCAGCTCTCCATAGGATTCATCGACGAAACCCGACACGAAAGAACACCTATACACCCGGCTTCCCTGGGTGAGGTAACTCGAGTACTCCGGTGCTCCCGTGGGTAATAACTATCCAAGTGTCCTAGTTTAACAGGGTTTTCCCGTAGTCCATCAGGAAGTGTCCGAAATCTACTACTTTGTAACTTTTAGGTTCCTGTTGAAACTCTATGGTAACTCGCGTGTGTGTTTAGACACTGCACACGCATCCTGTGGGACTCCTACTTCCTAACCTTTGGTTGTTCAGTGTAGCCCCAGCGATTTCCTAGGCCCTAGGCCTACTCACCTTTCCTGAAGTGGTTCTTATACCACTTACTTAGTATATGGTTCGTGAGACCCCTAGGGCAGAATTTTATTTGTGCAACTTATAGTATGCTTATTGAGTAACTTGTGCTGTACCTCAAACTTTGACCTCATAAAGAGTGCAGAGGGGTTGTGTTATTAATAAATACATGTATATTTGATATATACCTTGTGTGGTGTCCTTTCATTTGATATTCAAGGGACTATTTTTGGTAAAACAGCTGGCTTCACATGCTCTCTGAAGTTTTAGCCTAAGACTGCTTTGTCCATGCTACAACTAGGATAGCTGGTCTATGAGGTTGACTTTACAACCATCACCATAAGGGTTGTTTGGACTGGTGCAAGGTGCCCACTAGAGTAGTGGACATCACATACCAGGCCAACTTCTCACATACCACACTCAGACTTTTATGATCCCACCGGGTGATACACAAGTCCTATTCTGATACCATAGTGTGACAAAACGGATTACTAACAGACTTGTTTTTAGCGGCATACAATTATGCATATTTAGATGGGTTGGGTGTCGTTTGTTGCTCATTCGGCCTGGTGTTCTACAGGCCAACTTGTCATGGAATGATAAAACTGGGTACTTTATGACAACTGCATCATATGTAATGTATTTGCAGGACTCAGCCCACTTTGTACCTTTGAAAACTAATAAAATTTGCTGTGTAAAAAAAAGTGTTACATCGCAGGCAGCCTAAACTCTTGCCTTTCTCCCAGTTCGGCGCGACCTTCCTAAACCCTTTGAGCGATGTTTGTTTTTAAGTGCTAATGTTTCTTGTAATCTTTAAAAACTCCTATTCCTGGTTCCCCACATTGGATTTTTTTTCATTTTTATGTCCTTTTGTAGATGAGAACATTTCACATCTATATAAATTGGTGTTGGATTTTTATTGTGTGTTGTGTCTTACATATTTACTATATGGATGTTTTTAAATGCTTTACACACCTGTCTCCTAATTGAAGCCTGTCTGCTTGCAGCCAAGCTACCAAGGATTGAGCAAGAATTAATTCATTAAGAATTTGACTGACCTTAGTAGGTGATTATTGAGTTATTACTAAGTGTAGGTCCCTACCTGCACTGACTAATAAACTACCTACCAAAATGTGGTGCACAGTAGTGGGATCAAGGACTTGTGTTTACCACACAATATAGCATTTAAGCGAAGATCTTTACAAATCCCTCTAATTAACCAAAAGCAAATTTTGTATTTGTGCTATGTTGATTCATTTCATAATTTGAAACTTTTCTAACTTGTTCTGATCAGTTGGTACCAAAGTATTTTTGTGATCCCAAACTGGGGAGTTTGATCTGACTAGCCTACCCACCCTCACTGTAGCTAAGCTGAGGGTGACGTGCGGAAAGAATAGAAACAAGGGAAGTTCCAGAGATAAAAAGGCAGGGGGAAGTTGGCCCCTCCAACCTCCAAGAGAAGGACGATGACCTCCTGTCCACTACTTCAGTTATCAGGGCCCAGGGCCCAGCTTCCAGCTAGTAGGAATGGAGGGTCTATGGGATCCACATAAGAGGAATTAGAACTGTCCGAGACAGTTAGAGAACTTGAGGCCCATTTAGCCTACATAGCTGTGGAGGAGAAAAAGTTGGCCCTGGCCAAAGGGAAATGGGCAAGGACAAGGAAGAGAAAAGTGATGTTGGCAGTAGAACTGAGTGTGAGATGTCAAGGGGTGATGGGTTTGACCAAAGGCTATCCAAGTGGATTGTCCCTAAGTACCATGAGGGTGATCACATTGATAAATGGCTGACAGCATTTTAGAGGGTCCTTAGAAAGAGGATGGCTAGCTCAATACTAAGCATGGGCGGAAAATCCGTTTCGCTCGCAGATTTTGCGGATTTTCGGTAAATTCGCAATCCGCGAGATTCGCGAATCTCCCGCAAAATCCGCAAATCCGCGAGCAGCGGATTTTGCTCGCACTGCTCGCACTGTTCGCGTGAGTTCGCGGCTTCCCAGGACAACTTCGCGCCCCGCGAATAAGTGCAAAATTGCAGAAATACGATCTTAGCAAAACTGAAACTACTTACCAGGTTCAAAAGTTCAGGCTCATCATTAGTAGCCATTTCCTGTAGTGCTTCCTGAGGGGCCCCTCCAGAGTTCAGTTGCCAGTTGCAACTATTATGTGACCCTGCTCTGAACCTCAGAATAGTTACACATATGCCACAAAGGTCCTGAATTACAGCTATGGGAGACAAGCAGGAGCCAGGCTGGAGGTTCAAATCCATTAATCAGCCCCTAATTCATTATTGTCAGTTGGGGCAGGGCAGTTGTTGTAACTAATTTTGCAACAATGAAAGCACTTAGCAAGTGCAAAAGATCACTAATCAGGAAGCACTAAGGAAGCAGGTGCCAGCTAAAAAAATATTCTGTGACACATTAATCAGCCCCAAATTAATTCAGGTCACTTGAGGCAGGGAAGGTGTGCTTGCGTTGCCACAATAATGTACACTGACTGGACAACCAGAGGGTGCTGTGATGAAACAGAGGGTGGCATGGGTGGGCCAGAGGGTGGCATGAGTAGTCAGAGAGTGGCAGTGGTGACAGAGAGTGGCAGTGATGAAGAAGAGTGTCCCAAACAGGCTGGACACGTAGAAACAACAAGTTTGCGAAACTTGCGACCCGACAGGTAAGTTCGCAATTTGCGACATTGTACAAAACCCTCGCGAACTGGCAGAAACCCGCGCAAACACACAAAAAAAAAATCCGCAAATTCGCGAGAATTAGCGGATTTTGCGGATTGCGAGTTCGCAAATCCGCAAAATTCGCGAATGCGAGATTCGCAAAATTCGCCCATGCTTACTCAATACTGGTGTTCACTTCTGTGGAGTGACTTCCAGTAGCTTGGATTGGTAGGCTCCTGCCCCTAGAGGGGAAGCAGCAGAATCAGAATCCCACTTTAAACAATGTCTTATCAGAAAGTTTGATCTCACCTCAGGGCCATACAGGATGAAGTTCAGGGACACCCAGAAATTCTGCAACCAATCTTGGGAGGACTTTTTTGACATCTCAGTAAGGGCACTAGAGGGCTGGATACAGGTTAAGAAGGTAAGTACCTATGAGAGCTCTATAATCTGTTCATGAAGGATCACATTGTGAGTAATTGTACCTCAGACAAGGTAACTTTTATCTAGTTGACTTTTAGCTGTCTAGTAGGTGGGTGCGTAACACAGTGCCTAGGAAGTCTAAGGGGGTTGACTCCCGAAACTGAGGGATTAGGTACCCAAAATCCAAAGGAGGGAGATGGTAAGCCTACCTAGGAGACTCACTCAATACCTCAGAACTCTAAAAAGGACGAGAGCAAATCCCACCCCAGCTCTGACAAGCAGAGGCAGGGGACCCAGTGCTAAAAAGATACTTGGATAACTGGGTTTGCTTTGACTGGTAGCAGCCAGAGCATTTCAGGGGTTACCCAATAAGGTGAATAGCACTGTGCTGACCAATGTAACCCTAGGGAAGGACTCCTTAGATGAAGAGGCCCTGTCAGCGATTTACTGGGAAACAGGTCTAGATCGTAAGTTACTGATCACTGAGGGTAAGAGTAGGCACTTTCACTTCATTACAGTGAACCTGATTCCTGCCACTTACCTGAGATGAGAGACTCATGTGCCAGTCACATTATAGAGAGAGACAGATTGATGTCCCCAAACTTGTATGTGCCAGGAGAAACAAGAAGTGTAAGGGTAGCCCCATGTGAGGTAAAAACCAAACCTGTAGTCATAGTGCCCCTAGAAAGAGAGGGTACACTTGGCAGGTATAATGTGGTAGTCAGTGCTGGCCTCCTCTTAGATTGTACCCTAGGCAATGACCTCCGAGATGTCACCAAAGTTTCTCCTTTTGTGTTACTCAAAGGCAGATTACCTGGGTCACAAATGAAAAGATTGTGTATGGAGAGAAAGATGGTTCCTGCAGAGGTTCTTCAAGGGGTAAAAGAGAAGCAAAGACAGGCTCAGAACAAGTATGCCACTTCAGTATATAAAAACACTTGATGTTGTTGAAGGAGATTATGTGCAGGTTAATAATTCCCTTTAAAGGGGTGAAGAGAGTTACCCAATTTTCACCACCAAAGAAGGTGGTTTGGGTTAATGAGTACTCTGTAACATTTGAGGATGCCAAATGTTGGAATAAAAAAAAGTATCTGTGGTCCGCAAAGAGTGTGATTGTGGGTCAGGGAATCAGAGACCTGGTGTGAGTGATCAAGGGAGAATCAAACAGAAGCAGGATGTGATCCAGGATGCTGTTTAGTATAGATCAAGCAGGAGTTATAATATACCTTAAAAGTTGCAGGATTATGTGCTGACCACTGTTCCTTCTTCCCATGCTAGTAGGTCAATGGTGTCAACACAGGTACACCTCTGTTGAGTTGTGCTGATAGCCTTTGACCATCTTGACCATCTTCTCAATTGTCCTTGTTGTTGACACTTGCTGTTATTGCATTGCCTACATCTGAGCTCTTGATTTGATGCTCATGTAAGATTTCCTTTAAAAAACAGAAGACAAGAAGTGTTTGGGAGAACAGGAACAGTTTGTTTAATTAAACAGTTCATCAGGGAGAAAAGTAACAGGCACTGGGTCTGAGGACTGTCTCCATTTACATCGAGTTTGTGGTCTCTTTATATACTGTTTATATACAATATTACAACAAGCAACATATATGGTGTGGAATGGTGGTAGCTGCCTTTAGAGTCATAAATTAATGGTCAATGGTTACTACAGATGGGTCTTGACCTGCGTGGATATAGTGTGGCCAGTGTGAATGTGCCCAGATGTTCGGCATGGGGAACACATGATCACTACGTCTGCTAGGCCCTGATTGGCTATGTGTTCCTAACTCATGTGGCATCAGATTACATGGTGTTTTTAGGATCATGCATATCCCCTATGGCCATGTGTGATTTATTGGGGCAATCACCTCGGACCATTGTAATATCGCTGCTCCTATCTGGGATCAAATGTTTCCTGCCAGAGTGTTTGCCTACCAGCTATGCACCCTCCCACCTGTGACCCAACAACCACTATTTGCGGACCGAGGTTGCAGGGCCTGAATGACTACATACTTGCATGTAGAGGTAGATGTGGAGCTCAGGATGGGCAATTTTATTAATAAGGATGATAGTTCATTTTTATCGAGAAACGCATCAATATCCATGTTATCAGATTTAAGTTCTGCTATATGAAACCAACCCATTTCAGTTGTTCGAAGTGAAGCTGTTGTTGCTGTTGATTTACTAATGCCCAGCAATGGTGTTTAGTGCTGCTTTTACAGTTAAGACTAGCTTCTAGAAGTCCAACAGCACCATCCTCTTCGCAGGATGAATGCTGAACTACAGTTCAGCCATGATCGCAAATTTGCATTCATTCATCTTCTTGATCACCCTCCTAGCGAATGAGTCAGTCTTTGGAAATTGAGACATTCAAAGTTGAGAAAGGAATGAAAGTGGCTGGCACCATTTGGCACTGTAGATTCAGTATGGTAGAGCAGACGTACTGTTAGAGGACACAATCTCTTTTTTCAGCCCTTGGTTGGTTTTTAAGCCAAAGATGCATATATCGACTGAAGCAGCTGCTTCTTCATTTACATTGATAGATGCCTTACTCCGCCTTTTGCAAATGTTCTTGCAGCAGGTGCAACAGCGAGCTCACCTGACTCATTGACCTGTCCACCTTGCTGACTTCCCATGTTATAATATTCAAAGGCAGTTGTATTTTGATCAAGTACTCCACTGACCCTCATTGTCCATCTCCATCATCATAGTTTTGGCAGTTGCATCCCATCTTGTTTTTAGTATGTGATTATTGATCAACCTGTGTGGCTAACCCAGGCTCTACAGCATTTAATAGATGGATCTCCAACGTAATGACACCTACTGTATGACTTTTTATGAGGACTAACAGTATGACCCTCCAATGCTTCAAAGCATTGTAGGGTCGAGATTTTCTCAGCACGAGTGGTCGCAGGTAGTCGCAATCATTTGCAGTGACAAAGCTGATGCTTGAGTAGAAAATGTACTCAAGTAGCTACAAAGAGCAGTGCACTTAGGCGTGCCATGTGGTGCCGTTTGTGTTGATTTGGCAGCACAGAACAAGCTCCCGACGTTAAAATCCAGTGCGAACAGTGCAATAGGCCGATTCCACCCGCTTGCTAAATTCCACGGAATCTCGCTGAGATTTCATGTAACTCTGCGGCATGTTCCCCCCCGCTAGTCAGTAGGTCTTGTGGCCCATTTTCTAAATGTATTGAAGAACTGGTGTGAAATATTCCAACTGAGTTGATGGAGAGTTCTGGCATATCACGAAATTTGGAGCTAGGAATGTTGTTTGCACTTGTGTTCTGCACTGTCTAGTAGAGTTATGAATAACTCTGCAGAAGGTTTCGTGAACACTGGCTGATTTGGTGTCACTAAAATGATGGTAGGGCTAGGGCAGAATAGATTATGTGCAGGAAGGGTCACTAGGCTTGGTGGACTCTGCTCCAACCCTACACGCATTTCAGAGATACCAGCATGCTGTAACAAACCTTTGGATTTCCATAAAGGTCAGTCCAGCTGCAGCTAAGGTCTGTCTAAAGATAGCCATATTTGGTTACTGTGCCCCTTGTTTGTCTGAGCACCAGTGCACCCAACTCACCTGTGTAGTTACAGATTTCTCAGCTGCTCTCTAAATTTCTCATCTCCTTCATTCCTTTCACTTTCACTCTTCCCTCAAATGTTTCCACTTTCTCTCCTGCACATCATCCCTCTCACTCATCCTTAAGTCCTTTCTGCCATTTTTCAGCCTTCTACCTCACAACCAAAGCTTAGCTCCATTTCCTTTTATTTGCAGTATTAATTTCTGCATACACTTAATCTATGTCCAGATATCCCTCTCCCATTCTCCATATCTCATTCCTATCTCTCGTGTCCCATTCCTTAATTTCTTAATTTGTGTCCTTCATATTATTTCTCTTTTCCTCTCCAGTTCCTTCTCATTTAAAAAACTCTCATTCCAATATATTTTCTTTTCCTTTTCAGTCCTCTCTCATCTCATTTTCTTTCGTTTTCTCCTTGCCCTTCCTAGTTATGCATTTCTCTCAGTTCACTCAAGTTTCCCTCACCATTGTTCTTTCTTTTTCCTATAATTTTATTCCGTTTGCTTTCTATTCTTTCCTGTCCATTATTTATTCTGATCATCCTGTTTTCTCCAGTCTTATCCAATCCTCTATCTAATTCATACCATCTACTTATCCTCTCTAATCCCTTTGCTATCTTTCCATTATGCCATTTCTCTTGCTATCTCAGCTCTTCCTTTATGCTAACTCATGCAGGTCGCCTTGGTCTATTTTGTCACCCTCATCATTTCCTCTCTCCTTTATATATCCACCCTCCCATCTCTATCACATTTCCACTGTTCTCATTCATAACTCCCCTATTGACCTCTTTTCTTCTGCATGTATCTCCTTCATACTTTCTTCTTGTTTTTCTCTCCCACCTCTGCTTCATTTTTTCCTCCTCTCCTCCATCATTCTCCATACATGAATTTCTTGTTTCTTCCTATAAAAAAGAAAAAAATCACCCTTGTTTCAAGATTAGAAACCACTGCATACCACTTGGTGCCCTTACATATTCTGCTGTGATTAAAAAAGTTAAGGGTGCAAAGTGAGATTTGGCCATGCCATGCTATTTTCTGAATCAAAAGGCACAAAATTGATGGACGGAATGCAGATCAAATCAAAACATTCACCCCCAGTCAAGAGATCTGGGTTAAATCCATCCTTCTTTTGCTCACCATGCCACCCCAGTTTAGACCTGGCCATGTACAAATAAGTCTTGACCCTGTGCCTCATGGGAACAGTCCGGCCTGAACTGCCCAGCCAGGTCCTCCCTTGCCCGAAACAAGCCTCCAAGGACCGGTTTCGGGGTTTCACCTCTCTTCAGCCAGGAGAGCTTGATTCCAGTGACACAGTGAGCCCGGGACCCACGTCTGGGCTTACCTGGTGCACTTAGGGCAAGAAAGAAACAGACACACAATTAATGGACGGAATGCAGAACAAATCAAAACATTCATCCCCAGTCAAGAGACCTGGGTTACATCCATTATTGTTTTGCTCATCATGCCACTATCGATGATCCCACCAACTGCCCAATATTTTTCAGTCATTGATCTGAAGAATGCCTTCTTCAGCATCCCAATTCATCCAGACAGCCGGCAGATCTTCGGCTTCTCGTTATCTGGCCGAAGCGTTAGATTCTGTAGTGCACCTCAAGGCTATACTGAAAGTCCGAGCATATATAGTCAGGCCCTTCAGGCCCTGTTGGACGATTTAGTTTTACCCATGGATAATATGCTCTTGCAATATGTGGATGACCTGTTGATAGCGTCCAACACTGAAGAGGGTTGTAAGGATGCCACTGTTAAATTATTGCATCATCTGGCAGCGAAAGGCAATAAGGTGTCCCTGTCTAAATTTCAATACTGTCAACAGGAGGTGACCTACTTAGGTCATCTACTGTCGAAGGAGGGTAGGTGCTTGACTCCTGAATGAATTGCTACTATCTCTAACATGTCTGTCCCTTGCACCCAACGTGAAGTTTGTGCTTTTCTTGGAATCACTTCCTACTGTCGCCAATAGATACCTAGTTTTTCTCTTCTTGCTAAACCTTTGTTACATTTAACCACTAAAGATGTGCATGAACCTCTTCCTTGGACTGACGAAAGTCAGCATTCTTTTGATTCTTTGAAATCTGCTCTTTGTTCTGCACCCTTCTTGGGTACTTCTGATTACCGTAAACCCTTTGTACTGTACGTCCATGAGGTCGACGGTTGCTCGCTTTCAGTGTTAATGCAAGGATTTGGTGGTAAGCAAAGGCCTTGCGCTTACTTCTCAGCCACATTGGATAATGTTGCCAGAGACCTTCCTAGCTATCTGAGGGCCACTGCAGCTGTTGCGGTGGCCATCCGACAGTCGGAGGGGCTCGTGTGAAAAATATGAAAGGGTATGTGGGTCCGGCACGGGAAGTGGCTCCGGGGCAGGGTCGCGCTGTGGATGCGTTTATGTTTCAGGCATGTGTGCATGGGGGGGCTGCCAGCACGTGAGGGATGTTAGCGAGGTCAGGGAGACGTGCAGGCGATCGGCAGTGTACGAAGTGGCCATGGTGTCTTAAATTGCTGCCGTTTACGCGCTCGTACGGACCCAGTTTTGGACAAGATGGCGCCGGCAATGTTCAAATGGAAATCTAATTTTCCCCAACCTCACTGACATTCCTCTATCTGACCCCCAAGAGGAATTATATGTGGACGGGTCTTGTTTCAAGTTAGCAGATGGTACAACAACGGCTGCATATGCAATTGCCACGCTGAAAACGGTAGTTGAGACTTCTCGAGTTCCCTATCGATCAGCCCAGGCTGCTGAACTGGTGGCATTATTATGAGCCTGTGAATTAAGTGAGGGACTCGAGGTAAACATCTATACTGACAGCCAAAACGCCTTCGGCATGGCCCATAGCTTTGGGCGGCTTTTCCTCACCTCTCATGGTCAGAAAATACAGAATGGCCCCTTGGTGTTACGATTACTTGCTGCCCTAACCTTACCCAAGAAACTAGCCATAATCAAATGCAGTGCCCATAAGGCGGTGGTAAATGAAGTAGGGGAGGGGAATGCCTTTGCTGATCAGGTTGCTAAGCAGTCGGCTCAGTCCACACTATCAGCTATGTTTGTAACCTCTTCCGCAAGATGGGTGGAAGAATCTGATCTGTTCAATAATACCATATAGAGTGTGAAAGAAATACAGAAGGAAGCCACTCCAGTTGAATTGGTGCGATGGGAGCAGGAAGTGGGAAGGTTGGATGAAAGTAACTGTTGGGTTGATTTGATGGAAAAACAAAGATGGCTGTTACCCAATGCTTTCGTTCAAGCCGTCGTAACTATGGCCCACGGTCCAGCTCATATTGGAGCTAATGGTATTTGTGCTTTGTTGGACCCAGTATAGAATAATCCCAACATTCAAAGGACGGATGTCTATTTGGTTCAATATTGTATGGTCTGTGTACAACACAATTCGGGAAAGGGAGAAACTGTTCTGAGTGGGAATTTTGCACCTCCCGTTTTACCGTTTGAAGTACTCGAGATGGATTACATCCACATGGAGCGCGTCAACAACTTAAAATATGTTCTGGTAGTGGTATGTGCCTTCAGTAAATGGGTTGAGGCTTACCCAACTAAGGAGAACACTGCTTTGGCTACAGCAACAGCTCTCATCAAGGACTTCATCCCTAGATACGGGCTGCCCCGTTTGATTTGGTCAGATAACGGGGGGCATTTCCATGGGGCTCTTGTTAGACATATCTGTGATGGGCTGCAGATACGACAGAAATTTCATGCAGCCCGACATCCTCAGTCGGCAGGGTTAGTGAAAAAATATAATGGGATTCTGAAACTAAAAATGGCTAAGATTCAGGAAAGTACTGGTTTGAAGTGGCCCGATACCTTGCCTCTTGCCCTCATGTCATAACGAGTTACCCCTCATTCACGTTCTGGTCTCTCTCTTTATGAAGCAATTTTTGTGCGACCCGTTAATGTATGGAGAGTACCCAGACCACGGTCCTTTACCGATGTTGAATATCCTATGTCAATTGATTACCTGTATACTTTGACTAAAGACCTCTGTTCTATTCATCTGCAGGTAGCATCTGTACTGCAGCCCCTGCCAGAGGGTCCTGGACATCAATTGGAGCCTGGCCAGTGGGTGCTGGTCAAGAAGTACAAACGAGACACCAGCCTGGCCCCGAGGTGGTCTAAGCCATATCATATTCTTCTTGCCACGCGGACGACTGTGAAGGTGGAGGGGGAGAAACACTGGATAAACGTTTCTCACCTCAAACGGTTGCCACTCCTGCTCCCTCATGATCAGCAGCATCCGGATGGAATTTTGACCCAGGAAACTGAGAGAGCCACTGCATTTGTTCCTTTTTCCAATGACTGCGAAATAGAGCAAAGGCAAGAAGAAGGAGTGACGGGATTGTGCGAAACGGCCCCAGGTGAAACCGCAATTGCCCTTCATCCTGTCACCGATATTCCAGTAAGAAGGGGCTCCGATGAAGGAAACGTGCCCCCAGTGCTGTTTTCTGATCTGGAGGTTCCAGGTCATGTAAGTTACAACCTACGGCCAAGAAAACATCATGCTGCCTCAGATGCCACAGTTAGGAGTTAAGGAAAGACTTGAATAAGGAGGGTTTGCTAGATTTCAAGTCTGAGGTACTGAGCTAGATACTGGACTGAACTAGTTGAGAGCTGGAACTTTGGTCTTGTGCTCTGTTTAGAAAGAAAGACTGTCACTCGTAAACGGCCAGGTTGTACATTGGATTTCATCGACGACAACGTTTTGTTTTCTTGAGATGAACGATAGGAGTCTGCCTGTGAGACTCTAGATGGGCACAGGGAGAAGAACCCTCTGGCAGGACGGACTACTGTGCCCGAGCTTAGCTTTGGACTTTTAGTTAGGAATGTACCCTTTTGGTCGCATTATACCTGAAGAAGATATACCTGAACCACAATATTTGCCATTTTATGAGCCAATGTTTTCTGCCTGGACCATGTGTGTAAAAATAGTCTTTGTGTTAGTAATAACAGTTATGTTAGCCATTTTTATGAGTATATTTGTATATTTGGAGTATAGATATCCAATGCAAGCCATGATGCCTTCTACCATTGCCCCGCCTGAGAACTTGATGTTCACTTTAGCACCACATAAGGAGAGACATCGCCAGACTTATGCTAAGAATGTATTTGTAGAAATGCTCCACCAAACCCATAGTACTACTAATATGACTGATTGTTGGGTTTGTGGACTTTTGCCATCAGTTATGCATAAACACGACTTATTCCTCTCTCTGCCCTTATCCTATTTAGGTAGCTGTGAAGCATGGTTCCAAATGTTCTCCGCCATGTACAACCTTTAAGTGGAAAACCCCAAATAATATTCAGAAAAAGATTATAATATGATTCTACCTTACATTGAAACGCACCAGGGATTCGATCCAGCGGGAAATGAGGGGGAGGGATCATTGGACCCAGATGCTTGTATGAATTTGTATACTGCTAATGAAAACAGTACTTGGTTGAAAGATGAACTTTATGATTTTGCTAGCTTTAATCATTCTCAGTATTTCCAGCAGTTTTTCACCAGATATGTCACCAGTGAACGCATTATGCCCATCCCTATCTTAAATACCTCCTCTGCTTTCTGTGTGCAGGGAATTGGGCATGTACAAGTTGGGAATAGTATTTGTAATTATACATATAGAATGAAAAGTTTTTGCAGTCTTCCACTGTTGGCACCACCGAATGTATATTTTGTATGCAGGGAAAATGCTTACACCTGGTTACCACGGGGATGGGCAGGGCGATGTTATCTATCTTTCCTGTACCCTCCCGTATACATAGCTCCATCAGATTATCACAAAACTCATCAACTTCATAGCACAAAAGTGGTTTCCAATAGACAGCGAAGACAGCTCGGAATGACTGAGGTCGATCAAACTGATACTTCCTTGCAACAGTTTATGGATTTTACAAAAGGATTGGTCTCTTTTTGGGGACCAATATTCAATAGTAGAGAAATAAGACGACTGTCCAAGATAGTGGAGGATGTCATAAATATCACTACTGAGATTATGACAAATATTACAGTAGAGCTTCAGGCTACGAGGCTCGTTTCTCTTCAGAACCGGAAGGTTCTTGACGTTATCTTGGCTGATCGGGGAGTAGCATGTCGGGTGATCGGCAGTTCCTGCTGTGTTTACATTCCAGACTCTGCCCCCACGGTTCACTTAGCTATTCAAAAATTGCATCGCATTGCGGCGGAAATGCACACTGAGAATGGATCACAGTCACTCTCCAGCTGGTTTTGGGGGCTTCTATCTACTTGGGGTTGGAAATTATTGATGATAGTGTCTGGAGCCGCAGGTATCCTCTTCACTTGCCGGCTTTGTATGCAATGTGGTCCAGCCTGTTGCTCCTATTGTGCTGCCAAATTGACAACCATGATCATCCCTTCCCCTACCCTTTCCAAGCCTCAGATGCTCCAACAGGAGATTCGTGAGTTAATGGCAATTGATGAGGAATTTTTCCGGGATTAGTGTTTCCCTTAAGTTAGCTACATCACACTAAAATAAGGGTTTGAGGAACCAAAATCTGACTTAGACCTAGTAAAACCCATAATTGCAGTTAGAAATTAGCGCGATGTACCTATTAGGCTATAGTGGGTGTTCGAGTAATAATAAGCTCACATATGTAATATCTTAGGGATTAATGTACACCTTAGTGTATTTTTCGTCTTCTCATAGACAATATAGTTTGATCCGACAGGCGCCATCTCGGGGCCTAGTCTGTTTGCAGCATTAGTAGAAACCTACCATTACACTTAGTAAGAGCCGTTCTCCTGAGAAATAGTCTGACAAATATAACAAGCTACTGCTTCTGCACGTCAGGCCTGTCAAGGTTGTAGGTTGGGGTAGGCTGGATAAGCACATTCCAGGAGGCGCTGTGCGGCAGAAGGGAGTCACCCTCTTTGACCTTGCTATAACGAGCTGAGCTAAACTAAGGATGCTTTGTGTTCCATATATGGTCTTTCCTTTGCACCAACCTGTACCAACTTGTATTTTTCCTTCTTAGGTAACGGTTTTGAAATGTAACAGTATATATGTGATTTGTTGATAATGTGCCAGCAGTCTTCTTGGCAGACCTCGAGGGGTTAGGTCGTGAGAGGCTCCTCTGGCAGAGTTTGTTTGTATAATAAACGATTGGACCTTCTACACTGCCAACTGACTGATTATTGGTAATTGGTATTTGGGCTATTTGTAAGTAAAGCTCTACAGGGCTGTACTTATTTTTTCGTTACTTCACCTGACATAAGTGAAGCTCCATGTCCAGGGGTAGACTATGGAGCACACCCTCGATCAGACAGAGCCACCCAGTTTAATTTACCACCGGAGGCTACTCCTTACACTGTTATTTTATCGAATGTACCCCCACTTCAACCAGGGATGGAGGAACATTGGACTTCCCTTAGGAATAAAGCCCTCCACCACTTGGATAGTTTGACAGGACTAGGCAGCCGTTTATTTAGGAAGTTTAAAATGACGCACAGGATTGCCTGGATAGGGGACGCAGTAAAAATCTGTAGGGACGACTGTGTGATACTAAACTTCGGATCCCCGCAAATTGGTAAACTGATCCTAGAGAGGGCTGAAACTAGGAATTCAAGTGGGGCTGGCATCAGTATTTTTCCTTTAGGGTTATTTTATCGAAATACTCTATCATCTGCAAGAGGCAGGATTGAGCCAATAGAGAGAATACACTCCAGGGGAACCTACGAGTTCAATGTCCCCACCCTCAATAGGTTTGAGTCATTCACAAACCTAGAGGAGATTGATTGACTGTGCCCCTTAGTACAAACGGAGACTGTTGCCAATAGCGGGCCGGTCTTTAAGGAAACACTAGCGCCAGGTATCCCCATTAAGACAACCCTTGCAGGGACGAAAATACTCAGTTGGAACATCCCGGGATTAAAAAGCAAGTGTGATGATGCTAGGTGTAGGGCTTCTCTAACTGAGTCTGATATTATTGGGCTTCAGGAAACTTGGGACACCAATAATTCTTTTACAATGGATGGTTATGCGACCTATTGGTTATCTGCAACAGCTTCCCCTATGGGGAGGGCAAAGGGTGGTTTACTGACACTGATTTCTCTGAAAATTGCGGGTACATATACCAAATTGGAGACAGGTTCACTGCACTGTCTGGCAGTACAAATCGTGTCTACTGATGTTGTAAATTGGCTTATTGTTAACTTCTATAATTCTTTTGAAAGAAGTTTTTATAATGAACATTTAGTCAGTCTATATAATTTTCTCGATTCATATAATGAGATAAATACTATACCGTATTCGGTTATTGTTTTGGTTGATTTTAACATACACTGTTGTGATGAAAAATGCCATGTTTGGGATAGTTTAGGACCGGCTGACCAAGAAGATACTCATTTTGAACATTCCTCACAGGGACTTTACCTGGAGGAATTGGTGGCAGCAAACGGTCTGATTTACCCTAAACCAGCTGTTGGGGAGCTGGCGGTCCCAACCTTTAAGGGTAATAGCACTGGGTTAATTATAGACCATATTTTTATTAGGGCTACATTAATTACTAGAATGAGGGGGTATACTGTATCTTGGTCTACATTTAGTGACCATAATCCTGTCACATTGACTATAATGGATGACTTAAAGAAACGGGGAAAAACAAATAGAAATGTGGGCACATTAGATATACGGCCTACAGACCAAGCCAGAATAATGAAATGGTGCCGGGTGGTACCCCAGTACTTTAATGCTAATTTGGTGGCTACAGTTGGTCAAGAGATGTCCACTTGCTTGAATGAATGTAATGGGGATGAGGTTGTTCTGGCAGTCCTACTACAGCCTGATGCGGATGGTTCGTGCAGTGGACAACTAAAGAGCAAACCAAATTGGAGTAAGGTGCTCTGCAATATCCCTAGAAAGAAGCTTTGATACAGGCTGGTCAAACAACTAGAAACTCAAACCTATCAAAGAAAGCTTTAAGTTTAACTCAAGAACAGACGACTGTCCCAGAAATAACAGAAATGCCCAAAAACATTTTTTTGTTGTTGACAAACAATAAGTGAGAATTGAAGAACTATATGAAGGGCTACAAACGGAAGAGGTTTTAACAACTAGTCATGATAACGAAATCATTCTAAACTACAGAAAGTTTAATGAAAACGCAAAATAAACTGCAAAAGTCTATCTCGCTGATTGATTGAAGCGAACTACCAGCAGCAAAACTTGACTGATTTTTAATGAAAAAAGTGTCCTGAAGAAGGTGACGACCTTTATCACCGAAACGCTGCATCGACATACAATCTTTTTTCTTCATGAACTGTTTTTTATATGTAATGTTTTTTTATGAATAAATTTGATGTTTTAAACTTGAATACATGTACTAATTAACACATTAAAAAAGAGATACAACTTATACTCTTAGTTTTCCACTTCCATTGTTTTCTTATTTGCCTGATGTTTATAATTGAAATACCTCAACACTGCAAAATACGTAAATTTGATAATCTGTTTGCAACCTTAAAAGCCTCTTTTTGTTAACTACCTTGAATCAAATTTACCTCTGAGACAAACAGTCTCAATTTTCAACAAAAAAGGTTGTATGTTTTGCCTATAAATAGACCCACTCCCTTTCTCCATAAAGGGTTCCTCCCAATCTTGTAGTGTTCTGACAGCCTACACTAAACTATGTAAACAAATCTCCTTGGACCTCAAACGGCCACGTAAAGGACAGGATATGGCTGGGGAGAGATGGTTCAACCATAACTGTTCATTAGCCCGTAGGAAGTTGTTGGCTGGTTTGAAACAAAACCCACCAGATGAGCCTACAATAGCCGCTCTAAGGAAAACCTACAAATTGGTTCAAACAAATCGGAAAAAGGAGATTAGAGAGGAGGCCTGGGAAGAGTTAATATCCACCGATGTTATCAAAAACAGTTCTAAGTTTTGGGAAGTGGTGAATAAGCCTTTCTTTCATGAGTCTCCTAATAGTCAGCTTGATTGTGGTACCCAGGAGCAAATCTGGCATAATCATTTTAAATCAGAATACAATGTGGATGACACTTGTGTCAATCCAGATGTTAAGATTGAGGCGTATACCTTATTTTTTTCAGATTCAGAGGTGTCAATCAATCAATCAATCAGTGACACTTATATAGCGCGCTACCTACCCGTAGGGTCTCAAGGCGCTGGGGGGGGGGAGAGGGGGGGGGGGGTGCCGCTACTGCTCGAACAGCCAGGTCTTCAGCTTCTTCCTGAAGGAGAGGTGGTCTTGGGTCAGGCGCAGGTCGGGAGGGAGGGAGTTCCAGGTCTTGGCGGCCAGGTAGGAGAAGGACCTTCCTCCCGTAGTCGCTCTTCGGATGCGGGGGACGGCGGCGAGGGCGTGGTTGGCTGATCAGAGGTGGCGTTTGGGAGCGTAGAAGTTGATTCGGCTGTTGAGGTAGCTCGGGCCCTGGTCGTGTAGGGCTTTGTGTGCGTGGGTGAGGAGGCGGAAGGTGATTCTTTTGTTGACGGGGAGCCAGTGAAGGTCTCTCAGATGTCCGGTGAAGTGGCTGGTTCGTGGGATGTCGAGGATGAGTCTGGCTGAGGCGTTCTGGATCCGCTGGAGTCTCTTCTGGAGCTTGGCGGTGGTGCCGGCGTAGAGGGCGTTGCCGTAGTCCAGTCGGCTGGTGACGAGGGCCTGGGTGACGGTCTTCCTGGTCTCGGTGGGGATCCACCAGAAGATCTTCCGTAGCATGCGTAGGATGTTGAAGCACGCCGAGGAGACGTTGTTGACTTGCCTGGTCATGGAGAGGGAGGAGTCCAGGATGAAGCCCAGGTTGCGTGCATGGTCTGTCGGTTTGGGTGCGGTGCCCAGGGCGGGAGGCCACCAGGAGTCATCCCAGGCGGAGGGGGAAGAGCCCAGGATGAGGACCTCCGTCTTGTCAGAGTTCAGCTTCAGGCGGCTGGTCGTCATCCACTCGGCTACCTCTTTCATCCCTTCGTGCAGGTTGGCTCTGGCGGAGGCGGGGTCGTTGGTCAGGGAGAGGATCAGCTGGGTGTCGTCGGCGTAGGAGATTATGCTGAGGTTGTGTTTGCGTACGATGGCCGCGAGGGGGCTCATGTAGACGTTGAAGAGGGTGGGGCTCAGAGATGACCCTTGAGGGACGCCGCAGATGACTTCGGAGGCCTCTGACTTGTACGGTGGTAGGCGGACTCTCTGTGTTCTTCCGTCGAGGAAGGAGATGATCCATTCCAGCGCCGTGTCCTGGATTCCGACGTTGCTGAGGCGCTGTACTAGGGTGCGGTGGCAGACAGTGTTGAATGCCGCGGAGAGGTCTAGGAGGATGAGGGCCACTGTTTCTCCATTGTCCATCAGGGCTCGGATGTCATCGGTGGCGGCGATGAGGGCGGTCTCGGTGCTGTGATTGGCTCAGAAGCCGGACTGTGAGGGGTCGAGGGATCCGTTCGTCTCGAGGAAGGCGGCCATCTGCTTGTTGACGGTCTTCTCGATGACTTTGGCTGGAAACGGGAGGAGCGAGATGGGGCGGTAGTTTTTGAGTTCGGTGGGGTCCGCTGTTGGTTTCTTGAGGAGAGCGCTGAGTTCGGCGTGTTTCCAGCTCTCAGGGAAGGTGGCGGTGTCGAAGGAGGTGTTGATGATGTCCCGCAGGTGGGGTGCGATGACAGTGTCGGCCTTGTTGAAGACGTGGTGAGGGCAGGGGTCGGTCGGTGATCCTGAGTGGATGGAGTTCATTGTGCGGATGGTGTCTTCGGTGCTGATCGGGGTCCAGGCGTGGAGGGTGGTGGTGGGGGGTGGTTGTTCGGTCATGGTGTGCGTTGGTTGGTTGTTGAAGCTGTTGTGTATGTCCGCGATCTTGTTGTGGAAGTATGAAGCGAGGGAGTTGCAGAGGTCTTGCGATGGGGTGATGTCGTTGTTTCCTGCGCTGGGGTTGGAGAGCTCTTTCACGATGTTGAAGAGCTCCTTGCAGTTGTGTGCGTTGTTGTCCAACCGGTCCTTGAATGCTGTTTTTTGGCGGCGCGGATCAGCTGGTGGTGTTTCCGGGTGGCAAGCTTGAGGGAGGTCCTGTTGTCCGGTGTAGGTTCCCTTCTCCAGACTTTCTCAAGGGCTCGGCAGTTCTTCTTGGAGCTCTTGAGTTCGTCGGTGAACCACGGGGCTTTCTTGCTGCCGGGTCTGCTGGGCGGGGACCTCAGCGGGGCGAGCTCGTCCGCGCAGTTGCTGATCCACTTCGTGAGGTTGTCGGCGGCCTGGCTGGGGTTCGCTGAGCTGGCAGGAGGGTGCTGGCTCAGGGAGGTGGCGAGCTGGTCTGCTGTGATCTTGTTCCAGCTTCTGCGGGCGGCCTGTTGCTGGTGGTGGTGGGTCGTTGTTCTCTTGAAGGTGAAGTGGACGCAGCTGTGGTCCGTCCATTGAAGCTCTGTGGCGTGGCTGAAGTCGATGTCTGGGCTGGAGGAGAAGACTGCGTCCAGTGTGTGTCCGGCGAGGTGGGTGGGGGTGGACACCAGTTGCTTGAGTCCAAGATTGGTGAGGTTGTCGAGCACGGTGCTGGTGTTGCGGTTGTTGTTGTTCTCCAGATGGAAGTTGAGTTCCCCCAGGAGGATGTAGTCAGCGGAGGGGAGGGCATGCGGGCTGACGAAGTCGGCGATGTCCTCGCTGAATTGTGTGCGTGGTCCAGGGGGTCGGTAGATCAGGGTGCCTCTGAGGGTGGTGTTCGGGCTGGTGTGGATCTGGAAATGCAGGTGTTCGGCGGTGGTCAGGGTGTTGTCGGTGCTGGTCGTGAGACGGATGGTGTTCCTGTGGATGATGGCGATGCCTCCTCCCATCTGGTTGGCGTTGCGGTCCCTCCGGACGATCTTGTAGCCCTCTGGGATAGCGATGGCGATGTCGGGAGCTGAAGAGGCGTTCATCCAGGTCGCCGTGAGGAAGGCAACGTCAGGGGATGTGGCGTCTAGAAGGTTCCAGAGTTCGATGGCGTGTCTGTGGACGGAGCGGGTGTTGAGCAGGATGCACTTGAGGTGGGTGCTGCTGGCGATCAACTTGGCGGGTCCTGGTGCGAGGCAGGTCCGGATGCAGGTGAATTTGCAGGCGTGGCAGCTGAAAGGTCCGTGGGTGCGTCGTGGAGTGGCTTGATGGCATTCTGGGAGTCGGCCGGTGTTGAGTGCGATGAGGGTGGCGGCGGAGTACGTCAGGCGGGTCGGTCGGGGTCTGCGTGGGCCAGGGGTCCTGGCGCTGGTCGCGATCCGGTCGCGGACGGGCGCAGACGGGCTTACCTTTGGCGCGCCTTCGGCGCACAATCGGCGTGCCCGCTGCGCGTGACCGCTGCGCGTTCGCACGGTCGCCATTTAAGGCGAAGTGCGCGGGTGGGCGTAGCAGCTGGAAGGTGGGAGCGGGGAGGGAACAGAAAGAAAAAAGGGGCGGGGTCAGCGGTGGTGGCGGGAGCGGGGAGCGGGGAGGGGAGGTGGGGGCCGGCGAGGTAGGCGGGCAAACAGGAAGGAAAGCACTACCACGGGCAAGAAAAAATAATACAAACCAGGCACAGGAGGGAGAAAAACTGCGTTAACACGGGCAGAAACGGACAGGAAAAACAGGCACAAGTGTCGAGCAAAACAAGAAAAATTCAAAACAGACAACAGCCGAGAGAACCGGCAGCGCGGCAGGCAGCCAGGCAGAGGGCAAGGCGATGGGGCACACGCAGCAGCTGGTGGCCGTGCGGCGCGGGGGTGTCCCACAAGTGGGTCACACTCACCTGCGTCGCACGGTCGCCATTTAAGGCCAAGTGCGCGGGTGGGCGTAGCAGCTGGGAGGCGGGAGCGGGGAGGGAACAGAAAGAAAGGTGTCAGTGGCATTTAAACAGATGACGAGCAATAAGGCTCCGGGACCGGATGGTGTACCGGCCGACCTCTTTAAATCTGACATTAAGACATGGTCCAAAATATTGTGTAAAGTTTTTAACAAGGCCTGCAAATCTGGCCTACCCAACACGTGGTCAGAATCTGTAATAGTACCGATTTTTTAAAAAGGTAATAGAGGTGATCCTACTTGTTATCACCCGATCTCCCTCATTGATTCCGCAGTCAACGTGCTTGGAAGGGTGGTGCTTAGCCAAATTACGGAATGGCTAGAGGAAACAAAAACCCTCTCAGATCTTCAATACGGTTTCAGGAAGGGTAGGGGCACATCAGATCAATGCCTCAACTTACATCTACTGATCGGGAAATGCACAGTTGCCAAGAAGGGAGCACTTTTTCTGGCATTTATGGACCTTTCCTCTGCCTTTGACCGAGTGAACAGGTCCTAACTGTGGGATATGCTCCTGAAACTGGGAGTTGATAGCAACATTGTTTATTTCCTTGCAGACCTACATAGGGGTTTATCTGCCACTGTGCGTTATGATCAATTGGGCAACTGTACTGGAGAAATACGTATTACAAACGGTGTCAGGCAGGGGTGCATTTTGGCCCCTTAATTATTTACTCTTTACATAAATAGTTTGGACTCTGCATTATGTGATTCGTGCAAAGACATCCCGTGTGTTGGGCAATGCCTGATCCCGGCACTACTTTATGCGGATGATGCCGCTCATTTAGCACGAACTGCAGTGGGACTACAATCACTTTTAAACTCCTTTGCGGCCTTCATGAAATCCCTGGACGTCAGTGTAAACTTCTCCAAGTCCCATATAATGAAAATTGGCCCTAAGACCACAAGTGATAAAACCTTTCATTGCGAAGGAAACATGTTGTCCAAGGTCTCTACATTCCCATATTTAGGTCTCATATTTGACGATCAAGGCTCTTGGTCTCCACAAATCTTAGCAAAAAGCGATGTTCTGGCGAGATCGACATCTGCTGTTTTGGGCTCTGCGCGTAATTTGGGGGCAAGACCCATGCAAGCCCTCTTGAAAATATAAGGAGCGAAATGCGTCTCCCTCGCAATGTATGGTGCTGACATTTGGGGAATTAGGAACATGAAAGCAATCCAGGCAGCGGAAGATAAGTTTCTTAGAAAAATTTTATGTGTCCCACAATATACAGCTGGTTATATCGTCCATCAGGAGTGTGGAGCTAGCTTCGTGGAGGATCAAATTACCATGGCACCCCTTTTAAAATGGATCTCGACCTGGTTGAACCCAGAACTGGGGCTAAACCAGGAATTCATTAGAGAGGGTTTGGCTCTTGATCATGGGAATCGCATCCCGTGGCTCAGATATCTCCATAACATGACAGTGCAATTGGGCCGACCTGAGCTATATAAATCGCCCGAGAAACTGTCAAAGGGGGACATCAAATGGGTCAAGGATTCATATCTTTTAATGGCTGCCATGGCTAGAGAAGATAGGGAGCAGGTAAAGCCGAAGGTAAGAGCCCATCAACTGCGGAAAACTGTCTTGACCATTGAACCTTATCTGGTTATTGTTACAAACCCCAAACATTGATTCTTACTGACCAGATTTAGGTTGAATCAAGTTCATTTCCTTCTTGCAGAGTTACCAAGATGGAAGAGGGTGGGGGTTTGTTTGTGAGATGATTACTCCACTCAGGACCCAATGCATTTTATTCTTTTCTGCAAGCACTTTACCATTATTAGGAAGCGTTTTATCCTTCCAATCCTAGCTAATAAAGGTTTTCTTCAGGCGAAGCCAGCACTTCTTTATCTCCAGCTATTATCAAATGTGTGGGAAATGTTTATTGTTGCTAGCTTCCTCACTGCGGCCGAAAGAATTATGAGAAAATATAGGCTAGGTATAACTGGCCCAAATGCACTTAACTGAATTAATTGAATGTTTGTAATGTCTTAGTTTAGCAATGTGTTTGTGAGAAATTTGCCCAACATGAATTTGAACATATGTATTGTGTTTTTAAAATTTTATGTAATTTGTCATTATTCTTAATTCGTAACAAATGGTTTTATAATGCTTGGTACAACATTGCAGTATGCTTTTATGGTTTTAAAACAAACCGAATAAAGTATCTTTGACTGACTGACTGATTAGAAAGGAAAATGTCTTTTTGTGTTTGTCCCATTTATTTTACTTTTCCCTGATATCAGGTTAATAATATGCTTGAAGATCATTGTAGTATGTGTATATTATGATTATGAACAATGATTTATATTATGTGCATTTTTTTGTTGCATTTAAACCTGTACCTCCTTGCATACCAGTTCTTTTTTGTAATTTAGTAATTGTTTTTTTACATTTTTCCACCATTCATTTACTGCATACCTGCCATAGACACACAGCCAAACAACAGCATTCATTTTTTAGGTATTCATCTATTTTCTCCTGAACCCCCTGCCTGCCATAGGTGCACACCACCAGCATGATTTTTTTAAGGATTATTTAATTTCCAAAATATGGCACATGGCAAGACTGGATTTTTCATTTTTTTTGGTAGTCCGAACTTAGGAAAGAATAAAGAAGTGAAGTACTAGGACCAGGATGTGACTAAGTGGGCACTAGGAGGGAAGGGGAACACACCTTGTTTTCAGTTTGCAATGCATTGAAATCTTTGTAAATGCTGCTTTAACTGAAGCAGATGCACATTGTACAGCCAGCACCGCAGTGCTGAATTCAAACATGCTGCAATTAAGACATGGGTAGAGAAATGTCATTGGCAAGGAGATGATGAATGATGATGGGTGGGATACATGCCTGCCTCGCTTACCAAATAAAGTAAGTATACTAGAAGATAATTTGTCAATAAGCAGCAATGTGACTTATCAGCACCCATCCTTGTCCCCATTGGTACTCCCCCTCAAACCACCTCCCCAACCGGCGGCGCACTGTCGCTGGCCCTGGCATTCTGTGTGGCTATAAAAAACATTACACATTTAGGATGCCAGATACGCCTACCCTTATTATTTTATTTTTTACAAAATATAACTGCTATACATCACTACATTTTAGTTATCAATATCTTCTATCAAAAATATCATTTTGGGCATGTTGTTGGTTGAGAAAGTTAGAAAAGTCAGGTAGTCAAGCTGACCAAAACCTTTTCGTAATGGAGGAGCAGAGCTATGAGGACTCTGAGTCATTGAAACGAAATGAAGGGGTGGAATAAATTGGTCAATGAAGGACATATGGTTTTGGTTGGAAAATGCAATAGGACCGTCCTGATACTACTTTCCTGCCATGCTGCACAGTTTTGAAGCTGCTGGTATACTGTATAAATGAATGATAATACATACTACAAAATAACTTTAGTGGGGTACACCATGACCATGGGGACTCTTTCATTTTGCTGTTTGAACATGAGCAAGGAAGAAAAAAGCCTTTTCAACAAAGATGCATAGAATAGCTTACTTAGGCCTTCAATCATCACAGTAAAGTAACTAAAATATATTCTTAGTCTTACAGTACCACTCCACAAGATATATAAGGGGAGAGGGAAAGCTTGCTAAAAAAGCAGATGAAATCTACAGACTAGTACAGACAGGACGTTGTCAGCTACATACACATGAAATATAGAAAAAAAGGATAATGCAGTGATAACTAGAATTTAACAAACATTAGAGAGAACGAAGAGGAGTTGAAAAAAAGAGAAAGTCACAGTACAAAATAAAAACAAGGAAAATAAATGGGTAGAGGTAAAAGTTAGAAAAATAATAATAATATATTGACAGGAGGACTTACTGGGGCCTGAAGATCCATCAGCCAGGACTCAGCACTGGTGATGGTGGTGGTACTTCCACCTGCCGCAGCACTGGTGGTGGCACCCCCAGATGCCTGACCCACCTCTGATTCTCTGTTCTTGTCCTGGGTGCTGATGTAAGAAATAAAGAAGATTTTAAAAAAAGCAAATTAGTGGTCCAGTTAATCTCCTCAAAAATATTTTGACAGACGAAGGCAAACGAAGTAACATTGTACTTTTCTAAATCAGATCACCTATAGTGCTAGTGTCGACTCGAGTTGACCGATTTCTATTTTCCCTAATCTAAGCCCTGGTCCAAATTTCCTAAACCTAAACTACATTTGGAACTATTAATGCATAACTATGAATAATCTCTGCTTCTCATCACAAACCCCTTTAATGGGCCAACTCAGTCTCCTTTTTCAGTGCATAGATGCTTAAAACGCATGACTGGGAGAATGCTTGGTATTGTACAAGCTACATAAATGAAGGTAAAGAGAACTCTAACTCACTGATATTACTACTACCACTATCTTAGTGCAGGATAGAGGAGTCTGCATGACTTCTTAAATAGTCAGCCCAAGTGACCTCCGGCTAGTACGATTAGGTAGCATTGAGCACCTGGCTAGCTCAAACTGGACCACATAATATTCTTAACATAAACTTAACTTACCTCTGAGAGTGAACTGTATGGTATTTGAAAAAACATATTAGCATTGTAGAACCCAACACAAATAAATAATTACTCACCAAGCCCCTCAACATTGACTCCCTGCAAGGTTGAGCAGGTCCTGATCCTGGTCAAGTATGTCAGCCCAGTAGTGTGTCAACTGCTGCTGGGTGTGCTGGATACCACTGCTCCAGCACATGAACCAATACACCTTCCCCCACAGCAGCTGATGCTCCAGCTGGGCGTACCCACTATCAAGTCTACTGCCAGCATGGAGGGGAGGTGGACCCGCACATAAAAAAATGTGTGCTGCCACCACCTATGAAACAATGAGGCAGGGCGGCACCCCTTGACAGCACTGCCTCCTGCACTGGCGCCGCTGCTTCCTTTCGTCTCTGCTCTGCCATGGCGTTGGGTGGTAAAAAAAAGAAATAGGAAGGAATTAGAAAGGAAGAACTAAAGAAGTATAGGAAAACCCTCCCAAAAAGTATTAAAAAGTCATGAAAACGAAAAAAAGACAAAAACGTAGAATACCCAAACACAAACATAAAATAAATGTAAATGAGCGGTGGATGAGTGGAAGGGGGAGAATTGGAAAGTTTTCAGATGGACAGGAAAATCAGGCCCAGGACCATGCACAGAACAGAAAGCAGGTAAAACAAAATTGCTGTGCCCATGCGGACTGTTTGGTGCTGTTCGCTTTGATCTTTCAGACCATGCTACTGGCACGAAAAAGCAGCGTGAACAGGCGGCTGAGCATTATTCCACCCATTGGCGGAGTTCTGCAGAATCACGCTGAGTTTGTTTTTAAATTCAACAGAGCAAAATTTGGCAAGGTCCGCCCACGCCTACTCCAAACGCAGACCAAAATGGCTTCATGCCAAATAGAAGCAGCAAACACTACCGTTGGAGATTGCACCTAGCCCTGGTCAGTGTGGACGAGCTGGTGGAGGAAAGTGCCCTCCACCTTGTAGATGTGGAGTGGGTCTTCATTCTTTCGATGGCTTGAGGCCATACATGCTTAAGGGCCCAGGTCTGAGTCAACGGTATCCTGTCAGCAGCCTTTCCCATGGCAATAGGCACATGACAAGGGTACCCTCTATCCCCTCTGCTGTTCACCCTACTGGTGGAACCCCTGGCAGAACTAATCTGAGTTGATGGCCTGATGTGCAGTTTTCGGTGACAGGGGAGCTCGGAAGACAGAATTTCAATCTATGCAGACTATGCGTCCCTTTACGTTCAACAACCTCATATGGGGATGCCGGGGGGCTAAGGGTTAATTGGGAAAAATCTACTCTTGTACCTGTCAAAGGGGATGTCACAACAGTGTTAACCGAGACCAGGTTTCATGTGGCAGGAGATAGTTTTCACTACCTAGGAATGATTGTTACCTTCTCCCAGCTAAGGTACTAGGAACTAACATGCTTCCTCTCTAGACCAAGACTAAAACCACATTTAAAGTATGGGCAGCATTGTCACTCTTCCTAGTGGGGCTTGTAAAATTGGTAACACTCCCATGTTTCCCACGTTCTCCTTAGCTCAGAGATGTTTTAATGCATGGGCAAAGTGGGCTCTGGCCCAGGGCCCCAGCCTGTCAGGGGACCCCCTGACAGAGTAAGCTCCGTTCTTCAAAGTTTTGCTGTAATGACCTTGAACATTTCTTAAACAGATTCTTTTAAATACTGTTTTCCTTTAATTTATTTTTTATGTACCTGATGTGTGAGAGTCTAGTATGGCCATTTTGCAGAGAAATGTTGTGTTTATGTGTCATGCAATATACATTAAAAAAGTTTCTTTTACATCAAACAAGGCCTTACATATAAGAAATGGGAGGGCGTCACAGAGATTATTTGCAGTAATATTGGTGAGTTCCTGCAGTGTTACAAATATTGAAAACACACATAACTATCCCTTAATATTAGATGTAAACACATGTAAGGCCTTATTTATGAGAAGTAATACATCGCTGTGTGAAAACAGGAATGCTTCACTTCTTAGTGCGCCTTCTTTGCCACATGATGGATGCATCATATTAACAGTATGACACATCATGTCGCAAGAAGTTACAGATACGTCAGTATTTCTGACGTATCTGTAGACGCAAAAGTGATGCATTGCTGGGGTGTGTCTGAAAATAGACCCAACCACAGCAATGTGCCTTTTCACATGGGAAAGCCCCATATGAAAGGGTCTGCGTCAGTCTTGCGCCTGCTGTGAGGCAGGTTTAAGATATTGACATAACGGCGTCCTAGAAGTGGCTCACTGAGTTCTCATTGATTTCAATGTGCCACTTCTACGAGGCTTTATGTGGGGGAACACCCACCCTGAATACATTGTACCGGGTGCAGATGTAATGTGGTGCAGGGGTTTACAAAGTGACGCATCTGCCTAGATGCGTCACTTTGTAAATAAGGCGCGACACGCTTTTTTTACGCTTTCGGTGCGTCATAAAAAAGTGACATCACTACTTTTGCCACTCATCTCGGATTTTTCAGATACAAGCGGCTCAGCTTCGGAGTCTCTTCGGCCGCGGAGATTTTTCAAGAAACCACCCGAAAGACAATTCACCACATCCCAAATGCACTGAACTACAGTGACAACATCTTAGTGTATGGGGCAACAATGCAAGATCACAACACTGCGTTAGATAGAGTTTGGCACGCCCTCCTAGACGCGAACCTCACTCTAAAGAAAGAGAAATGCGAATTTCACAAGTCCACACTGAAATTCTTTGGACACATATTTTCAGGAGCAGGGATGAAACCGGACCCTGAGAAAGTGGCAATGCTAAACGATACCAAGAGCCCGCAGGATGTTAGTGATGTCCGATCATTTCTGGGAATGGCGAGCTACTGCGCCCGATATATAAAGGACTATGCCACAATCAATTACCCGCTACGTAACCTCACCAAGCAAGGGCAGCCATTCCAGTGGACTCCGTTGTGTGAACAAGCCTTTCAAGAGATCAAGAAGGCTGTTGAGTCCGCTGACAATCTGGCCTACTTCAACCCCAAAAGGAAAACAGAAATCCCAGTTGATGCCAGCCCAGTTGGTTTGGGAGCCATTCTTGCACAATTTGACTATGACACAGATCAGAGACACGTCGTTGCGTATGCCAGCCGGAGTCTGACTGATGCAGAAAGAGCATACTCCCAGCCTGAGAAGGAGAGCCTTGCAGTTGTCTGGGCTTGTTAACACTTTCACATCTTTGTGTATGGCAAACACTTCACGTTGGTCACAGATCATCAGGCAATCGTTACCATCTTCGGCAACCCGTGAGCAAAGATGCCACCTCGGATAGAGCGGTGGGAATTGCGCCTTCAAGAATACACATATACCATCATACACAAACCTGGTAAAGCCACCAACCCGGCTGACTACATGTCTAGAAATCCTAAACCCTCATGTGCATCCGGACCGTTACTCACGGAAGAATACATCCACTTTGTGGTTGATCAAGCCAGATCACCGGCCGTCCTACTGGAAGCCATCTGTGCTTCCACTGCTCAAGACACAGTCCTACAGCAAGTGAAACACCTACTGCAAGCAAACACCTGGCGATACACTAATGATGATGAAAACAGAGACCCGGGCATTCAAGCATGTGAACAATGAGCTGTCTGTCACCGCAGATGGACTAGTGCTCAGAGACCAAAGAATAGTCATCCCCATGCAACTCCGTCAAGGTGTGATCAACCTAGCGCGTGAAGGACATCGGGGTATGGTAGCAACTAAAAGAGCGCTCCGAGAGAGGGTGTGGTTCCCGATGTTGGATCAGATGGTCGAACTGACTCTCAAGGACTGCCCACAATGCCAACTGGTGAGCCAAGGAGAACATCCCGCTCCCCTACAAATGTCCCCCCTACCCGCTGGTGTCTGGCAGGATGTTGCTCTGGATTTCTTTGGGCCTCTTCAATCGGGAAAATATATTCTCGTCATCATGGATAAGTACTCAAGATTCCCCAGTACGCAGTTTGTTTTATCCACCAAAGCTGCGATCACCATTGCTGTCCTGGACAAAGTGTTTGCTGCCTGGGGCATTCCTAAAAAGATTAAAACAGATAATGATCCACTATTCAATGGCCACGAATTCGAGGAGTTTGCTAAACATCTTAACTTCAAACATTGCAAGATCACTCCTCTATGGCCTCAAGCCAATGGGATGGTTGAACGACTTATGGCCACTTTGAAAAAGTCACTTCAACAGGCAACCCTTGACAAAAGGGATTCACAGGTTGCTCTGAATGAAGTTCTACGGGCTTATCGCACAACTCCACATGCGACTATCGGCAAGTGTCCTGACACCCTCATGCTGGGACATCCCAAAAGAACCAGGATACCCACTTTGGAGGACGCTCTACAACGTCATGCCAGTGAAGAAGCACATGAAGACTTGGTCGAAACCGACTGCAAGAACAAAGAAAAGATGAAGATCTATGCTGACGCCCGGGCAGGGCCAAGACCCGGCCATTCAGGAAGGTGACTGGGTGCTCGTCAAGCAAGAACACCAGAGGAAAACGGACTGTCGGTATAGGGCTGATCCTCTGAGAGTCACCCAACAAAAGGGCACTATGATAACGGCCAAATCTGAAAACAAAAGGATCACACGAAATTTGTCACATTTCCAAAAATGACCCCCGGCTGTCAAAGACGCATTTAACAAACCATTTGAAGTCCCAGATACGGAAACGTCAATTCCCAGCAGTCCTCTACTACGATCTGATGATCATCGTGAGTCTGGAAGCGAGGCAGCAGAGGAGCATCTCAGACCTCGATGAACTATCCGTAGACCTGTACGACTGATTGAAGAACTATAGACACGTCAATATTTAAGTTGCATTTGTTCAAGAAGAGCGGAGATGTAATAGAGTTAGCAGTCTACTGGGCAGTGGGTGGAGACGTGGGAGGGACAGGAAAGGGAGGAGTGGGACGGACAGGAAAGGTGGGCAGTTAGAATAGGGACAGGTAGCAGGATACCGTGAGGATAAAGGGTCTGCACATATATTCACAGAGTCTTGTGTCATTATTGCTTGCAAGACTCTACAGAAGTAGTAAGAGTCTACATGAAACACGGGGGAAGCGGGTATCTTGCAAAAAGAGGGACTGTATAAGAAGAAAAATATCTGCTTTGCCCATTAAATTGTAAATGTTCTTTTCATACTTGTACATCTCTGCAAGCCATTCCTCATGTAACAGCAATTGTGGAGAGTGTGAATGTTGCAAAATGCAGATTATGGCAGCTATAAGAGCAGTTACGGACCCACTGATAAAAACACTGTATTTGTCCAGGACCACGAGGAGACCGGAATAGGTAGCAGAGGCGGTTACCTAGTTTTGACGAATGTGTGACTACAGACTGGTAACCCTCATGGGTCCTGATTATTGCTACTAGGAAGACAAATACTGTTTTTTTGTCAGTGGGTCCGTAAGTATGCAGACACCACCTTCACCACAACACACCTTAGCGCTTGTGTTGATAATTCACTTTACGCGCATAATTTTGCCACTCCTGCACTTCATGCACTTGGTCCTGATGAAAGCCCTATATACTCTTTTATGGGCTGAAACATGTAGACCTATTTTTGTGACAACAAGGAGCATTTTTCTCCGAAATTGCCTTCTTTTTTGATTTTAACCTTATCCTGGGCCGTTGCGAATAAAGGGTATTTAGTGAGGATCCCCAGAGATAATTTTAATTCAGCACCACTCTCTTCACATATCACACATATCACACAAATACCAGCTCCGCTGTAATCAGGAATTGTAGCACAACCGGTTGGCATTAGGCTACCCAGTTGGGACCCCAATGATGAAGCATGACACCAAGTAGGTTGGTGTGTGAGGGGTCTTTTACAAAACCTAATGGTTTTCTGGCACTCTTGTAAATCTGTTTGCAAGTGAGTCGACTTTTGCAAGTGGGTTCGTCCACATTGTTTATGTAGGGCATGTAATCCCAACAATACCTCCTGGATTCTGCGCTTGATCATTACCCACAACAGTGGGTCTTGGGCCAGGGGGTGCATGTATGCTATTTGTGTCAAATGTTGATGGGTAAACAGTAATGTTCCACAGAGGGCAGGCCTACTCCCCCTTCTGATCTGTGGACAATAAGTTTCCAAATTACCAGACGAGGTCTCAATGAGGCCCAAATGAAGGCCTTAATGGTGTTTTCCATCTAACAGAGGGTCGAGTGGGGTATTAATTGGGGAAGCATGCCTAACACATACCCAAGAGAGAGATTTAGGTGGAACCTCTTTGCGAAGTCCAGTGAAATTTGCTTCATTAATGGGGTCCATGCCCCTATTTACTAGAATGACCAGAGGTCAAAGGCTGGAATTTTTCCCACTAAAATGTGTATTCAGCTATAGCTGTGCAGGTGGTGATCCATAAAAACAGCAAGGTGTCATTCTTTCACCAGTTCAATTTGTAGCCTGATACTGCTGCGAAAACATCAATTGTCTCCAACAATGCAGGGATGGAGGAGGGTAAGGCAAGTGAGGTAAGTAACATTTATTCTGCATATGAACACAATGTCGAGGGACCTCTGAGCATTGGAATACTTACTATCCAAACTTATTAGTGCATGGCTGCTGCTAAATGTTCCATTGCAAAGAGAAATAACAGGGGGAGAGTGGGCAACCTTGGCTGGTACCACTATGGACAAGGAATCGATCAGAAAGAAAACCTCCACAATTGTCCTGCACGTAGGAGGAAACATAGAGCCATCTCATTCTGGAGATGAAGTTCTCAACAAGGCCAAACTTCCGGATCATGTCAAACAAATAGTCCCATTTTATCCTGTCAAAGGCGTTTTCTGCATCCAATGACACCGTCAAGACCTCATTCGCAAGGACTGCTGCTAGCTAGACTGCATGAGCTAGCATGCAGTTATGATTGTGGGATGAGTGGTCTGAGACAAACTCCACTTGTGAATGGTGAATAAGAGCGACAATAACTCGCTTAAGGCGGTATGGTAGAATGCCGAAATAAGCGCCCTGTTGTACAATATACCCATGGAACCCAAGCGATTAGCCTCTGCAAAAGACCTCTTAGAGAAGACCAACTACCTCGAATTTGGTTCATTTATTGAACTCTGCCTTCAATACATCTTGGAATAGGATGCAAATGCATCTGCATTTCCAGCAGCTTGGTGACCAGCGCCTCAGAGTTGGGCAATGATAGAAGGAATAGCAGTTCTCACCTCCCTCTTCTTCATCTGCACGGACAAAAGATGTCCCCCCTTATTTCCCTGTTCATAGTACCAGTATTTCTGCTTCTGTAAAGGTGAAGAGGGTATTGAGGTCCATGCTTCCCTTTTAGCGGCTGCGCCTGGTGATAGTGGGAAGGTGGTCCGTATAAGCATGCATGAGGTAGGCTATAACTTCTTATAGTACTTTCTGACGCTCCTCCCTCAGCTTGTTGGACAGGGCTGCATCCCTCATCAACTGTTTCCTTATGGTTGCCCTTGCCGCCACCCACAATGTCAGGGCAGAGGTTACCGAACCCTCATTGTTCTCCCAGTAAGTATGCAGATGTGCTGTAAGTTTTGTCTTGGCTTGACTTGGGTGGTTATATCAGGATAAATTGAGATCCCAGATTAGCCTCCAGGGTAATATGTAAATGGTCCAAAAGTGCACCCTCTAATATTGAGGGCTCACACAGAATACGAAGTAAATGGCGGGCCATCAGGAAAAAAATCCAATCTTGATTGCATACCATGGACTTGGGCCAAATATGTGTATTCCTAATTCGGCGGATGCAAAAGACGCCATTCGTCATGGAGGCCATGATCAGCCACAAGATCTCCTAAGAAGGCTCTGTCCCACTATTAGATATATGAAATTGACCAGTGCAGTCTAAGAACGTACTCCAGACAAAATTTCAAACTCCGCCTATCAGGATGTTTTTTGTATTTATCTCTACCAACACTCTCATGAGTTGAAGACTCAAGGCATGTTTCAAACCTGTGGGCTGATACACTGAACCTATGCATAAAACCTTAACATTAATCTTTAATTTGGCAAATACATAACAACCCTTTTGATTTACCCAGGTCCTAAGTACTACTTGCGATAACTTTTTCCGACTGAGGGTGGATACATCATGTTTCCATTAGGTTGGTAAGTCATCTGCCACTGTCTGAGGACAACAACTGTGTATCTCTTTACCCACCCAATCCCAACAGAGATTCTCCACTTCTTTCTTGGTAAGGTGCATCTCCTGGAGAGCAGCAAAGTTGGCGTGTTTGGAGTTAAAATATGTGAGCACTTTTTTATGCTTGAAGTAAAGTGTAAGACCATTGACATTCCAGGAAAGAATGCATACGGGTGTGCTCGTGGTTATGGAGACCACAAAATTCAAAGGGAGAGTCAGAGGGTCTTGAGTGCGTGGGAATGTTAGTCACATCTTGTTAGCCGTCTACGGGTTGTTGTTAGAAGGGTGGAACAGAGCAGACAAGGGAAAGGCCAAGGAGGGGGGGGGGGAAGGGGTAAGCAATAAAAAAAATGTGCAAAAGGAAGGATGAAAAAAGGTGGCTCAACCAAAAACAGGAGAAATGAAGGAAAAGGAAGGCAGGAAGAATTAGGGTGGTGAAAGAAAAGAAAAGAACAATATAAAAATAAACACAATAATTTGTGGGCCAGAAATCAATTGTTTAATCAGTATAATTGCTGCGTCCTATTAACTGTAGTAGGCAGGTCTACAGCTGAACGACCGTTGCATATAGAAGGCCCCGGGGTTCAGTGATCTAGAGAAAAAAAAAAACTTGAATGATGGGAGGATACACCCTAAAAAGTGTCCAGGACATTGGTAATGACAAAGATCAGATAGTGGGTGAGTAATGACATGGAGGAGAAAGGAAGCAAAACGTATTCTTATGTCTACGAGCTGAGTGGAAGGGCAAATTATAGGACATACTGTGTCTCGACGGTATAGAATGCTCCAAGTAAGTTATGACTCCTAAGAGCGTTCATTTGCTGGGTGAAAGGGTAAAAAGGGGAGGAAGGTAGAGGAGACCTGCGCGAATTTCTTCGTATTCTAATCCGTGAAAAGTGCAACCCGAGGAGCATGACTGCGTATTTATTTTTGGTTGTTGAGATGTTAATTTTTATTATAAACCTTGTTCTCTGAGATTACTTGAGAATAGCACATAATCACTGTTTGTATGTTTACTGATTCTCGGTCTCGGGTGGGGCCTGCCATACCACTGGCAGCCGTACCAGATTATCTGATTTGTTTGTCACTCCACAATAGCATAACTCAAAGAGAGCGGAGAGTGACGACTCTTTAGTCCAAACTGGTTTGAATCTTTTTCTAGGGAGCTGGGCATCCGGGTGGGGCCTCTAAAATATCATAGTGACTCAACACCCTGCAAATCATTTATTTCTATAGGATCAAGTTAAAGGATATACATGTGCATCATTTATGTCTTTTTGGCTAAAAAGGTTATTTCCCTAGTAAGTTACATACACCGTATGTTGTACTGCAAAAAAAAAAAGTATTTTTCTCTCTACCGAAGTTTGAGTAGGCATAATTTAAAGCATGCCCATATAAGAGACAGGCACTGAGCAGAGAAGAAGGTGGAATAAAGAGACAGTCACTGAGCAAAGAAGTATGGGGAACTTTATTCTTCTCAACGATCCAAATTTTTTCTGGCATCAAATTTCTACATACATGATACGTCTGAAACACATTCTGAAAGAACATATTTATTTTTACTGTCGGATGCATTTGACTATTTGGCGCTCATACAAGAACAAAGAGTGATGTTCAAGATTTATGTGTGTTCAAATGTAACGACTTGGGATGCTAAATAAATGCACACTACATTTCTTCAGTCACTCCGTTTACACTCTTGTCCAGATGTTTTTGTGAATGCATGCCATTCGTACGTACGCAAATGTATACTGTCAGCTCTTTTTCCACCCTGATAAATCATTATCAGATGTTCCAGAATAGAAAAAACTATTTTGTCCAGGGTATCTATCAGGTTGGTGTTGTCATCAACATCTTCAGGTCTTTCCCTGGTAGCTGGTCTTTCCAGGATTTATAGTACTTCTAATCATTTACTTCACTCTTCACGCCATTTTGGTTTTACTCCTGCCTTCCTGCTGAACAAACTTCAATGACTTCCCCAATGACATACTCTGCTCTGGGGCCCAACACCTGTAATTGATGTCCTGGTTTCCTAGACATCAGAAGGAAGTTGGTACCTTATATCTCTGTATCACCACTCCTCCTCAAATTCATCTTACTAGTTGTCATCAAAAGTGTAGGAATTTAAGTAAGTCACTTTCTTGAAATGTTTTTAATATTAAGCTAGGACTAATTGATCCCTGTCGGCAGAGACGTCGGCAAAGTGGGCTCTGGCCCAGGGCCCCAGCCTGTCAGGGGACCCCTGACAGAGTCAGCTCCGTTCTTCAAAGTTTTGCTCTAATGACATTTCTTAAAAAGAATGATTTAAATACTGTTTTCCTTTAATTTATTTTTTATGTACCTGATGTGTGAGAGTCTAGTACTTTGCAGAGAAATGTGGTGTTTATGTTTCATGCAATATACATAAAGAAAGTTTCTTTTACATCAATAAAGGCCTTACATATAAGAAATGGGAGGGTGTCACAGAGATTATTTGCAGTAATATTGGTGAGTTGCTGCAGTGTTACAAATATTGAAAACACACATAACTATCCCATAATATTAGATGTAAACACATGTAGGCCTTATTTATGAGAAGTAATACATCGCTGTGTGAAAACAGGAATGCTTCACTTCTTAGTGCGCCCTCCTTGGGACATGATGGATGCATCATATTTACAGTATGACACATCATGTCGCAAGGAGTTACAGATAAGTCAGTATTTGTGACGTATCTGTAGGCGCAAAAGTGGTGCATTGCTGGGGTGTGTCTGAAAAAAGATGCAACTACAGCAATGTGTCTTTTCACATGGTACAAGCCCCATATGAAAGGGTCTCCATCAGTCTTGCGAATACTGTGAGGCTGGTTTATGATATTGATGTAATGGCTTCCTAGAAGTGGCTCACTGAGGTCTCATTGATTTCAATGTGCCACTTCTACAAGGCTTTTTGTGGGGGAACACCCACCCTGAATACATTGTACCTGGTGCAGATGTAATGTGGTGCAGGGTTTACAAAGTAATGCATCTGCCTAGATGCGTCACTTTGTAAATAAGGCGCAACCCGCTTTTTTTACGCTTTCGTGCGTCATAAAAAAGTGACGCACCAGCAGCATAAAAGTGAAGCAAGGCCTCATAAATTTGGCCCTTAGAATTTGGACGAGTTTTCCATTGCACTGTCAGGGACCAAATGAAATTAAATGAAATAGTATATTTAATAAAGCGGACAGCTACTCAATCTACAGTGTCCTGGCGCGTGACAGCGGGAGGAAAACGTGCATAAAAAACCCATCAGTTATTGAGAATCCAGGTTTTTAAGTTCTTCCTGAAAGAGAGTTGGTCTGTGGTTAGTCTCAGAGACTCAGGGAGTCTTTTCCACAATCTTGCGCCTAGAAAGCCGAGGGATCTGCCTCCTGTGCGGGAAAGGCATATTTTAGGCACGATGGCCAGGTTGGCATTGGAAGATCTTAGGGGTCTAGATGTTGGGTAGCGATTAACATGCTTATTTATTTTGACTGACTGGCTTATTTAGGAAGCCGGCTCATAAGCCGTAGAAAGCTTTACAGAAGATGGTCATTGCTTCAAAATCAATCGTTCTTTTATGCGGAGCCAGTGTAGAGACTTAAGAATAGGAGTCATACTAGATCTGGGTTTAGGCCTCAGGATGGCTCGGGCTGCTGCGTTTTGTACCATTTGTAAGCACTGGATAAAGTATTTGGGAAGACCGAGGTACAAGCTGTTGACATAGTCAAGCTTTGATGTCACCAGAGCCTCCACCACAATCTTCCTTCTCCCTAGTGGCAATAGTGGCAGGATTTTTATTTTAGCATTCGGAGTATGCAAAAGCAGGTGCCAGTTAGATTTTGGATTTGAAAACGCATGGAGAGTAACTTGTCTATGACAATTCCTAAGTTTTTGACTTTCTCCTTTTCCGCAGGCGGGGCCAGCAGATCTTTTGGCCCCCAGGTGCTCTAGTCAAGAATTTCTGGATTACCAAAGAAAACAACTTCAGTTTTGTCAGGATTGCACTTCAGCTGATTGTTCTTAAGCCAGTTAAAAACATTTGTGAGGCAAGACCTGATCATTGCCCCGTCAAAGTTGGTTCCTTTCTCACATGTAAAAATTAGATTAGTGTCATTCGCATAGGAAATAATTTTGGTGCCCTCTTCCTCTCTCAGAAATGTGAGGGGGGACCGATATATATTAAAAAGGGTAGGACTGCGAATGGAGCCCTGAGCGACACCTACATTCATGGCCGGAACTAGAGATGAGAAAGTGGGGAGCCAGATGTCCTGAGATCTATTTCTCAGGAAGGATGACATCCATGTTAAGGTGGTTCCCCCAGGCTGATGTTAGCTAGTTTCTCCAGGAGCCTCTCATGTGGGACCGTATCGAAGGCTGCCAACAGATTGAGCAGTATCAGAAAAGCCTTGCCTCCCTGGTCCAGCTTACCCTTGAGAAATTCAGTCACTTTCAGCAGAGCGGACTGCACACTGTAGTTAGCCCTAAAACTGGATTGGGGCTCATGAAGGAGTTTCCCATCTTCAATGTGTTTTGGGAGGGCCTTGTTTACATGCTTCTCTAATATTTTGGAGAGGGCCGGAAAAAGGGAACTTGGCCTCTAGTTAGCAGGGTCCGTCACTTTGGCGTTAGCCTTTTTTATCAGTGGAAGAATCTTAGCATTCTTCCATAATTTTGGCATGTTGCCTGAGGAGAGGGAAGCATTAAAGAGCTGGTTTACTGTGGGGTTTATGGTGGGAGCTAATAGGTTCAGGATATTCGCTGGACATGGGTCGGTTGGAGTGCCATACCTAATGCTTTGGAGAAGAGTCACTGATTCTTGCAGCTGAAGCCAGGGAAAGCTTGTAAAGATGATGGGTTCAAGAGGTGAAATTTGCTATTAGAACTAAGGTAGAAGGTCAGTTCTTCCTCTGAGATGTTAATGAAGGCTTGCTGGATAACGGAGATCTTTTTGTGGAAGAATTGAGCTATCTGCTTGTACCATTCTTCCGTGCATGGCCCTTCCTTTGTGCCGGCTTTCGGGGCGGTAAGGTTTTAACTATGCTAAAGATTTCCTAACTGTTATTTTGGGCATTTTCTATCTTGGTTTGAAAGAAGATTTTCTTGGCTGCCTTCATGAGAATATAATGAGCTTTTAAGGTGTCTTTATACACCTTCCTGTTCGCAGGTAGATAGGATTTATGCCACTTCTGTTCCATTTTTCTACAATTACTTTTGCTATATCTGAGGGAATTGTTAAACAATGAAGCTGGTGGTGCCGACCTCTTTGAGCAGCAGGAAACAACAGGTACTACTGCATCAATGTTGGTTCAGATCCATGAATCTTTTGAGCGGGTGTCCGAGTCGGGCCAGCCAGGCATCTCTGCTGAGGAACGACGAAGGGCATCTGCTAACATCGGGATGGATATTTTATGGAACGTCCTGCAATTAGGAACCCTCTGCCCTGCATTAGCCCGAATGGCTGTGGCAGAGTTGGGAATGACGAATTTTAATAGGAGGTGGTCAGACGAGATAATGGGAAGAGGTAGGATGACTGATATGTCAAAGTTGTGAAAGATTTGGTCTAGGGTATGGCCCTTCTCATGGGTGGCCGAGATATAGTTGGAAACATGTTGGATGCCTGCAGCGTTTCCAACAAGGAAATTGGTTGAGGGTCTTTTCCATTGTCCATATGAATATTGAAATCTCCCAGAATAAGGCAGTTGTTGTATTTTAAGGCCAGGGAGAAGGAGGCTGTATTAAGCGTAGTAATAAAAGTTCCAATTGCACCGAGAGGTCTGTAAATCAGAAAACCAGCTATGCTATGATGGGGGATAAGGTACAGCCGAAGCCTTAGGACCATGCACCCTCGATTTTTTCCATTGGGATGGGAGAGCAGTCTAGTTTTGTATTGTAAATTATGGCCACACCACCCCCCTTCCCACTCAGTCGGTCCCTCCTAAGGATTTTATAACCCGTAGGGATGGCCGAGGTGATAGTAGGGTTGGAGGATTCGGACAGCCAGGTCTCAGTGAGAAATAAAAGATCAGGCTGTTTGTTTAAAAGTATGTCATAAATGTGTGGTTCATGCCTTTGCATAGAGTGACAATCTAAAAGGATGAGCTCATAGTACTGTGACGGCAGGTACTCTGATTGTAGTACCTTCCCTTATCATGGGGAGAATATACTTGAAGTGGTTAAAAGGATTGATACATGCCTTATTCCTCACTTTTTTTGCTGCCTGTAGTTTCCATCGACTGCTGTTTTATCTGGGTGGCCTCTACTTTTGATATTTCAAGTCCAGGTGTATCATCTATCACTCCATTCAGTGACGTCGCCATCTATTTATTTATACATGGCGCTCTGAACCACCCATCTGTTCGGACACGTGGACTGTGTGTTTAGAATTATCCTTTTCTGCAACTATCTGGATTTTTTGCTACAATAACGGTGACCATCCAGCTTTACCTTTACTACGCGACTGCTGGAATTGATATTAGATCTAAAGCTTCACCGACCCATGATGTGGACTTTTTTGTGCTTGTGGGATTAGCATGTCCCGGGGGTTCATCTTTAAAATATTGCTGCTGTCTTTTTTGCCCTGATGAAGTCCCCCTTGGGGACGAAACACATTGGCTGAGGCCTTTTAAAGATTACTAACAATAAAGGCCGCGACAGTGGAGCTTCTGTGTGGCTAGCCCCAGATGTGATTAGCACAACTTCCCAAATTCTCCCCACTGTGAAATTTGAGTGAGAACCTTGGTCAGCCACAACTTTCTTTATTTTACAATTTAAAAGGATGGCCTTTAAGTCCTCTGTTTTCTAATTGTTTTTACACTTATTGTTGCGTGGGAGGATCTTGGGTACGGGTGTCCTGGGCTGGAGGAGAGACCAGTTGCACTTATTGCATTGAAAGTCTACCTCTAAGCACGGATCAGCCGTTGCACACGGACATAATGGTAGCCGCCTAAGGCTAAGCAGTTTTCCCTATTGTAATATAGTGGAGGAAACTCACCGGAGGGGAACTGGGCAGCATGGCAGTGCCGGACACCTCCGGGATGCTGACGATCGCAGACAGACTTCCGATTCGTGCGCCCGCTACACGCGTCTGTTTGCATCAGGAATATAAATGCTAATGCCTATGATGCCAACAGGATCGATAACGCAGCTGAGGAAGCGGAAACTGCTTAGGCAGAAGTGAGGAGCCCGACAGTAGCCCCAGCTCTCTGCACAATTATCATATCAGCCGCAGCGGAACAGGACTGGAGGAAAGCGAGATGCAAATCGGAGCAGCTAAGGAGGTGTAGGCAAGCAGAATCAAGTATAGTGAAAGTGCATGTAGGTAGGAGAAATTGTTCAAAAGCACAGAGTAATTCAGCCACCCATATACAATGAAAAAAGTATTAAAAACCTAGTAGCAGGGCAGGAAACACTAAATCCCACTGCTGTCAGCTGCGCACGTCCGTTTACTTTGGGGTTATATAGGCTAATGCCTATGATGCAAACTGGATCTCTAACGCAGCTGAGGAAGCGGAAACTGTGTGGTAAACAGGGGCTCAAATTGGAACATAAATTCAAAGCTGTTCTGAACAGGGGCTCCCAAAATATGTTTGGCCCAGGGCCCCCAAAATTCTTAAGATGTCCCTGCCTGTCAGCGCTATAAAAGATCCCATTGCAAAGGCGTTTTCAAATGCGTAATTTAAAAACGTCACACTTAAATGCTCACATTACTAACCCACTCACACATGTGGAATATTATTGAAGTGCACATGCATATATTAATGACTTTTCCCTAAAATAAGTGTACACTAAACACCTGGAAAAAGAAATTAATTGACTAGTGGGATGTACAAATATTGTTGGGGATATATTGCTGATATATTTATTGCCAGCTTACTGTGCTCTAGAAAATTATGGCTTGCACCTTCGATGGAGCTCTGGGGCTGCCTTCATTATAAACACTGATGTGAGTGAGATGAGCAAGGTAGGCATTCTCGCCTCACCTTTACCCTACACCTTCACATTCTACATTACCCCAGTTTGCACTCCATCAGACTTAATAGAGAACATAACATAATATATTATCACATTTCACCTAACATCATTTTGCATCTTGCTTGCAGCTTCATCTTTCCAATATGGATAGTATTTCCTAAATTAGGAGGCACTTTACAATCAGTTCCAACATCCACTACACCACTCACCCCTAGCACTATACCGAATGCTCCAGTAGCCTTTCTGCACCACAAATTTTCCCAAGAACATCCTGTGCCACCCACTTCATTGACCCACCTCAATCAATCATAAAATGGACAATTGAGTACAAGACCATAACTTTGCAGTTTGGAATTCATCTTTATGACTATAGAACGCCTCATCCATCTGCAACAATACTTCTGAAATCAATGATGGCTTTAACTCTCACTGTCCCCCACTTTTTACAACCATTACTGAGACAGAACAATCACATCACCCCCCCATAATTAGCTCCCCTCCTTCTTCTTTCAAATAGCAAACAACCACTGGTACACACATTCAACCTTTATCTTATGTGCATTTATCACCGACCAAGATACGCCACTGCCTTCTTCAATTACCTTGATTCACTACACCCCTTCACTTGATTCATCATTCACAGAGTCCTTATCCTTAAGCCAAACAAATCACCAACAGGATATCCTGCTTTCCATTGCCGAATGTGGCCACACACTAAAAACCACTCACTCCTCCTTTACACACTCACCCGAATACCCAAGAGACATGCTCCCAATTTCGAATACACTCCCCTCCCACCATTGACCAAAGTATGTGCATTTGCGTCAAAATTCACATGACCAATCAGTTGCAGAGAAAGGAAGTGTTGAGAAACAAAGGGATGCATCAGTTCCTGAGTCCTTGGGGAAGCAATGCAACAGTTCTGCTGCACGTAGGAGAAGTGATGCTTCAAATCCGGACTGGTGGGGAAGTGATGCATCCATTCCAAGATGGTTCTAGTCTGTCGGTGATCCATCGGGAAAACCAGCCGCACATGTGTGATGCATGGAAATCCGGGATGCATTGGTGATCGATGTGGCTGCGGCAAGTAGCACTGAATTGGTTTCTTCAGCTGCGATCCCACGATGTGTCAGTTCTTGCAGTTGTGGGCAGGCGCTGCGTTGTCTCGGCAGCGGCATAGAGGTGATGCATGAAGATTCTTCCCCTACTGCGCTGCTGCATTGGAAAAGTAGCCACAAGACCGGCGATGCATTGAGTTACTTTGTTTCTTCAGTTTCTTCCAGCTCCCAACAGCAGTAACAACCTCAAGAGGCCTAAAACTGAAACCGGCACCTTGTAGCGGGTCAGAGCTCTCAGAAGTGGAGTTCAGGGGAGCTGCGGGTGAAACTGTGTGTCCCTGAGACTTCAGAATAGGAGCTAAGCACACACAGGCCCTTAGAGAGACTTCTTCAAGCAAGTTTTTCTGCAAAGTTCCAGTCGTTGTCCTTTCCTTGGCAGAAACAGCAACTGCAGGCCAACCCCACAAAGCACAAAGCAAAAGAGTAGTAATCCTCCTCACAGCTCTCCACCTCCTCTCCTTTGTAAAGGTTCCTCTTGAGTCCAGAAGTGATCTCGTGGAGAAGTGTGGCTCACTGGTTAGAGGAGGCAGACCCAGAAGCAGAGGTCAGACCCGGGACCAGGGTTCAATTCCCGACGCGGCAGGGTCTTGAGCCCAAATGTCCACGGACTCGATAATTCTCGCTTCGGTGCCCACTCGAATCATGGGTTCACACTCTGCAACTCTGGGCATTAGCTTGCTTAATCTCCACAACGGCCCCCCCGCGGTGGGATGCCTGGCTTTCATCTTGGGGATGCCCAGTACGGGTTATCTCACAGGGAAAAAGCCAGGACGTGTTCCCAAGGCAAGCGCCGAGATGCCCCAGGGTAAGTCGAGCGCTATATAAGACCGTACCAAAAAAAAATCTAAAGTCCTGGAGTTTAAGGTCCACTACTTATACCCCATTTTGTCTTTGTTCTTATTTGTGCAAGCGTCACTGAGCCCAGCCAAACCAGTACTACCCTCACTGGTGGAGTATCAACACAGAGGGTGAACACAGTATTGTGCAAGGGAGACAGGCCCCATTCAGGTGCAAGGAAAACTCCTACTACTACTCTAAATGCAGCCAAGGTCTATTCAGCTCAGTTCTGAGTCATCCAGGAAGGGCCAGGCAAACCCTAGCCCCAACAGTGGCTGTCTACAGTACATCCCCAACCTCTGTGTTTCCAAAATCAGGCAGTCAATTCACAAACAGGCAGAGGCACACAGAATGATTAAACAAGAAAATGCCTACTTTCTAAAAGTTGCATTTTCCAACGCACACTTTAAAAACCCTCTTTACCAAAAGATGTGTTATTTAATTCTGAGTTCAGAGAGCCTCTACGTTGTCCCAATGGGAAGTTATACTGTAAGAAGTTACAAAGTATATTCCATTCTATCTAATGGGACAGATAGTCTTTCAATGGTGAAACACGAAATTGACAGTATTTCACTATCAGGACATGTCACACATACCAGTACATGTCATACCTTTTATAAACACTGCACCCTACCAATAGGGGTACCTTGGGCCTACCTGAGGGGTGTCTTACATGTAATAAAAGGAACGGTTAGGGCCTGGCAAGTGGGTGCAAATGCCTGGTCAACATGACAGTTTTAAACTACGCACAGACACTTCAGTGTCAGGTTGGAGTTACCTTTTCAGAGCTACTCATATGGGTGACGCAATCAGTGCTACAGGCAGTAGTAGCATTTGATTTACAGGCCCTGGCACACTCAGTTCACTTTACTAGGGACTTACTAGTAAATCAAATGTGCTAATCAGGGAGAACCAATTGCAATAGCAATTTACACAGGTAGCACTTGAACGTTGACACTGATCAGCAGTGGCGAAGTTCCCAAAGCATCTAAGCCAGCAACAAACAAAATGCAGCACAGCATCAAAAATACTAGTAGTAGAGACAAAAAGTTAGGGGGAAGCCTACCAAGGATACCAAGTCTAACAAATAATAAATAGGTCCGTTCAGGATTACGGGCACTACCATGTAATCTAGCACAAAGACACCCTTGGGTAATCGATCGCTTTATAAACTAATTACCATAATATAAAATTTGGGATTATGGTCATGACATCAACGCTGTACAAAAAACTGGTGAGGAACTAAAGGGAGCACACTATGGATATATTAGATATTCTTAATAGATATTCAAAACGAGGACAGAGCTCAGAATGAAGTAGAAAGGCATTGTTTGGTGTTATTAAAACTGTTTGTCTTTAAGCTAATAATGTGTAGCTCATTTGGTGCAACAGCTACACAAGATATACGGCCCTACTAAAGTATTACCATGTGATTAGTAGAATTATATAGCAGCAGTTAAGCAAAATTAGATACCCAGAGTTAAAGCGTGAAAGAGAAAGGAGAAAATTGCACTTCAACATTTAGTCATTATGAATTTTCTCAGAATGCTTGGCATGTTTCTTATATCTCACCATTGGTTCCTCTTTTTCAGACATCATCTCAAATGCCATTATTAAATCCCATATTGCACCCAACTATTAACCCCAATGTCAGTGAGTGATGTTTCTAGGGAGAGCATTTGTCTGTAATTTTAGCCTTTCTGCTAAAAGACAAAGGTTAATTCTGACAGTTGATATGGCTCAGCTGAAATGGAAGGGAGGGAGTCTCCTGCGCTGTGATCCCGAGGGAGGGGCAGAGTGCTAAACAAGAAACCAACCTCCTGCCGGGATGCCTGAATGAAATGTAAGTTTATGCAAATTGTTAATCTACGGATGTAAAGGCTGTTTGCAAGCCTGTTTAGATATAAATTGATAGAGTCACTTTAAACTTCCTGATGATAAATATTTATTCTTTTTGAAAAGTATGATGAGGGTGTTCAAAGCTGAGTTGTGGAGTTCAAGTGTTTAATGGGCAGTTATACAAATGGTTGCACTCTGTGCAATCTGTAAATTACTAAAATAATTTCCTTTAGAAGCACTTATTTAATTTTTACCTACATTTCGTTGCACTCTTTGTGCAAGCCTATCATATTCTGTTTGTAATGAAGTTTAAAAAAATGACCTACACATTCAAAGTGCTTTCTTTGACTGACAGTGACCTCCTAACACAAACACTACACAAGTCACTATTCTCTTCTGCACCAAACATGATTCTATTCTATGGGCCTCTGGTTGCACACAGAGACATCTGCAATGATCATAATAAATAATAGAGATTTTGTAACATAAAGTAGTGCATTTGCCACTGATTAGTTTAACTTGCATTTTTCATTTAAGGTGTGCATTATTTTTTATGCAGTTACTTGATAGCAAAATAGTTACAGTTTATTTTTTTCTTTTAAGCCAAGCCTTTGAGTCTGCCTCCACACTTGCTGACCCCCTCCCCATTGTACTCAGGATCATAGTATCCATAATTTTTTATGTACTTTGACTGCTGCATTGAAAAGCCAAGTATTTTCTTCGTGGTGCCCTGCATGAGGCAGCAGCCTACAAGTCCTAGCAACGCCACATGGGATCAACGTCATTTTGCGCATGGAGACGCTCTTTAACAGCAAGGGCCTCCCGCAGCGCGGGACGTGCGTGGGCCAAGGGTGGATTTGTACACGACCATCAGAGCCCGGAAGAGCCTGGGCTGTGCCACCCCTCTAACTCCTGCCACTTGGGGACATTGTCAACAAGGACGGTGAACTGTTTCAAGTAACTGCTGGTGAAGCAGACACCAAAAGATGGGTAAGCACAAAGCTGCACTGCAAACAATGAGGGGGTGAAATAGTAAATACTGTTGACTCCTTACTGGGTAGGGCGGCAAATGTGCTATCCCAGGAAATTGAGCTTACAGAGCGCTGTCTTTCCCAGGAGGAAGGGAAAAGACATGGCTCACTGTTACATCCTAGTTTACTGACGCAGACCTGATTGACCGAGGACGCTTAACTTGGTGCTACCCCAAATTGGCCCTTGACTGTGACTTTGACCATTCAGCCCCAAGCGGACTCTTCTGCGTCAAATGAGTCTGTAATTGCCCCATCGGTTAAGAGGAATCATAATGCAGGGAAACAGCAATCTAAAACCACGAGGGCGACAAGAGCAAGAAAAATTGCCCAAGATCCTCTGACCCCTGACAGAGACTTTGCGATGGAGATGTGTGAGGGTATGATACCAAAATTGGAACAGATGGTTTGCTCCATACTTAAGTCCCTAAACTGTAGATTGGGGAAGACTGAGGAGAAAATAGAGCTCCTTATTAATGGGTGCTCTTCTAGCACATGTGGTCTTCCAATGAGTCTGCCTTACCCTCCTGTAGCAGAACGTGCCCTCGGGTCTTTGTGGGATCCAGCAGGGGGCCTAGCTGGGAGAGACAAAAACTCAAAGCAGGCAAACCAGGTTAACTGTCCAGATACCACAACATTTCCCACAATCCTTCAGAACACTTCCCCTTCCCATCATTCCCATCACCGACCAATTCAACCCACACTATCCAGGGAAAAATAAAACTTCTCCCTGGGTCATCCAAGCCAACTCACAAACAACGGGAGGAAGAGAACCTTGACCTTAGAGCTTCCTCCTGCAGGAATACACCAGTTACACACACTAGACCTCCCCCCGGCAGCGCTTCCTTATGTTACCGTCCTGGCTAATGCACCCCTGCTAAGTAAGGGCCAAAGGAAATTCATGGACCAGCTAATGACCAAGGTCTTACACTGGTTCAACACCCACCTCAAAGACCACGGCCTGTGGGGTACCAGTTTGGACAAGCACATTAAAATGGCCAGGAGGGTTGGATAGGTGGGCCCTTCTGTCAAAGATACTAATGGTGACTGCATCATTGTTAACTTCAATAATCAGTACGTCGTAAGTAGCCCATTGAGAGAACCCACAAATGCTCCTTTGCTCACTACACAGATTTCTGTTTTTCCTGTAGCAAAATTCTACAGACCTAACACCATGCCCGCTCCCCCATAGCCGGAGATCCCTAAATATTCCTTCATGCCCCCCTGTTGTCATCACGGGATCCTCCCAGGCCATATAGACTGAGGACGAGGATGAGTTGTCAAATCAATTTGCCTCCCTGTTTGATCTGAAGGCCTGGGACTGACTATCCGATGGGGATGCAATAGATACCTTAATCGCCACTACTGAGCCCCCATACATTCTAGCCACACAGGTTCCTGGGGAATGGACCACACCATCTAGGGGGGCAGCATTTGGCAACTTACCTAGCAGTAAGGCCGTAACAAGCAATTTAGGAGCACCGTCCGGAGTAAATCAGATAGGCCAACTAAAGAGGGGGTATACTTAGCCACATGGAATATGGCAGGTCTTGCAACAAAGATGACTAATACTGAGTGATTAGCGCTATGACAGGATCAAGATATTATATGTCTTCAGGAGACATGGGCTTTGGACCCAATATTCATAAATGGCTACCAAACATACCAAACCTATGCGGTCCCCTCCATGGCAGGAAGAGCTAAGGGGGCATAGTAACCTTAATCTCTTATACATTAGCAATTAAGGTTGTTACATTTGAAAACTCCTACCCGTACTTCCATCTTTTACCCTTTGAAGGAGGACGCTACCAGGGTTGGATATTAATAAACTACTATAACAACAATTTTGTTGACGGTATGGCAGCGATCATAGATACACTGGAAAAAGAACTGGAAATTTTCAAAGGGTCTTTGTAGTGCAAAGACAGTAACATTATATGGCTAGGTGATTGTAAATCCCAACCATGCCCCAACTCATTGGGAATGATTGTGGCATGGTTGACATGGAGGGAGATTCACTAGTCCACTTCGGGCACCAAGATTATTTGAATACTTTAAATAGGTTCCTAGCATCTAAAAGCTGAAGTGTACAATAAAGTAATCACAGACATGGGAGGGTTGAAAAAAACCTTCTTTCGGGGACCGATTCCAATTCTACATTAGACTTTATAGTTGCACCCACCAAAAGTCGGGGATACATGTTCATACCAACAATATATTTTAAATCTTAGTGATCAAGTAGCTCTATTTTTTTTAGCTTCTTGCAGTCAGAATCCCCTCCTGCTAACCGGAGAAAATTCCAAAACCAACCCTAGTCAGGCTAAATGGATATCAGCTTAAATGGGCCAACATGGATAACAATATAATCATTCTGCAAGTTGTAACCAACAAGCTGAATCTGGTCATGCACTGTTTATACCAGGACACTGCACCAGATATTTTAATTCGAAATTTTACAGAAATACTTCAGGAGATCAAATTTGCCGTGACTCTGCCCAAAAACAATAGGTAGAGATCTGAAACATGAGACTTGCACCCAGGCTCCAAAGGACCGTAGTGGGACCCTGAAAGCATCTCCTAGAAACCAATCCCAGATCAAGAATCTGTGACTGGTGTATAAGAAAGCCTGAAAAAATAGTAGTTAAAAAAATAGTAGTTGAGATATCTGTAAGATATGCCCCTTTCTATAAGAAGGAGCAAGACACAAACCTAGATAACCATGTGGATGAAGATACATGGGTGGCTCATCTTGAAATGATTTTTGGATTAGAGACTCTACTGGGGGTTGTACTGCTTAAACCATTAGAGTCTCCACCCAAGCCTATGACTTCAAATCTAGAGGAAATACGCCTTGCCTTGGCTAAATGTACTTGTTCCAAAGCGGAAGGACCGGGTTGGGCCCCCATCGATTTCTTCTTAGAATATCAAGATCTGTGGTCCCGTCTGTTAACCAATATATTCAATGAAATCTCTAAGAGAGGCCACCCCCATCATGGAGATCAACTATTATAGTCCCAATTTATTAAAAATGTGGATAAATCCAGCCCTCATAAATACCGGTCTATTTCCTTTCTGTACTCCACTGCCAAAGTCCTGGGGCTGGTTCTATTGAACAGGTTAGAAGATTGGGCAAGAGAAAACAACATCTTGATGCAATTTTATTATGGATTCCAGAAGGGTAGAGGCATGATTGATCAATGCCTAAACCTTAGCTTGATTATCTCTAAATACCCCAGAGGAAAGAAAGGGAACATTTACATGAACTTTATGTACATCTCAGTGGCTTTTGACTGCGTAGCCCATTCAAAATTGTGGGCAACTATGGCTGAGATGGGCATAGATACTAGGCTGATTACTCTTATATGCCTAATGTACTCACATGCAACAGTGTTGTCTGCTATGTAAGGGATGGGCAATGCAACAGATCTTTTTTTTTGTTTTTTATTGTTGTATTTATTAGGTCATACATTACAATAAAAACATGTTTTGCTTCCAGAGGATAGCTCAGAAGAATAAACCATTACAGAATACACATACTCGGAGCATGAACTTGAATGCATAACGTAAAAGTAATGCAAACCATCTTCCATCCTAACGGAGCCACAGAGAAGTCATTCAGTGGACATAACTACAACAGTTCCATATCACCCATAGTACATTCACAGCAACAGATTGGTTATGCAGGTTGGTTACATTCGTCCGTGCCACATTTATTAAATAGCATTAACATTACCCCGGGGTGTCCCCCACTTCAGGGATGTAGTCAGGAGTCGGATGGGTCTTCTCAGCAAGATATGTTTGGTATAATCCCAAAAAGTTCTTGGGGAGGCTGCAGGGGGAAAGCAGCTCGCTTTAGAGTTCCGTCAGCATATCACAAGACCACTCCTGTATTGTGGGAGGTTAGCCTCGAGACCAACGAATCGCTAATCTGCGTTTTGTTATTATCCCACCCATTTCAATCAAACGCCTAATACCCTTTTTAATTTTCTTAGTGTAGCCAAGCAAGGCAACTAATGGAACTGGGATCATCGGGACCTCCGTGATGTCACTCAGTGTTTGGAATACCTTTTCCCAGAACTTGGAAATTGTTGGGCATTGCCAAGCTATGCATATGAAATCTGCCGGGCACTTCCTGCATCTCTCACACTCGGCAGTCTCCAGCAGCCCACACCAGAATAACCTTTCTGGGGTTTAGTAGACTCTTTGTAAATATTTAAATGGATTAGAAGGGGGTTGACCATTTAAGGACACCCGACAGGTTGCTTCACAGCTAAATCTCCAAATATCATCATCTATATTCATACCTAGGTCCTTGTGCCACTCCAGCCTAGATTTTGTGTAAAGGTTCTTATGATATGACTGGATAACTCCATAAGAACTGGACACCTGGGGCCTCATTTATGAAAAGTGACGCATCGCTGCGTGAAAACAGCGATGCGTCACTTTTCACTGCGCACTCCTTGCGACACCAATGATGCGTCATATTTAATGTATGACGCATCATGTCGCAAGGACTTACAGATACGTCAGTATTTCTGACGCATCTGTAAGCGCAAAAGTGACGCATTGCTGGAGTGTGTCACAAAAGTGACGCATCTCCAGCAATGCGTCCTTTCACATGGGGAAAGCCCCATGTGAAAGGGCTTGCGTCAGTCTTACGCCCGCTGTGAGGCAGGCGCAAGATTTTGACGCAACAGCATCCTAAAAGTGACGCAGTGAAATCTCATAGATTTCACTGCGTCACTATTACGAGGCTTTTTGCGGGGGAACACCCCCTCTGCATACATTATACCTGACGCAGGTATAATGTGGCGCAGGGGTTTAAAAAGTGACGCATCTACCTAGATGCGTCACTTTTTAAATATGGCGCAACAAGGCGCATGTTTTACGCCGCAGATGCGTCACAAAAAGTGACGCATCCGCAGCGCAAAACTGACGCACAGCCTCATAAATGAGGCCCCAGCTTGATAGGGGGTTTCTGCTTTGAGTATGACAATGAATAGGGTCACCCCCGGGGGCTCCGCCATGTCCTCACCTAGTATCTCACGCAGTGTGAGCCTCACTCTATGGTATAGAAACTGCACTAATGGAGTGGCTTCTGTGCCTTCAGGTACTACCTCCTCCCACGTTTGGACTTTCCCCTTCAGAAAAAGGTCTCCTGCCACCTTTACACTCAATGCCAGCAGTGCCTTGAGCGTAGTGTGATCCCTGCTCATAGGGAGCCAGGCGCAACATTCCACTGGATCCAGTAGGGCGTATCGTATGTTACAGGTTTGTTTTTAACCAAGTCATGCCATGCATCCACTGTGGAGTTAATGGAATCCAGGATCCCTGTACTACGATCTGGAGGCCGAAACAGACTAGTGGGGAGGTTCGATGTGGCGATGCAATGAGTATAGTGTCTGGTGTATCCAATGAAAGGCATGTGAGCTCTGCACTAATCTGTAATACAGGTCCATATCAGGAGCTCCCAACCCCCCCCCCCCCAGATAGCAGGGTAGAGTGAGGACCTTCGACTCAACTGTCGGCTGCTTTTTCCCGCCCACTCCAGTTTAGTAAATGTAGAGGTAACGGTTTTCAAGAAATCAGCCGGCAAGACCATAGGAAAATTTAAAATAAGGATAAAAACTTCAGTAATACCACCATTTTCATCAGTGATATCCGCCCCAATAGCGAGATAGGCACAGGTATCTAGCGTGCAACGTCTTCCTCTAACTTAGTCTCCGGGTCTGTATGAATTTATATCCCCAAATAGCAGACCAGTTCAGTGGAAAATCTAGGTTGAATGGTGTGGTGGAAGGGATCGGAGGAAAAATTCCGGATTTAGGCCAGTTAATTCTCAAGCCAAAAAGTTTGCCAAATTGGGCAACCTCCCTCAGCACCGAGGACAGATTGACATCCGGGTTCCTAATGTAGAGCAACATATCGTCAGCCTATGATGACACAATTAGGTTTTTAGGAAAGCGTATCTCGCGGAATCCATGATATTCTCTCAGGACGCAAGCAAGTGGTTCTGCTACTATGGTGTACAGAAGAAGTGACAGCGGGCAGCCCTGTCTAGTGCCCATGGAGATCCTCACCAGGGCAGTGACCATATATCCAATACGTATTCTAGCAGTGGGCGAGTTGTATAATACAGCAACTAAGTTCAAGAATACTCCGCCCACCCCCATTCTTTCCAGAACTGTTCTTAAAAACGGCCATTCTACTGAGTCAAACGCTATTTCAGCGTCTAGGTAAACCGCTGCGGGCCTTACCTCTGGGTTGACATCCGCACCTGTTGTGTACTGGCAAGACTCGGGACTAAAGGGGCAAGGCAATTTGCCAATATTTTGGCTTATATTTTTGGTATTGACGTTCAGTAGCAACAATGGGTGGTAAGAGCCAGAGGAGCACTCCTCTGGTGACTTACCAGGCTTGAGAATGGTGACTATCATAGCCTCTCTCATTGTTAAAGGAAGTTCCCCTGATTAGTGAAGCTCCTCATAATGTATTACTAAGTGTGGCATTAGAAGATCAGCACATTCTTTATAAAAAGCCACTGAGAAGCCAACCTGTCCCGGGGCACTACCAGACCACATATGCCGTAATGCCTCTTCTATTTCCCAGGCCTCTAATGGCCGAATCAGGTCTTCGCCGTATTCATTAGTGAGCCAGGGTAGCTTTGTGTGTTCAAAATATTTCCGGATCATGCTGTCCTCTGCCAGGGGGCGAGAAAGCGATATAGAGTTTCATAGTACTGCTTAATTTGGTTGGCTATGCCTTCTGGGTCTACCAGCTTCTCACCCTCCTCTGACCATATAGCCTTGATAGTCAAGGCCTCTCTTCTATTCCTCAGTAGCGCCACAAGTGTGGCACCCGGCAGCTCTCCCTCCTCATAACTTTTAGCAACCGCATAATTCCCCATATGCTGAAATTCGTTATCAGCTCCCTTCTGATATTCCGCAAGCATTTCTTGCAATTCATCATCTCCCGCTACTGCACCATCTCAACGCAGTGTAGACTCCAACTCAGCTAAGCATTTCTCTAACTGTTCAAGCCTGCTTCTAATTGCACGAAGCACCCCTGAGTGTTTAGATATGGCCGCACCTCTAATAAACACCTTGAACGTCTCCCAGACCATGGAGAAATGTGACACTGAACCTATATTGTTTGTAAAGAAGTCCTCAATCGCCTCAGCCATCTCATCTCTGAATGCAGTGTCTAGCAGTGAGTAAGGGGGAATCTCCAGGTAAACAGCGGAACATCTCTGCCGGCTGCACAGAACCAAGAGTATAGTTGCGTGGTCTGACAGGGTTCCGGGGTGAACTTTGCAGTCCCAGACTTCACAGCACACTTCGTGTGACAAAAGCTAGTAGTCTATTGTCGTATGAAGTCCGTGTGGAGCAGAGTAGTGTGTGTACCCCATTGACCCGGGTATCTTGCCCTTCAAACATCCACCATATCTAGCCGTAATGTCATGTCATCGCATTGATAAATTTTACTGAGGCTGAAGTGCGACGCTCAGGACTCCCAGAATGTTCTAGCGTTGGGTCGATCACACAGTTAAAATCCCCTCCCACTAATAGTGGTAGCGGTGAATCAACATTGTGATAAGTAAACAGGGCTCTGTAGAAGTGGGGGTTATCATAATTGGGACCATACCCATTAATAACATTAATAACACCTGCACCAGGAGATAGTGTACCTCACTTCAACATCAGCCACCTCCGGGACTATTTGGAATCCTGATTTCGTGTTTACCCATGTGAGCACCTCTCTGGTGTGGGAAGTACACCCCGAGGCATGGAAGGAGCCTTGCAGCACACTTTGTCTTAACATCACGCTGTCCATAGGCAAATGAGTTTCTTGAAGCAGGGCTATATAAAAAAGCGTGTCGCTTAAGGTACAGAATCACATTACGCACCTTGCGATAATTATTAAGGCCTCAGATATTCCACATTAGGAATCTGATTAGTGGACCTTCCTGCTGGGTCATCATTTAGAGTTACGGGTATTTATAGTTAACAACATTTGCATCGCCATGTCCACCTCCATCAAATGTGGCAAGTATCTAGGAAATATGAGGGGATCCCTTCTTAACTGTAGCTCAAACAAAAAGTACCCCATAGATACCCCCCACCCACGTTGTATTAACCCCAACAGGACACAATCTGTTAACCGCCCCTCCCCATAACTCAAACAGAAGTGGTATAGTGCCAACAAGTGGTTCACCAACAGGGGCAGATGTTGCTTCTCAGCCCGCTCACTCCTGGAATCCACCAGGAGTAGCAAACAACCATATCAATACTATTGTGGCAGAGTGCCTGCCTTATCTCAAAAAATTGTATTATCGTTCAGACTACAGGCCCTCAGCCGCGATCAATCTGAAGCCTATTTAACACTCAACATTCTATGACTGCACTATCTAGGTCCTGTATCTCTTCAATAATAATACTGCAGTTGTCCCCTTATCTCAAATTAGTTAAAAGATTCCCTGAGTGAATTGACACCCTTACTCCCTTTGTAAAAGCTCTAATCCTCTTGCTCACCTTGTCTTACACGCTTGTAACTCAAGCCACTATGTGTCAATAGTATGGGAATCGCAGACACAATACATCGCTTCTTGAGTGAATAATTAGTGATACTTTTTACTTTGGGAACTGCCCATTCAGCGACTATCAACTTATAGCACATCAATTTTTCTCCCAAACTGCTAATTAAGTGCCCATATAGCCTAAACAATTATAGTATAAGTTCCCCTTCCTGCTGCTCCCCCAGCACTGTCAGTCGCATCGTTGGCGATACTTGCAGTGAAGATCTAGTCATTTACGTCCATAATGCCTCCCTCAGCACCCTGCAACTGTTCCACTGAAGGTGCATATTGTTGCTCCTTGGTGTAGTCCTTAAGCGCTCTCTGTAGGACTTTCGGATCCAGGAAAATCTTTAAAACAATGTTCATAGTTACTCGCAGAAGCGCTGGGTAGAGCATTGTCTAATCTAGATCCTGAGCCTGCAGTACTTGCTTTAGTGTGGCAAACTGCTTCTGAGCCTCTTGAACTTTAGCCTTAAAGTCAGGGTATAATGACAGTGTGGAGCCCTCGTACTGCAGAGACCCCAAATCTCTGGCCTTTCTCAAGGCTGCATCTCTGTAATTTAAAACCTTTGCAATAATTGGGCGCAAGAGGGTGCCTGGGGGAGGATGTGTACCCAGCGAAAGATGGGCTCATCAGTTACAAACATGGTGGCGAAAGTGTCACAGCCCAGAAGTGAGACCAGCAGGCCCGTAAGGCATATGTTGCAACTACAGGACCTGACTTTGAAGTCTTCAGCCTTATCTTGTAGCTGCATGAGTGCCTTGCCCATCTGCTTCTGCATTGCATCCGCATCCATGTGTGCCTCCTCGACCTCAGTGATTCGCCTCTCTGCCATATCAATCCTTTAGGTGTGTTTATCAAGGTGTTCAGACATTCGGTCAACGCGATAGACCAGTGAGTCTATCTTGCCATCTATAGAGCAGAGGATAAACTGGATGGCAGCCAGGATTTGTCTGAAAGCTGCAGGGACTCCTCACTTATATCGACCTGTTCTGTAGTGGGTGGGGTGTCACCAGTCTTCTGGGTCTTTGTCTTGCGCTGTTCGAACAAGAACTTGGACTGGACTTTGTCCACCTTCCCCATCGTCGCCAAATTGAGGCTCAAGAGGGGCACTGTAGAGAACTGCCTTTAGGTATTTGCAGCGCAGCTTACGAAGCAAGCTCCTGTTACCCTATGAGTGCAACTGGGGGGATTTCAGATCTGATAGTTATGCGAGAGGGAGAATGGGGGGAGGTCAAACAGGCCCAACTCCACTCTGCAATCACTCACAAGTGACCACCAGGTTCAGCTGATGGCTTTAGGTTTACCCCTTTAGCACTCTGGGGAATTTGCGACTTTAAAATGTTATTTGCTCTGAAATGTCAGTCTCTGGGCTACCCCTGATGCTCCCCCTCTGCCACAATCACTGCTGGGCTCCAGGCCGGACGAGGACGTCATAGTTGTTCAAGTACCTCTTGTCTGTTCACAAATTCGCCAGTGTAGCTTCAAGATATCGGCATTGAGGGGCCGGATCGAGCAGCTAGACCTTGGCCTGGTACAGCTTCGCCGATAGCACCACGCGCCCATCAGGCGTGTGACCCGCAATGCTGCAGTTAGTCTGGGCCGTGACACAGTTCCAAATAGAAAAGGCAGATATGTAAGGGACTATTTAGGGGTAATTACAGGCCTCCCACTCCTCACCGTCTCGGTTGGTGGTTCTCTGGGTCTTCTATAGCAGGGCGCGCCCCAGTGCTATCGCAGTCCGCCACGTCCCGCGTCTGCTCACTGGGCTGGGAATGCAGGCCCGTCTACCGGCGCAGCTCCGCACCTAAGCAAGCCCACAGGGCAGCAGGCACGGACCGAAGGAGATCAATTGGGGCTGGCAGGCTGCCCGTGCTCTCCGACCACCAACAAGTGCAGCAGTTATAGTTTTGCTATCAGTAGGCCGGGCACTCCTCTGCTCGCCGGGTTGCACCTTAGATGGACGCCTTTTCATGCAGCAGGCTCTGGAAGACTCTGAGCACTCGTCTCCTTTGGGCATTCGTAGCTCCACTGTTTCACCTCGGATCAACATTAAACTGGAGCCATTCAGCACTGGAGGGCCCGACACTCCAGACACCCATGTTTGAACTTCTTAAGCCGCAGGTTCTGCCAGGATTTTGCAGGATGGTGTTATGGCGTTGTGGAGGTCAACTAGCTTGCGGCCATCTTGTTGAGCCGGCAAGCTCCGCCCCCCAGAATGCACCAGACATTTTAATACCATGAGAGGAGTCAGGCAAAGCTGCTTTCTTGCCTCATACATATTTTCACTCTATACAAATGGGGTGGAAGCTGCCCTGAAAAGGTGCATGCCTGATGTTCTATCCAATCTTGGCCTATGGGGACGACCCCGTCCTGAAAGTAAGGACAGGCGTAGAACTTCAACACCTAATTGACACCTATGTGAGTTTCATGTCATCCGTGGATCTTAAAGTAAACAAGTCAAAAACCTTTATCTTATTGTCAGGGCTACCTCCCCTAAAAACGAAACAAACCTGGACACACAAGGAGAGTAGGGCACAAACAATGGGGCGCACTCTGGCAGCAGTCTCCAGTTTTACTTAGAAACTGAGCTCGAAACCCTTACCAACAGTAGTAAAGATCTACAATGTCATAATGATCTCAGCAGCGACATATAGGGCAGGGGTCTGGCACATAGCACCAACCGATTCCCTACAAAAGATAGAGAACAGGTTTTTCAAGAGGATTACCTCACTCACCCCTCACTCTCAAACTATGTCACTCACTTAGAGCTGGATTTGCCCAATGTGTCTGACATAGGGAGAGTAGCACATATCATGCTCTGGTACTCAATATAGAACAGTTGACCTTAATCAGAACATCATACAAAACTGTCTCTCACTGGATGAGGCACATAAAAGTCCATGGCTTGAGTACATTAAACTGAGCTTGTACTCACTAGGAGTCCCCAAATTGTTTATAAACCCCAGCTCATGCTCCAGGTTCCCAAAAAAGATGCTAAAGGCATTATTTTTAGCAAAGCTAGCCTATGAAAGGAAGGAATCCCAAAAGGTAAAAACATCTAAAAAATTCTATTACTTGATTCCACCTTTAACAGAGAGTAAGTACTCGTATTTGGATGCGGTAAGGAACCTGCACCATTTGTTTATCCTTTGAAGGTTCCGCCTAAACCTAATTCCTCTGAAGTTGCGCTTCCCTCTGAAAATCTTTGCTTTTAGCGATCTGACTAATTGCCCATGCCATAATCTATCCTCCAAGTATGACCTTTCACTCCTTTTTGTTGTTGTTATTTTTATAAGGAACAGAGATCCAAATACGTCATACCTCTTTTAGGGCAGTACAGTTTTAAGAAATGTTGTGCCGTCTTGTTTTTCATGAAGAGGCTCAATGACCCTATTGTATGTTTCTGCCTAGCTTCATTCCTTTGGACTTGTAAGCAAAAGTGACATTCATTAGAATTAGAAAGTCATGTTAATCCTTAGTTCCATAATAACTTGACCTACCGAAAATATTCCGAAAATTACTTGAAACAGGCACGATGCGACACAGGACTTGTATAATATATGCAATATTTTACAATGTTTTTATAATTAGCTAATGTTGTCTTTTTAATCAAAATCAACTTTTTAAAATATTTATTTATGAATTTATCTGGTAATTGGGAATCAGCAGCACCTTATTCGACTTCTTACTGTGTTCATTGCACAAACTACAGACATTGAATTGCGTAGTTCTTATACATTTTTACTGTATCAAGAAAAATGATATTCTATTATTTTAATATGTATACTTTGATGACCTATGTCTTCTAAATTAGATCGAATAAAGCTTATTGTATTGAATTGAAAATTGAATAGCTACGTAAAATCTGAGAAAGCAAGTGGTATTGGCATATCGTGTCCTGTGTTCCCTTTCTCTCATTATGTGCCTTTTTTTAGATATTGTGTCAGATAAACCTGTGTTCTGTATTTATGTAACTCAGTGTTCTATTCATCCGACAGAATTTTACAATGCCACGGTACTCTGGTGTTAAAGATGATTGAGAACAAAATTAATCGAATAAGTGGCTTAAATGTACAATATGTGACCAGCAAATCTGTGTACACATCTTGGGTCCCCTGCATGACTAAATTTTGTTATCTAAGTCAAATCAATGTACTTTATGTGTCTAATTCACTTGATACTGATATTTAAGAGCATTGTGGAGCTTGGGTTTTTGGTTAACAAAGTTATGCACCCAGTTCAAGCAGGAACTGCAATCCAAGTCAGGTAAAGGCAGATACACACTTTAAAGTAACTTTTGCTCACCCTTTGGTAGCATGACACAGAGCAGGCAGGCTTAACTTAAGAGGCAATGTATAAGGTATTTGTGCAACTCATCAAATAGTAACACAGTGAAAACACCAAAAAAAAGACTCCACACAATTATAGAAAAATAGAGTATGATTTTATTTAAAAAAGCAAGACCAAAACAACAAAAGTCCAATAAGTAGAAGTCAAAATAGAAATTTTTAAAGATTAAATGCAAAAATAGCACTTGGAAGCAGTAAGCAACTAAAGAGTTAATTGGTTGAGCTGGACCAGGACAAAGTCAAGGGCAGACCAATTGCAGTGGAGCGTGTGCTAGATACAGGACCTGCGCCTGCTGAGTAAAAGTACCTTAATTTTGGTTATAAACACAAGAAGTGAGGTGCATCCTGATGATACGTTTGTGTCAATCACACAGTTGAGAAGATGTGTCGATCTTCTCCATGCAACAATGATGATGCACTGGTTCACAATACGAAATACTGTTTTGAGATGCGTTCGTTCTGAAGCTGATGCGCTGTGTTACACCATGCAGTTGAGGGCATGTGTCAATCATCTCTCTGCAGTGGTAGCGATGCTCTCATAGCAGAGGAAGTGTCAGTTTCGCTGGAGCAAGCACGTGGGTCTGTTTCCAATGAACCAGACACAGGAGAAGGATGATAGACTTTGATGTCCCTGAGTCTTTGAAGAACAGGAGGCTAGCCAGCTAGCTCTTGGAGTCGCTCTGGGCTAAGTTATGAAGGACGAGTCAGACAGAGCAGCAGGGCAGGACAGCAAGCCATTAGTCTTCCAGAGCAGCAGTCCAGCAGAGTGGCAGCCTTTAAGTGCAGCAGTCTACATCTTGGTAGAAGGTTTCAGGTCCAGAAGCGTACTGAGTTGGTAGGGTCAGAGATCCAGTAGTTATACCCAGTTGTGCCTTTGAAGTGGGGTTAAAACAAGGAGAGGTCTTTCAAGTGCCCAGAGGTCCTTTCCTCCTGCCCTGGCTCCAGATTCACTACAGAGATTATGCAGCCCTTTGTGTGTGGCAGGTGTAAGTGTGAGGCTGTACCTAGCTCCTCCCTCCATTCCTCCCTGGAACATGCATGAAGCCACACCCAGCATTCCTTAAGTGTGGCTGTCTAGATGGAATACACTAAGTGAACTGTTACCTAGCCCAGCTAGTGACCAGAGACATGCAGCAGACACCAAGTGGTGAAGAGCAGGAAAATGTCCAACGTTTTAAAAGTGGCATTTTCAGAATGGTAACCACACAACAAATGTTACCCCGAAGGATGATTTGTCATTACAATTCCATAGGTACTAAACATGACCACTCTATGTGCTCTCAATTAGGAATTACAGCTCATTAAGTGTAATAGGGAATCCCCAATGTTAATCTAACAGAGGGGTAGACTTCTCAGCAGTGAAAACCAAATGTGGGAGTTTTTCAGAACCTGTACATGTTCTTTCTTTTAGTTACATAGTACCCTGGCCTATGGGCCACCTCAAACCTAACTCAGGTTCTATATACATATATATTCACTGAAAAAACCATAGGTTTCACACTCGTTATAGTTAGGAATTAGCATTTAAAAAACCTTTGAAATTCACTGAAAAAAACATAGGTTTCACACCAGTTATAGTTAGGAATTAGCATTTAAAAAACCTTGCAAATTCACTGAAAAAACCATAGGTTTCACACACGTTATAGTTAGGAATTAGCATTTTAAAAACCTTTGAAATTCACTGAAAAATAATGAATGACATCATCAGCAGTGGATTGCGGGCGCGCGAGTTATAGTGAGTCCAACTAACTATAACGTGGAAATTTCAATGGTTTTGTATGAGTATCAGCAGTGCATTGCGGGCGCGCAAGTTATAGTTAGCTGAACTAACTATAACGGGGGAATTTCCTAGGTTTTGTATGAGTAAAATGACCAGCTAACTATAACTGGTGTGAAACCTATGTTTTTTCCGTGAATTTCAAAGGTTTTTAAAATGCGAATTTCTAACTATAACGAGTGTGAAACCTATGGTTTTTTCAGTGAATTTCAAAGGTTTTTTAAATGCGAATTCCTTACTATAACGAGTTTGTAACCTACGATTTTTAAAGTGAATTATTAGGTTTTTTTAATAGCTGTTTTTTTGAAATATTAATTATTATATTTTTAATATTTTTTTTTCTAAAATTAATTTTTCAATGTATTTTTCCTGTAGTTTTTTTTATCATTTTACCTCGGAGCGCTCAGGATTCGCGCACCCGTAAACGCACCCGTACACGTAGCGAGTGCGCTATTTCTACCTGCGAAACAAAATATAAGTATGTATTTAAAGTAAATATTAATGCAAGACATTCAGTGGCATACTTATAAAAGTAGTATTTTTGATTTTAAATAACCGTATTTTAACTTTAAATGCATTTCCTAAAATCTAACGAAATGTCATGCAGGCGCGCCACGTAAGTGCCCCCGGAAGCGCCTACGTACGTGCCGCGTAAGCGCCCCCAGAAGCGCCTACGTACTTGCCGCATAAGCGTCCCCGGAAGCGCTCCGGAGCACGCAGCGTAAGCGCGTCAAGTCATGTGACCTTAAAATAACACTTTTCATTGGTTGTTAACAGTTTTCTCCTCTTCAATTCTTTGGAAAGAATGGCTGCAAGAGCACCAAGCAGCAGTGACTCTGATGAGTTTCTCCATGAGGACTCTCCTCAACCAAAAGTTAAAGAGCACTTCATCTGGAAGCTTTTCAGCATTCCAGAAGGTGAGAAGAAAGTAAATGCACCAAAGGTGGAATGCAAGATATGTCATACAATTCTTTCACGTGGTGACCCCAGAAAAAAATACAGTTTTGGGAACTCCACCATGATTAGACATGTGCAAAGAAGGTACCCCCAGAACTATGGCCGTGAGAGTGTCAGGGACCTGGCATGGAATGCACCGAGACTGGTGGTGCAACAGCTTCTGGAAGAGAAGATAGAAGAATGATTCTGAACGTGCAGCCGCAGGTTGCACACATGAAAATTCTATGCATGGACTGCAATGAACTGCTCTGTTATGGGGAGCAGAGTATTTAACTGATTGCTCGGAGGAGAGAGGAACACCGCTGCCAACCCCATCCCTAATTTTTCACCTTTTTTTTGCTCCTGTTGAGCAGTTTTGGAATCCATGGTTTTGTTTTTCCCCTGAAAAAAATACAAAAAAAATATAATATCGTTATGAAAAAGTTAAAAAAATATATAAAAAGAAAAGAAGAAAAAACAAGTTCTTTTAAGAACTAACTCCAATTCTCCAAAAAGAGCTATATTCTTTACAGATTTTGCAATTCTTTTTTTCTGAGAATGTGTACTGAATAAATGAATGAATGAAATGAGTGAATGAAGGGGAGAAAGTGCCAGAGCGAACAAGTGTCAAAAGAGGAGTGAGAGAAGGTGAGTTGTAAACAAGAGTGAGTTGAAGTGGAGTGAACGAAGGAGAGTGACAGGGAGTGATGGAAAGAAATGAGTCAAGGTGAAAAAAGGGGATTGATATTGAGGGAAAGAGGGTGAGGGAGGATAAAGTAATGGGAGTGCGAGTAAGGCTAGAGGCTAGAGAAGAAGTGAGAGAAGAAGACTAAGAAAAGCAGCATAGAAAGATAAATAAGGGAGTGTTCGTGAGTTAAAGGGAGTGAGTGTGAAGGAATGGGGAGTGACAAAGTGAGGGGATGGAGGGAGTGAGAGTAACAGTGAGAGAGTGAGGGAAGGGGAGTGAGGATGTGATAGGACAGAGGGAGTGAGAGAAGTAGTGAATGAAGTTGAGTAAGGTGACTTTGGAAAGGGAAATTACTGAGGGAGCAAAAGATAGAAAGAAGGGGAAGGGGACTGAAGTCGAGTGACTAAGAGCTGGTAAGTGGTGGAGGGGAGAGAGGGGAAGGGGAGTAAAGGAATGGGGAACGAGAGGTAGTGAGGGAAGTGGAGTAAGGAAACGGGGGAGAAGGAGAATGAGAGAAGGCCAGTGAGGGTGAGTAAAGAGGGGTGATAGAGGGTAGATAAAGGCAAGTGAGCATGAGACAAGGAGAGTGAGGGAGTGAGGAGACAGAGGGACTGAAGGAAAGAGTAAGAGAAGGAGACTGAGTGAGGGACCATAGAAAGCTAAGTGAGGGAGTATTCCAAAGTTATAGGGAGTGAGCGTGACGGAAGAAGAGTGAGAGAGTGAGGGGACGGTGGTAGTAAAGGCCCTACTACGTACCAGTCCCTAACATTTTGCCAAGTTTGGTGTAATTCCGTTCAGCCGTTCGGGCGGTAGCCATGTCTAAATGTCCTATGGAAAATTGCATTGGGAAAACACATTTGGAAGTATTGAAATTTAGAACCAATTAAAATGTTACTTTGATTTTGAATTTGTGTGTGATGAAGTTTGATTGGTTATGTATATATCTAAAATGGGAGGAAAACATGGCCATTTTGTGATACTACTGTGAGGAATTTTTGGTGCTCACTTTCTGGTGTTTGATTAGTACTAACTTTTCTCCGACTTTCAAAAAGGTGAGTTGTTAATTTGTAAGGCGAACTATGTTGTACACTTTAAGATAATTTGAAAAATGATTTCTGTTAGTTATTAACAGTCATTCTGTTATAATTATGGATTAAGATAGGCTTCATCATATGCAGTGCTTTATATTTCTAGTTCCTGCCTGATACCATACACTGCCCAATTAATTTTAAAGAACTAAATACTTGATTAAGCTAGTTTTATATTATGTATTACTAAAACGATAAATGAAAGTGATTACTTTTTTCTGCAATTTACAGCAAGAAATTTGAAAATAAAATGGATCAGAATGAGGAGACCTAGGAAATTTCTTTTGAATTTTCAACTAGATTTATTGAAATTCTAAATGTCACGGATATTAACAGCACCAATAATGAAATATTTTCACAAGGAGGTGATGACATAAATGATTTTTTTGATGAATCTCTAGACAAAGAATTTATCGAATGTTTGAATACCATAGAATTCCAACAATCATCATTGTAAACTTTTCATGAGTAAATTCCTGATAATATGATTGAAGAGGAAATTCCTGATGAGGACATGCTACAAGTACTTTTAAATTATGAAAATTCTGAACAATAAATTAATATTTAGAAATTAAAAATTGGTTGACATATTCATTTTTATTTCTATTTTATTAGGTAGTAGCAAAGTGATTGTAGTATAATGTGAGACTTATAGTATAGAGTGCAACATTTTTATGTTACATAGTAAGTTTACTCATATCTACTTCCCTTCTCCCACTATATTTTCTCCAATGTGTATTTGATATCTCTTCTTCATCACCTTTCTCCTTCCTCTCACTGTCTGTCTCTCATGAACCCTATCACCGCCATTTTGTGTAGTTACAGAAGAGAGTGAAACATAATAGTTCAGAACATGAAAAGGGGGTAGGGTAGGGTAGAGTGCCCCTCACCCCCTAGACCTTCTCAGGGGGTCCCAAAAGGATCTGTTTCTGCTTTCCTGAGAGACTATGGTATGAGTTCCATATACCACAATAACTTGCATTACAACATGCAAGATATCTACAGAGGAGACGGTGTACATTTCGCAGATGAGGGGAACAGAGTCTTTCACTTGAATTTTAGACTCTGCACCGGTACCTACTTGTAGGTACTTAAATCACCCACATAACACAACAGCTCTTTTTAGAGCTACCCTACCTCTAAGCAATCCAAATTCTTATTTTACACTATTTTCTTTCACTGTTTTTCCCTGTGGTGCGCTCTGGGTACGCGTACCGGAAAGCGCACAGGGGAACGCACCCAGCACTTACACCGCAATTTACAAAAAAAAAATAATAGTTTTTTTGCCCTTCAGGGTCCTTTTAGGCCCCCCTCAGAAAACCTAGGGGGTCAGGGAGGGTCTACCCTGCCCCCTTATATTCATTTCCCCCTTTTTATTTTCACCTGTTTTGTCTCGCATCTACCGAGACACAAGATGGCGGACTCTCCGGACTGTTTAGAATGTTGACAGACACCCGAGAGCCAATCAGCTTTCAGCTCGCGCACTTCTATATGTGTTTTTGAACCTAATTTTCGTCAAAACTACTGGAGCAAATTTCACCAAATATAGAAAAGGCACTTCTTCGTACCAGTCCCAACAATTTTGCAAAGTTTGGTGTAATTCCATTTAGCGGTTCGGGCTATAGCCATGTCTATTCGTCCTGTGGAAATTAACATGGGGAAAACACGTTTTGGGACACCCCCTTTTTTCTTGGCCCCCGCTTGACGAATCCTCCCGAAACTTCCAGGGAAGAAGCGGAGTGGAGCTGGCCTAAATTTTGGAAAATTACACACAAATTCATCCACCGGTGCCAAAGTTATTCCCAATAGAATGTTGTGGATTTCCTATGGTAGCTAGGTCCTAACTATAACTACCTACTGGCGACCACCAGTAGGTAATATTTATATATATATATATATATATATATATATATATATATATATATATATATATATATATATATATATATATATATATATATATATATATATATATATATGCAGGCAAAGCACGAAGACTGAAATCTGGAGCCCCAGACCCAGAAAACGACACGAGTCCCAAAGTCAAGGCAAGTTCTTTTTATTTTCTTAAGGCAGAGGCAGCATACGAGACTGACGCGTTTCGGGCAGTTGCCCTTGTTCACAGTCACAGATTACCCTACATGCCTGGTTTTTTAAATTGCTAGTGCACACCATGTGATAGTAAAAAACATAGAAGAGTTACTATTACGGTTTGTGTTATACATCTTCTGGAATATGGCTGCTATGTTAAAAAGTCCTCTTGTTTTGAATGCCCAAAAATCAATTTGGTAGTTCATTTACACAATGGATAATGTAACACAGGATTGTATCTGCATGAATGCATGTTTATGGTCTAAAACAGTCTCTCATATAAAGTGCAAAGTGCAAAGTGCTATATTGTGCAAATTATAGATCTTTACATCCTGTGCAAAATAGGCATTTTTAGTTATAAAAGTATAAATACTTAAAAACTTTCCATACAAAATTAATTGTTATATCATAAAAATGTTGTATCCTATATACACGTTAAAAGAGACAAGATCTGTAAACATATATACTCTGTGCAAAATCGCAATATAAATACAAGGACCTTAAAGACCAAAAACTACTGTTGTCAATCCTGCAGGGACATCTTAAAATGATGGCAACCCTGTTTATCCTAAATGAATTGTAAGGGACATCAAGAAGTGATGGCAGCCCTATTACTCTCCTTGATTAACACCCCGTCTGGTAGATCTCTATGTCAAAATATTCTAAATGTGCTGATAACACCATAGTGCCATGTGTTAAACTCAAGATGGAACATAAACTAATCCATTTCAATTTGAGTGAACCCCAGTGCAAGAAATATATAAAAAAGGTAAGGGAAAAAAGATAGACTGGAATCGACAACGAGGAAAGGAGTGAGGGCCACAGGGAAGGGAGGAGGGAGAAAGACAGGGAACTATAACAGCATAACCATAAAGCAAGAGACTACACCAGGTTCATCAATAGGTGTGAAGTTTGACAAATGAAGAAATTTACAAATCAATTACAGAAAGTGATAGAGATCCTCCGTGGTGTTAAGTCCATTGGGAACCTTGGTATCTAGCTCTAATATCATTCTAGATTCCATCTGGCGCAGAAGTTTGTCTCTGTCTCCCCCTCTTCTTGGTTGTGCAACTGATGTTAATACAAAATAATTCAGGCATTCCAAGTTGTTGTTATGTACTTGTCTGAAATGCCTGGCGACAGGATAAGCATTGTCGTTATTAACAATTGCACGCAAGTGTTGTAATATCCTGCCATGTACTGCTGGTCGGGTACTTCCAATATACCTCAGTCCGCAAGTACAGGTCAGGACATATACCGCATATTCAGTCCTACAGTTATAATTCCCCTTGATTTGTAGGGGAGTTGGACTGAATGGGGTAGAATATGAGCATGTGTTAATCCCGAACTTACATGCCCGACAGCTATTACACTTAAAAAACCCATTTCTGGGTGGTAATCGGGTGGGTTGTGTAGTAAGTTCTGGGAAAGGGTTGGAGACATGACTACGTAAGGAGGGTCCCCTCCTAAATGTAATGATTGGATTGGCTGGAAGATCTCCGGCTAGAACTCCATCTGTCTGCAGAATTGGCCAATTTCTTGTGAGGATAGATCTTATTTTTCTGTCCTGATAACTGAAAGCTGTAAGGAACCTAATCTCAGAGCTTTCAAAGTGTTCCTTTTTATTCAGAATCTTTTTATTTTGGGACAGAAGGGATTCCCTGGTAACTTGTTGGATTTTTGTTACTGCTGTTTTGAGGGTTTTGTCTTGGTATCCCCTGGCCTTAAATCTGCTGATGGATTCTTCTATACATTTGTCCCTTTCTTCTGCCACACTACAGATTCTCTTAATCCTAAGTAGCTCACCATATGGAATGTTATCTATGGTGTGTTTCGGATGGGCACTACTGGCGTGCAATGTGGAATTGCCCGCTGTTTCTTTTCGGTACAGGGTGGTTGCCAACCGGTTGTTTTTGGGATAAACTTTTACATCCAAAAAATTAACTGCTGTTTTACTGATATGGTGCGTGAATTTTAGATTGTATTCATTGGTGTTTAACATAGTTATAAAATCCAACGCACTGGCTTCATCACCCCTCCAGATTAAAAACACATCGTCAATAAATCTGACCCATTGTTCCACACATTTAGAAAAGATGGCTTGATGTTCCCCCATGAGGACCTGCTTCTCCCAATAGCCTACGTGCAAGCACGCATAGCTAGGGGAGAAGCAGGCCCCCATGGCCACCCCCCTCCGTTGCAAATAAACATCCCTCCCGAACATAAAAAAGTTGTGATAGAGACTCCACTTGACCAGGTCCACCAACATTTTGTTGTGGTTGTAGCAGTTTGCTGGTCTGGTACTTAGAAAATATTCCAGAGCTTTTAGACCAGTGGAGTGCTCAATGCTCGTATAAAGAGCTTCTATGTCCAATGTTATTAGTAGGGAGTTTTCTGTCCATGTGGTGTTTTTAATCTGTTGTAGGAAATGTCCCGTATCCTTGTATATATATATATATATATCACACAAAGAACGCCCATTAGAGGAGCCTCAGCGGAAAGTTGACAGCCTTTATTTGTAGGATTGCAGCAGTACGGCACAAACAGAATGTCTCTCCAATTAATGTCAACGCCCAACGCGTTTCGAACAGCGCGTGTTCTTGTTCACGGGCACAGGAAGCAGTGATGGCAGCGTTAATGGGGAACATACCTTGATAAGTACAACTGGCTCCTCCTCATACATGAAGTGCTGCTAAGCATGCTGGAGCCGGTAGTTCCACATAATATTGCCCTTGTGGGTGCTTTCGCCATCTGCAAAGTAATCCAAATAAAATCCTTAGTAGGCAGAAGACAAACTCTTTGTTTGCTGCACTGTTCAATTACAAATCCTTCAAACGCCCTTTCCGCTCCAACCCGCTCTGAGGTTTCAAAGCGCTGGATCCGCCGGGTAGGTAGCGGGCTTCCTCGCAACCAGGCATAGCCACTTTTTATAAATCACACAAAGAACGCCCATTAGAGGAGCCTCAGCGGAAAGTTGACTGCCTTTATTTGTAGGATTGCAGCAGTACGGCGCAAACAGAATGTCTCTCCAATTAATGTCAATGCCCAACGCAAGAGAAAATCTGTCAATGAAAGAACGTAAGGCAATCCAGAATCTGATGAACAACGAAACAACGATTAAACCCGCCGATAAGGGGGGGAATATCGTTATTTTAGACACCAGTGACTACATCAAAGAAGCCGAGCGACAGCTCAATATACTACAACATTACAGTAAATTAAAATCCAACCCAATATTGAAAATGACGTCTGATTTGAAAGAACTACTACAAGGTTGGCATGCGAAAGGATTGATAAATGATGATGAAAAGAAATATATGACCACGGAGTATCCAATTACTCCGTGCATCTATTTTTTACCTAAGATCCACAAAACACAGATCAATCCGCCAGGGAGACCCATTGTCTCGTCATGCAGTTCGCTATATGAGAACGTCTCAAGGTAAGTGGATACCTTCCTTGCTCCTATTGTTCAGAGTATGCCATCCTACCTGAAGGACACAGGAGACTTTCTGAGGATCATAATGGATGTGACATGGTATCCAGGCTACCTTCTGGTGACAATTGATGTTGTGTCACTCTACACATCAATAAGACACAACGTAGGCTTGAAAGCTTGTAAACATTTTTTGCAACAACGTAGCATTAAGGAAATGGACCATACATTAATGCTCTTAAGAATGATAGAACTGTGTCTTATGAACAATGTGTTTCTTTTTAACAATGATCTGTACAAACAAGAGTGTGGCACTGCCATGGGGATATCTTTTTCTCTGAATTACGCTAATATCACCATGGGATGGTGGGAAAAGACAATTGCATGGAACAATACCAACCAGGAAGAATTAGACCGAATAATTCTTTGGGTCAGATATATCGACAACCTTTTCCTAGTATGGAACGGCACAAATGAACAATTACAAAAATACTTTGCTGCATTGAATCAAAACGAGGTTGGGCTACAATTCACATGCTCAACAAACAGAAGAGAAATAGACTTTTTAGACACTAAGGTCTATATCTCCAATGGCAAACTCGAAACCACATTGTTCCGTAAAAAAACTGCAACTAATAGTGTGCTACATGGCACCAGTTTCCACCCGAAGGCATCACTGAAAAGCATCCCATATGGAGAATTTGTACGACTAAAAAGAAATTGCTCAAAACCAGAAGATGCCGAAAGCAAAATACATGAAAGCAAAGCCAGATTCCAGTCAAGAGGATATAAGGACTATGTCCTAAAAAACTGTAAAAACAAAGTGGACAAGATCAGTAGAGCAGAGACTTTGATTGAGAAGCCAAAACCCCCACAAGACAAAGACCCTCCAACATTTGTCACCACATACAGCAAGGAAAGTGGAGTAATTGCCAAAAAAAATGAAAAAATATTGGCACCTGATATCCAGTGATCCAGACATAGGGTCAATGGCTGGCAAACATCCTTCCATCACATACAGAAAAAATACCTCACTTCAAGACCTATTGGTTAAAAGCTACTTCCAGACCAAACAGCAACCTAAATGGTGGACAGAACAAAATATAGGCTTTAAACCATGCACCTCATGCATAGCGTGCAAAATAGGTAAAAGAATGAGAAATGTGATAGAACCAGATGGGAAATGCATGCCTATAAAGCAATACATCACATCTACATCAAAAAACGTGGTATATGTCATTGAGTGCAAATGTGGAATGAAGTACATAGGATGCACCACATGCATGCTGAAAAAGAGAATACTGGAACACATCCGTGCTGTAAAAAACTCCAACATGTTGTACGCTACAGCCAAACACTTGAGTACTTGTCAAAATGGGGATTGGCGAGCCATGAGCTTCTACGGACTCAAAATGCTCACCAAATTGGAAAGAGGAGGGGACACTGTCCGTCTTCTCTGACAAATGGAATCACGGTTCATTGTTCGGTTCCGAACAAAGCATCCCAGAGGCATGAACGTTGGAGAGGACCTCCACATACATCTGGAGTAAATATGAACTCAACCGGCTAACAATCAATGGAACAGGGTACTACACCCAAAACAATGATAAACTCACTTGCATAAAGATAAAGAAAATGAAATGATATATGCCCTAAGTGAAACTAACTTTGGACGTACTGTACTATACATGAACAAAAATAACACATCAGTCCTTTGTTTGTTATAATTGTTTTTTTAACTAATTGTTTCATAAACTACGTATCCCATAATGCCACTTTAAGGCTAACATGGGGCAGTATATAAATGAAAAGCAAAAAAGGACTTGCTGACCGTGAGAACAGCCGTGCGGCTGAAAAGCGTCGGTGGGGTGTTGTGAAGTGCTAATAAAGGCTTCTTAAAAGTATCCGGTTGTGCCGCCCTTCTTGTGCTCTAAAATATATATATATAGATATATATATTACCTACTGGCGGTCACCAGTAGGTATATATAGTTAGGACCTAGTTACCATAGGAAATCCCCAACTTTCTATTGGGAATAACTTTGGCACCGATTGAGGAATCTGCGTGTAGTTTTCCTTAAATTTGCTTCGCTATGCTCCGCTCCTTTCCTGAAAGTTTCGGGGAGATTCGTCAAGCGGGGGCCGAGAAAAAAGGGGGGTCCCAAAACGTGTTTTCCCCATGTTAATTTCCCTAGGGACCTTTAGACACGGCTACAGCCCGAACGGCTGAATGGAATTACACCAAATTTGGCAAAATGGTAGGGCCTGGTATGCAGATGTGCCTTTGCTATGTTTGGTGAAAATCCCTCCAGTAGTTCTTGAGAAAATTGAATTTGAAAATTTTCAAATGGCATTTTCTATGGGACCTTTAGACACGGCTACAGCCCGAATGGCTGAACGGAATTACACCAAACTTGGCAAAATGGTAGGGACAGGTATGCAGTAGTACCTTTTCTATATTTGGTGAAAATCCCTCCATACGCGCACCGTTTGCGTACAGTACACGTACGTGCGCGTACCCTTATGTGCGCGAGCGAGTTTCTGATTGGCTGGCAGTCGACTGTCAACATTCCAAACTGTCCAAACCAGGAAGTGTTGGTCACCATCTTGTTTTTCAGGATAACTGAGGCACAAGAGAGCCCAAAACAAGAGTGGAAAACATGAAAAGGGGGCAGGGTAGAGACCCCCCAACTCTCTAGCCCTTCTCAGGGGGTCCCAAAAGGACCCCCAAGGGCAAAAAAAAAAGAAAATTCAATAAAAATTGCGAGGTACGCACACTGTACGCTTACGGTATGCGTACGATGCGCGTACCCCGCGATTTAAAAAAGAAAAGAAAAAATGTTTTGCACTTGGTTGTCCTTCTGGGACCCCCTGAGAAGGGCTAGGGGGTCAGGGGGTCTCAACCCTGCCCCCCTTTTGCCTTTTCCACTCTTGTTTTGTGCTCTCTTGTGCCTCACTTCTCCTGAGAAACAAGATGCCTGCTCAGGTGGTCCCAGAAGGATAATAACATATATAAACGTTATCCGCTAATACAATTAGCATTTACAAAACGTTTGAAATTTATTGAAAAAAAATATAGGTTTCATGCCTGATATAGTTAGGAATTAGCATTTAAAAAACTTTGCAAATTCACTGAAAAAACCATAGGTTTAAAGCCTTATATAGTTAGGAATTAGCATTTAAAAAACCTTCCAAATTCACTTAAAAAACCATAGGTTTCAGGCCTTATATAGTTAGGAATTAGCATTTAAAAAACCTTGCAAATTCACTTAAAAAACCATAGGTTTCAGGCCTTATGTAGTTAGGAATTAGCATTTAAAAAACCATTGAAATTGCTCCTATATAGTTAGTTGTACTAACTGCTGATGATGTCACATATTACATCATTCATGACATGGTCAGTGACATCACTGATGACATCACTGATGACATCTCATTTGACATCACTGATCACATCACTGATGATATCTTTCATGTGATAATACGATGCACCTGCTCACACTCGAATACAACCTTTGATACACCCAGTGTTAAATACAGGCTACCATTCTTGAAACCATTGACACACCAATACCAGTTACTACATACGCACTCACTGATTCCTAGGTCTACACACACATTCACTCATTCACCCATAGAATCACTCATACATACAGTCACTCATCAATACAACACTATCATATGCACTCATACACCTATACAGACACTCACACACTGCCACTCATCCATGGAGTTACTCACACACCTAGTCAGTCATGCAAAGAATCAATCACACTTCCATTTCCTCAACTATACAGTTATGCACACCTTACTTATTCAAACAGATACTAACACATGCTTACTCTCTTATGCAATCACTGATACTAGTACACAATGATCCATACAGCCACTCGCACATTCACTGGCTCTCATGTATAGTCATTTATATATGCCAACTCTCACATGCACTGTGTTTTACATATGTACTTACTTGGACATGTAGCACTGAGATATCCATTCACTCACCAACACACCCATGCACACAGTCAACCGCCCATTTAGCTGTTTCCACATGCACTCTTGAACTCATACACCTAGTGAATCAACTGCTCACACATCTATGCACAGAGTCACACACCTCCCAGCCACCCACACACACAATCAGTCTCCCGTTCAAATACTTGGGCAACCAATCAATAACCCATATAGCCACTCATATAGCTACTGATCAACACATGCAGCAGCTTACACAACAACAGACATACTGATGCACACATTCAGACAGTTTAGTCACTAACCCATGCATTTAGTAAGACACATTTAATTACTCACTCATACAGTCAGTCACGCACCTACTAAATCCTTCATCCAGACACTTTTACATCCACTCATTCTTCAATATGTAAAACATATTTAAACTTTACAGAACCACACAGTCACTGGATGATGTAATCAGTGATGTCATCAGTGATGTCTAATGAGATGTCATCAGTGATGTCATCAGTGATATCATTTGAGATGTTATCAGTGATGCGATCAGTGATGTCACTGACCATGTCATGAATGATGTAATATGTGACATCATCATCATCAGCAGTGGATTGCGGGTGCAATTTCAATGTTTTTTTAAATGCTAATTCCTAACTATATAAAACCTGAAACCTATGGTTTTTTAAGTGTATATATATATATATATATATATATATATTCACTGAAAAAACCATAGGCTCAGCCACGTTATAGTTAGGAATTAGCATTTTAAAAACCTTTGAAATTCACTGAAAAACCCATAGGTTTCACACCAGTTATAGTTAGCTGTTCATTTTACTCATACAAAACCTTTGAAATTCCCCCGTTATAGTTAGTTCAGCTAACTATGACTCGCCCGCCCGCAATTCACTGCTGATGACGTCACTTATTACATCACTCATGACATGGTCAGTGACATGAGTGATGTCACTGACCATGTCATGAGTGATGTAATATGTGACGTCATCAGCAGTGCATTGCAGGCGCGCAAGGTATAAGTGAGTCCAACTAACTATAACGTGGGAATTTCAATGGTTTTATGTCAGTAAAATTTCCAGCTAACTATAACTGGTGTCAAACCTATGTTTTTTTCAGTAAATTTAATAGGTTTTTTAAATGCAAATTCCTAACTATAACTGGTGTGAAACCTATGGTTTTTTCAGTGAATTTCATAGGTTTTTTAAATGCTAATTCCTAACTATATATAGGGCCTCAAACCTATGTTTTTTCAGTGAATTTCAAAGGTTTTTTAATAGCAAATTTCTATAGCTAGGAAATATCATATTTTTTATAATGAATCCTATATTGTATATGTATGTAATACTATTTTTTTATGTATATTGTTCATATTTTTTTTATTTTTTTGCCCTGGAGCGCTCCCGGTGCGCGTACCGGTAAGCGCACCGGTAAGCGCAGTCTTGCGGCGCGCCCCGGTGCACGTACCGCTGAGCGTCCCGTTAGCGCACCCCAAAAAAAAAATAAAAAAAAATAATGAAAGAGTGAGCATGAGGGAAAGGGACAGAGAGAGTGATGTTAAGAGAAAGAGAGCTATAGGGAGGAACACAGAGGGACTGTGTAATAGATAGTAAGACAGAGAAAGGGGGTAAGAGGGTGTAACTGAGAAAAGGAAAATTAATAAGGGAGCGAAAGAAGAGAAGAGAGAGGAAGAAGACTAAAGCAGAGGTACTGGGAGAATGTGAGTGGGTGTTGAAAGTAAAGGGAAGGAGATTAAAGGATGGGGAATGAGGGGCAGTGACGGAACCGGAGTAAAGGAACAGCGGCGAGGGAGGGTGAGAAAAGAGCAGTGAGTGTAAGTAAAGAGGGGTGAAAGAGGGTGTATAAAAGTGAATAAGAGTAAGGCATGGGGAGTGACAGAGAGAGTAAAGGAAGGAGTGACAGAAAGGGACTGAGTGAAGCAGAAAAGAAAGGTAAATGAGGGAGTGTGTGTAAGTTATAGGGAGTGAGCATGACGAAAGAGTATTGACAGAGTGAGGGGACAGAGACAGTGAGGTTAAGAGAGACGAAGTGAGGGAACAGGAGTGAGGAACTGTGAGGACAGAGGGACTGAGAGAAGGAGTGAGAGGAGTGGAGTAAGTGAGTAAGGGAAAGGGAATGAGTGAGGGAGCGAAGGAAGGGAACAGAGGGTAAGGGAAATAAAGCAGGGAGACTGAAAGAAGTTGAATGTGGTAGGAAAGTAAGGAAAAGAGGAGTAAACATGGAGGATAAGAATAAGTAAGGGAAGCAGAGTAAGGAAACGGGGGTGAGGTAGGGTGAGAGAATAGTAGTGAGGTTAAAGCAAAGGGTGATGACAAACTACATTTTTTTAGTCACACCTACCATATAATTAATGTAAACTTAATTACATGTTTTTACTACACTTTATATCTGTGAAAGAGAGAAGAAAAAATAAGTTATAATTAGTAAAATATGTATTTAAAAATAGAAGAGACGGGGGCGTGGCTTCGCGAGCGGCGATGGCGGTTGCAGCTTTCTAGAGCTCCCGCCGGCCCGCTATTAATCCGGCAGTTTATCCTGGTCCCGAGCCCAAGCTTCACAACCCATACAGGGCGGACATTGCTGACGGTGCCAGAGATCCTCCGAGATCCTCCGAGTGGTCGGACGCGACTGGACAGCGGTGTGAGGAGTGCAGCCTGGCGTGCTGAGGAGAAGCAGAGGCCTCGATTTTGGCGCCTCCCGGCCGGAGGGCCTCTGTATGGGTCGGCTGGCCCGTTGATCGCCGTGGACTTTGTCTGCCCTGAGGGCCGAGGGGCGGCTGGCGATTCTCCCCAAGGAACCCCGCTGGGGGTGTGGAGATCCGTAGTGCTGCGAGCCCGTCTGGCCAGACGTTGCGGCCCTGTGGACCAGGTGCAGCTGGGGCCTCGAGTTTCGTGGTCCCCGCTGCGGGGTCATCATCCGCCTCTACCGCAGATGGGCCTCGGCGGAGCCTGGGGGAACAACATTGATTGGAGGGGGCCCGGCTCGGAGTGCGGGACCTCCTCTGCTGCTCATCCACAAGCAGAAGTCCCCGAAAGTGGCTGGATGGTGGCCTGCGGACCGGACCATTGCTGGCCTGACCGTGCGACTGGCAGCGAACTATGAGTACCTCCCCCTGGGTCCCTGACTACTGCAGGAGTGGCGGCCGGTTCTGGGAAGCGGAAGACCGGTGTTGCTGAGCCCGCAGCGCACGGCGGAGCGACACAGGTCGGCCAACAGAGTGTGGGACGCGCTGACCATCGGAGATGGGGGTGTAGACCCCGGGGCCTGCCTTGACCTGACCCGAGTGTGGGGCCGGACCGGGGGTATGACCATCTGACCCTCACAGTGGGAAGGGAGCTGCTGTGTGGGCCCCTCTGTTGGACGTAACAGACGTGATCAAAGATCCTACACTGCCATATCTGCCTACATTGTCGGTGGTCTAAATACAATCCGCAGCCATGACCAGAGGAGGCGGCGGCCTCATCAAACAGGCGACCATCGATAAATTCACAGGGCCCAGCGGGGGCCCCGGACCCTCGGGAGGAGGACAACAAGGAGGGGGGCCGGACAATGCAGCACTTATGGCGGCCATCACCCAGTCCAGGGACATGCTAGACGTCAAAATAGGTGCGGTGGGCGCAGATGTCACCCTGTTGCGCCAAGACTTGCGGAATGCAGTGGCACGGATTACGGAGGCCGAATCTAGGTAGTCGGTGGTGGAAGAGGACGTGGGCTCCCTGAAGAAGAAAATGGTGGCAATGGAAACTGCGCAACGGGGCCTAGCGCTCCGGGTGGAGGATGCAGAGGGGCGCACACGTCGAAACAACCTCCGCTTCATTGGCTTTCCAGAATGATGCGAGAAGGGTAACATGGAACAATTTCTCACGCAGTGGCTGGAGACATGGCTGCCCCCAGGGAGCCATGTCTCCAGTCTCTCCGGGGGTTCTATCTAACTGATTCGTCATTGAACGCGCGCATCGCGCCTTGACGCAGAGGTCGCCGGAGGGTGAGCGGCCCAGAGCAGTGATTGCTAGACTTTTGAATTATCATGATCGAGACGTCATCTTGAAGGAAGCAAGAACCAGGGATGCCATTCTCTACGAGAATCGGAAGATGATGATCTTTCCTGACTATACCAAGCTCTTTCAGCAACAGCGCCACTCCTTCATGGCCGCAAAGGCAAAGCTGCGGGGCCTGAAGCTCCAGTACTCCCTGCTATACCCGGCTCGCCTGCGGGTGATTTTCCAATCGCAGACACTATTCTTTGATACTCCGGACGACCTCTTTAAATGGACCAACGAAACAGTGAGAATCAGGCCGAACACTCAGCCGGGACTGAACCCGGGCTCTCCGAGGGGATCGTCGCAGAAACGGAGGGATCTGACGGCCAAGAGCAGGAGAAATCGGAGGTCCAAATCACGAAAGCGGTCAGTCTCCGTTAATGGCACGCAAGACAGCGGCAGAACTGAGGACTCGGATCATTCTGGAACAGATCACTGAAGACCATGAAACTCTGTGCTTCTCGTTTGGTGTCGTAGGTCCTGGCTAATTGAGACAGGCCTCTTGAGGTTCAGTAGACCGGAAGCATTGTCACTGCCTCAACATTGATTCATAACTGAATTATTGAACATGAGTGGAGTTGTGGGGTGGGGTTCGGGGACTGCATACTAGGTGCTGCCACTCTCCTACTAATGTGGGAGTTGATAGGGGAGGGGGGATGAGTTCACTGTTTTCCGGGGAGTTGGGATCCATTGGCATGGTTGGTCCTGGGCCCTCTGTTCTGGACTCGGGGCTACCCTTGCCGCGACAGGTACTTCATAGTTCAGTGAGGTATAGGGGGGTGGTGGGGATGTGGGATGTGGGTGGCCAGGGAAGGGACTGTTGAGTTGGGGACGGGGAGTGCTCAGGAATGTGTAGGCGGGGGGTCTGTGGCTATTTTTGGGGTTGGGGGTGAGGGAGGGAGAGCGGGTGTTGCTCTTCTTGCTGTTTTGGGGTACTGGGATGGGTGGGGGGGAATGCACGTGTTGTTTGCGATGGCGTTGATATCAGTGCCCGGTGGGTGGCATTGGAGCAGAGGGCCTGTTTGGTGGGTCCAGCTTGAATATGGCTGAAATGACTCATAGACTCCCCGAGGAGTCCTTACGAGTGATCACGTGGAATGTCAGGGGGATGCTGGACAAGATTAAACGTGGGGCAATATTGCGCTGGTGGAAAAGAGAGGTCGCAGATGTGCTCTTGCTCCAAGAAACCCACATGATGGGCTCGAAAGTACTAGGTCTGCAGAGGTTTGGCTATCAACAGGTTTTTCACGCCGGATTTTCCAGGGGGTCCAGAGGGGTGGCTATTTTGATTCACCGCAGGGTGGCCTACGTCCATGAGAAGCAGTGGGTGGACCCACAGGGTCGCTATATCTTTGTTAAGGGCGTGGTGGGCACTGAGCCGGTGGTCTTTGGGGGTGTCTACGCGCCCCCCTGCAGTGGGCCCTGGCCGAGAAGCTGTTCAGGGTGTGGGAGGACATCCCAGACTCCTGAGCGGTGGTTGGGGGTGATTGGAATGAGGTGATGGAGGTATGTATGGATCGCCAGAGGTGCCAGGAGGTGGTTGGGATCCCACCCCCCCCACCCGACTGCATGCTATGATTGAGGGAATGGGCTGGATGGATATGTGGCGACACATGCACCCTACAGCACGCGAATATACGTATGTGTCGGCAGTAAGGGTGGGCGGGCGGCTACGCTCCGTGCACTGAGTGTGCGTAGTGCCGGCTTCTACGCATTTTGCGTAGCAGGCGTAGAATCCGGCACTACGCACGCTCCGCAGACGGAGCGTAGCTGGCCGCCACCCGCCTCCCTCCCGCCCTCCCTAAATACTTTAAATTAATAGTGTAAAAGAATTAAAAGGCACTTACCTTGCCCGCCGCTGCCCGCCGCGTCCCCTGGGCTCACTATCTTCATTGCTTCCGTCTTGTGTAGTAATGCGCATGCGCGGGCGGCCGCGCATGCGCATTTCTCACGAGAAATGCGCATGCGTGGTCGCCCACGCATGCGCATTAGTACACAAGACGGCAGCCATGAAGATAGCGAGCCCCGGGGACGCGGCGGGCAGCGGCGGGCAGCGGCGGGCAAGGTAAGTGCCTTTTAAGTGTTTTACACTTTTAATTTAAAGTATTTAGGGAGGGCGGGAGGGAGGCCTGCGGTGCGTAGTGGGGCTACGCGGAGTGCAGAGGTGGGCGTAGTTTCTCGCCCACTTCACGTAGCTCCGCCCAGGGTTAGTCGGCAGTGCATGGCTCCTTTTCAAGACTGGACTATGTGTTTGTGCCCAGAGCGTTCCTGTGCAGGGTAAAGGACGCAGAGATTTTACCGAGGGGACTGTCCGATCACTCCCCGGTATCGGTTAGGGTGGAACTCCTTAGAAAACGTCAGCCATTCAGATGGAGGATGTCCTCGTGGCATCTCCAGCAGCCTGCCTATGTCCAACATCTGCGGGAGGCGATAGACCACTCTTGGCGAGACAACCTGGTAGGCGATATAGACGCAGGGGTGGTGTGGGAGGCTATGAAGCCCACTATACGGGGGGTAGACATCGCGTGGTGTACTGCGGCCCGTCGTAGGCATCGGGAGACGATCACGGCGGCGGCCACGCTGGTAGAAACCTTAGAGCCGCAGAGCCGGGGAGGGGGCGAGGAAGTTGGGATACGGTTGCTTCTCCAGGCACAGCAATCCTATGCGTCTGTCTTAATAGATGAGGCCAAACAGGCGTGGCTGGCCACGCGGAGTAGAATATACCAGTGGGGGGATAAGTCGTGTACGATGCTCCACAGACTCTGTCAACACAACCTCCAACCCATCACGTTGCCGGGTCTTACTGCAGACAACGGAGTGGTCCTTACTGACCCAAACGAGTTGGCAGCGAGTTTTGCCAGCTACTTCACGACCCAATACGCCCCGTGCGACCGTCTATCGGCTGACGAAGTGGCTAAGTTCATTGATGACTTGCCGCCGACAGCGGTGTCGGATGAGACCAGGAAGGCTCTCGATGTTCCCCTTACAGCAGAGGAGCTGGGGGAGGCCCTGGGACAACTCAATGCCGGGAAGGCCCCTAGCCCGAGTGGCTACCCATGCGAGTTCTATAAGAAATTCCATGTACAACTGGGGTCCCATTATCGCCGTGCACTTGAGACGGCGCGTGCGCGGGGCAAGTTGCCCCCGGAATGGCACCATGCCGAAGTCGTGGTTTTTCTGAAACCAGGTAGACCCCCAGACAGGCATGACTCGTATCGTCCCATCTCTTTACTCAATATAGAGGCCAAAATTCTAGCCAAGGCCCTGGCGAATCAGTTACTCCCGCATATAACAGACCTGGTTCATCCGGACCAGGCCGGTTTCATGCCTCACAGGGCAACGCGACATAACATCCGATGCGCGCAGGCTGCGGTAGACGCCACGGGGGCAACAGGAGAACAGGCGGCTCTGTTACTAGCTGATATAAACAAAGCCTTTGACTCGGTTAGCTGGACGTACCTCTTTGCACTCCTGTCCCGTCTCAATTTGGGCCCGGTCTTCCTGTCATATGTCAAGTTACTGTATACCAACATTACGGCCTCGGTGCGGGTCGCGGGGGCGGTGTCGGAGACGTTTCATATTGGACGCGGGACTCGACAGGGGTGTCCACTTTCCCCTTACTTGTTCGCTCTGGCCATGGAGCCTCTGGCCGCCTGGGTGCACACAGATGCGAAGATGCGGGGCTTTGTGTGGACCGACAACCTCTCGAATAGAATCGCACTATATGCAGATGATGTCCTCTTCTTCCTTACCGATCTGCAGCGCTCGGGGCCGCGAGTGCTGGAAATTATGCGAATCTTCGGGGAAGTCTCAGGCCTATACCTGAACCTGCGCAAGTCCACCCTATGGGTGCTGGGAGATGGAACCGTGACGGATCCCTGGACATCGGGACTGCAGGTGTCTACCAGCGGTCAGAAATATCTGGGGGTGTTTCTGTCCGAATTGGCGAACACTGCCTGGGAACGCAACATAGTGCCTGTTTGGGAGCGGGTTCAGGCGGATGTGAAAACATGGTCTCGGATGCCCCTCTCTATATTTGGCAGATCTGCAATTTTCAAAATGGTAGCGCTCCCGCGCCTCTTGTATCAATTGCAGAATCATCCCTACCGTATCGCACCCCAGTGGTTTTGACAGGTCAACTCGGTCTTGGTCTGCTTCCTGTGGGCTGGGGGGGCTGCCAGGGTAGCGCTGCGTACGTGCTTCTTATCCACATATCGTGGAGGCTTAGCCACCTCGGAACTGCTATCCTATTACCAAGCCGCTCACCTACTAATCCTGAACGAATGGTGGTATGGAGACAGTGGGGATCCGGCTTATGCCCTAGAACACACATTGATGGGTGACAACACGCTCCATACGATCCTCTACTCAGCCCGGCTGCGCCAGACGTTGCCAAGGGTCACAAAACTCGTCTTTGCTGTGTGGCGGCAGGCTTTACGTCGCATGGGCTGGTGGGGAAGACTGACCGCGGAAACGCCGCTGTGGCATAACGGCTTACTCCCCGAACTTTCCACGCTATCGGGATTCGATGGCTGGGACACGATCGGGATCTCGCAGCTGGGACATGTAATGTCCGGGACGACGCTCAAATCATTCCAAGAGCTCAGTACGGAGTTCAATATGCCCCAGTACCAGTTTTTTCGTTATCTGCAATTTCGACACGCACTGACACCCAGCATTGCCAATCTAGATTCGCTTCCAGAATTTAGTCCGATTGAGGCGAAGGTCTTTATGGGCGACCTTGGAGATAAGAAGGTCTCCCGTATTTACCAAACGATGGTCACTCACTGTTCCTCTACCCTTCTTCCCCTGAGGACGGCCTGGGAAGCAGACATTGGTCCTCTAGATGAGGATGATTGGAGGGAGGCCCTGGAATCCCCACGGGGGATGGCCATTGCAATGCGGTTTAGACTGATCCAATTCAAAATTCTACATAGGGCCTACTATACCATTGAGCGTCTGTGGAAAGCAGGATTGATTGGGTCACCGGAATGTTTGCGCTGTGGGGCTGCGGTGGGCACATTGCTCCATACAGTATGGTCGTGCCCTAGACTAGTTGGTTTCTGGAGGGGTGTGTGGAGCTGCCTGTCTGAGGTGCTGGGTTGGGATCTTCCTCGTACTCATCGTCTAGGTCTACTCCACATCCTGGAGGGGGTTGGTGGGAACATATATAAACGTCATCTGTTGTTACTGGGGCTGGTGGTTGCCAAAAGGGACCGGGCTCGAGCTTGGAAGGATGAGAGGGCCCCCCCCCGAGTGCATGGAGAGCCGGACTGGACTTTTGTATGGGTCTAGAGCGACCAATATTTGAAGCACGAGGGGGCCCCCGCAAGCACTTTAAGGTGTGGAAGAGATGGGCGGACTATAGGGGGTTGACACTGGACCCCCCAGCGGAACCTGAGGAAGATCTTTAGGCGTATGATGTCTAGCGAACTTATGAACTACGTTACGATTGCCATACCACGACCAAGCACTAAAGCTATCTGTACACACGTGCACGGGGTTAGGGAGGGACACCGGGGGGGCAGTGGGGGAGTTGGGTAGGTGGGGTTGGGAGGGATAGGGGCGGGTGTAGAAGTTTCCTTTCATTTGTGTTTTCTCTCGTTTTTTGATTGGACTCTGGTCCTATGCTGTAACTGTATCATGATGCTTGGTGGTGTTCTCCTGACTGTGGGGAGCCACACTTATTACTTTGCCCAATCCTATCAATAAAATTTGTTGTGAAAAAAAAATAGAAGAGACAGGTCAAGAGGTTAAAAATCATAAAAGTGTACTAAGAAATAAAGTAAAAATGAAGGACACAGAAAGGGAAATAATGCAGAAGGACAAAAAGAGGGAAAAAGAAATAGAAGGAGAGCAAATTACTAAGAGTAAGGCAGATACATTCAGTGACAGAGAGGAAGAGAAGAAGAGAGAAATGAACTGAAGGTAAGTAAGATACTAAAAGAATGTGAGTTAGCAAAACTAAATAAGGAAAGAGGAGTACATAAAAGGGGAATGAGTGAGAGAGATAGAAGTCTGATTGAGGATGCATTTACAAGAATGAGGAATGGAAGATGACTGAGAGTGAGTGAAGGGGAGTCACAGAGTGAAGGGATGAAGGGAGTGAGGATAATATAGAAGGATTGAGGGAAAAGGAGTGAACTATAGAATACATTGTACAACATGTTAGATAGTTTATTTTTGCTGTTCTCAGAATATATTGAATTTCACTAAAAACAGTGAGTTCAAACTATTCATCATATGACAGCGGGAAAAAAAACCACAATCTATCTATATGATATAGGTATTTTTTATGCAATTTACAGAAAGAAAATGGAAGGGAAAGAAGAGTCCAATAATATTTCTTTCTAAATTATGGTTGAGAACAATCCTGAGGAAAATATAGTTGACTTGGATTTCATGGATGAGTCTCTGGACGAACAATTAATTGACTGTTTGGAAACAATAGAATCATGCAATCAAAATTATGAGGAGATTCCAGACAATCTGATGTTGGAAGTTTTATTAAATTTTGAAAATTCTGAAGAATAAATGTATATTTAATAATTAAAAATTGTTTGAGACATTATTCATTTTTATATGTAATTCATGAAGTAGTACCAAAATGATTATAATATAAAGTGAGACTTGTAGTATACTGTGCAACTTTTTTGTGTTACATAGTAAGTTTGCTCATAGTTACTTCCTTTCTCCCACTATATTATCTCCAATGTGTATTTGACATCTCTTTTTCATCTTCTGCCTCCTATCTCTCACTGTCTGTCTCTAATGCACCATATCACCGCCAATTTTGTGCAGATTCAGAAGAGAGTAAAATGTAATACTTGAAAACATCATAAGGGAGCAGGGTAGACTACCCATGATCCCCTAGGCCTTCTCAGGGAGTGCTTAAAGGATCTGTTTCTGCTTTCCTGACAGACTATGGTATGGATTCCATATACCACAATAACTTCTGTAACAACATGCAAGATATCTACAGAGGAGACGGTGTACATTGAGTTTAAGACTCTGCATTGGTACCTACATGTTGGTACTTAAATCACCCACACAACACAACAACTCTATTCAGAGCTACCATACCTCTAAGCACTTTAAATTATTATTTTACTGTTTCACTGGGTTTTCCCCATGGTACGCTCCCCGGTACGCTCCCCGTGTGCGTACCGGGCGCTTCCCCCGCGAAAATCGAAAAAAAATAGCCCCCACATCAAACCTAGGGGGTCAGGGGGGGGTCCACCCTGCCCCCTTTTGGTCATTTCCCCCTTTGTTTTCGCCACCTCTTGTGTCTCGATCCTACCGAGACACAAGATGGCAGCCACTCCGGACTGTTTGGAATGTTGACAGACACCCGAGAGCCAATCAGCTTTCCGCTCGCGAACTCGCGTAGCGCGCTGGAGCGCGGCCCGGTGCGCATACCCGGGCGCGCTTATAGCTACATATATTTTTTTTAACCTAAATTACTCAAAATCCACTGGAGCACATATCTCGAGACATAGCAAAGGCACATCGGGCTACCAGTCCCTACAATTTTGCCAAGTTTGGTGGAAATCCATTCAGCCGTTCGGGCTAAAAGTGAGTCCAACCGCCCTATGGAAATTAACATGGGGAAAACACGTTTTGGGACCCCCCTTTTATCTCGGCCCCAGCTTAACGAATCCCCCCCAAACAGGGAAGGAGCGGAGCGCAGCGTGGCAAATTTCAGGAAATTTTCAGGCAGATTCCTCAATCGACGCCAAAGGTATTCCCAATAGAATGTCGCGGTTTCCCTATAGGAAATAATCCTAACTATAACTACCTACTGGCGACCGCCAGTAGGTAATATCTATCTATATATATATATATATATATATGAACAAGAAGTTCCTCCCCAGCCTGCTCTGCGTTCGCAGACACCGCCTCCACGCCAACAAGGAAGAGGACCGGACCAGCAAATTCAGCAAGAATGGTAATTTATTGGTAGATTAAAACAGAACCAGCGACGCGTTTCGGGCGTAAAGCCCTTGATCACGCTGCAACATGTTTACAATCATTATGCTCTTTTATACGTGTATGCAGTGATATAGACGCCACCCCCTGGTGACGCCCACCATAATCATGTGATAAGTAATAAACAGTAAAAACGCACTCCCGCTGATACTTTGTTGCCATTGCTGACTGGTGTACAGAAAGTCATAACTGGTTAAATCCAGGAATTCATCCTAATACATAAAAATATATTCAATTATATTAATATTTCAACACATTTCTTCCATGTTAAAATACGAATGAGAAAATATATCCATTCTGTGCAAATGAGCAATCTTGTATGTATAGCAGCAGAAATATAAAGTGCGTATGAAAAAAGTGCATAAGTGATGAAAATGTGATAAAGTGCAAGAGTTAGCGGAAACATATGGAACTACCACTGGAATAGTAATCAGCAATTAAGCATCATATCTCGATGTTTATACAAGTGAATTCATCCAAATCATCCTATTCCGTAATAAGTTCTATTTAAAAGTTCAAAATAGAAAAAGAAGAACCATTTTTTCAAGAAGCTAAAAATGACAATATGTATAAATAAGACCATATTTCATATATATACACACACACACACTCTCACCCACCACCCCACACAACCAGCCCATTATAGCCATGCAGTTAATCCGAATGGATTGCAAAGCATAATATGCTAGCCAAAAACAATACAAATAACAGTAGCTATACACACAACCATATAAACATACAGCTCTGCAAAACCCTCACATAAATATTTACAAGTGTTGATATCTGTGTGATTCCATATATACACTCCTTTGTGCAGTCCCAAGCCTAAAGTCAAAACAATATCAAAATTCTATACATAATATCCACATAATAAAATCACTGTACAATTAAAAATTACCACAAAATTGTCTATCATCGAGATGTTGTACATGATATGTGAATAGGACTGTATGAAAGTATATATATTTTGATGCTTTATGCCTGATAATTGCCAAATAAAGTGCGTGAATTGTGTCACCATAGGTGAATATCGATGTAAGCTTCACCAGTTGTTACTACAGATTATGGGACAGGTGCAAGGAACTTCTAATAGGGAACCTAACTAGAAGAACCAGAAACTAGGGCACAGATAAAAGTGATACCAGAAGCTAACAAAACCAGAATGTATTTACAGAAAATGATGCATTTCCTCAATATTGTTGAGCCCGTTAGGCCAACGGCTATCGAGCTCCAATATAAATTTAGACTCCATTTTTCTGAGCTGGGACTCACGGTCACCTCCTCGTCTTAGTTGGGGAACTGCCCCAATCACAAAGTAGCTCAGACAACTGAGGTCTTTGTTGTGTACTCGCTTGAAGTGACAGGCAACTGGGTAAGTGGGGTCACTATGTAAAATAACCCTTAGATGCTGTAGAATCTGGGCGTGCACCTGGAGCTTAGTGCTTCCAACATATCTAAGCCCACAGGTGCACGTCAGAACATACACAGCATGGTCAGTCTTACAGTTGTAGTTGCCATTGATGGTTTTGGCAACTTTGCTGAACGGGGTGTTATAATGGGTAGTAGTGACTCCGAACTTACAAGCTCTACAACTGGAGCATTTAAAGAAACCTCTGGAAGGGCGAAGCCATGGGACCTTAGTTTTTAATTCAGGCGCTGCTTTGTCCAGATGGTTGCCCATTGTTTTAGCTCGTCTAAACGTCAAGGTAGGGGAAGGGGGCAACCTAGTGTTTAAGATATGGTCGCTCATAATAATCGGCCAGTGTTTGTTGAGAATTGACCTGATTTTTCTATCTTCCCTACTGAAAGTAGTAATCAGACGTGGGCACTCCAGTTGGGGTGTAATAGTGAGAGGAGGTTCGGTTCCCAAAGTAGAGTCAGGAAAGAGGCTCTCCCTAGATCTTGACAAAGATTTGGTTACTGCTGCATTTAATATCCGCTCGGAATATCCTCTAGCTCTCAACCTGGTTAAGAGTTCTTCCAAGCAGGTATCAAAATCAGAGAACTGCAGATCCTCTTTAATCTAAGGATTTCCCCGTAGGGGATTCCTGAGATTGTATGTTTAGGGTGCATGCTGGATGCATGCAATGTGGCATTGCCAGCAGTCTGTTTTCTATGGAGGGTGGTGTTTACAATTCCATTAGAGACATACACCTCCACATCCAAGAATTGGATGCGATTTTCATTAATGTGTGCCGTGAAATGAAGATTGAGCGAATTGTCATTGATGTCATCAATAAATCGCAACGCTTCCTGTTTACTACCCTTCCAGATAATAAAGACATCATCGATATATCTTAAGAAGCACCTTACATGCCTATCCATCCACGTCTTGTGGCGAACCTTGAGGACCTGCTCCTCCCACCAGCCAACGTGCAAGCACGCATAGCTGGGAGAGAAGCAGGCCCCCATAGCCACGCCCCTCAGTTGTTTATAGATCTCCTTTCCGAAGGAAAAGAAGTTGTTATGGAGGCACCATGCTATCAACCCAACAATCACCTTATTGTGTTCATAGTACTGGATAGGTCTACTGGAAAGGTAGTATTGTACAGCAGATAACCCCCTGTCATGATCTATGCTGGTATACAGCGATTCGACGTCAAGCGAGATCAGTAACATATCATTTTCCCATTCAAGAGTAGATATTTTGGATATGAAGTCACTGGCATCTCGAGTGAAGCTGGGAAGTTGCTTGACAAAGTCTTGTAGGAAGAAATCAATGTATTCTCCAGCTTTCTCTCCTGCACTCCCAATTGCCGAAACTATCGGCCTGCCTGGTATCGGTTGTACGGATTTGTGTACTTTCGGAATGAGATAAAGAGAGGGTAGAATTGGAAAGTTCACATACATATATTTGTGTTCCTCCGATGAAATAAGACCTTCTCTCTTCCATTGATTCAAAGACTTATGTAAGTTAGATATCGCTTTGTCGTATTCCTTTTGGGTACTTTTTACATAACAAGCCGGGTCTTCTAGTTGGCGTTTGGCCTCGTTGATGTAATCTTTTTTAGGCCAAATCACCAAATTGCCCCCCTTATCAGACTTCTTGATCACTATGTCAGGGTTATTATCAAGTTTCTTCATCAGTTTGTTGTAGGCAATCCTGGTGTATGTCTCTTTTCTACAACGTTTGTTGTTGGTTTGGGTGTACAGCTTTTTAATGTCATTTGTGACACAATCGTGAAAGATATCGATCGTGTCCCTTGGCATCAGTGGTACGAATTTTGATTTACTTTGGAAAGGGCTCAAACCTGCACCTTTGGGAGGAATAGGGATCTGTCTGAGACGATCTTGAGTAGAGGCCGTTACTTCAGGTTCTAAGTCGTCATTTGTGTTAAGTAGATCATTAGCATCGAGGAAAACATGTGTATCAGATGCCCTTAATGACATAGTTTCATTTTCTCTCAAATTGTCATCTTGGGTATCCAAATCCTTGGCTGTTTGTAGAGCAAAATGTTTTTTCAGTTTGAGTTTCCTTATAAAGCAGAAGAGATCTACCCTAGTAGTGGTGTAATCAAAATGTTGGATTGGTGAGAAATTTAATCCCAATGCTAGTAGTTGCTCTTCCGCTTTGTCAAGGACCACGTCGGAGAGATTGATAATAGTATTATTCCTTATCGTCGTCTCCCCCATGTTTTTTTCTTTTTCTTTTGTTGAAGTTGTTCCCCGGCGTTGCTTCCTTGTGCGTCGTCGTTCTTTCCTGCGTTTATTCCTCCTTTGTTTGGCTGTGGGTTGTTTTGCCATGATCTCAGGGTTTGGAGCCTCTCGTCCACTACAAAATCCATTTCCTGCTGGAGATTTAGTGTTTCCAGTCCAATTAAGTTTAAATCACTGTTGGTGGAGCCAGAGGATAGCGATTCCATGCTGGATGCGCTGGTTGTCGATGAGTCAGTAAGATGTGCCATTCCGTGAGCATCGATGGTGTTGGATGTTGTTGAGCCAGAGCTGCCAGCTGGCTGAGCATTGTTGGAGTTAGAGGCAGAAGCATTCTTCTTTTTTGTATATGCCTGCCTTTTAGCCGAGTTGTATTTCTTGGAAAAAGTAAAGATCCTCCCCAGACGATAGTCATCTGCGTCACGAGAAAATTTAGAAGCCTTGCGGGTTTTTATTTTCTCTTCGTGCTTCCGCAATTGTTCATTCATGTTGTCTGTGAGTTTTTTGGTTTCCGCAGCATTCTGGCAGGTATCAATTTCTAATTCCAAAGCTTTAATTTTATCCAACAACTTGGCTCGGTCACTAGCGGCATACTTGATTAGTATGCATACTAAATTCATTGATGCAGCCAAGTTATATATATATATATATATAGATATAGATATATATAAATATAGATATATACATATGCAGGAAAACTGGATTTTAAGGCTTGGCAAGGGGTTTCAAATTGCAAATCGACATGGCAGTGTAAAGTGCACACACAGGCTGTGCATTGACAGGCCTGAGACATGTTTATAGACTACTTGAGCGAGTGGCACAGGCAGTGTTGCAGTCTCACTAGTAGTATTTAATTTATAGGGCCTGGGCACATGTAGCGCACTGTACTAGAGACTTACAGCGACATTAAATATGCCAGTTGAAAATACAATAATCAAGTCAAGTTTTAGGTGAAAACTTTAACCCTGGTTGGCAGTGGTAAGGTGCTCAGAGTTCCAAGACCAACAACAAGAATCAGCAAAAATATGAGGCAAGCAGGAAAAAGGTTTGGAAAAGACATCCTTAAGGCTGTCAGGTGTAACGACTTTCAAGTTATTCAGTTCAAGATTGATTCTGTACAAAAACAACACTTGTTTACAATTTAATTGCCTGTAAAGTTCAACCATGCATAACAATAATATTGGCCAAGACGTAAGGGACACTAGACAATTGGTTCACATTGTTTACTCTTCGACAGGCAAGAGATTTAATACATATTTTAAAGTTCATGTTTAGAAACTTCTTACCAAATTAATATCAATGCAATGTTGGTATCTTATGTACTAAGTTTAAATGCTTTCATACGTTAAAGAGACTTTCTACATATTGAAGTCTCTATCATGTTCTTACATTTTGTGTTATGTAATTTATAACACAAATATTTCAAACATTATGCATGTTCTTTAACGCTTAGGGATGAGTCAGACCCCTGACTCTGCCTTGACTTGATTGCAGAGCCATTTTAAGACATGGAGTCATGAACAGAGGCAGTAATTGCCCAGGCCACAACCTTCCATGGGGCCTGGCTCCTACCCGCCCTCCACAAGGACACCAAAGGACCACTGCACCAGCAGAGTTTGCAAGGTTTGGTGCTGCTTGGCCAACCATTTCACAGTACCTCTACTGTTTCTGGTCTCTCTGCTGTTACTACTCTCGAGGTAAGCAATTAGTTCAGAAACCTATGGTGGGCCACTCTTGTTTGACTTCAGTAACTGTCCTTTCAAATTCTTCTTTTCCCTATGCTTCCTGTTCTTAGCAACAACTTTTTACGTCTGTTGCTGCTGATCTTTCATCTGATCTCACTTCTTTAGGCTCTTTCAGTCTTTCTGTCTGGTAGTCCATGCTCCCAGTTCTGAGATAAATATAGAGTCCCTGACACACTCTAATGCAGCAACCAGACCTTGCTGCTGTCAGAATACAGACACTTTAAGGGTACCCTTCATCATGACATTAGGTGTGAGACTGTCACCCATGCCATCCGCTCTGCCTGTTTATGTTTTTTAGGTGTGATATCTAGTGGAGCGTCAGGTGACCCAGATGTTTTGTTCAATTTGTCTAAACTAGCAGATGGTGAAAAAGTAAGCTCTTTAATGGTTTTCAAACTGCTTGCCATGGGCTTTAAAATGTTTAGAAACACAATCGAAATGCTGCTGTTGATTTCTCTCCAAGAAACACTGAGTAGATTTGGGAAGAGTTGATGTAATTGGCACTCTGTCCAGTGTAGCATACATAGAGGCAATCACATAAACAGCACAGTGAATAAATAGTATGTAGTATCTTGGTTATTATGTTTTACATGTTTTCCACTCCTCTACCAGTAGAACACTCTTAAGATGATGTCCCTTAGAATGTTGGTGTATGAATCACACAGTTGGAGAAGGGCTGAGCGCCTTGCTGGCTGCTCCTGGTGGGGCTGAATACTATTGTACTACTGATCTCCCAACTAACTTGAATAAACCCTCCTGAATATCATCTACCTGCGTGGAGTGATCACTACAATTTATTGGATGGGTTAGGGTAAACATTTACTAATCCATTGTGCTATGCACGCGTGGGTTCATATCTCATCCTCGTCGCCAATAAAATGTAGTAATCAAGTCCAGGCCGATTGTGAAGTTTCATGAAGATGTATTTAAGTTGATTACAGATAAGTAGTACAGTAGTATTCAGCCCCACCAGGATCAGCCAGCCAAGTGCTTAGCTCTTATCCAACTGAAAGTTCCCACTCCCAACATTCCATCCTGCATCATTCAGGCAGCATTCCACTGGCATAGCATGAACCATAACAAACCAGGACACTACATGGTGCAAAAAAAAAACAGTACATAAATGCACTGATCAAGTAGTTGGGCGTGGCCTTACCTTAACCTTTTGTCCTGATTTTTTTTATCCTGAACGTTGTCCCTTTATCCTGAACTTTTACATTTCTGCCCAGAATTTGCCTTCATGTCAAATTGTCACTCTCCTTCCATTAGATATGTTATTCTTCTCCCATTAGGTATGTTATTCTTAGGTAGAGAATTTAGTAAACAGCGACATACTTTTGATGATGCTAATGGCTATGTCTACAATTTTATTTTGAAGCGCAGTCAGTATTTATAGCATTTTCAGACAAAGGGCTCCTGGCTGCATATTACAGTACTTGGCCACAGAATCCTGGGCAACGCTGTGCCCAACAGCATAAGTTGCACCCAGTGTAGTCTGAGACTGTAAGCCTGATTATAAAAAAGCAATGCTTTCCCAAACATAGGTAAACACTAGGAAAACTAGAACAGTCCCTGCCTGTGCTGGAGAGCAATTCAATGGTAGATGGAGTGGTGGTTTTAGATCCTGTGCAGGTGGGTGCACTGTGTGACTGGTCTAAGATACAGGAGAGTGCTAGGGAGGACCAGGTAACTATGGATAATGGATAATTCCATTTATCTGATGCATTTAACAAAAGTTTTGTCAACCTGCCACAATGTAACAGGGGAAAAGTATACAGTATTCATCATATTGTGTAGATTTTGGTGTGTTAAAAATACAAATTCTCATATTATTCCCCATAAATTTCTGACAGATGTTTCTTACTGCAATCTTTAAATAACATATCCTGTGTTATTGTTGTTCAACAGGTGCAAAAAATAGTACCTATACTCGTAATCAGGCTCTGATTGTTGTGGAAATAATGTGTATTTTAAAACCGTTGGTATAAAAAGTATTGGAAAAGTGTTTTTTAAGCCTATAGAAATTAACAAAAACGTTAATACATCGTATAACGTTAACAATAAGCGGTAGAATTTTATAATTGGCATGTCTGATGAAGAAACACTTCGATTAATCTCAAGGATAATAATGGATGCTTTAATTAGAGCCTATTATTGCGAGAGCGATGGATGGAAACCAGATTTTTATGTCTTTTTATAATGGCAGATTTATTATGCTTATCCACTCATTCTACAGCAATGCCTTCAGAATAGGATCGTGTAACGCATGTTGTGTTCAGATTTACTGTGGGCAGCAGGTTCAGCCTGCTCCATTCTACTGAAACTCAATGTACCGTAACTGTATCTTGGTTGTAGAGCCCTGGAAACAGGGCCCGTGCAGAGTTAGCACGCGCTGTATCTCCCTGATGAAAACGTCCACTTACTGTTTGTACTTAACCCCTTAACAAAGGGCACGTTCAGGTTACTGCGTTATTAAGTGCAACAAGGGTGCAGAACAAGAATTACGCTATCTCTCAAAGCAAATACCCAGTCCAATTAAAGGTAATTTCTCCTATTATATCATGAAAAATTATATAATTTCCTTAAGCGTTTTTGTGATTTTTTTAATACACTGTATTCGGTTTTGAAATGGTTGTACATTTTTGTATAATAATTTTGGAAATGGTATTTTGGGTTTATTGGAGAATAGGGTGGGGAGTAATTTAACATGTTCAATTGTCAATTCAATGTCTTAAGTTTAAAATTGTTGGCTTCATTTTATAATGTTTAAATCATTTTTTATTAAATAATATCTTAATTTTTTTCAAATGTGTTTTGTTTGTGAATTATTTAAATTACAATTTTTTATGGTAATCCAAAACAATACAATATAGTTCAAGTTCAAGAATTTATATAGCGCGCTACTCACCCAGAGGGTCTCAAGGCGCTTGGGGAGTGGGTTCATTATTTATCGAATAGCCAGGTTTTAACTTTTTTTCTGAAGGAGATGTGGTTCTGTGTAAGGCGGAGGTGAGTGGGGAGTGAGTTCCATGTCTTGGCCGCCAAGTAGGAGAAGGATCTACCTCCCATGGTGGATCTTTGGATACGCGGGACTGAGGCGAGGCCTTGATTGGAGGATCTTAGTTGGCGGGTGGATGTGTAGAAGGATAGTCGAGTGTTGAGGCATTCGGGCCCTAGTTTGTAGAGGGCCTTGTGTGCGTGGGTGAGGAGAGGGAATGTTATTCTCTTGTTGATGGGAAGCCAATGAAGGTCTTTCAGGTGGCCGGTAATATGATCTTGGCGAGGGATGTCCAAAATGAGTCCCGCTGATGCGTTTTGGATGCGTTGGAGTTTTTTCGTAATTTGGCTGTGATTCCGGCGTAGAGGGTGTTTCCGTAGTCTAGTAGACTCGTAACCAGTGCGTGGGTGACCGTCTTTCTTGTCTCGGTGGGGATCCAGTGGAAGATTTTTTTGAGCATACGAAGTACGTTGAAGCAGGAAGATGAGACGGTGTTGACTTGTTTGGTCATCGAGAGTGAGGAGTCTAGGATGAAGCCAAGGTTGCGTGCGTGGTCTGTGGGTATGGGTGCTAAGCCCAGATCCGAAGGCCACCATGAGTCGTCCCAGGCAGAGGGGGATGATCCTAGGATGAGCACTTCCGTTTTGTCTGAGTTAAGTTTAAGGCGGCTGTTTTTCATCCATACGGCTACTTATTTCATGCCTTCGTGAAGATTGGTTTTGGCGGTGTTGGGGTCTTTGGTGAGGGAAAAGATCAGCTGGGTGTCGTCAGTGTAGGAGATGATGTTAAGGTTGTGTTGACACGCGATGGAAGCGAGTGGACTCATGTAAACATTGAAGAGGGTGGGACTGAGTGATGATCCTTGTGGTACACAGCAGATGACTTCGGTGGCTTCTGATTTGAATGGGGGAAGTCGGACTCTCTGAGTTCTCCCGGTTAGGAACGAGATGATCCAGTCCAAGGCTTTTCCTTTTATGCCGATGTTGCTGAGGCGTTGTATGAGGGTGCTGTGACAGACAGTGTCGAAGGCGGTGGAGAGGTCGAGTAGAATGAGGGCCACAGTTTCTCCGTTGTCCAGTAGTGAGCAGATGTCGTCTGTTGCTGCGATGAGGGCGGTTTCGGTGCTGTGTTTGGCTCGAAAGCTGGATTGTGAGGGATCGAGGGAGTTGTTGGATTCGAGGAAGGCGGCGAGTTGGCTATTGACGGCTTTCTCTATGACTTTGGCCGGGAATGGGAGCAGGGATATGGGCGGTAGTTTTTAAGTTCCGAGGGGTCAGCTGTGGGTTTTTTCAGGAGGGCGCTGACTTCGGCATGTTTCCAGCTTTCTGGGAAGGTAGCAGAGATGAAGGAGCAATTGATGACATCACGGAGATTGGGTGCGATGATGAGTCTGCTTTGTTGAAGATGTGGTGGGGACATGGGTCGGTTGGCGAGCCAGAGTGGGTGGAATTCATTAGGCGGGTGGTGTCGTCAGTGGTGACTGGGTTCCAGGCGCTGAGGTTGTTAGAGGGTGGTTTGGGTTCTGAGGGCGGTGGAGAGGATTGTTCGTTGGAACTGTTTTCGAAGCTGTTATGTATGTCGGCAATTTTGTTGTAGAAGAAGGAGGATAATGAATCGCAGAGGTCTTGGGAGGGAGTGATGTCGTTTGAGGCTGCGTTGGGGTTGGTGAATTCTTTAACGATGTTGAAAAGTTCCTTGCTGTTATGGGGATTGTTGTAGAGTCGATTCTTGAATGCTGATTTCTTGGTGGATCGAATCAGCTGGTGGTGTTTGCGGGTGGCTGCCTTGAAGGTGGTCATGTTGTCGGTGGTTGGGTTTTTTCTCCATGTTTTCATCGAGGGTACGGCATAGCTTTTTGGATTTCTTAAGGTCATCATTGAACCAGGGGGCCTTTTTGCTGTCTTGTCTGGTGTGATGGTATTTTAAGGGGGCTAATTCGTCAGCGCTGTGAGTGATCCATTGTTTGAATTTGATGGCAGCTTGGTTTGGGTCCGATGAGAGGGCGGGTGGGTTTTGGTTGAGCGATGTGAGGAGTTGGTCGGTGGTGATTTTGTTCCATTTTCTTCGGGGAATAGTTTGTGGGGGGTTGTGGGTCGAGGTGGTTTTGTAGCTGAAGTGAACACAACTGAGGTCCGTCCAATGGAGAGCTGTGGTGCGATCGAAGGAGATGTGTTTGCTGGAGGTGAAGATTGGGTCGAGCGTATGTCCGGCTACATGGGTGGGGGTGTCAACAAGTTGTTTGAGGCCGAGATTGGCCAGGTTGTCAAGTAGGGTGGTGGTGTTGCTGTCGTTTTTCTGTTCCAGGTGGAAGTTGAGGTCTCCTAGTAGAATGTAGTTCTCGGAGGCGAGGGCATGTGGACTGATGAAGTCAGTGATGTCTTCGCTGAATTGTTTACGGGTTCCTGGAGGCCTGTAGATGAGGGTGCCTCTGAGTGTGGTCCTGGGGTCGGTGTGGATCTGGAAGTGGAGGTGTTTGGTGGTTGTAAGGTTGTCGTCGGAGCTGGTCGTGATTTTGATGGTGTTCTTATGGACGATGGCGATGCCACCTCCTGTTTTGACGGTGCGTTCTTTTCGGATGATCTTGTAACTGTCCGGGATGGCTATGGCGATGTCGGGTGTTGATGATGCGTTCATCCATGTTTCAGTAAGGAAGGCGACGTCCGGTGATGTAGTGTCGAGTAGATCCCAGAGTTCGGTGGCGTGTCTGTGGACCGAGCGGGTGTTCAGCAGGATGCACTTCAGGTGGTTAGAGTTGGAGCTGTGTTTGGGGTTAGTGGATGTGGCATTGGTCTTGATGCTGGTAAATTTGCAGCAGTGGCAGGCGAAGGGTCCGTGGGTGTGTCCTGGGGCAGCTACACAGCATACAGGTGTGCGTCCGGGGTTATGAGCTTGGAGGGTAGCGGCGTCATTCGTTATGCGGGAGGAGTGCGGTTTGCGGGGACCAGGGGGTCTGGCGCTGGGCACGGTCCATGCGTGGACGGGCATAGACGGGCTTACCTTTGGTGTACCTTCGGCGCGCATGGGGCGCGTCCGCTGCGCGTGAACGCTGCACGCAAAAGCATTTGTCATATATGGAAAGCGGAGGGGGAGGGGCGAGGGAGGGTCAGCTGGGAGGCGGAGTGGGCTGTGGAGGACGGGCTCTGAGGCAACAACTATTAAGATGGCGGCCAGAAACGAAACTAGAGGTAGGCTGGGTCACAAATGGTGAACAAAGGCTGAGACAGTGTGTCTTGCTAGCGCGACGATAATCTGCACAAAAACAGGCAATGCAGCATACACAATACAGCACAAATATCGCAACAGTTTATGCAAGCGCGAGTCAAAGCGCCGTGTAATATAATCACAAAGCGCTATAAATGTTATTCTAAGTCTACAGTGGCACTCGCACTATAGCGCTATGCTATTAGGAGGCAGCAGTATTAATGCGATAGTAGGAAGCACAGGAGCGCGGTCAACGATACCAGGCAGAAGCTGTGGTGAAGGGAGCGACCCTTCTGAAAGCGCCAGGGTGGTCACAGCGCTTACGGGTATGGGAGCGGGCTGTGCAGTTCGTGGGAGGGAGGGTCATCTGGGAGGCGGGGCGGGCTGTGGAGGACGGGCTCTGAGGCAACAACAATTAAGATGGCGGCCAGAAACGAAACTAGAGGTAGGCTGGGTCACAAATGGTCAACAAAGGCTGAGACAGTGTGTCTTTCTAGCGCGACGATAATCTGCACAAAAACAGGCAATGCAGCATACACAATACAGCACAAATATCGCAACAGTTTATGCAAACGCGAGTCAAAGCGCAGTGTAATATAATCACAAAGCGCTATAAATGTTATTCTAAGTCTACAGTGGCACTCACACTATAGCGCTATGCTATTAGGAGGCAGCAGTATTAATGCGATAGTAGGAAGCACAGGAGCGCGGTCAACGATACCAGGCAGGAGCTGTGGTGAAGGGAGCGACCGCTTCTGAAAGCGCCAGGGTGGTCAATATGAAACATCCGGTTTCAATTTCAGAAAAAGAGGATTATTAATTGAAGAAACAAAGCATTCAATTCCACCCTGATATTCCAGTTAGGCCACGATTTCACTCACGGATGCTTTTGCATCAAGCCTAATTGGATATTGTGGTTGGGGTTGTGGCATTGATTGCAAAGGAATTTCATGTGCCGGCGAATCCTTATCCCAACCCACTTGATTGTGATACACAGCCGGGTCAAGCGCTAACGGCCACTATGAAGGGTAAGCTAGTTTAGCCTCCTCCGAGACATAATTGACAAAAGCTAGGGAGAATAACATCCTCCTCTTTAGAGGAAGCCAGAACAAACGGGGGAGGCCAATCAACTTTTGCCAACAAAATATCATAGGAAGAAGTAAGAGTGCCCTAAAAGACTGCCTTAATCATGCATTCAATATCCCCTTCAATGCGGAAGCCTATGTCATTAAGCCTATTGAGGGAGCAACTTGTGTATCAACTATATCCTCTGTAATGAATGTCAGTTGCTTTCGCCTCCAGATACTGGTAGAGTGCCTCCCGCACTATGGTAACTTCTGCCGCACCGTATTACCACCCGTCTCCAATCTAGGAGCAGGATTCTCAGCGTCTGAGGCATACTTTGCAGTCAAAGCAGCAACTTTTTTCTTCTGAAACGGGCACAATATTGAAGTGGTCCCTCCTGTTTGGCTTTTACATCAAACTGGTGCTGCGGGTCACATTGCGGTTGCGCAGACTCGCCTTCTCTGCGATCCTGTCCACCTCCCCCACCGAACTGTCGATCTGACAATTCCTGAAAGGAATGAGGGGAATGAGGATCAGGAACCTGAAACCTTGGGGGGATTTAATTTTAGAGCGGTCACGCAAATCATATCTACGGTCAGAAGCGTCAGGTGGTGGCGAACCAGCACAAGAACCAGGCTTCTGCTTTTGCTTCCACTGATTTTTTTTCCAAGTTTTTTTGGGAAAGACCGGACTACCCTCCTTTTCCAGAGGGTGCTTATTCTGTACCTGCGTATATATTTTTACTCCCAAAGTATTGCGACCTAATGATGTATACACATCCGCAGTAATAATCAGTAACTGCTGCTGCTGATCAACGTCCGCCACCGCCGAAAGGCGTTGACGCTCTTGCAAGCTAACTGCCTCACCTTTGACATTGGCCAGAATCATATCGGAGACAATAGGGAACATGCCCACTAATCTCATCTCTAACTCCAGACCTGGACAAGTATTGTGTTCATCCTGAATGTTCTTCAGAAGGCTCGGAAGAACGCACATGGAGCACAGCGTATACACTGAAGCAAACACCATCCCCCAGGTGGTGCAATCAGCTAAAGTGGGAGGATACCACTCGGTAAACTCATCGCAAGGATCCTGTTTTTCTCAACAAAAGTAGTATCTGGAAAAACAGCTTTGAGCTGCTCAAATTTCTCAGACAGACATCATCTCTATTCAGAGGATGCATGCCCATCACTGAATTAATCAATATAGGACTAATAACAAGGCCACCACCATTGTCTAGGTGGTTGTGGTGCGGCTCAAGCTGGAACCATTTGAATATTACATTACATAAATTGTATGACACTTCTGTGTATATGAATCAGTGAAATATGTAACTGACACAACTGTGGAACATTAAGGTAATTTGGATGTGGTGTAAAACCAGCCTGGGCAATGTGACCCCATCGACTGATAAGGGGCCTAAACAGACCACAGAAACAGGGTGAGGAAGGGCACCATTAAACCAAATGGTATGCTCCCAGGCTGTCAACGGAACTTCAAGTAATCGATAAGGACGATAATTCCTCTGAACCACAGCCACTGTATATTCATGAAACAAATTATCATTCTCATATGCTGTGGGAAATGTAACCCGAGTAGAAAACTTTGAAGTGGTAAGCTGCATCCGCCTCGACAACAAAGATAATATCAGCTCCCATATTAGGGACTCCATGTTGAGTCAGATGGGCGGTGACCACAGTGCCGTTATGAGCTGCAACAGCGACTGCCATAACAACAACCAAAAAGGATAAATGAGTAGCAGGGTAGCGCAAAACCGGCTCAGAAAGAAAAACAAAACCTTTTAAATTCCAAGCTTGAAAAACCTATACAACACCAATATAGGAGGCTAAGCCCTCACAACACGATTGTCTCTACAAACGAATGTGAGGGGATTGTGGACAAGCACAAGCGCTACTCAGAGGTCTTGTGAATAAGAAACAGACCAAACGTTGGTGGTGCCATGTTGTAGGTATTCTGAACAATCACAGAACAATTCACAGGATTATGGGATCTTAGTGTATAGGGACTGTGTCTTCATACCACCTTAGTACCCATGAAGACCGACTAGCTATAGTGTCTCTCTTACTCTCCTACTCACTTATGGAGAAACAAATCATTAGACACCCCAGAACACAACACTCCCAGATCTCTCAGGAATCACTGTAACAAGGAAAACCCTTTCGCTTGCACTCTTGTACTTGTCCACAAAAAGATCTCACAGAGACACTGATTAGTTTAAAATATTTATTTTAAATAACGTGCCTTAACATGCAACATCCCAGGAACATGCAGAGATTGAACACAGCGATGAGTTCTCATGTGAAAGCAAACATTGAAAGTATTGCAAAAAAAAAGACGTGTGGTAACGTGTGCAAAAGCAGCAGGCAAGCTGCAGCTTGCTTATGCTATATTAGTGAAATACGGCATTGTTCCTATGTGCCACCTGACAAAAGTTGCTATCTTGTTGCACATAATTTGATCGAGCATCAAAGTATTAGGGGTATCCTAACAAGAAAGTGTTTTAACTGTATTGAATAGCTCCTTACCAGAGTTTTTGCCTAAAATTATTTTATCTGTGAAATATTTATTTTTATTCTGTATAATGAACTGCTTGTAATCCAATTCGTAAGCATATAATAATTTTCTCTCCACGACCCTCCTTGGTGCCTGCACCTTTGCTTAGAAATTCTCAGGTCCGTTGAAAACCAGGGGGCAGTGGGTTTGTTTCTATGTTGTCGAGGAGTTTTTAGGGGAACTGTTGAAGATACCACTGCATTAATCCAGTCCTTGTCAATAGAAGAGGTTGCAGTAGGATCCTTAACTAGAGTAGGCTGAGAATCAGCCTGAATCTCAATAACATTTGTAGTGTTAATATTTTTCCAGACTGCTGAGTAGTATTGTCTGTAGTGACTTATGTTGAAAGTTTTAGTGTAAAAACCATAGTTTTATGATCGATCCAGGTCAGTGGTATGATACATTTAACCTTTAACTTATTGTTGTAAAAAAATGCCATCTAATGTGTGGCCTGTTGTATAAATGTCTTTTTCGACCAGCTAATCAAAAGAGTGTAAGTTAACCATCAATTGCTCTGCATCTGTATTATTTAAGTCCTTCAAATGAAATTTTAAATTACCTAACATTGTGTAATTGGAAAACTGTATGCAGAGATCAATAGATTCATTTAGTGCAAGTAGGAGTTTAATTATAGGGCCTGGCGGGCAAAAATTAAGATGACAATTTAACTTTTCATTATTACTGAAATAACATTTAAAAAGAAATGCCTCACAGTCTAGTTAGGATGCTTCCTCATATGTGATTTTTAAGTGGTCTCAGTAAATAATTGTGATCCCACCACTGCATTTCTTTTTTTGCGGTCTACTCTAAAAGAAGTGAAACCCTTGGGTATCGCGACTACCAAATCGGTTGCAGGTCTGGTCTGCCCAAGTTTCAGTTATAAACACTATGGGCCAGATGTAGGAACCCTAATACCGGTTGGTAACTGGCAAAATTACCAAATTTTGGCCGTTATCGACCGGTATTAGGCATTTGGGATGTAGGTGGCTACATTTCAGATTCAGTAATTTACCAAATCGGTATTTAAGAATTCGGTAAATTACCGAATTCAAAAAAAACGATTCGGTAAATTACCAAATCTGAAATGTAGGAAGCACTCAAGTGAGTGCTTTTCACCTGTAAGGATTCATTTTTTACCACCAAATATAAGTTGGTAGTAAATTATGAAAAGCCTAAAAAAAAAAATTTTTTTGCATTTAATAACAGTGCCATGTGGCAGACTTACATGCCCTGAGGGCATGTATGTGTGCCACATGTGCACCCATACACAATTCAGGGGTGCAACAGGGTGTCAAAGTGACACCCTGCCACCCTTCAATGTTTCCCCCCTTTTACCGAATCGGCATTTACCGATTCAGTAATTCCCATTCATTGCTATGGGCCTTAATGCCCATAGGAATGAATGGGGAATACTGAATCGGTAAATACTGATTTAGTATTTACCAAATTTTACAGATTCAGTAAAATTTACCGATTGGACACCTACATAGCATTTACCGATTCTAAAATACCGAATCCGTGTAATTCGGTATTTTAGAATCGGTAAATGCTGATTATCTACATCTGGCCCTATATCCAGTGCGTGATTATTAAAAATTGTATTGAACTTATATTAATGCTTAATGAGCAAGCTGCATTTTACAGAATGCATAGCAGTTTGTCTGCACCTTCTGAACTTGCAATAGATGTAGCTTGAAGGGTAGGTCATGTAGGTATGCTAGGTGTTACTGGTGGAGGTGGAAAGTCTGTTTTGCATACAAAAAACTGTATTCTCAAGAAGGTGTGATAACCGTCGCAAAAGCTACTTAACTCATGTTCCAACATTGCAGTCCATCGCAGGAAAATTACGCTGTGATAACGAAGCATTCTCAAAACAGCAGCACCATGCGATATACTCCAGATAATTCGTCAACTGACCACGTTCAAAGCAACGCCACGCCGCAAAAATGCAAAACGCGAATGCAAAAAAAGCTGCAATGAGGCCAATCGTGGTACAAAAGTCTGCGAAAACCAGCTACAGGCCTGCAATTCATACGCGTCAGGTGGGAAAAATCACCATAAAAGTAGACAAAACCTGACAAACAAATGCCAAACAATAGCAAAGCACAATGGATGTTGCTGCAGCAAGTACGGAGGAGAACCAGAACTGCACATGCCCCCTGGAGGACCTGCCTGGGACCTTGGGGTCAGGGAAGGCCAAGAAGAGAAGGAATAAGTGATTCAGTCTGCAGGAAAACAGGATACTGATAACGGAGGTGGTCGAACACCATCAACAACTTTTCGTCACCTCCACTGTGTAATTGGCAACCAAAAATGGACTATGGCAGTCGTTTCGTTTCAGAACTTTATTCGATTATTGCACAATAATCATAAATTCATACAAAGGATACATAAAATACATACATACATACTTCTCAATACGTTCTGATACAAATGTACTACCAATTTTTAAAAGAATGAGTAAAAAGAAGAGGAAAAACACTTGATTAATTAGTTAAAAGACCATACTCTTCCTAGCAGCCATTGACTTTAAGATAAACGTAGCTGTAAAAAAGCAAATATCAGGATCCTCTAGGGAGAATAACAAACTCATTGCAGATTTTATCATAATAACAGCCTTTTTTTAAAATAAAGGTTTCAGATATGCGATGCGAAAGGGTAAAAAAAGATCACAAATCAGTAAAAAATCTGTGGTACTCTGTTTAGTAACACTGTCACAAGGTCAAGGTGCGGAGGGATGATATTTCATTCATGGAAAGGCCACCAAATGGTGGACAATTCCCAAACGTAATCTGGTTAGAACAAACCGATGGGATGGCCTAGTAACTATTCTCAGGTAGTTTTGAGAACCAGACACATGTATCTTGGAATAATAAAATTGTGCAGTCGTTAACAGCATATTATCATTTCTTCGCGCTTTCGCTTTCTTATCCATGTAACTACTCTTTAGCTTTTTCTTGGGGACATCAGATAGGCATTCAGGATCTGCCTAGACATCTAAATTAAATGCATCCTTATCTGTTTTTCTTGCATAATCAATCCAAGGGATCATTAGACATTTATCTAGGCGGAGACAGTCGCTAATAATGCTCCTAGTGAAACCAGTTTCTTCTTTAGACCAAATTGCTTTCCACACCAACAAAGGTCTTAAACTTATCAGATCAGATAAATACTCCAGCCCCAATTCCATATGCGTTATCTCAGTTGAGGCTGATTTTGGTAGGCATAACAATTTTTTGATAAAACAGTTCTCCTCTAGCTGTAGGTCCACATGGCGAAAATGCCCCCAGACACCGGATCCATATAAGGCAATTGAAGCACATCTGCACCTATAAATATGCAGCATGTCAAGGATGCGGCGGTCCCCAAGTTTGGTTGCAAATTTAAAAACACCATGGATACTTCTAGACATTTTAGCTTTAACATTTGTTACCTCCTGAAACTACATACCATTACAATTAAACGTTATACCCAAATAGCAGAAATTTTTCACTATATCAATTTTCTTATCATCTATATTAAAGGGTTTTGTCTTCCTCATTTTCTTTCCGCATTGCATAATAAAAGTTTTTGCAGTGTTAATTTTCAACTTCCTGCCCTTGATGAATCCCGAAAATCTATCCATTAGCCTCTGCAAGCCGAGTGGAGTTCTGAATATAAGCACCGAATCATCGGCATAAAGCAGAAGGGGGTGGCCAGGCCATCCACTTGAGGGGCATCAGATTTAACCTCCTTAAGCTCACTATCAATAGCATTAATAAAAAGAGAAAAAAGGAGTGGGGCGAGAACGCACCCCTGTCTAATGCCCAGGTTTATCTTAATGATGTCCGTGCATTCTCCTTCTAGTCCATATCTTATACGGGCAGATAACTTTGTATACAATCTTGCCAAAAAATAGATAATCCCAGCTGGAGCGCCTTGTTCCAATAGGGTAGGCCATAGCAGCGCGTGATCGACAAGATCAAACGCGCTGCTAAGGTCCGCAAAGCAGAGAAAAAAGTGATCCCTGCTTTGCGCGGGTATAATTCCCTATTAAAAGATCTAAAATAATGCACTGTTCTATTGTTCCTAAACCTTTTCGGACTATGGCAGTCAATTGTGGACAAGGTGAATGGAGTGGGAGTGCTGAAGAGGACAATGGAAGAGGTCAAGAGGCGCTGGAATGACGTCAAGTGCAAAACCAAGTTGAAACTCGCCAACAACCAGAAGGCAGCAAAGCGGGCTGGAGGTGGGAGTCTTGCGCCCCTGGAGTAGCTAGAAGATATGGAGGAAATGGTGTCCACGGTCATCAGTAGGGAGACGGTGGCTGGAGTCAGGGGACCGGACACTGCTCAACATGACCAGACACAACAGCACCAGGGTGAGTAATGACCAGGGACTGGGGGGACGGGTGGAGATGGGCACAATGGCACACATGCACGATTGAGCTGAGCACATCTGTGGACAAACCATGCCCCAGCCCCCAACTCCCACCAAAAGACCAATGTACCCTAGTATGCAACATCTCAGCACTGTATAAGCACAGAAGTCAAAGGCACATCATGGGAAAGGGATAAGGGGCAGCAAAATCAGAGCTGCAGGGGCCACTCCACCAAAATGCAGCACACACACATTGCATGCAGAGCACATCAACTCTGACAACAATGTGGCACAAACCTCAACTAGTCCACAACTGAACACAGGACACAACTGCTGCAGACTGTGTGTAGACACTGGCCAATCACAAGTGGCATTGCAGGGAAATGTGAGTTGATAATGTACAAGTACAGACACACACACACATCTGTTGTCAAAATGTCTACTGTCCCACATCAAATAGGCAGCTCTTTCCAAACTGCCACGATATACACAGTCATGCAGTCTGTATGAAAAAATGTACAATGCGATAACAAACATATGAACACAATGTTAAACTGTATCTCCCCTTGACATTGCAGAGGGACAAGCAACACCTCCTGCAGAGCAGTCCAAACCTCTCTTCTCTGATGAAAATGAGGACCACCACAGATTCTACTCCGACACCTTCCAAAAGTTCATTGACAGTCTCCACAGCCCACCTCCAGAAGCAGGGCAGCCCAGCTGCAATGAGGACACCCCACCCCCTGCAAAGACCACACAGCAGGCAGCACCCACTACGATGGCTGCCTCCCAGGACCCCCACGAAAAACACATGGCCTTCCAACGCTGTGTGTTTGGTGGGCCAGGAGCAGCTGGCTGAGCAGGTGTGGGTGGGCTTTGACCGCATGGCAGACATACGTGGGTGTCTAAGTCCCATCAAGGACCACTCACAGTCCCTAACGGACACCCACCGTCTGCTCCATGCTCTCCAATGGACCATGGCTGACAACACTGGAGCTCTTACTCAGAGACTAGAACAACTGTCCAGTCAGAGTTGCTCTAGCGATGTCACACAGGAGTTGGGAAACATGTGGAGGTTAATGGAGACCATAGAGCCGACCAATGCGGATTGAGCGGTTGCCACGGCTGCCCACCAGCAAGTGGTAGCTGGATTCCTCAATGACCTCAATCAATCAATCAATCAGTCAGAGTACTTGTAGAGCGGGCTACCTACACGTGAGGGTCTCAAGGCGCTGAGGGGAGGGGGGTGCTGCTATTGCTCGAAGAGCCAGGTCTTGAGGAGTCTTCTGAAGGCGAGTAGGTCTGGGGTCTGCCGTATGTGGGTAGGGAGGGTGTTCCAGGTTATGGCAGCGGGGTAGGAGAAGGATCTGCCACCGGAGGTCATTCGTTGGATGCGGAGGACAGCGGCGAGGGTGAGGTTGGTGGAGCGGAGCTGGCGGGTAGGGGTGTAGAAGCTGAGTCTGATGTTAAAGTAGGCTGGTCCGGTGTTGTGGAGTGCTTTGTGTGCGTGGGTGAGGAGCTTGAAGGTGATCGTCTTGTCGACGGGGAGCCAGCATAGGTCTCTCAGGTGGGAGGTGATGTGGCTGTGGCGGGGGATGTTGACAATCGGTTGGGTGGAGGCGTTTTGGATGCGTTGTAGTCGTCGTAAGTGTTCGGATGGGATTCCTGCGTAGAGTGCGTTGCCATAGTCCAGTCTGCTGCTGACGAGGGCCTGTGCCACTGTTCTTCTTGTTATGGTCAGGATCCACTTGAAGATCCTGCGGAGCATGCAGAGGGTGCTGTATCAGGAGGAGGAGATGGCGTTGACCTGCTTAGCCCCGGAGAGGGATGAGTCAAGGATGAATCATAGGTTGCGTGCATGGTCGGTGGGTGTTGGTGCTGTTCCAAGTGTGGTCGGCCACCAGGAGTCGTCCCAGGCTGAGGAGGTGGGTCCAAGGATGAGGACCTCCATCTTGTCCGAGTTCAGCTTCAGATGGTTGCTCCTCATCCAGTCAGCGACAGCCTTCATTCCCTCGTGGAGGTTGGCTTTGGCGGTGTATGGGTCCTTGGTGAGGGAGAGGGTGAGCTGGGTATGATGTTGAGGTCGTGCTGGCGGGCCACTTGTGCGAGGGGGGCCATGTAGACGTTGAACAGCGTTGGGCTGTGGGATGAGCTCTGGGGGACACCGCAGATGACGTTGGTCGTTTCAGAACGGGAAGGTGTGAAGCGGACGCTCTGGGTTCTGCCGGAGAGGAAGGAAGTGGTCCAGTCAAGGGCCTTCTCTTGGATTCCGGCTTCTAGGAGGCATGTCTTTGGAGTGCAATGGCAGACCGTGTCGAAGGCACCCGATAGTTCCAGGAGGATGAGGGCTGATGCTTCGCCGTTATCTAGTTGGTGCCTGATGTCGTCAGTGGCAGCGATGAGGGCTGTCTCTGTGCTGTGGTTTCTTCTGAATACAGACTGGAACGGGTCCAAGATGTTCTCTTCCAGGTGGCGGGCCAATTGCCTGTTGATGATTTTCTCGATGAACTTTGCCGGAACCAGGATCAGAGAGATGGCCCAGAAGTTACTGTGGTCCTTGGGGTCCGCCTTGGGCTTCTTGAGGAGGGTGTTGATTTCGGCGTGCTTCCAGCTTTCCGGGAATGTCGCTGTTTCGAAGGAGATGTTGATGACTTTCCGTAGTTGGGGTGTGATGGCTGCGTCTGTTTTGTTGAATACGTGGTGTGGGCATGGGTCTGACGGAGATCCTGAGTGGATGGAGTTTATGACCTTGCGTGTCTCGTCGTCATTGACATTGGACCAGGAGGTCAGGCGGATGGCGCTGGTGGTGTTCACAGGGGAGGTGGAGTCTGGCATAGTCAGGGCGGTTGTGGTGTTGAAGCTGTCATAGATGTCAGCGATCTTGCTGTGGAAGAAGATGGCTAGTGATTCGCACAGTTCTTGTGAGGGTGGGATATCGTTGGCATTGGCGCTGGGTTGGAGAGTTCCTTTACGATGCTGAAGAGCTCTTTGCTGTCGTGTGCATTGTTTTCCAAGTGGTCTTTGAAGGAGGATCTCTTGGCTAATCTGATGAGGTAGTGATATCTGCGGGTGGCGTCCTTGTGGGCTGCGAGATTGTCCGGTGTGCGTTCGTGGAGCCATATTTTCTCCAGTTTCCGGCATGTGCGTTTGGAGGTCTGGAGCTTGTCGGTGAACCAGGTGGCTTTCTTGCTGGCATGGCTGTTGGAGGGTTTCTTGAGTGGGGCGAGGGTGTTGGCGCAGTTGTCGATCCACTGTCTGAGGTTGCGGGCTGCCGCGTCTGGGTTGGTGGGGTCGTGGATGGGTTCTGGGCGAAGGCAGTGATCAGCCGGTTTTCGGTGACTTTTGTCCAGCAGCGGCGAGGCAGCTGTTGTGTGCGGTGGTGCGTGGCTTGTTTCTTGAAGATGAAATGAATGCAGCAGTGGTTGGTCCAGTGGAGTTCGGTGGTGTGGTCGAAGGCAACGTGGGTGCCTGTGGAGAAGACGGGATCCAGCGTTTGGCCGGCGACGTGGGCGGGTGCGGTGACAAGTTGTTTGAGGCCGACGTTGGCCAGGTTGTCTATCAGGGTGGCGGAGTTGGTGTCATTGTTGTTCTCAAGGTGGAAGTTCAGGTCCCCGAGGAGGATGTAGTCCATGGAGGCGAGTGCGTGGGTGCTGGCAAGGTCGGCGATGGAGTCGCTGAACTGAGCCTGGGGTCCGGAGGGTCTGTAGATGAGTGTTCCTCTGAGGGTGGTGTTGGGATCAGTGTGGATCCGGAAGTGCAGGTGTTGAGGGTGTCGTCTGCGTGGGTGGAAACCTTGAGGGTGGACTTGTGGACGATGCCTATTCCTCCTCCGGTTCCTTTGTTGCGATTCCTGCGGGTGATTTTGTAGCCGTCTTGATGGCTATGGCGATGTCGGGTACCGAGGAGTCATTCCACCAGGTCTCGGTCAGGAAGGCAACGTCTGGGGTGGAGGTGTCGAGCAGATCCCAGAGCTTGACAGCCTGTTTGTGTGCAGAGGGGGTGTTGAGGAGTATGCAGCGGAGTTGGTTGGGTCCAGTCCTTGGAGGTTTGGTGGTTCTGTCGCAGGTGAAGCTGCAGGTGCCATTATTAATAATAGGTTAGCCCCTAACGTCAATCCGGACCTGGGTGCAATACTGGAATGAAAACAATGGTCCGTGACCAGAATTTATAACAGTAATGATTTACTTTGCAAAGCGCATTGCAAATGAAATAATAAATAATATATACAAGATAATGATGCATGTACAGAGTCCCTATTTCTCCATCAATTCAATGAACCACACACAAGAAAACAAGCGCCACAATGTATAATAAATTGCATGTTATTTATTATCAAGCCAATCAATTGGTATTGTAATGACTTTAGGTTGCGCGCAAGGAGAAGGGGTGAAAGGATAGGATACTGGTGTTGGGTAGTGAGATAGTGAATCAAAGATTAAGAAAAAGACAATTCAACAATTTTACAATACTGATAACAGAGATCAGTTATAGCAAGCCTGTCCATAGAAGATTTACATGTAACTGTAAATTATCGGTCTGCATTTAATGCAATTTCAATGAAATGGTGAGGTAAGTAGGTACAGGTCTTGATCAAGGAAGAGCGTCGACGTTTCGACTCGACTATGCAATGCGGAAATTAGAACCTTTGCTGCAAGTCTTCATCAGGACAGTGTGTTAGCAACCTAATCCTGCTGCCAAGCCTGGCTGAACAGGTAAATCCTCAGTGTAACAAAAGGCCCAATGTTGCCTAGGTACGGTTAATCCGGTGTACAATTCACCAGGAGTGTGTATCATCAATACAGCGTATTATCAGCATGTGCCTCTTATCTTAGTTGAAGACTTCAGCGTGAATTTCTGCTGCTCTCAATGGATGCGGTACACTGGATTAACCGTACGGCAACCTTGGGCCTTTTGTTACACTGAGGATTTACCTGTTCAGCCAGGCTTGGCGGCAGGATTAGGTTGCTAAAACACTGTCCTGATGAAGACTCGCAGCAAAGGTTCCAATTTCCGCATTGCATAGTCGAGTCGAGCCTTTGTTATATGAAGGACACAGTACCATACATCTCCGCCATATGGGAGGTTTCAGCTTGGTTCTGTCCTCTGCATCATCATCTTCCACTGTCCACCGATGCACTCTGCGACACTCACCTTGGACCTCGCAATGGACTGCCATATACTGTTTTATCGCCAATGACACAGCAGTCAGACTGCGGACTGAACTCTTCCTCGTCCTTTGGACTTGTCATTCCCTGAAGGACTCTGGCTGACCCTCCATGGGCCAACATTGTCATGTGAAGTTTGCTTGAACCTGTACTGCTCCAGATGCAACACTCCACTGAATGTGCATTAAACATTCCGAATTACACAGATGTGTAATGTCTATTGTCTTTCAAGTGTGGTAGTATGGATGAATGTAGGGTCAGTGAATTCCTCTTATGTCCTGAGCCAGCGGACAGGGGGGCCTACCATCATGTGGCATGGCCTTGCTGGTCAAAGAGTTAGTGACACCTCAAGGGCTGAGCAGGTGTGCAGTCTGTGATGATGAGCATATAACAGGGGGATGATTCACTTAAGGAGATCAGAGGCTGGAATCTAAAGCACAATGTTTCATCAATAATAATACCTCTAACACCATGAATAACACTCTTTCTTTTCAACCACAAAAGTCCCTTTTATTGACTTTGGGCTTTTAAGCAGATCATTTATCTATTATCTTTTTTTATATATTGGTATTCACCTTCATTTTAAAACGTTTTTCTAGTCAACTCTCCTTGTTTTATATCATACATTACATTTAAGCAACAAAAATTAACATGCAACATCTATATACAAAAAACATTAAATTGACACCATATATACATTTCCAATTGAAACATGATTTCATTCCAAATAAGTAGAAAAAAGGGGGGATTCCTAATACATCATTGTACACATTGTCAATGCTTGATTATCTCAGATAGAAGTGGTTTTCTCCTCTCTGTCCTACTGCTACTATAGAAATTCTCTGACTGGGGTCAGATCTTATTTTTTCCTCAGTTTTGGCTATTATTCAGGTCCTATATAGGGTCGGGAGTCTATTTTTGAGCATTTATACTCCATGGGGGAATTATTCCTATCGGCTGTTCGTTCCCATGGGGGGGAATCTAAAGAGCAAAAGTCCTCCAAACCACTATTTGTTGCCAACGTGTTTCGACCTTCTTGTTGTCGGACCAGTTGATATTTTCATATGCGGTTTTCGTCAGGGCTGTGAGTTTTTGGGGTAGGACATCATACTACACCGTCCATTGTGGGCAGTTCTGCCACCTCTGTTCTGGATCTTTCTGCTGTATTTTTCTTCTTTCTTACTTAGTTTAGGGAAACAACACCATTTCCTGCTGTTCTTTCAGTGCATCGCCGTTTCTTCATTCCGCGTTTCTTTCCGGAAGTCGGAGCGTCTGACGAAGACCGGGTAGTCCTAGGTAGTGCCTTATTGGTTCCGTAATCACACAGGCAGTACTCATGGTGTTATAAAGTGATAAACGCATAGAACCCTTGCAGTTGTATAATTACGCAGGCTTCATTTATGTAATAGTATGTTGGTTTATATTTGGTAGGTGCACTGCAAAATTACAAATGTTTTCCATCATAACCTCCTATAAACAGATGATTTTCACAATAAACTACAGACAAGAAGTGTTGTCATAAAAAGAAGACCTATTCACTCACTTATTTATTGGAACAAAACCTTTATTAAAACAACACAAATAAATGGAAATGCAGGTTTATTAGAACAAACAACAGTATAACATGAAATACGTGAGTGGGACTCCTCCGGAAGCAGCATGTAGTGCCCTAAAAGCCAACGCCATGTGTCAGTAGGGCAGCACTGCCCGCTTGCTCAGGCCTACAGTACAGTCCAGCTGGTCCTTAAAATGAGACAGAGATGAGACTGAATCAGGTCAGTGATCACATTATTACGCACAGCAACATCGCTTGTTTGCACATGTACACCCAGGCTGATGCACCCCACTCCTCCCGCAGCCCTGCTCTCTACACGTGACTGTAGGGTAGCACTGCCCGCTGGCTCAGGCCTACTGTACAGTCCAGCAGGTCGTTAAAATGAGACAGAGATGTGATTGCATGAGGTCAGAGAGCACATCATTACGGATGGCCACATTGCTTGTTCGCACCTGCGCACCCAGGCTGATGCACCAAACCCCTCCAGCAGTACGCCAGAGATTGGATTATTAGCTACGGGAACATCGCTTGCCTGCACCTGTGCACTGTGCTCAATTGTAGGTCCTGCGCACAGAGGCCTCACTGCTCACCTGCCACCATCAGTGTGTCCAACGACCTGCCGGTGCAAGCTCTGAGTCAGGGTTACTTTTGTAGGGTGGGAGAGCAGGTATCCGGTCGGTGACGGTGTCTTGATACCACGATGGAAGGCGTCAGAATGCCCCGGGCATCATTACGGGGTGAGCACTGGCTCCGCTCATTTTGGGTCAATTAATTCAGTGTCTGAAAAGGGAGAAATAATTTAATGGTGGAAACGTGTGGAGGTAAATGAAGGTTTATTTCAAGCTTAATAGAAAACACCAGTTGAGTGCATCCTTCGTTTTTGAAGTATGATTTACCAACTGTTAGTGGTAATCGTGGTACAAAGAGGAGTTGTAGTGCATGAGAATACACAAGGTTAAATAATAATATGTTATACCAACGTTCACCTTCAAAGGAACAGAGCGCATGCTAGATGCCTAATGTGCACGTGTAATGCAGTGGCGGAAACCCGTGTGTATGTACACTTAGTAATGAGCTCACTACAGTGTCCTAAAATCCAATGCCACGTGTCTGTAGGGCAGCGCTGCCCGCTGGCTGAGGCCTATAGTGCGGTCCAGCAGGTTCTTAAAATGAGAGAGACATGTGACTGAATGAGGTCAGAGATCACATTATTACGCACAGCAACATCGCTTGTTCGCACCTGCGCACTCAGGCTGATACAGCACACCCCTCCCACAGTAACCAAGCTCAATTGGAGCCGCTGTGCACCCAGGCCCCACTTCTCAACTGCTGTCATTGTTGTTTGTGCAAACACTACGGGTAGCAGAGTTCACAATTCAGTTACAGTGTTGATTGCAGGATGGTGTACACCTCATGGATCCCTTTCCAAACACAACGGGCAGTAGGGTTTATAATTTAGAGCCAGTGTTGATTGGCAAGATGGTGTACACCTCAAGGATCGCTTGTTTTTTTTTGCGCATTGTGCGAGGTGGATGCGGCCATATCACCTGAGGCAGTGTGGGAGAACAGGGACATGTGGCGTTGTTCGTATCCTATTTATACGTACGCAAAGTGGACTGGGCTTGTGTACACCAGGCCAGCGTAGGGGTGTGAATAATTGTTCCAGGGATCTAAGCATTGTTCAGTTCCTGATTGGCCCGGAAGTGTACTTAAGTGTGTTTCTTTTGCAGTTTTGACGTCACAGAATTCACAATTTACATTAATGTAGCATGTACCGGGAGGGCAGCAACTATTGCTAATGAGATGCTGTTCAAAATGGCCAACATCACATGTCGTTGTCAAGCTTGTGGATATGCGCAGACACGCATGTCAGTGGTGTGCGGTATTATTGAAAGTGTTGCTATTGTGAAGCGCACACATGTGAATGTGCTCGGATGGAGGGAGGATCAGCTGTGAGGCTACGTCATACACAGTGATAACGCTCATTACAGTTAAGCAATGTATGTCAAATGTGAATCTGAAAGTCTCACATATAACGCTCTATTATGTTGGTAAAGCCTGACAACAGAGTGTGCAGCAATACAAATCTACACATTACTGTTTACTATTTGTCACATGGGATCTAGGATGTGCACTCTGCCCGTGGCTGATTATACTTCTTAGAGCCACCAATACCCAGGCCGAAAGGCAGCACAATAATGTGCACAGAAACACACCAGGGGCATCGTGTAAAACACATTTGTTTTTTGATGTAACGTTTGAGAAGCATGTTCATCACACGTGGAAGGCTAATGTACAGACCATAAATGTTGATCAAGATGATCGTTGCATGTTGTGTGTAGTATAAGATATGTGTATACATCAAAAAACTTTTCAAAAAAGCTCTCCAAGCAGAAGGGGTGTGTCTCATCAAACGCTGTAGGGAGAATGACTAAAATGGGTGGGGTCGTTCAACTGTTACAATGGGAAATGTTATGAAGCTATCAAATGCGTTTTTAAGGTCACATGGCAATCGCCCACCGAGCTTATAAGGAGGCCGCACCGACGTGATTTTGAGAAAATATACTTATCATAATTTATGTTTATTACAGTCAGGAATATATAAATGTTTAAAATACTTTAGATTATCGCTTGCTCTCATATACTGTTTAAAAAGTAATTTAGATATACTTTTGAGACAAAAAAAAGGAGGGAATGGCGTACCCGGCGCGAGACCATACGTCTGTGACATAACAAAGGGCCTGGTGGCGTGCACTCGTTGCATACGCAACGCGCAGTGGGTGCGACCCCATACGTACATGACATAACACATGGCTTGGTACTGCGTCCCCGTCGGATACCAAAGTAGCAGCTGTGGTCGACTTCATGCGTATATGATGTTACCCAGGATGTGTTGCCACGAGCCCGTTGGATACGAAATGCGCATCATTTACAAGTTTAGCAATATGGTGGATCCAATTTGCTTGGTAATCAAGCGTGGTACGCTACCGGTATGGGAGTGCAGTTTTCTCCACAAAAAAAGATACATATTTTTGGGGGAAGATATCAAATATTACATAATTTTTAAAATAAAAAAAGAAGTATAATAGAGTTAAAAATATTTAGAAATATAAGAGAAAAAATAGGTTTTATAAACATTAAAATATGAAATTAACATTTAAAAAACCTTTGAAATTCACTGAAAAAACCATAGGTTTTACAGACGTTATAGTTAGGAATTAGCATTTAAAAAACCTTAGAAATTCACTAAAGAAAACATAGGTTTCATGAACGTTATGGTTCGTTGAACATTTGACTCATATAAAACTAGAAAAATTTGCCTGTTATAGTTAGTTGAGCTAACTATAACTTGCGCGCCCGCAATGCACAGGTGATGACGTCACATATTACATCACTCATGACATGGTCAGTGACATCACTGATTACATCTCAAATGACATCACTCATGACATCTCAAATGACAACACTGATGACATCAATGATGACATCATCCAAATGAAAAATTGATGCATATACTGATGCCCCAATATAAACTTTGATACACACACTCTAAATACAGACTACTGTTTTTGAAACCATACACACAAGAATGCAAGATACTACATACCACTCACTATCTCCTACGTTTATACACACATCCAGTCACTTATACATGCGGTTACTCATCAATACAGTACTGTAATATGAACTCATACACCTTTACATACAGTAACACTCTGCCACTCATCCATAGAGTTACTCACACACCTAGTCAGTGATGCAAAGAATCAATAACATACCAATTCACTCATGTATACAGTTATACACACCAACTCCGTTATTTATACATACACCACATCACCTATTTAACCAGATACTTACACATACTTTCTGCCTTATACAATCCCTGATACAAGCAGACACTTATTTATACACACACTCTTCAAATAACTTATGATCACGTATAGTCATTTATATATTCCAACACTCACATATACTGCCTTAAAACATATGTAGTTACTCACACATATACCAATGAGACATTCATTCACTCACCAACACAACCATACACACACTAACTCACCCATACAGCCCTTCAAGGTGCACTTTTGAATCCATACAACCAGTGAATCCTCTACTGAGACATTTATGCACAGAGTCACACACCCTCCCACCCACCCACACTGACACTCACGCACCCATACATATACTCAGACAACAAATCAAAAACCCATATAGATACTCATGTAGCTACTAACCAAACCATGCAGCCGCTTACACACCAACTGAGAGACTAATACAGACTTTCCCACAGATTAGTCACTAACCCATGCATTCAGTAAGACACGTTCAATTACTCACTTATACAGTCAGTCACGCACCTGCTAAATAATCCATTCAGGCACTTGTAAATCCACTCATTCTTCAATACACTTTGGCATAGATATATATGAAAAATATTTAAACTTTACAGAAATACACATTTACTGGATGGTGTCATCGGTGATGTCATCAGTGATGTCATTTGAGGTGTCATGAGTGATGTCACTGACCATGTCATGAGTGATGTAATAAGTGACATCATCACCATTGCACCAGTTTGGCTCACCGGTTAGAGCAGGCAGACCCTGAAGCAGAGATCAGACCTGGGACCAGGGTTCAATTCCCGACGGGGCAGGGTCTTGAGCTCAAATGTCCATGGACTCGATAATTCTCGCTTCGGTGCCTGACCTAATCATGGGGTCACACTCTGCAACTCTGGGCATTAAGCTTGCTTAATCTCCACAACGGCCCCCCGCAGCGGGATGCCTGGCTTTCACCTTGGGGATGCCCGGTAGGGGCTATCTCACAGGGAAAAGCCAGGACGGGTTCCCAAGGCAAGCGCGGAGATACCCCTTCGGGAGTTTATTCAGGCGCTATATAAGAAACATAATAATAATAATTGCATTGCGGCCGAGGGAGTTATAGTTAGCTCAACTAACTATAACAGGCAAATTTCTCTGGTTTTATATGAGTCAAATGTTCAACTAACTATAACGTGCATAGTGAATATATATATATATATATGTATATATATATATATATATAATTTGTTTTGTTTTATAATTTGTATATGTGGTAGAAAAATGATTGCTTATTTAAAATAATTTCGGTTATTTAGATGTGTATACTTATATATTTTTAAATATTATAACACATTTACATTTTTCAGCTGAATTTGTGTCTTTTGAGTATTTGCTTTAATAATATTTAGAAATTAAGATTAATAAAGTATGAGAGTTTGTGTTCTAGGGAGTTTAAATGGTGTTTAGTGTTTTTTCAAAGTAGGGTTCTTGCTGTTGAATCTAAATATGGTAGTCCTGGATTGGTATTAAAGAATCTTACTTTGACTGCTAGGAGTTCATGCATTTGTTTACTTTGGAAGAGTTTGGTTTGAATTTGGTTAGGGATTGCACCATCCTTAGCTCCTGGTAGGTTTGTTTTTAATGGATAAGAATTTCTAAGAATTGAAGTCTAAGGTGGTTTCTTCCACGTTTTCCTTGGAATCTATAACCAGCCAGCTCTCCTCTTCTTCATTCACTAAAGTGGCTGCCAGTTCAAAAAATAATTATTTTGAAAATGTGTTGCCTTGCCCACAAATGTTTTAGGGGGAATGGTCCTAGCAATCTATCTGCTAAAATGATGCATTATTGCCCAATCATAACTGTTAGAACTGGGGGTCTCTAGTTGGCTGAGGTAAGTCCCTTAAGCCAAAAAGGGACCCTTGCTTCTAAGTCAGGGAAAGGAAGGACACCTTCTCAGATAGCCCCTGCTCACCCCCTCGGTGGCCTGGCATGAGCAGCCAGGGTTTTCTCCAAGGCCATTGTGTAAAGTATTTGCAACCCTGCTCTCAGTAACCCAATGATGAAACCACAAATGTACTCCACAGCCCCAGTTTGTAATGCAAGAATCAGGCGCTTGATAATGTTAAAACAAGGCAGTTCGTTATGCAGCAATCAGGCAGTTTGTAATGCCAAAATAATGCAATTCGGAATGCTACAACTAAGCAGTTTGTCATGCAAAAATATTGCAATGGGTAATGCAACAATCAGGCACTTTGTAATGCACAAACAAATCAATGCGTACTGCAACATTCAGGCAGTTCGTAATACCAAAATGATGTAATGCGTAATGCAACAAAGAGGCAGTTCATAATACCAAATTAATGTACCCCTGCACCGATCACGGTGCTCTGGACGGGCGCTTTGCCACTCCTGCTGACTCGCGATCAGCTACTGCCAAAATATGCCCCAACACGGATATGGTGTAAAACAAAGTGTAGCTCCACAGTCTTGCCCCGGTACTTCTACTCCTCAGCAAGGATGGGCCGCAATGCAGACTTCAGTGGAGGCTTGTGCTGCAAAGTGAGGAAAGGCCAAGAAAGTTACTCTCGTTGCCCGCACCCCGCCCCAGGCACGACACACGCACGCAGTGCTGAGCGTTACCTGGGGGTGTGATCTCACTCTCCACTCCTACTGACTTAGGCCTCTGATGCAACTTTGTTGATCTTGGGCAGTTGAACACGGGCCCCCAACCCCAAAGGGGATGGTTTGTGGTCCCTCCTTGGCAAAGAAAGGTTCAGACCGGCGGCACAGCTCCTCTGGGGATGCTGGCCTGGGCCAATGGCAATGACGATGGTCTCAGGCTGCAACAGGGCACACGCACACAGCATCAATGCGACTCACTTAAGCTCCGGGTGCCCAAGATCACAGAGCAATCCTCACAAAGGTCCCAGACTGCACAAAGCACACACACGCAGCATTGCTGAGACTCACTTGAGCTTCATGTCTACAAGATCACAGGGCAATCCTCACGAAGGTCTCAGGATACACGAAGCACACGCACACAGCGTCGCGGAGACTCACTTTGACTCTGAGCGCCCACAATCACAAGGCAATCCTCATGAATGTATCCTCATGAATGTCTCAGGCTGCACAAAGCACACACACACAGTGTTGCTGAGACTCACTTAGACTCCAGGTGCACACGATCACAGGTCAATCCTCTGGAAGGTCTCAGGCTGCACAAAGCACACACCTACAGCATTACTGAGACTCACTTGGATTCCGGGTGCACACGATCATGGGGCAGTTCTTACAAAGGTCTCAGGCTGCAAAAAGCGCATGCACACAGCATTGCTGAGACACCTCTGGAAACTTTTATGTTCCTGAATTTCCACAATAGGGAGCCAGACCCCCTCCTAGGGCCCTTGGGTACAAGTTATTTCAGGGCTCAGCACACAGCAAAATCTTTCAATAACAGGAACACAGCAAACAGCAAAGTCCCTTAGCCTATCCTTGCTTAAATAAGCAAACTGCAGGCCAGCCCCAGAACACACAGCAAGGGCCAGTCCTTTCCTTCAGTATCTTCAGCTGTTTCTTACTTGGCAGAGGTTCCTCTTGACCGCAAAGTAGTATCAATCCTTTTAAGTCTTGATCAATCCAAAGTCCAGGGGTTTCAGCTCTCATATGTATACCCCTAAATGTCTTTGAAGTCTTTGTGTTCAAGGGGGCACTAACCACTATCCAAACCAGTTCTGTGTGTCTCCCTGCCATGACACCTTCTTCCTTTGATTAGTGGGAGTCTAAATCCTCCATCACTCAGCAGGAGATGGAGCCATTTTTATGGCCATAGCCCAGGACTCTTCACCTCCAGGTGCTACTCTTCACCTCCAGGTGCTACTCCTCCCCTCCTCCCACCTATACTCCAGATGCAGGTTAGCCTGTTGCTTTCTCACCTCCACCCTTGGGTCAAGACATTCCCCAGATCCTATCACTTTCACATCCAGAGAGTCAATCCACAACCAGGCAGAGACACACAGAAATGTTAGAACACAATAACCCAGCCACTTCTAAAAGTGTGGTTTCTAAACAACAAATGAAAAAATCACCTGTGTTATTAAATTGTGAGTTCAGGCATACTAAACTTCACCTATCCATCTTAAGCCTATGGGAACATAGGCTGGGAACATATTACACAGCCTCCCCATTCTGTCCTATGGACAAGATGGCCTTTCAAAAGTGAAAAACGAAATGGAGAGTATTTCACTGTCAGGACATGGTACACACCTCGGTACACACCTCAGTACCTTTCACATACAATGCACCCTGCCCAGGGGGGTACCCTGGAACTACCATAGGAGTGTCTGATGTAGATAAAAAAGGAAAGGGTAAGGCCTGGCAAGTGGGTGCACTTGTCAGGACAACATGTCAGTTTAACAAACTGCACACAGACTCTGCAGTAGCAGGCCTGAGCTCTCTCTTTAAGCCTACTGGTGTGGGTGGCACAATTAGTGCTGCAGGTCCACTAGTAGCATTTGCATTACCAGCCCTGGCACACATTGTGCACTTTACTAGGGACTTTACTAGTAAGGCAAACATACCAAACATGGACAAGGAATTACTGTTACACTTTACACAGGGAGCACTGGCACTTTGACACTGAGCAGCAGTGGCAAAGTGCCCAAAGCATTCAAGTTGGCAACACCATGTAAAAAAAAAGGCCTAGGCGAAGGCAAAAAGTTAAGGGAAGTTTTACCAAAAAGGGCTGAGTCCAACAATAACATTGTGATCTAGTGACAAGGCTTACTTAGTATTCCTCTGGTCAGAAAGTCTCAAACTGGGGGCAGTTCTTTTTCACTCCTTGCCCCTTCCTACTGGAATGAGTTGCCATTGCATGTTCCCATGTGCTCTGATGATTCCAATTTAGGAAATTATGAAAAACAGCACTGTTTTAATCTGTAACTTTACAAGTTAGTAACCTGTTTTGCACTAAGATACTCCTCCTGGGGTGATTTGTGTGCATTATAAATTAAATTACCATAACATATTATAACAAAGAATTGTGCAATACTTCCACTGTTATCGCTCCTTTTTTAACTTGATGTAGTCAGAGACTTTCCACCATGGAATGTGATACTTGGGTTGGTGTCTGTGGCACCCAATTCAATCATCTCCAAAATAATCCATTAGTGGAGCTAGTTCAAGTTCAAGTTCAAAAGACCTTTATTCGAATTTGATCAAATTCATAAAAGTACCGAACACAGCAAAAACACACATATACATGTAATACAAAACAGTTATATAAATAACATTCCATGATAACAAAGTAATTCATACAGTGATTGAGCAGTGAAATTCATTATCTTATAAAATATTTACAGTAGTATCATTATGACTGGATTCAGATATCAGGGACTTTCCATTGTCTTACGTGCACGTATGGCTAGTCTTAAAAAAGTGCTAGTGCGAAAGGTCAGTTCATCAGTGTCCAGGGTAAGCAGCAACATATAAGATTCTTGAAGTGTGAGAGGTCTATGTTTTCTAAAATATGGGGTTAAAAGCCATTTGATATATCTCACATAAAATTTACAGAAAAATAGAAAGTGCAAATCATCTTGAGTGCTTATACCATCGCAAGGGCAAGGGGTAAGGTCTGTACTATGTCGGTACCCCAGAGGAAAAGACAGCAAAAATTTCACAGTTCCAGCCCTTAAACGAAACAATAAAGATCGCTCCCAGTTTGACATGGGGAGTGAAAGGTAGGGCGGCATAATTTGCATACAGAGACCATTTCCTATGTATTTCTTGACCCTTGATTTCTGAGATTCTCTTCCTATGCGCTCATTGCGATAAAGTGCATAAAGTGCTTTTTGAACCTCTAATTTATCCTTTGGTTCGATTGCCGTTGGGTCAGTGAACAAAATACCTCTACCAATTTCATTAAGTGATTTAAGAACTTCTTTGAACCAGGGAATCTGCATGCCATTTTCACAATTTAGGCAGTCCTTGATAATGTTTTGTGTAAGGACAGCAGCATCATTCCTCCAGATTCTAATCCAGAAGAGAACTGGTCTTGCTTTGATAAAATCACTTATAAAGGGGAGGTTAAGTTCATTATGGCAGATAAAATCAGAAGAGGAAATCGGTGCACCCAGCACTTTTCTACAGAAACGATTTTCCTCTCTTTGGATGCTAATGCTACTATCCGATCCCCAGACTTCAGCTCCATACGTAGCGACAGGAGAACACTGTAATTTAAAAATCTTAACAATAGCCTTTGAGGCGCCAATTTTCTTTGGGCGGGGGAGACTCAGAACAGAATTGTTGGCTTTCGAGAACTTGCTCGTGGCGTGGGCCACATGCCCACTCCACGTTCTGTTCGCAGCGAAAACCAACCCCAGATAAGGAAACTTATGAACAGATTCTAGTTTATCTGTTCCAATTCGAATTGTGCTGAGTTTCCTTTTGCCCGGCCCGCAGGACATGATAAAAGACTTTTTAAAATTAACTTTCAGGTCCAGTCCCTCCATAAAATTTACAAAACTATGTACAAGCAGACGTAGGGCGTTAGGTGTACGTGCCATAAGGACAGCGTCGTCTGCATATAAAAGCACAGGTAAGGGATTGCCTAGAATTATTGGGACATCAGGGGTGGCTTTCTTTAGACAGTTGGACAGGCCGTTGATGTAAATGATAAACAGCAGGGGTGCTAGAACGCACCCCTGTCTCACCCCCCTCCCTATCTCAATGGCTCCCGATACCTCTCCGCCCATCCCGATACGTACCCGTGCTTTCAGGTCAGTATGGAGATAGGCTAAAAATCTAACGAGAGTGGCATCAAGGCCATTGGACAAGAGAATTAACCAAAGCTTAGATCTGTTCACAAGATCGAATGCGGATGAGAGATCCATAAAAGCTAGGTAGGCAGGGGATGAGCGGGCAATGCAATATTTGTCGATTATCAATTTTAGGTTTAGACATTGCTCCACTGTTCCTACCCCGCTCCTAAACCCCATCTGACAAGGATCTAAAAAGTCAGTATCAGACGCCCATTCCAATACCCTATTATAAATTATACGTCCTAGTATTTTTAAAGTGTTATCCAGAAGGGAAATGGGACGATAATTTGCTGGGTCTGATCTGTCTCCCTTTTTGTAAATAGGAACGATGATACTAGTAGCCCAGGTGACAGGCATGGCTACTTGTGGGAGACTGTTAAAGATGTTAAGGAGTATTGGTGACCATAGCTCGGCGTTGTATTTGATAATATCGATAGGGAGGCCGTCTGGTCCGGGCGCCTTGTTACCTAGGCTCTCTTTTATGGCTTTCCTGACTTCTTGGTCCAAAATCTGTAAACCTTCTGTTTGGCCTGTATTAGGGAGAAGATGCTCGTCAGAGGGGGCAGCATAAATTTTGGAAAAATGGGTCTCCCAGGCTGCACTTGTTATATTGCAGCTGATTTGTGTAAGCTCTTTGCCCATTTCCCTCGTTTTCCTGACAGCCGACCAAAATGGGCCACTGCCACCCAGGTTGGCACTAATGACCAGCTTATCCCAGTGTTCGGAGAGCAAGTTTGCCTTCCTTTCCGATATTTTATCTTTGTAGTTTTTACTCGCGGCTCGAACTACATCTTTGCACCTGGGTTTGGCAGAGAGGGCCTTTCTTAAATCTCTGTTGGCCACGGAGCAAGATGAATCAAACCACCGTGGCTCTTTGCGTTCATTAGGGAGTGGGACTGACAGGAGGGTTTTTATATTTGAGCACAAAGCTTCAAAGTCTACGATCAATTTTTCGTTATTTGTACTTGGGGAAGAGAGAGATTTCAACAAATCGGGATATGTCTCCTTAACAGTATCTATGATGGCCCCACAATCAATTCCCCTCCATTTTAGGCGAAGGCCATCAATTGAAGGTGTAATATCCCTTGCCCCATTTAGATTCATAAAAATTGGACTGGGTACAAAATTAAAAATAGCTAACAATGGATTGTGATCACTGAAAGACGTTTGCACCACAGAAGTTTTAGTTAAACAATCTGTTAGCAGTGGTGATGTAAATATGTAATCGATAATTGAACCGTTATCCCTGCCCTTAAACGTGGGGGCATAAGGAAAATTCATATCATACCCTACACTCATTATATCAACAAGATCAAAATCAGAAAGTATTCTAATCAGTTCCGAACCCCTGCGGTCATCACAATAATCAGGGTTAGTAGATCCATTGTTCTCTATAAGTTTCACTTTAAAATCACCCCCTATCAGAATGCTAGTCTTAGTATCTACTGATAAGGAACAATCAATCATATTTAGAACCTTTGATAATGCAACAAAGTTTTTGTTCGGTACACCATAAAAATCATTGTTATAAAAATTAATTAAATAAATCGTGGTCTTTGATTTCAGTTTATATTCCAGGATTTGAATATTGGGATTGGCAAGGTTATCTAGCTTCAGATCTCTGATTGTACCGCCAGCCAGAATTCTAATCCCCATAAAAAGACCACCCACTGCTCGACCGAGGCTAGGTTTTGCTGATGTCAAGCTAAAGCAGTGGTAGCCTTCAATGTACAGATTATCAACAGCCCAAGTTTCTTGAAACATGAGTATGTCCGCATCATTAATTAGTTCAATCCATGCAGGGTCCGAGAGCTTAGATTCTAGACCTGCAACGTTCCAGCTTAGAATTGATAAGCCATGTTTGGTTCCATGTTTAGCAAGTCTGTTCCCAGTATTCCCATTATCATAGTGAGGTAGTTCATTGGAAATGGCCAGAATACTGTCAGACAATATAGCTTCTGTAAAAGCAGTTTGGACCTGGTGCAATACAGCTGGAGTTGTGAGACCCTCTGAGTTGCAAGCTTTCATATCGTTGCACATTTCTTTGTTGGGCGATATACTCAGTCAGTCCTGTTCGTCTAGAGAAGATAAGTAATCGAACCGATTGTAAGTGGGGATGTTATACATTGGCCTAATTTCAGTCATCGGTGCAAACTGGAACGGGTTAGAGATTGGGTAAAGCCTATCTCTGTAATTGCTCTGATGCATGGTTGGGGCTTGAAAGTACTGCGGAGGATTGGGGGTTGGGATTGGCATTGGGGGTTGAGGATGCCAGTTACGGCTGTTAGAGTGTATGGCGTTTGGATTCTGATTCAGGATAAAAAGGGGTGATTTAATCCTTGCTCCAAAGTTCAGATCCTGGTAAGAATTTGTGGGGAGATTAGCCGTGGCTTGTTCGGGGGGTATCAAGTGTCTGTAAAAGTATCCTAAGGGAAGGAGTGTGGTGTTGAATTCCCAGGGCGATGGTAAAGGGGCACTGGCAAGGGTTTTCTCTGCCCATTGTGGATTTCTAAAGCTTATGGTGACACAGTCGCCCTCAAATGTTTTCCTGAGTGGGCCTATCCAACCCACTCGCTGTGTGTTAATAATCTCCCTTGCACCATCAATAGGGTAATTGCAATTGGCAATTAGCCAGTGCAAGGTTTTGTTTTTGAGGGATGTGGTATTTTCGTCCTGATCCTTCCTTAGCTTGGTAACATTTACTAACACTAATACATATGCGCCGCATTCCGGCGGAAGGTTAATGCGAGCAGGGACTTGCCTAACTGTTTTTGGTATTGATTGGGCCGTGGTAGGACTGCTTGTTGAAATTGCAGACTGACCTGTGGTAGTCCCATTTGGAGGTTTAGTGTTAATGTTGGTGTTAGTGCCAGGGTCCTTCCTTTTGTCTGAGGCTACGTTGTTGATATGCAATGTTGGTGTTTTTTTCTGACTAGTGGTTGGACCATTAACCAATATGGCAGGTGGAGCTTTGTGTGCAATGTTTGAGTTTGTTGGAGGTGCCTGAGGAATATTGGTTTTGGTGCCTGCTGTTTTAGTGGTATTACTGTTATTTGTGCTTTTTGCAGGACCTTCCTTCAGGAAATTCTTAATAGGGATACTCAATTCGGCTAATTGTTTTTCTATTCGAGTAAGCCTATTTTCAATGGGGGATAAATAAATGCTTAATAATTCCCCCAACCTTTCCAACATAGGGTCGTGTGCATTGTCAGTGTTATCATTGGTATCCATTGTTCTGCCCTGCTGGACCATTTCGCTTTCATCCCCTTGAGAGATTACCGTGACCCTGCTCGCATTGTGGTTAGGGACAGAGTTGGTATTTTTCCCAGACTTTCTTTGTACCCGGCCATATTTCCTGGCCTTAGTAATCCAGGGCTTCGGTGCATGTAATTTCTGTTTTTGGACTGCACCCTCTCGTCTACCTCTCAGTTGCCTGGTGTTATCAGCAGATAAAGCTTTAGGAGAGGGGTTGATGGGTAAATCTGGAGTTTTTTCTAAGTCCGTGCTGATATCAGTGTCTGAATCTAACAGGGGAATGGAGGCTGAGAGGTTGACCTCACTAGGAATGGTATGAATGTCAGCACATACATCGAGTAAGGGTCTGATGTTGCTTGGCATAGCCTGTGCAGGTGTAGTAGCAGCGGCAATAAGGCCAAGTGAAGAGCGTTTGGCATGTGCCAGATCTTGTGATACCCTGCGTTCTAAGAGGCTAATGCCCTGATTGATGGCATCATTGGCCTTAGTTATAAAATGGTCAATGGGGCCGGTCACAGGGCCAGCCCCAGTGGCAGCTGTTTTGCTGCGGGTACCCCTTGGAGACATGCTGAGAATTGCTTACCCTTATTCAAGGAAATGGGTAACTACACAGTACAACAAGCAAAATTGTTAGTGACAGCGAGCAGATAGTCCCAACCGCAGTGAACAACAATATTTACGGTATCAACAGTCCCCAAATGGGGGGTGGCCAATGAGTCGCAAGAAAGTACGTTATGGAGTAAGCGATAGGGGAAGGGCCCGTCCCGTCCTCCTCGTGCCTCTGAGGGCCACAGAGGGCCCGCCCTTGTCCCGGGCTTCTCCCGGTCGCTCCCGCGCGCGACTCGCGGGGCGAGAGGGGGTGTCAGCCTTTTGCAGGCGCCTCCGGGCGCTCTCGGCGCGTCACACTCACGCTTCCGCCCCTCAGGCTGCTGGGGCTTGTAGTTTGGGTCTGCTCCGGTCCGGTGTCTTACAACCCGCCTCCGCCGTTCCCCTCACGGCTGTGCCCGATGGCAAGGGACCAGGTAAGGCTCTGGTGTTCCCCCCTGGGCTCCGGGGGGTCAGCCTTTTGCAGGCGCCTCCGGGCGCTCTCGGCGCGTCACACTCGCGCTTCCACCCCCCAGGCTGCTGGGGCTTGTAGTTTGGGTCTGCTCCGGTCCAGCGTCTTACAACCCACCTCCGCCGTTCCCCTCATGGCTGTGCCCGATGGCAAGGGACCAGGTAAGGCTCTGGTGTTCCCCCCTGGGCTCCCGGGGGGTCAGCCTTTTGCAGGCGCCTCCGGGCGCTCTCGGCGCGTCACACTCGCGCTTCCGCCCCTCAGGCTGCTGGGGCTTGTAGTTTGGGTCTGCTCCGGTCCGGCGTCTTACAACCCGCCTCCGCCGTTCCCCTCACGGCTGTGCCCGATGGCAAGGGACCAGGTAAGGCTCTGGTGTTCTGTGGAGCTAATTTATTTGATGTTGTAGATTATAGAGGGGATGCAATTTGCATAGCATAATATATACTGACTTCTGTTAAAGGGATGTATGCTAAAGCTATTAGCTTTAATATTTCGTGTGAAAATTCTAGATAAGTTGCATATTGTGTTCAGGGTAGATTTATGTAGCAGTGGTTGGAATTTGCAGAGTTCATCGTGCAGAACTACTTACAAATTCTTCCAGTTTCTGCATGATTTCGTCTCTGGGTAGAGTAGGCATTTAAAGCTATTTTCTTAGCGCAGAATGCACTCTTGCGTCCAAAAATGGACGCAAAAATACATTTTGGCTAGGAAAATTGCATGTCCAAAAGGGTGCTGAGTGGTAACTATATGGTTTCTAAACATAGGGTAGGGGCTGCTCACGACAGGGAGAAGGAGCAGTCCCTCAACAATTAGAATCTGCACCCCTCTGTGCCCTTACATACTTTCTAATGGAGTGGGAAGAAGGACCGGTCCCTCTATGTTTAAACACGCCTGCAGATAAAAACTTTAACCTGCAGTGTTTTTTAAACATAGAGAGGCTTCTGTCTCTTTCTGCCCCTGTTAGAAATCAAACCATTGCATATTAATTCCACTGGCAGAGCGGCCGAATTTATGAGTAATTGCACATTATAAGAGCAACTCTGAATTACCAAATTCCTCAGAATCAGCCAATGTAATAAAGCATTCTGCCCAGGCCTAAATGAATGTAGGTGCCTCCATATGCTCTTGCTAAAGTGATACTAGCACCTCTAAAGTGAAGTGTGTGGGTAGATTTTAAGTACAGTCATAATCATTCCATCTTCAAAATCTATGATGATTGTGTTTATGGGTTATTGTTGTTTGTTTTTCATTACATATGTGTTAGCATTTCATTGTAAATTACACTTTGTTTGTTAGGTAATTGTATGTACACCAATGGGATGTGTGGATTTTGATACTGACCAAGTTATATTATACCTTATTAAATGGTGAAGGGCGTGATTTAAAAGTCCATCCATGTGGTACATTGCGTTAAATGGGGACTTACCTCCCTACCTTTTGTGGCCTCTGTGTTAGGAAACTGATCAGTTCAGTTATTTGGGAATCATGGTGGCCCTCATTGCCCTGCTGCGACACCACTGCAATGTTGGCAGAATCACTGAAGGACTGAGTGCCTCGGTCCAATTTTGGAAAACCGTTCTGCTGTCCCTAATGGGACGAATAGCCATGGCTAAGATGGTGTTTTTGTCCCAGGGTTTGTACACTATGCAGCATTCGTTTGACACTCTCCCTGGGGTGACATTTTATAGATTGCACTCTTTTCTCATGGTCCTTGTAAGGTGGGCAGCAGGGATAGGCTGGCACATGAATTTCTGTTTCTCCCTACACTGGAGAGTGGTATGGGCGACCCTAATATAAACATGTAGTATCTGGCTTCCCAGCTGCAGCATGCCGCTCATTGGTTGTCAGAGGGAGAGAAGTGAGAGAAAGCACCTTTGGCCAATGAGACAAGTGGTACTAATCTCCACAGTTGTTAACAGGGGGACGGGATAAGGACTTGGGCAGATGCAAGACCCTCAGGGACTTGGATCCCAATCAGGAGAGTAACACATTTGAAGTTACTTAGAGGGCTTTGGAATAGGGAATGGCCAGTTTTTAACACATGCCTTTATAGCCGCCATCTTGTTCTGAGGCTTAATGGAGCTGAGGGGTGCCCGCCACTTAGCCTCTCAACTTTATAGGGCTGTTGGACTTGGCCCTTTTTGCAGGGTCATACCTTAACTTTTTGCCTTCCTCCTGTATTTTGTCTGACCTGTTTTTGTTAGTTTTATGACTCTGGGCACTGTACCACTGCTGATCAGTGCTAATGTGCTTATGCTCTCCCTATTATAAATTGATGTATGGATTAGTGACTCCATGATTGGCTTATTTAATTTACTGTCAGCACTAGTACAGTGCACTGAGTGTGCCCAGGGGTTGTAACTCACATGCTGCTGGTGGGCTTGCAGCACTGGTCGTGCCACCCACAGAAGCAGCCTGGAAAAGTGTGTCTCAAGTCTGCCATTGCAGAGCCTATGTGAAGTCTGGCACCCACTTGCTAGTGACTAAACCTTCCCTTTTCTGCATATTAGTCACCCGCTATGGTAGGCCCAAGGGCAGGGTGCATTGTAGGTAAAAGGTAGGACATGCACTGATGTATGTGGCATGTCCTAATAGTGAATTACAGCCATTTTCGTTATTCACTATTGCAAGGCTACCTGTTCCCCATAAGCCAGAATGGGCAGTTTTATTATTACATCTTAAATTCTAACTGTCTCAGGGAACTAGGTAGAAATTCGAGTTTAGTATGCCTGAACTCAGAATGATAAAATACATCTTTTAGTGAAGTTGGTATTAACATTCTGTGTTTGAAAATACCACTTTTAGAAAGTAGGTATTTTCTTGTCTAACCATCCAAGCCTGCCTCTGCTAGGTTGTGTATTCCTTGTCCGGAGTTTGAGTGACAGGGGCTGGGAGATTCCAGGAGACAGGGTGAGTCAGCACAGGGCTTAATAAAGAGATCTGCATGTAGATCGGTGGGAGGAGTTGCACCTGGGACTTGAATAGGACTGTGCCTTCCCTCCACAATGCTGGCTCTACCTCCTGTGGTGCATCTGATGTCGCTGGCCTACACTGTGAAAGGAAAGAACGAGTCTTGTCAACAAAGTTCTCCAGGGCTGACTGGATCTGGTTTGGACTTGGCAAAGGTCTCTGCCTTCAGAGAACAAAGAAAAAATAAGTATAAAAAAGGGGACCCAAACCTCAGAATTTTAGATCATTTTTGGGAAACAAGAAGAAACCTTTGCTGAGGAGAGGAACCAGAGAGACTGCGGAGAGACTATCCCTAAGCGTTAGGGATTAGTCTGCAGTGGTTGCCTGACTGCCAAAGACAGGAGAAAGGACTTTGTGCTACTCTCATTCAACTTGTGAAGTATCTCCAAGGGCTTGAGATAGAGCTTGCCTCCTTCTGAAGTCTCAGGGATAACAGACTTTACCCACCAGTTCCCCAAGAGTTCTTTGGAAGTGCCTGCAGTTGTGTTAGGCATTCTGAGGGACTGCGTGACGCAAGGAGCTGGAAGCCCGACTCACAAAGAAGAAGCGTGTTGCTGCCGCTGTCACTTCACAAAGCGAAATCCCCTCACATCGCCGAAGAAGAGGATCGACATTGCACCAGACGCCACTGCATCATCGGAGAGGCGTGTCGCCGCTGCAACCACCGCCGTCGCATGACTGGGAAAGCGTGCCGCCGCTGCAGCTGTCACATCTTTGACGAAGCGCCTCGCATCACCGGAGAAGAGGATCGATGTCGCATTAGACGCCGCCGCATCACCGGGAAGCGTACCACAGGGCCTGTCGCGGTCAGAAGAATTGTTGAGTCGCCGCACAGCCGTCGGGCGTGCACGCATCATGTCGCATCAAGGAGGAAACGCCATTTTTGTTTCATTGCACCGGATCTTCATTGCATCGCAGTGTTTTGGCCGCATCACCACGGAAGCGCAGTAAGAAACCAACGCATCACCTCCCCCCTAAATGTGTGGGAATGGAGGCGGATTGCAGGACATGTCCTCTGAGGATGAGGTGCAGGATCCTCCTGTCACGGATGCTGTGGCACCTGGGGTACCATGAGAGGAAAGCGATGGACATAATGATAAAGGTTTCTTCCTTTTGTGGGTTTTGATCTATTACTGCATCTCAAATTTATGTTAGGGATGGCTATAGTTTCTTTGTCTCTTTTATTTGTGTTGCTGTTTTCAGCTGCATACAATAAAATATGTCTTTAAATAAGTTAGTGAATTGTTACTGATAGCATAAACTATTATTCAGTTATGTAAAATGAGTTTGTCATATCGTAAAATGGTACCTTTTTATTTGTGTGATTGGTAAGTGTTTATTAGATGCTACTGGCGTTTCTCTACTATTTTGCATGGTTTGACAATTAATCTTCCTAAGGTTCGTATGCCATAGAGTCAGCCTGTTGCTTATTCAGGAACTTTTGGTAAAATAGTTTTAAGTACCAATCTGGTTGGGTGTTGTGAGCTCCTACTGGCTTCTTTTAGAACCACTAAAATATTTCTGAATTCTGTTTCAGTAATGTCAGAGGGATGGTTATGTTCCCCAAAGCGTTCAGTTATTTAATTTTTAGTGGTAACCCAGCCAAAGCATTCATTTGAATAAAAGTTGATGCATTTCCAGTGTGCTTTCTCATTTGTCGTGTTCTCCCTACAAAAAATCTATGTTCTACAACAGGGGTCTCCAACCAGTAGCTCGGGAGCTACTGGTAGCTCACGAGCACCCTCAAAGTAGCTCTCAGAGCTGAAGCCAAACCAAGCCAATCTCAGAGATTCTGTGTATATTAAAGAAGGCAGCACTGCTCATTTCACTACCCTTAAGAGTTACAGACAGCCAAACCAATGGCAGGGCCTGTTGATATCACTCAAACACACACTGTGGTGGCCTATCAATCAATCAATCAATCAATCAGGGATGTATAGTGCGTACTACTCACCTGTGAGGGTCTCCAGGCGCTGGGGGAGTGTGTGGGGGGATTTGTGCAGCTTTGGTCATTCGAAAAGCCAGGTCTTATGGCTCTTCCTGAATGCTTTCAGTGTGGGGCTTCATCTGATGATGAGAGGGAGTTCATTTCAGGTCTTGGCCATGATGTAGGAGAAGGGAGTGCCTCCTGTCTGGTTCTGTGGATACAGAGAATTTCGGCCAAGGCCTGGTCAGCGGAGTGGAGGTTTCTTTTGGGGGTGTAGAAGGAGACTGAGGTATTGGAGTCCGGTGTTGTGGAGGGCTTTATAGGTGTGTGTGAGCAACTTGACGGTCACTCTTTTTCGACAGGGAGTAAGTGGAGTGCTCGTTTATGCTGGGTAATGTGGTCTTGTCGTGGGATGCTGAGGATGAGTCTGGCTGCGATGTTCTGGACAGTCTGAAGTTTATGGAGTAGAGATTGGTTGATCCCGGCATAGAGGGCGTTCCCGTAGTCCAGCCTGGCAGCCTGGTGTGTGCATGGGTGACTGTCTTCCTTGATTCGGGGGGTGGGTCCATTTGAAGGTCTTGCTGAGTATGTGGAGTGTGTTGAAGCATGTGGAAGCTGCAGCTTTGGCCTATGGGTCTGCCACATAAAAAACATGTTTATCCACTTTAAATCTGAGTTGGGGAGACTTGCTGCTGTGGTAATACCGTTTGTGGCACACTGCATGTTATGATTTGAATTTTACTTGATTACAAGCATTTAATATTGATAAACGTTTTCCTAGCATTCTGCTGATAACTTCACCTGGAATTTTTTGGTGGTTACTACTGATAATTGTGCTTAGGGTGGTCATAGTGTAATGTTAACCCCTTGCGTGCTGATGACGGCTCCCGTCCGTCATGCGTCACAGTGCTCGTGTGCTGATGACGGCCGAGAGGCGTCACGACCATGCCCGCGATCGGAATGTGCCGCACAGGAGCAGAATTCCAGCCACGGGCAAGGGGTTAATACATATCATCAGCATTTGACACTGATAAAATATGCTAGTAGCTCAACAGGACTTTCCTTGAGCAGAATTAGCTCTCACTACAGAAAAGGTTGGAGACCCCTGTTCTACAATTTACCAACAGGTTTCTTTTTGAAATTTGATGGATTTTGCCGTTTTCAACATCTGATCTGTACATTTTTGAGTATAGCAAATATTTTACAGACATATATTCATTTAGAAAACCATTATGTGATATTATATTTATTTAAAGGCTTTTACTTTGCAAGTGCTCATTTTCAGTTACATTATGTATGTTTTTCGTAATTCATTTTATTTGCCATTTGGCAGTGTTTTCTTTTGTTTCACTCTACTGAGGTAAAGAATGAATGCATCAGATGATCATTTTTTATGCAACATTTAATTAGTGTTGTATTTATTTTGTTTTATTTTTTAAATTTGTTAAAGCATTTTTTTTAGTTTAATTCAAGTTCTGTGCTTTGGTTACAATACTTACATTTGATGTGGTCTTTTTTGTATTTTGAGTGAGTTGTTGTTTGTGTCCTTATTGTTGTCCTTTTTCCCCTGGGTTCCTTTTTGTAGAGTATGCACCTGTAAATTTGACTAATAAACATGTAGCATAGTTTAATTATTTGTTATTGTAATATACTTTTAGGTATTTATACATTTTGTTTTTTTGTCAAACTTTGATTTTAGTATCAGTGGCTCTTTGAAGTGTGGCAGTCTTTTTAGGTCTCGCCTAGCGGTGAGCGCATGCACTGCTCACTTTGCGAGGCATGCAGTATGTACTATAGGTGAGGGAAGCCCTGCCTTGGCATTGGCTTATGGCTTTATTCTTTGTAAATGCTGCCTTCAGAATGGTTTAGCGGCTGCTAGTCCCGCCTTATGATTGCCAGGTCTCCTTCCACGGCTATTGGCCCCTTTACTGCGAACTTTTGTAAGCACTTCTATGTTCCCATGCTACCCCCTGCTGTCCAAGCCTTCTCTCCCACCCCCACTTCCATTGTTCGTGCCTTATTAACGCCTGCCCACCCACAGTCCAGTTTGCCTTACGTCGTACGCATGCAGTGTGGGCGGGGAAAGGTAAGCACACTGTTGCAAGAAGACAGGACATTGATACCATGGAAGAGGGAGCCTACCCGGCCTTTTACAAAAACGTCACCAAACGTCAACAAAAACATCGCAACCCGAGTCAGAAGTTGGGTGGACTCCCTGGACATTGGCGGGGCCTTGCAGGAAGACTACGTCCCAAGAGGAAGTAGGCGGCCGTGCCTGGTTGGGGGCGTGGCTAAAAGCCCGATGCAGAGAGACCCACGTGTGGCTGTGAAAGTAGCGTCCGTACAGCTGAAAAGACGATGGAGTCTGAATTGCAGTAAGCATGTCTTTTTATTATTTGCATTTGCAGCAACAAGGGCTGGTGCGCACGAGGCCAGAGCAGTGTTTACAGCTCGCGACGGTTCACTGGCTTCACAGTTGTTTCTGGCTTGCAGATTAAAAAAGACTGAATGAATGCTGCGACCGGACTCAACTAAAGTGAACCTGGCTTCCAAGTCAGCCTGCCCAGAGTACACCAGCAGCCAGCAGAATCCTACTCTCCTGTTGCGGGCAATGCCAGAGGGAAAGTCGGAGTAAATCATTTGTTGGGGCCGCAGCTACCAGCAGGTGCTATATCAGAATTGCTGCAAAGATGTAAGTGACTGGAGTGAGGTTTGTTACTCCAATGCTTATGTGGCTATTATTGCTCTGGTCACAGTCCAGTCCGTCACATGGCACTAACTAATTTTTGGCATTTTCACAATTCACGGCGGGAGGCAGAGACAGCACAAGGAGTGAAGCAGGAGGAGGTTCACTTGTTGTGCAATAAGTCAGCTTGTATTGTAGTATTTAGTTGTGCTCTTACCAGATTAGGATGAGTAAAGTGGCTTGGCTCACCTATGAGGTACCTTCAATCCTGCGAGGTAGCTCGCCGGCTAGACGGTGCTTGGGGTGCCAGGGAGTGAGCGTGACTGACACAGCTCCCTCGCACCGGCTGTTACCTCTTCTACCCCCCGCACCTCACCTAACTTGTCGTGCTTCGTCCAAGACCTTGCGCCGGTGTCCTAAAACCAGTCAAATCTGCCTGTGATCGAGTCTGAGTTCCAAAACCAGGCTGATGGCTGGGGTGAGACGGACCGGTTTCCTGACTCCTTGCTGCTCCACGCTGCTCTAGGTGGTACAAGCCTGTAGCCTTCTCAGGTAATGTGCTGTATTACCCACAAGCTACTGCTACAGTTCGCAGAACGGGTCGGCGGGGGTTGTACAGGCCTAGGTGAAAGGTTCCTCGCTCCCTGCTCACTAATTCGCTGCTCCCACTACTTCCGCTTCTCCCTTTAATATTTGTCAAGAAATGGCAGTGGAGGCTGAGAAATGATGTAACATGTTTAAAGTAGGCAAGAAGGATAAATCATGTCACGCAGCAGAAAAAACCCTCACAGAAGTGCTGCATTATGTGAGTTGTAGACATATCAGCCAAGTGTGCTTAAAACCTGGATCTATGGGCTAACTGAGTCAGCCTGCAAAACACTTGTCTAACTCTGCTTCGCTACAACATCAACCAACAGTAAAAGCCCCCATCATATCAGCAATGGAGCAAAAGCGCCATGATGCTCCTTGGAGCGAACGTGCGCTATATAAATATTTTTTCATATCATATCATCACTGATGCGCAAGAAATGAGACCAGCAGCACAGGTCTAACAGTCTGTCTATATATGTCATTTATTATGTTCAAAGCATGCAAAATGATAAACAGATATAGTAACAAAATAAAAAAAACAATGCACTGTTTCACACAAAGATGCATCTAAGGTGGACTCTGATAGCAGCGAATGCCTCATCATTTCCGAAACACCAGTAGGAAGCAATGGAGAGACTCCGCAGGGACGTCAATCCACACCAGCACCAACACCGCCACCACCTACATCACCACCATCACCACCACCACCGACATCACCATCACCTCCACTCCCGACAACAATACCAAGGCGCAGGGCACATGTTCCCTCCCTGCAGGTAATGGAGATGGAGCCGAGCCCAGCAGCCACAAGTGTTAGATGCTGCGTGTTCAGCACCTGCAGGGGAAACATATGGGAACAATGAACCTTAACATCTCTAAACTTGCAAAACACATGTGCACGATGACAGACGCTGTGCGTCAACTCACCACAGTTGAAGCAGAGGCGAAACGTGACATCAACCAGACCCTACTGCATCAACTAGGGCCATCACCACGCTCCGCAACACCACTGCTCTTTTGTCACACAGATCCGTGTCACTGTAGATAGACCTAGGTCATTGCTGCGGGGATGTAGCGACGGCCTTAGGCCAGGTGACCACTGCAGTTGAACATCTGCAGTCTGGCACATTTAGTGCCAGCAACTTAGGAGTGGAGGAGGGCAGTGAGGCGGAATAAAGTGTGAGCAGCGTCTCTGTGCCGGAGACCAGTAACAGGAGGCCCAGTTTGCGCAGCTCTACAGCAACTGACACACATTGTGGTGATGTAGAGGAGCCACGCGACAGGAGGCTGGGGGTATGTGGAAAGCCCAACTAGACATGCACTTCTGCCTTTTTGTCCATGGTAATATAACGATGGGCCACCTACAAATTGTGATCGTACATCCGTGATGCCAATGAATGTGTATCTTTTCGCAATGTGTTGAGTCACCGTCATGCTTACGAATTATGTACATGTACTTTGACAAGTGCTCATGTGAATTAAACATTTGCACCCCAGAATATATTGTGAAGGCTCATTCTTACATGCCTCTGAAGTGATCTTGTGTGATGAATGTCCGCCTCCTTTGACCTTCAGCTGTGTTTGGCATGTGTGCCTGTCTGTGTTGTTCGGGGGGGTTGGTCCTCACGAAAGTTGTCACCTCCATTCACCTCTATTGGTATCCCCTTCTTGTCACAATGTTGTGCAGCATGGCACACACTGCTATTATCCTGCACCAGGTTACAGGGTTATACTGTAAAGCACCTTCCGTCTTATGTAAGATATTGAAGAGACTTTTAAGGATACCAAATGATCGCTCTACCACATTCCTGATACTGATATGTGCTGCGTTGCAGCGCTGCTCCAGAGGTGTTGCTGGGTTGAGGTAGGGAGTGAGGAGATATTCACGCAAGGCGTATGCGCTGTCACCTACAGGGTGGGGTGCAAATGGTAAGCGGCATAAATACAATTACATATGTGATGATGGCATAACAAATAGATATATGTATGGACCAAGTGGGTATCCCTCTCCGAATTTACTGATGAGCAGACGCCTGTGGATGCCACTGTGTCTGAATATGTAGGAGTCGTGTGTGCTCCCGGGAAATTGCGCTACAATGTCCAAAATGATGTGCTTGGCATTGCACACGACCTGCACGTTTATCGAGTGATTGGACTTCCGGGTGCGGAATATGTACTCTTTGGCTGAGGGGGGACATATAGGGACATGCATGCAGTCAATGCATCCTATGACATGGGGAAATTGTGCCACCTGGTAGAAGTCCCGTTTGGTTCGGTTCAACTACTGTCGGATTGTGGGGAAGTTGATGTGGGTATGTATGATTGCCAGCCTGGCATCAATGAATTTGCTGAAGAAGCTTGAAAGTGAACTTTGTGATACACCTCTGGCAACCGCTATGACCACCTGGAAATTTCCAGACGCCAGCAGGTGCAGGCTGCATAGGACCTGGACGTGTACAGGGATGGCATTGGTCCTACGGGTCTGGTGCTGCAGTAGTGGTTCCAGGTCAGCAATCAGGCGCATGATTATGGCATCATTTAGTCTGTACTTGTCATAGATTTCGTCTTTATTTTGGCCCAGCAATGTGATGCACACCTTGAATACCCTCTCCTGGATCCTCCTCCTGTGCTGTGCTGCTGCATTAATTCTCATCCTCCTTGCAAGCACGTAGAGGACAGCCATTTTGGTTAACATACGGGGTCTCCAGGGCCATTTTTGAAAAGTTTCTGATTGTATCCACCTGTTTCACAAGTTTTTTATTTTACATTTTTTTTCCTTTCATCAACTTTACCTCCTGGTTGAGCTTCCCCTTATTCTGCTCATGCTAAATATCGAATTTGGGGATTTTCGGTATTTGCGAAGTTTGATGCATTCCATTGCGATTATTTAATTGCGATTCGCTATGTCCAAGAGCAGTTGAATGTATCGGTATTATCAAATCGCTATTTTGCGATTCTGTAATTTACCACATGGGTTAATTTGCGATACCTTTGTTTTTTCGGTATTGGGTTGATGCATTGGGAAATGATGTTTTGAGTTCGGTAATGGCCTGTTTTACTGATTCACAATTTTACCGAGGGGAATTTTGGTTGGTGCATGTGCCAGTTTGTGCTTTATTTACTCCTTTAACTGCGTAGCAGGCTCGTCTGATTTAATTGATTTAATTTATTTACGTATTACAAATAATAATAAATGCAGGTATATCAGATAACAGGAAGAGCAAACAGGGCCCAAAGGCATTAACGTGCTCCACATGAGCCCGAGAACAGGTAACAAAGGATCAGATTGTTTTGTATGAAGGCACACACCGATTAAGTGATTTGCTTAGAACCACAGGATGTTGAGCTGATCCTGTTTCTTAAACCTGAAGTCCCAGTTACAATGTCCACACCTCTGGCCACACTTTCTCCTCAAATATTCCCGGAGTCCCAATAAAATGCCCAATGTGCTCACGATACATTTTGTGGGGGCGAGAAGACATTGCCTCATGTTACAAGGCCTGTCTATCATGGTTTTTAAGAGGAGTACAACCAGGGTCGATGGAAGGGAAAAGGAACGGACCACTGGACATTCTCTGCCATTGACTGCCTCTTCTATGCCCCATTAATAGGCATTCAGGACGGTCCTTCTAATTTGCTGAGGTTACTTGATGAAACAAAGGGAGCAAGTGTGGAGGAAAGTGGCACCATCTCCAGTTGTGAAGATTTAGATATATAGGTTGGCATTTTAGCTAGGAGAAGGGAGCTGGAAGGCTGTTACTGTTTGTTTAAGGCCCTTCCTAATACTACTAGTCTGTCTGGAAAAGCAAAACCTGGGTTCCGTTGCCTCAGGTGCAACAGATGGATTTCTCTTCAGGCAGGATCTTCCGAGAAACTCTTTTCCGCTTGTTTTGGAAGATCTGAAAAGCTGCTGGGGACAGATATTTCCTGCCAGGGACATTGCAGTGAAGGTAACATGATTAGATAGTATTTAAAAGCAGACCAGACGACTGAGCTTGATGACCCATCTAGAGGGCCCAGACCACTGGTGTGCGGCTGGAATGACAGAGGACAACTTTGCACCAGCTTTGGGGTTTGTGACAACATTTTTTTTAAAAAGCCTAAAAATATTGCCATCACTCTGGAGGTAATCAACCAGCACAACAGCTCTAGGAATGTGAACACCTCAGGAGTTTGCATTATACATAATGCTAGTGAAATCTAAACTGAAGGGCAGCTAACTTCTCACAGCCCCTCTGTTCTCTATGAAGCACCCTTGATCTAACATTCCCTACTGGCCAATCTGAGTGTACTGCTGTCCTCCAACGAATGCTTGTTACCCGAGTCTTTCTTTTTGACTGTGAAATAACTATTTTATTCCCATTACATGTTGTTAGATGATATTTTACATCATAATTTTTAATCACCTGAACTCGTTTTCTTCTTTCTGTACTTTTCCTAAATGTGTTGCATACCCACTTTTTATTTACTTTTGGGTGACTTGATATATGGTGGTTGTTGCAAAGTCATAGTCTCACATTTTCCTTAGGGCCGCCATGCACCCAGGCTACAGCCATCAGTGGTGAGCTGTGGTTGGCTGTAGACATTGAAACTGGTTTCCTTCTACAGTGGTGCTCTATGATCCGTGGGAGAGGGTGGATGCAGCTTGCATCCAAACTTCAGGCACTCTCTCCTTGCCCTCCAAGACATATCCTGACATATACACTGATTTTACTTCCACCCAGGAGCATTCTGTACTAACAGGTGTAATGTCAATGGCCAATGATTCCAAAGGGTATTTTGAGACAAAGTTCCACTATGTCTAGATTTACCACTGCCAAAGGCTAACAGCTACAGTTTTCAACAGTTCCAGCTGTTCTATTGTTAAACTACAAGTGCACAAAATTGTACACCACAGAAAAAGTGGTGTACAGTAATATTATACAAGTATAGTGACTAGTATACATATAATTTAGCCAATGCCTTTTATGGAACAGAGATCCAAGTGGTTTGCTGGCAAAAAATGCACAGTGTCACAGCTGTTTGGCAATTTCTATAATAAGACCTTCAAAGACATGAAATCTTGCACGGCCACCTGTGAAACCCCTTGTTCACACTCTCCTTTCAAAGTTTTAAAAAATTTTCAGCTTTACAATAGATTTTTGCAAGCAATCAGAGCTTGGGCCAAAGGATAATAAAAATAATAATAATAATAATAATAATAATAATAATAATAATAATAATAATGATACAGCCTTTTGTAAAGCGCGAACACCTACCTCAACTAGGAGGTGTCCCGGCGCTGTAAGAGCAGATTAAATCTAAGAACCCTGGGGGAAGAATATCTAGCTTTGCTGTGTGAAGAGCCAGGTTTTTAACTGCTTTGTAAAACTGGATTCCGAGGGGACGCTCTGGAGGCCCGAAGGCAAAGTATTCCAGAGCCGAGCCGTGTTGGCTGAAATTGTTCGACCCCTCAGTCGAGCCCTTTTCACTCGAGGTTCGAGCAACAGAACCCGGCAGCTTGAGCGGAGAGATCGGCCCTGGGAGTATCTGGGCAGCCGAGATCTAAGATAATGTGGACAGTTTCCATGCAAAGCTCGAAATGCCAGCGTGAGAGCCTTAAATTTTATTCTACTGGTCACCGGCAGCCAGTGTAGGGAGCGAAGGTGTGGAGTAACATGGTCTTTAAACGGTATATGCCTTAGAAGCCTAGCCGCCGCATTCTGCGCCGCTTGCAAGCGCTGAATCAGGTATTTTGGGAGCCCCAAGTATAGGCCATTCGCATAATCCAGCCTGGATGTAATAGTGGCATGGATCACTGTTTTCCTACACTGCTCTGGCAATAGTTTTAGAAATTTTCACAGGCTCCTCAATTTGCTAAGGCAGCACCCCGTCACCTGCTGAATATGGGAAGGAAAGGAAAGACTATAATCCCATTTAACCCCTATGTTTTTTGCTAGATGGCTAGGTAGTGGAGCAGGCCCCAACTCCACTGGCCCCCATAATTCCGCCGCTGGGGGAATACCCTTCTCGAAAAAGATCACCTCTGTTTTATTCGGATTCAGTCTGAGTTTATTCGTGTTCATCGATATTGCCACGTCACTGAGACAGCCCTTAAAACTAGCGAAGGTTGCCTCTGACACTTCTGAGTAGGGAAAAATCAACTGGGTGTCGTCAGCATAAGATATTGCAGTGACCCCCCAGTTGGCAATTAATGTAAAAAGCGGGGCCAAATAAATATTAAATAGTAAAGGGCTTAGTGCCGACCCCTGCGGGACGCCACATCTCAGGCCCCCTGGACTTAGAGGAACACGCCCCCAGTGCCACCTTCTGCGATCTATTGGATAGGTAAGAATGTAGCCATCCCAGAGCCTGATCCTGAAGCCCAATCGCTGCAAGACGCTGTAATATTAAGCCATGGTTGACCGTGTCAAAAGCGGCCGACAGATCCAGGAGCATCAGCATAGCTGAGTCCCCTGAGTCCATCGACCACCTCACTGACTCTGCCACCTCAATCAGAGCTGTCTCGGTACTAAAACCGGGTCTAAACCCCGATTGGGTCTCATGTAGTATATTATTGGCCTCGACATAGCTATTTAGCTGTCGCTGAATCAATTTCTTCATCATTTTACCCGGCGCCGCAAGTAAGGAAATTGGGCGGAGGTTATTCAGGTCCTCCGGGTCTCCGTTAGGCTTTTTCTTCAAGGGAAGAAGCGTCGCATGCTTCCAGCCCTCCGGGAACTCTCCCGTACTGATGGAGGTGTTCCAAATGTGCTGCAGGGTAGGCGCAATTGAATCTGTCATCAGCCCCCAGAGTTTTCGGGGGCAGGGGTCGTCTGGTGAACCTGATTTACAGCGTTTAAGTTCCTGCTTTGCCAGATCCAATGATATTGGCTGGAAACGACCAAGGGGCACAGAGCGTAGCTCTTTGGCTGATGAATCAGCCATTACAGTAGGTCTCGAAGGAACAAAGGAATCGTAAACTTTTTGTATTTTATTGTCAAAAAAAGTAGATATATCATCACAAAGTGCCATGGACGGGGGATCCTCCCTCTCTATACATTGTGGTTTAAAAAATGACTGTACTATTTTAAAAACCTCTTTACTTGAGTGTTCTGCTTGTTGGACAGCGGTGCCAAAAACATTTTCTTGGCCCTTTTTATTGACTTATGAAATTTATTCATGGCTTCTTTATATTGGATTTTGGCTAAAGGGCAGTAATCTGACCTCCAAATGCGCACCAACCTCTTGCAGACTGATTTTTCCGACCTAAGTTCAACCGAGAACGAAGGGGCCGAGGGTGACTCCCTCAGCGACATTGCCCGCTTAGAAGGAGAAATCTGTAGCATCATGTCCCCTATCCATTGATTCAATGCCCAAGCATCCTTACTGGCATTTGTGGTTAGCTGAGGGGGGTTGCGCACCAAAACTGGGCCGCACACATGTATAGCTTCCCGTCCTTTGCCCAAAGCACCTTGCCCACATTTTTTATTGCAAAGGCAACGCATTCCATTTACCTTTCAATAGCATATGACACATTTAGGAGACTCTTTCATCCTTGTGGACTACGCCAGTGTCTCTCTACTTACTGTTTCTCCACTGAATGGCTCTCAGCAGCTGAATATAGGCAGGCTGCATCAAGAAATTCGAGTTATGGCAGATTTAAACTTTGACTGCATGTGAGAATGTCCATATTCCTTAAAACCCACTGCTAGCTTATTTTCTGCCAAACTATACCCATTTTAACAGTAAAATTATAAAATAAATATAGCACAGGAGTTCGCAACACCACTCAAATGTGAACCAAGCATACCACAAAACTGAAATGTTCTTTCTTTCTTTTTAAGGAATTGAAATTTTTCTCCAAGCGGCCCAAATAGGTTGTTGCATTTAAAGAGAAACCTCCAGTTAGAAGTGGGGGTGGAGGTTGGGGTGGGTGGCGGGGGTGGTCTGGCTGCTGCAAGTTTCTTGAGCTCTCTGGTGGAGCGAGGCTCATTGTACTAAGGGTTGATTCCCTGCACTAGGCAGAGTTCTAATATAATGCAGGTAACTAACGTAGCCTTCCATATTGCTATTGTGAGCAGGTCACCTTGTTGCATACGGTGTGTAAATGTACAATTATTAAACTAATGCAGAGCATGAAGGATCCATGATCAAGCCCTGGTCTTAGCTAGGCGACAGCTTTGTCTGTGGTGGGAGGTAATGTCTAAACATTCAGCCAATCCCTGAATTAGGATTCTGATCTGGTGGTGTACTGCACCTAGACTCGCCTACCTTACCCTTCCCGCTACTATATTTCTACTGCTCATCCTCTTCTACCTGGAGAGTCAAAGAGGTTTAGTCAAAGAGATTTACCATCACAGATAAAGTACCTAATACCTTGGTTGGCAATGACCCCTAATTTGACTCCCTCTAGCAGTCGGCCCAGGTGACAAGGCCTAAAGTTGAATCACTAGTCCATCAATGTATTCACTCACCCATCCATCCATTAACTAATTATTGCATCTTTGACATCTTATCACACAATCACACATACCTTCTGACTAATTAATGAAGAAGCACTTTTACATTTATAAAAAAATGAATCGTCAGCACTGTTGGCTTTGCCAATGCTTTTTTTTTACTTTAACAGCTGCCTTAGCTCTACTTCAAGGAATACCGAAGTACAGGAGGCGATAAGCACATATAATGTGTTGGTGAAGGTAGTGAAGGAGAGTCAGCACACTGGACTGGATGATATGGGCAGTCTGCGTGAATTCTTGGAAAGTATCCTACTGAGACTTAGATTTGACACAATGAAAAGTTTAAGATTTCAAAGATGAATCAGAAAGAGATCCATGGAAAATGCTGTGTCATAGACAAACAATTTCTTGATCTTGCAGATTGAGCCTCCACTCTGGAAGAGAATATGGAAAAGATAAACATCCATTTGGATTCAAACACTCAGAAGATAAATGAGCAAAAACGACGAAATAATGCACAAATGGATGATCTAGAAAGGTTAGAGAATCACTCTGGACAAAATAAGCTAAGGTTGCTGAGCATTCCTGAAGGGAAAGAGGCTGGAGATCTAAATGCCTATGTGATCAAACTCCTGAATGGTGGGATCTGGCAGGATAGACCAGATTTTGATCTGGACAAGGAAATTCAAAGAGTCCGTAGGGATTTCTTTAAGCCCATTCAATGCTGGAAAACCCCCATGAAGATTCTTGTGAACTTTCATACTTTTGCTGTAAAGGAGTTGATTTTAACTCATGCACTGAAGGAGAAAGTTTGGATCCATGAAGAATGACTTATCAAGGGAGATCAGACATATGCAAAAGGACAGCGCAACTACAGTGGGAGCGTGGCACTAGAATGGATGAACTGCAGACGCTTGGGATAAAAGGTTTAGATAAAGTTCCTTGCATTTTTGCGGATTATGTGGAATAATAAAATGCATAATCTCAGAGACACTGCTGAAGTAGATGTCTTAATAGACAAAATGAAAGCATCTCCTCAAGGTCTAGGTTGGATTGATGAGGGATTTGATATTGCACTTATAGGTTGAGGCAGCCATCCCCGGTGTGAGTTCTCAAATGACAGACACGATGCAGGATGTGGTGTGCTCTAACCAGAGGGGGAGCACAAGAAGGATACTGGGAGATGGTTAGTGTCTATCTTGTTGATTGGTAGTACACAGCTATCCTGTGCAGTGTATTATGGTACCAAATATGGATCCAGCATCGCTGAAGATCTTACAGAAGTACCTGTTGGAAGCCCCCACACGTCTATTTGTTGGAGGGACTTTAACATTGTTTTAAAGAAGGAGTCCGAACATTAAGAACTAAATATATGAATTCCCCCAAAATGTGTCACAAGTTAAGGGACATAAGGTACTTGAACTTTGCAGTTATATGGTGCAGGAAGTCAGGAACCTCTAAAGGATTTACCTTCTATAGTAATAAATATGTCCATCATTCTAGGATCGACTACCTCCTCTAAGGCCAAGCTTTAAATGACATTGTTGAGTCCGTTTTCATCTTCCAGCTCTATTATCAGATCACTCCTGGGCATACCTAAAACTGCACCTCCCAGGAAGGTCGTGCCTGGGGAGATGAACATTAAGCAGGGTATTGCTCTTGGAAGAGAGTTTGGGTTCAGAAATGTCAGATAAGAATCCCAGGCTTTTTCTGCTAAAGGAGGCAACCCATAATTTGGGATGCATATGACGCTTTTCTGAAGGGGGTTATAAGTAATTTATCAACAAGGCACTATCTGGAAAAACAAAAGAAGGAGGAGGTATTTTGGGCTCGAATTTCTAGGAAAAAGTATAGAGCAATAAAGTGGCCCTGAAAAATAACCCTTCCAAACAAGCTGATCTTTGTCTAGAATTAGAGGAAATACAATCTCAATACGAAGGCATGGCTGGCAAGGAAAATTCAAGATAGGTGAAAAGCCAGTAAGATTCAGCATTTTGCCTATAAGGAACACTGTAGCTCCTGTTTAGCTTGGAAGGCCAGGACAGATAGAACTAGGAATTCTAAACGCACATTAGTAGATTCTTAGACACTGAAGGTTCTAGACAGCAACAATGTGATATAAGGAGATATTTTGAAATATATGAGCTTGTTATATAAAGAAGATATCCAGTCTGATAATGATAGTATTAAGAACTGGCTGTCTGATAGAGATGTCCTGGTGTTAAGAAAGGCACACGTTAAAGTTCTGAGTTCAAAAATCACTGAGGAGGAAATACAGAGTTGGATCATAACACCAAAGGGCCGCAAGGCATCTAGGCCCAATGGGCTCCTGGCCAAACTATATAAAGTAATGTTAGATTTTCTGATACTAGTGCTGAAGACATTGTTTAACACAATTTACCTTAAGAGAGGGAAATCCCCGCCTTCAAGCCACTATCCTGTGGGTATGTCCACTATCCTGTGGATATTTTCTCAAGCCACCATCCTGTGGGTATTTACTCAAGACACCATTCTGTGGGTATTTACTCAAGCCACTATCCTGTGGGTATGTCCACACTATCCTGTGGATATTTACTCAAGCCACTAGCCTGTGGGTATTTACTCAAGCCACAATCCTGTGGGTACACACATTGACCACGGTCAATGCTCTCACTAACGCCTTTACACAACGACGATCATTGTCCTATGAATACCTTCAGCTCTCTCTCTCTCTGTTGGGAAGTTTCTCTATATATCTAATATCTACTGGGGATTTCTCATATACAATTGTTATATTTTATGTGGTACAAGAATGGCCAAATTATAGCATTTAAAGGTTATCTCCCGACCTGATCTACACACAATCTTCCATGCTCAATTACCTGCAGGGAAGGGAATGTCACATCCTTCTCCTGTCAGCATTTGGGTAAAAAGAAGGGTTAGCTCTGTCCTAGAAGATAACAACCAAATGTAATTACTATATGCAAAGGTTATTCTCTGATTTAGGCGCTCCTTCTCCCTTTTGATCCATCAGTTACCATTACAGCATCTGGCTAGAAGAAAGGTTAACTTTATCATAAGAAAACAATAGTTACACAATGGTTCACTAAGAACTGGGGTTCCTTTATTACACAATATCAAATTATAACATCACAATAACTAGCAATCTAGACATAGCCTGAAAAGTAAAGGGAAATAGACGCATCCAAGAAATAAAGCTTTATTACTAACACATCTACACATAGCTGACAGGAACTGTAGATAGCTAAAAAGGGAAATGCATTATAACAGACTGCACACCGCTGAAAGAAAAAGGATTAATCAATGCAACAATACAGTTGGGAATATCGCTTAGGAAATAAAGAACAAGATTAATGTATGTATATATATATAGGCACTAATATAACAGGACAGATATCACCTGATTAGTATGAAATCTTGTTCTAGCTGTCATCTGGGTTCCTCTCTCGTCTGTGCCTTGGCTCATCTCAGATTCTCCCCTGCACTCTTGGACACACATCTGCGCTGATCACTCTGCACTGGATTCCTCTCCCCCACGAACTGTCTTCACCTTCCAACTTCAGTCTAATGATATAGTTTCTGCCGCTCTGATAACCGTTCGCTCCACTAGCTTCTTCACTCTGTCTGATTGTTCCAGCTCCAATGTCCAACTCACTCCAGCTGCTCCCACAGACTAATCCACGATATAACTTCAGTCTCTTCCAAAAGGCATCACTCCAAACTCCAGCTGTTAACTGCCTGCTCCAACTGATCACAGCTCCTTCTAACAAGTAACTGCTTCTGACTGCTTTCTTCAGCTCCAAAAATCATCTGACTTCTCTCTTCAGCTCCAAACACCATCTGCCTTCTCGCTCCATTCCAAAAACCAACTGAACTGAACTGTTCCAAAAACCAACTGACCCCTGTGCCACTTCTGCACTTCGCTAATATGGAATGCTCTCTCCTAGTGGAAAGTTCCAGCCAGTAGCCTCCTCCCACCAAATCCATGCACCAGGCTCCCTGCTCCAGACACCCCCACAGTGATCAACTGCTTATTTCGTCTAGAGACTTGAGCCCAGGGAAACTTCTTGATAAGATTCAGCTCCGGCCGGTTCTCTCTAGTTTGCAAAGAGCGAACAACACCTCATAACTAAAACATCACCTTTACCCTGCAAGCTCCTCAGTCAGCAGAGACAGAAAGCAAAATGGAGTCTCTCTGGTTCTGGGCCTTGTAGGCCCGAAAAGGATGAAATAGACACTTAGCTCTATCAAAATACATACACAAACCATACCAATATGTAATATAAAGCCAGAACTACAGGATCCACCATCTACTATAGGTAGAATGATGAAAGGACACATAATTATGTCAAAGCCAATAGGCAATAGATGGATTAGTTTATGCTTCTAGGTCTGAAAAGAGGCCTAAAAGGACCAAAACAAGCTAAGAATAGGGATCTAGGATGGTAGCAAGCTTAATGTCACCATCACTCAGAAATAGAACCAAAAACCCGGTCACAACAGGTGTCGATTACGTATCTGGTGGTCCACTGACTGCCAGACTCGTTGGGGCTTGGCAGTGGCAGTCTCCAGACAGCCATATTACAATAAGGGCATTTTGACTGCCATTACCCTGCCACAACCGCCAGGGAACTGCCATTTCCTGGTGCTGTTGCAGCAGTAAAAAAGCAGTAAAGTGCTTGGCATGACTACCGTTGTTCCAACAAGTGTATTACTGTTTTTTTCTCCACCACGGTTTTTATGGCGGTTCCATCGCCATGAAAACCATGTGGATAGCGGAGTGAGGACTCTGCTGGCGGCAGGACCTGTCATAATTGGCCCGCTTGGATTAGCGACTAGCTGAACCTACACGTTGTCCTCCTTAACTTGGCTATATACGATAAACGCCATTTTTGAATGTTGCAGCGGCCATCTTAGACCATGAGCGGCCTCGTGGCCGACGTGCCCTTTAGTCCTTTTTCCGTTCCACTGACCACTCTCATCTGCCCAGCAACAGGCTATTTTTAGTACTGGTCAAGCCACACATGTGCAGTTCTTACTGACCCGTAAACCTTTAGGAATGTGCCGCTAACTGACCAGTGGGTTTGAAACTCTCCAATGAGCTGGCAGTATTCCAAAACATGACCATATATGTCTCTAAAACTGTGTCTTAACTTGTGCCGCCTAAACTTTTATTGCCCCAAAACTGTATATAAACGGGGTCACACTGGTGTTCGGTGTGATACCTCTTGCATTACCGAAGGGTGCTGTTTGAGTGTACCACCACCCCATGGGGTCTTAATAAACTTGTTCTTTGCATTTTACAGTTTCCGTGCCAACAGTTCTTGTGTGTAAGTGGGTAATCTCTGCAGCGTGTAGGCCTTGGGAACCCCGAAATACTTCAATTGGCGACCACGAAGGGACTCATCGGCGACTCGGATGCCCGAAGGAGAGGTCGTGACGAAGGCTTGGAAATCCGCCATGGGCGCGCGCTGCCACGAGTGACCCGAGTCTTGGCTGCCACGGTGTTTTTTCCTTTCCTTCCGATCTGACCTTCCAGGTGGCGCCGGTCTCCGACTGAGTTTTCGAAGTGTCCGCATCACTGAGAGAGTGCCGTTTGGCTGATTTGGCTTATAAGACCTTGGCAGTTGGAACCTGGACAGTTGAGTATTTGGTAAGCTTTGTGTTTGGTAAGGTAGTCTTCGGACGCTTACTAAAGTCCTATGAATTGTGTTCGGTAAGGTAGTCTTCGGACGCTTACTGGAGTCCTACGAATTGTGTTCGGTAAGGTAGTCTTCGGACGCTTACTGAAAATCTGTGCTTTGTGATCGGTGAGGACGCTTGCCGAATTCTATGAACTTTGATTTGAGTTAGCTAACATTTTGAATTTGTGATCTTTGAACTTATATGTGTAGTGCACTTCACATAGGCAGGCATGTAGAGATGTTTCTCTAACTTTGTTTTTTTTCCTTTGAGCGGCACAATCGTGAGAAGAACTGTAAGAGCCATTTGGTCCGGTGTCACGCTTTCGTGATACTCTTTGAACATGCCTGTTTTTAGCACACTCCGGGGAATGTGTTGTTTAGGAGATGGTACCTCAATTAGGTTAGCGGAATCACAGCCGGCTCCCCCAGAGGGAACACCAAATAGGGAGATGTATATTAAGTTTGGCCTCCCCCCTATTATGTACGGTAAATTATGGCATAAGTACACTAAGGCCGATCCCGAATTGCAATGGCCCCTACACGGGTCGTACGATTTGAGTAAAATCCAATTTGTAGAGCAATGTATGTTTCAACGCAGGTCTAGACAAAACATGTTTGATTGTGTGCGAATGTGGGAGAAAGCGGCGCGTGAACGAATGAAGCGTGAGGTTGCCTTGGCGGACAAAGAGCAGCGCAAGGCTGCTCGGGATAAGGCTTTACAGCTGGAGGAGAAGGAGGCTCAGGAGAAGAAAGAAAGGGAGGAGCGGGAGCGTAAATTGCTAACGACTGGTCAATTTCCTATTCGCCGACCACTTTATCCTGTCCTTAATAATGAAATTGATGATTTTTCTTTGTTAGATCGGTCACCGCCTCCGTACGTTACGCCGACGGCTCCAGCTGTGGATTCTGATGATGATGGACAGGATAAGTCGAACCAAAAGGGTGTATCTGCTCTCAGGTTTACTGCGGAGAGGTCCGCTCATTTACGTAGTTGGGCTCGCAAAGTGAATAAGCATAGTGTTACTCAGGATCAATTGATATCAGAGAAAACGGGGTGGTCGGATCTTGAATTAATGTATTTTTTGTCCAGCCTAGCGGATGAAGTTGTAGGCGCATATCGTGAGTTTTCTGATACGTTAGAGCCTAAAGTTTTGTCGGTGTATCGTGAGAATTTAGCTAAAGGTGATTTTGATCTTACAGATGTTGATGACCTGTTCAAGCATTTGATCGCGCTGCGGGATGAGACAACCCATTTGCGACAGGAACGGAAACGGAGGCAAAAGGAGTCTGTGCCGGGAAATGATGAGGCGGTTAAGGAGTGTTCTCTTCGTGGTTCAGATAAGAGCTCTGCGTTGCATGTTATGCCTATGCGTGAAGCGGCGCCTTTGTATGTTCCACCAAAAGGGGAAGGTACGGATGATGATAAGTTGTCGAAGGATGCGAAAGGGTATTTTGTGTACAATTGGGTATATGGAATAGGGCAGATGTTATGGCACTGAAAAACTCTTTACCTGATCTCCGAAAGAACCCAGCGGCATTCTATGAGGGGGTAGAGGGGGCTATATCGTCTTGTGTGATGACTCTTGTAGATATAGATTTGTTTTTTGGGCTAATTTTACCACCTGATATGTGGAGGCAAATTCGTAAAACTAATGACGAAACGATTTTGGGGGGGACCTGGAAAGAGATAAATGCTGCAGATTTAGATAGAGAACCAGCATGTAAGCCTTGTCAGCTAATTCTAGATCTTCCGGCAGCTATTTTGCATAAATTGAAAACGCTCGTTCCTGCCAAAAAGATAGATTGGACCATGTTAACGTCGTGCAAGCAGAAACCAGATGAAACAGTTTCAGATTTCTTTACACGCTTCGAGGAGGCATTTCATGATTACAGTGGTCAATCTTTAACTGACGATACGGGTCGGCATTTGTTTGTAGATAAGTATGTGGCTAATCTCCTACCAGAGATTGCTAAGCGATTGAAATTGAGTGAAAGTTCCTGGGCCACGGCGACCCCTGCGTCCTTGTTAACTATGGCTCAGTATTATGAGCGGCAGGAGGTGGAGGCTAAAGAAAGTGTAGAGAAAAAGACGAAGGAATTGAAAACGAAGGTGATGTTGGCGCAGGTTCGGGGAACACAGGGTAGAGGGAATGAGAGAGGTAGACGAGGTGGAGGTAACGCATCGTATGGTCGTACGGACATTGCGGAGGATCAGTGTGCTTATTGTAAGGAGTTTGGGCATTGGGCCGACGATTGTCCGGTACTTCGTGAACAGCGTAGCCAGCGTGGGCGAGGTAGTGGAAGGTCAAGAGGAGGTTATACTGGAATGAGAGGTGGAGGAGGTGATCGTAGACAGGTTGAGGAGAGGGGCCGTGGCCAGGACGAACGAAATACGTTTGATAGACGGAATCAATATCAGATTTTGGAAGGAGAGAACGTGGAACACCAGGATTATGTGCATGCATAGGATTGCGTAGGATGGGGTAAGGAATCAGTTGAAGTGCCAGTAGATCAGCAAGGTCCATATGTAACAGCGGGTATTTTGGGTTCTACTGATCAGTTTCTAGTCGACACAGGAGCTACTCGTAGCGCTCTGTCGAAAAACTTGGTTCCGAGGGCTCCCCTGTCTGGCGAAATGATTACGTGTGTAGGGTTTGATGGCACACCCTCCCCCAGCCCATTGTCCAAGCCCCTTGCACTATGCATTGACAAGTACTTTAGTTTTGGCCAATTTTTGTTATCGCCCCATACCCCAGATAATATCTTGGGCATTGACTTGCTTAAATATTTTCGAGCAACAATACGCTGCGCTCCAGAGGGAGTGCGGGTTATTCTGAATGATAACTACCCTGACCTTGATGATTGCCCTGAACGTGACAGATTTTGTGTCATTTTAGATGTTCCTGCTTTGGCCTCTCTGCCGCACACGTTGTGGGCGACATCAGATACGGATGTGGGAGAGATGCGTATTCCGCCGATACACATTACCGTTAAGGAGGGGGCCCCCCTACCACGAGTGCCACAGTATAAGATCTCGAAGGAAGGCGAAATTGCACTAACACACATTGTCCAGGATTTGATTTCTGCAGGGGTAGTGGAGGAGGTCCCTTATAATGTCTGTAACAGCCCTATTCTACCAATTCTTAAGAGAGACTCAGATGGCAAGATCTATCGATTTATTATTGATTTGCGTGAAATAAATAAAATTGTCATTCCCCAATACCCAGTGGTGTCCGATATTACGACCTTGCTTACATTGGTTCCTCCGACGGCCACCATTTTCACTGTTATCGACCTAAAGAATGCGTTCTTTTCTATCCCTGTCCATCCAGATAGTAGATATCTGTTTGGTTTTACGCTCAATAATAAATCATATAGATTTTGTCGAGTTCCCCAAGGATATACTGAGAGCCCTAGCATCTACAGCCAGGCTTTGAAACGACAACTAGATTCTTTCGAATTGCAGTCTGGCGTTGCGCTCATCCAGTACGTGGATGACCTTCTGCTTGCCGCCGACTCCTATGCACAATGTGAACAGAGTACGCTTGCGTTGCTTTCCTTTTTGGCACAAAACAATCACAAGGTCTCCAAGAAAAAGCTTCAATACTGTAGACCCCAGGTGACCTACCTTGGTCATCTGTTGTCTAAGGAGGGGAGGGCATTAACATCTGATCGAATTCAAGCAATTTTAGACACACCAGTCCCCCGCACGCAGAGAGATGTGCGTGCTTTTATAGGGTTGACATCTTTTTGTAGACAATGGATTATGGGTTTCTCACATATCATAAAACCTCTGTTAGCATTATTGTCCAAAACTACACCGATGCCTCTTGAGTGGACAGACGAATGTCAGAAAGTCTTTGAACAGTTGAGACAGGCCCTTTGTTCTGCACCCGTGTTAGGAACACCAGACTACACGAAACTTTTCACATTGTACGTGCATGAGAATGATGGGTGCGCGTTGTCAGTGTTAGTGCAGTTACACGGGGATAAGCAGAGACCATGTGCATACTTCTCTGCCATTTTGGATCCTGTAGCACGAGGGTTGCCTGGGTGTTTTCGAGCGGTAGCGGCAACAGCAGTAGCCATACGACAGAGTGAGGGCATAGTGTTATCACACAAACTGTTGGTGTTAGTTCCTCACGCAGTAGATGCCCTGTTAAACCAAACAAAGACCCAATACCTCACGAGTGCACGACTTACAGGATATGAGCTGACACTTTTAGCGCCACACATAACATTGAAAAGATGCGCTACTTTGAACCCCGCGACTTTATTGCCCTATCCGGCCGAGGAGGGTCAGGAAGAAAAACATCATGATTGTGTTTTCCTGACTGAGGAACAGACAAAGGGTCGTGTTGACTTACAGGATGTGCCACTTCCAGATGTGGATGGGGAACTGTGGGTTGATGGATCGTGTTTGAGGCTGCCAGATGGTACGACTTCTGCAGCATATGCGATCACAACTCTTAAGACGGTGGTTGAAACAGCTAGAATACCACAAAAATCGGCTCAGGCAGCAGAGCTGATAGCTTTAACAAGAGCCTGCGAATTGAGTGCTGGCCTATGTGTGAACATATACACAGACAGCCGGTATGCCTTTGGAGTGGCCCATGACTTCGGACTTCTCTGGAGGGAACGTGGGTTTCTGACATCACACGGAGAGCACATTATGCACGGAGAGTTAGTGCGTGATCTCCTAAATGCGTTGCTCTGCCCCAAGAAAGTAGCGATAGTGAAGTGCAGTGCCCATAAAAAGATCACGGATAAAGTGGGTCAAGGAAATGCCTTTGCAGACAGCATAGCAAGGCAGACGGCTATGTCCCGAATTAGCTCCCCTATGTATGTGGTACAATCACAGGCTGAGAGATGGAGTGATGCTAGAGCAGAGATACGGGATATTCAAAAATCAGCGACAGAATCTGAACTTGCGGCTTGGGCAGTAGATGGGGTACTAGATGACGAAGGTTGTTGGAGAAGCAAAGACATGGAGAAGTGGAAATTGCCTGCGGCTTATTTACAGGCGATGGTCCAGATGACTCATGGACTGGCTCATGTCGGAGCTCTTGCAATCACCCGGCTTTTAACACGAGTTTGGGAACATTCTGAGATTGCGAATACTGCAAAGAGAGTAGTGCAGACCTGCCTGGTATGCTTGCAACACAATCCTGGGAAGGGGACCCATACTCCGAAAGGAGGGTTCGTTCCACCTTCAGCACCGTTTGAAGTGCTTCAAATGGATTACATCCAACTCGAGCGCTGCAACAACCTGAAGTACGTCCTAGTGGTGGTGTGTGCTTTTAGCAAATGGGTTGAGGCCTACCCCACGAAAGACAATACAGCTTTGACAACAGCTAAGGTGTTGCTTAAGGAGTTCTTTCCTCGCTTTGGAGTTTGCAAATTTCTGTGGAGCGATAATGGGCCCCATTTTGTTGGAAAGATTGTGGAATATGTATTGAAGGGGTTAGGGATTCAGCAAAAGTTCCACGCTGTATTCCACCCTCAGTCAGCAGGTTTGGTCGAGCGGTACAATGCCACCTTGAAGCTTAAGCTGGCCAAAATCGTGGCGTCTACATCGTTGAAGTGGCCAGATGCATTGCCGCTAGCACTGCTCTCTCTTAGATCAGTACCCCACTCACGAACTGGCCTTACGCCCTATGAGGTGGTGTTTGGCCGCCCCATGAATATCTGGGGGGTGCCCAAGCCGCGATTAATACATGATGTGCCTTGTGTTATGATGAATGATTATTTGGCACGATTAACAAATGATTTGCTCTCTATTCACCAACAGGTTCGAGAAGCGCTCCCTGACAACTCTGCTGGAGAGGGCCACGATCTTCGTCCTGGGGATCATGTGATGATCCGTTCGTTTGAAAGAGCAAGCAGCCTGGAGCCCAGGTGGAAGGGCCCCGAGCAGGTCCTTCTGGCGACCCGCACCGCCGTACGAGTGACCAACAGGAAGCGGTGGGTGCATTCGACACATTGTCGCCGAGTCTCTCCGGATCTGGTGACTCCTGTTGTGCTGACTGATTATAAGGAGATCTTGGAGAAAGAAAAGAGCCCAGCTGTGACGTCGGCCGAAGTGGAGGGAGCCTTCCCGGACCAATCTGCTACCGGAAGAGAGCGCTACAATCTACGTCCGCGATAAGAAGTTTTTTTTTGTCCTTTTTTTATGACTGGTTGGTAACCGCTCCAGGTTTGTGAAACGGAAACCGGGAATTCCAAGGGGGGGGGATCAGTTCTGCCAGAGTAGCGACACCCGTCTTGGCCCGGAGAAGAAAACAACGGCTACCTCGGAGTTCAGCACCGCATTTTTCTTTTTTTTTAGGTATACACGTACGTGTATCTGAAACTATTTGTGAAAAACTTGTGAACAATTTTTGTCACTTGAGACTTTGCACAGACTTTCTTGAACTATGGCATCAACGGCATCTCGTGACAAGAAACTGTTGGGTGCCTTTCTTTTTCTTCTAACCATTGTGGTGATAGCTGTTATAGCCTGGGTAGTCGAACTTGTGGTGCCTGTACGTGAACATTTGCTGCCGACTACCCCGGCACCGTCTGAACATTTCCATTTTACATTGCCCTTCCATGAAGAACGCCATCGCCAAACGTATTTAAATAACAGTTTCATTCAGATTCTTCACCACACGCATAACATGACCAATACCTCTAACTGCTGGGTGTGTGGAATGTTGCCTGGGCACCAGAAGAGAGGGGGCACCCCACTTATTCCACTCCCGTTTTCGCACAATGGGTCTTGCAATGCCTGGTACACTCTCCTCTTTACTTTGAGATGGCCAACAAAAGGGGGGGTGCTTTTTCGTCTAAATAAAGAATGTCCCCATGACAAGGATGGGTTTCCACGGGCAGAGGGTACACGTTTTGAATGGGAAGAATACAGGCCTGATAATGTGTCTGCCCCACGAATATATAGCAATCAGCGAAAAGTGAATGTATCCAGTGCTCATGTTATAAATGTCATTGGCACCAAAGCCGATTTATGCATCAGAAACAAGGGCACGATTGCAGTGGGAAAAAGTGAATGTAATATTACTCTCACGTTTGATAGCCCGAATGGCATTTCATTTGTTGCATCTCGAAACACCTACTTCATCTGTGGAACGAAGGGGTACCATCAGCTTCCGGTGGGGTGGTTGGGCATATGCTATGTATCGTTTGTGCTACCTCCTGTATTCATTGCCCCTCCGATGTATCATAACGACTATACTCTGTACCACGATTTTGTTTTGAACAGAGTTAAGCGAACTGTTGCTTTAGAGGACATTGATCAAACGGACACTGCATTACAACAGTATGTGGATTTCAATCTGGGACTATTCTCCTTTGTGGGGGCTGCATTGAACAGCCGGAAAATCAGACGGCTGACTCGCGTTGTCGAGGCTGTTGCGAATGACACTGCTATTGCCCTGGGGAATATTACCGAAGAACTGCAGATTTCCAGAATTGTCACCCTCCAAAACAGGATGGTGCTGGATGTTGTTTTGGCTGATCGTGGGGGGGCATGTAGAATCATCGGAAGCAGCTGTTGTGTTTACGTGCCTGATAATTCTCCATCTGTGTATGATGCGATTTCCAAGCTGCATAAGATAGCTGGCGAAATACACCCGGACAATGGAACTTGGACACTTTCTGGATGGTTCTGGTCCATGATTGCAACTTGGGGCTGGAAACTGTTGACAATTCTCTGCATACTTGTGGGAGCAATGTTCTTTATATGCTTGTGTATCCAATGTGGCCCTACCTTATGTTCAATGTGTCTATCAGCTTGCTTACCATCGAGGCGAGCTCTTGTCCATGACAAAATAATGCTACACAAAGAGGTGACACAAATTATGTTAATAGACATCGAGGACGAACATCCAGAGTATGTTCATTATGAGGTAGATTCAGCTAAACGCTAAAAGGGTCGTCTGTCGTAATTGGCCCGCTTGGATTAGCGACTAGCTGAACCTACACGTTGTCCTCCTTAACTTGGCTATATACGATAAACGCCATTTTTGAATGTTGCAGCGGCCATCTTAGACCATGAGCGGCCTCGTGGCCGACGTGCCCTTTAGTCCTTTTTCCGTTCCACTGACCACTCTCATCTGCCCAGCAACAGGCTATTTTTAGTACTGGTCAAGCCACACATGCGCAGTTCTTACTGACCCGTAAACCTTTAGGAATGTGCCGCTAACTGACCAGTGGGTTTGAAACTCTCCAATGAGCTGGCAGTATTCCAAAACATGACCATATATGTCTCTAAAACTGTGTCTTAACTTGTGCCGCCTAAACTTTTATTGCCCCAAAACTGTATATAAACGGGGTCACACTGGTGTTCGGTGTGATACCTCTTGCATTACCGAAGGGTGCTGTTTGAGTGTACCACCACCCCATGGGGTCTTAATAAACTTGTTCTTTGCATTTTACAGTTTCCGTGCCAACAGTTCTTGTGTGTAAGTGGGTAATCTCTGCAGCGTGTAGGCCTTGGGAACCCCGAAATACTTCAGACCGAGAGCTCTCCCCTCCACTCTGATGCCGACAGTGATTACAGGCACCTTATGAGGATTGCAGGAGCTGTAAGAAAACGGGGTCGGGAGATAAAGTCGTGATCTCTGCCGTGATTGTGCTGCAACTACTAATGCGGCAGGTTGAGAGCCGCGAGCCGTGAGTCAGCCACGATTCAGCGTGGAGCCGGCGAGGAGAAAAAAAAAACGGCTGGGGCTAACGGAAACAAAAAAACAAACGGAGAAGCTGGAAGCGCAGTAGCAGCGTCTGCTCCTGATTTGCTTACCTGGTTAAGCTCTGCGACGCTTTTTGCTTTACATGCAGCACCACATTTTCTCAGACTGCTTCTAACAGATACTTTGGCCGATGTTGTGGCTCTCCTCAGGTATCTGGCGTGTAGTGCGGGGCTGGCTGGAGAACTGGCTGGAGAACAGGCTCACTCGATCTGGCAGCGATTTGCTGGGTCTGGCCAAGGCGAGGTTTGCTTTTTTTTCACCTGAGACCATGTCACCTAAACATCCTCCTCGTACAACTCGGAATACTAAAACCGCTGCAACTGCGGCTGCAGCAGCGGCTGCTGCACATAAACGTAATACAGAAATTATGTCCCTCGCTCCAGCCTCAGCCCTAACCCCCGCTCCAACTTCTGCTATTATCGTAATGGCTATAGCAGCTACGGAAGATACAAAGGTGTGGGAGGCGGAGAAAAGGACAGTGAACACTGAGACAGTAACATCGGCTGCACTGGCCCCGGCAGCTACTTTAAAAGGGAGCGACAGGAAGGTGACAGGTAAGACAATTTTGCGCCCTCCTCAATTTAACTGTGGAACTGTTTCAAAAAAATTAACACAGACAGGCGCAGATACTAATGATATTGCTAATGAAACTGCTAAAGATGAGGCTCTTCTGGAGGAGGATGGAACTGTAATAAGCTCTGAGAATAACACAACCTTGGCTAATGCAAATCATGAAGATGACTCAGATCTATTTATTCACCAGGCAGTATCTCCTACTTTGAATGAAAATTGTGAGATTCGGGAGGTACTAATATGCACTGAGATAACAGAAGGGAAAAAGGAGTCAAATGAGGCAACAGAAGTGGGGTCTCAATCAGTAAATATATCTAATTCAATCTCAGAATGCGATAGTCATGCTACAAACTCAGTGAACAATCATGGCTCAGGACATACTTTGGAGCTAGCTGATGAACATCTCTCCTCTGAAGACTGTGATTATGATACAGAAGAGGAACTGGATAAATCCATGGACAAGACTTTGAGTAAGTTACCCCCGAAGAGACGCAGAGGCAAAGCGAAGACAACTTACAAGAAGAAATGTAAAGCCCTGTCTAGCCTGGCTACAGGAACAGCTCTTTTGAACTCAAAAAGAATGGCCAGTGAAAAAAGTCCGCTAAGGAAGTGGATTGAGGCTAAAGGGCTAGTTAAGACTATGACTCTAAGGCTTTCTGGGGGGAGCCCTACAGACAGTCCTATAGATAACGAGGTACTGCAGATTCGTAACCATGTTCTTATCGAAGAGTCTACAAAAGAAGAAAAAGATCTTCTATCAGCGGCAAAAGCAACAACATCTGCTCTACCGGTATCTGTGGATACGAACATTGAACTAAACAAACTATCAGTCGAAAGGATGAATGCAAACTCAACTGAAGCTACTAAGTTAGAAGGTACTGATCACCCCCAATTAGACACTATACTAAAACTCCTGATAAATCAAAGGGCAGAATTGGAGCTACACTATCAACAGCTGAAAAATGATAATATAAGACTGCAAAATTCCATAACTGATATAGCCTCTATACTAAAGGGTATCACACAGGAGATAACAGAGCTCCAGCAACGTACAGTCTTAGTAGAAGAAGGAACACTACGACTAGATACCACTGTGGAACGTCATGATGCAGAGTTAACTCAGCTTCAGTGGAAAGTTGAGGACCTGGAGAATCGTCAAAGAAGATCCAACCTCAAACTTTATGGAATTCCGGAAGGACTGGAGGGATCCGACCCGAGGGCCTTTCTAGTGAAATTACTACCTCGAGCATTCCCGGATCTCTCAGATTGGGATTGGGACTCCCAAGTGCAGCGAGCACATAGACTTCCACTTGTCCAAAAGCATCGAAGCAATACATTTCCACGCCCAATCTTGATGTATCTCGGTAACTTTCTGCTCCGACAAGCGGTCTGGCAAAAAGCTAAGCCTAACTCCCCAATAATTATTGATAATCTAACCGTCTTTGCTCGGTCTGATCTTAGTAAAGCCATGATGGACAAAAGATGGGAAATGCGCAAACTGATAGACCCAATCAATAAATTGGGAGGCTCAGCATATATACAAGAACCTGCCCGACTTAAAGTAATCATGAAAGGACGTAGAAACTTCTTTAGCGAAGTTTGTGAGGCGCAGGAATATTTGGCCAGTCTCAATAAGAGTCAACAAGAGTAAAGACTGAAAAGAAGCAAGGAGCACTTCAGCCGTCTTCAGTTGTCTTCAGTTGTCTTTATACAAAGAGATTCAGAAACCTTTTATAGATAGCAATCGAATATTAAGATATAGGGTATAGGTTGGGGCACGGACACTGAGATTTCTAACACTAAAATACTTAACTTTTGTTCTTCTTTGTTAACACATTTAAGTCACCAATCTTGATGAAGCATAACAATAACACTAGTTGGCATATCGGGTGGAGGTGGGGGGGGCCCTTGGTTCCGGCCGCAGGCGCTGCCTTGTTAGCGGCAGCAGTAGGTAGGGGGGGGAGGTATGGGTGGGTCTTCGCAGGTTGGGGTGGGTGGGGGTATGGGAGATGGGGGAAGGTGGAGGGAGGGTTGGGGAAGAAAAGAAAAAAAATATTTTCAACCTGGTAGAAAAACTTGATGAGAGACTTTTGTTACTAAAATGTATTCTTTATTTTGAACTACATATAATAATGCTGAATATTGACAATATCTTTTTTATTAGAGATGCATAACATTAGATGTTTGGCTTGGAATGTTTCAGGGCTGAACAACAAACGCAAGAGACAGTTAGTGGCTGAAGAATTAAAGCTATATAATCCTCATTTAGTATTTCTGTCAGAAACTCATATTATAGACAAAGATAAGAAGCTGTTAAGTCAACTGGGTTTTGAGATGATAATTAGCTCTGCAGCAACGTCCTCTATTAGAGGGGTAGCTATACTAAAAGACAAAAGGTTTAAGGCAGAATTAACTAAAACGCAGGGTGACAAATGGGGGAGATGGGCAATCGTCCAACTTTGTTTCGATAATATGAAGTTTGTAGCATGTGTTATATATGGACCGAATAAAGAAGATCCTAGAATATTTGAACAACTAAACATAGCGTTATTAGATTGGGAGGGAGAAGTAATAATTATGGGTGATTTTAATTGTATCCTGAACTGTCAGACGGATACAACACGCCTGGGCAATTATAAACGAATGCCTAAAAATAGAGCATCCATTTTAGATTTATGTAAATTACATAATGTTAAAGATGTATGGAGCTCACTATACCCAAACTCTCCAGGCCATACATTTTATTCAGCTCCCCACAGGCTATGCTCACGCTTAGATATGGCCTTTATATCAGACACTCTGATGAGATCTACAAATATGGTAATATATCCACGTATTACATCTGACCACAATCCTATTATGATTGAATTTGCTTTGTCTTTGAAACATAAACCTCCAAGAGCTTTCACCTTCCCCAGGAATTTAGTATCAGATACGAATTTTATCTCACAATTAAAACAACACATTATAGAATTCTTGACTTTCAACAGAAACACAGCTTCATGTTTAACAGTGTGGGATACTTGTAAAGCCAGCATTCGAGGGTTTACACAAACCTTTGTCTTAAAACAAAATTATGAAAGACGTAATCATAAATCAACATTGACTTCCGACATTGTAGCTGAGGAGATAAAACTTGTAAAAGCTCTAAGAGATAATCTCCCAACCTTGGGTATTAGTGCAAATCTTAGCCAGTTAAAATGTAAAACTAAAGAAACTCTTTTAAAAAAAAGAAGCGCACAAGTTCATAAATATAAATTTTCACAATACGAAGGCGGCGATAAAATTGGAAAAATTTTAGCGTTTAAAGTAGCAGAGGATAGAGCACAGTCTATGATTTCCCAAATTAAGGGGGTTGATAACAACAGATACAATCAGCCAGAAGATATAATTCAACAATTTGCAAAATATTATGAAATTTTATATACACCAGAGCATATGCCTAACGATAAAATAATTGAAAACTATTTAAAAGAAAATTCAACAAATAAGTTAACAAGAAATGTGACAGAGGAACTGACCTTAGAAATAACTAATGAAGAATTAAAAGAAGCTATAAACTCATTGCCATTAGGAAAATCTGCGGGTGAGGACACCATCCCTTTGGAAATCTACAAATCATGTTTGGATGAGTTAACACCTTATCTACTAGAAGTAATTACTTATATCGGTAGAACCGGGTCAGCTCCCCGCTCTTGGAATAAAGCAAAACTCATCTTTTTTCATAAAAAGGGTAAACCTAAAGAGGAGATGGGCTCATATAGGCCAATCTCCCTGATCAATGTTGATGCAAAGATTTTCGCAAAATGTTTGGCTAGAAGATTAGCACCATTAATGTCTAAAATTGTAAACACGCAGCAACATGGGTTCATAACAGGGAGAGATACATCAGCTCATGTCAATACGGCAATAACTGCGTTCGATATAGCAGAAATAGAGGCTACCCCTCTGGCTATGATAATGCTTGATGCCGAAAAGGCGTTTGATCGGGTGAGGTGGGACTATTTATGGCACGTAATGGGATCAATGGGGTTTGGTGGAAAATTTTTAAATGGGATTCGGGCACTTTATGACAACCCTATAGCATACACTAGCTATGGCGGTCTCACTTCACAATGTTTTCCAATCAAGAGGGGCACACGTCAAGGGTGTCCCCTATCACCTTTATTGTTTGCCCTTTCATTAGAACCGTTTTTAAAGCCTTTGGACACTCAGGCAGGAATAATACCCTTCAAGACTGGCAGTCAAAGCTTAAAAATTACTGCGTATGCGGACGACATTGCTATATATTCTATCAAAACAACTGATTCTCTAAAAGCTATCAAATTTGAAGCATCAAAATTTGGTAATGTATCAGGTTATAAATTAAATGCTCACAAAACTCAAATAATAGCTAACTTTGCTCCACCTCAACCAATGCCTGAAATATGCAAGACCGCGACATATCTCGGAATTAAAATTACTTCAAACATCAAAGAACTTAATAACATCAACTATAACAATTTAATGAAAACTACCACTTCAAATTTAAAAAAATGGCACCGACTTCCATTAAATATAATCGGTAGAATAAATCTGATAAAAATGAAAATAATACCAAAATACTTATATTTATTCAGATCAATTCCTCTGGCACAGAACAAACTTTTCTTCAAACAATTAGATAGGATCTTCTGCAACTTTATCTGGGGGTATAAGAAGGCTAGGAGATCGCTAAAAATGCTGAAAAATCAAATAGGATCTGGTGGTCTTAACTTTCCTGACGTGAAATTATACTTCTGGGCTTCTTTTATAAGACGTATTCGATCACTACTAAATGAAGAGGACCTACTTTTCTATCATTACTTATCATTAAAGGGAGATGCTAAACAATTTTTTCTTCGTATTACAGACCCAAAATTTTACAAAAGGGTTAAATTTAAGACCGTACGAGATACAGTAAGGATATGGAAGGACATACTTATACATTGTAAAACCACTATATTTCACTCACAATTAATCCTATGGGATAATCCCGGATTGCCTAGTATATTTAGCGACGGGGTATCTCGTGAATGGCAACGGAAAGGAATTATGGTTTTGGGCGATTTATATAACTCTCGAGGTATACTGAATTTTCTAACTTTAAAGCAATTATATGGACTATCTGATACACATAGATTTAAATATATGCAAATATACGACTTTTTAATACGGAAGAATAGAATCAACACTTTGTCGAGCGGGGGTATATGGGACCTCTAAACTCTAAAAAAGAGAAATCAATAATTAGTTCGGCATATAAATTCTTTATAGGTTTAAGTTCCGACGATAATGATACATTAGCCAATAAATGGAATTTAAAACTCGGAACTAATTTAACCGGAAAACAAATAAGTACATCTTACACTAACATTCATGATTATGTAAGATCATCCAGTATACGACTACAACAGTATAGAACTATATATATGCTATATTATACCCCAGAAAGATTTTCTAAATCGTCCTCGCACAACATCACGATAGAAAAAACTAAATGCCCGAAATGTGACGAATATGCGGCAGATCTTGTCCATATGCTGTTTTCATGTCCGAAACTAGGGAAATTCTGGGAAGAAGTGGGAAAGATTCTAACCACAAAAAACATTCTTAGTTTACCAATAACTGCATCCATGGTAATATTAGGTCCACATTTGACAAGTCAACCACATTATATACTACTATCAATTTTATTTTCCTGTGCCAAATTAACTGTAGCCAGGGCCTGGATCAACCCCAACCCACCCAACGCTTTGGAATGGTGGTACCTGGTTAATGAAATAAAAATTATGGAATGTACGCTGGCAGAACTTAGGGGTGTCGGATCGCTCAAAAAATTTGAGAAAATTTGGGGAACCTAGAAATGAACTGATGTATTCAAGACAATTATATTATATGTTTATCTATGTTTTTGATCTTATGTTAAGTTACTTTTGACAAAGTGAAAAAATTGATCAATCCATGTTTAATTTTGTTTTTATTGGTTGCATGGCAACTTTGTCGAATGTTTTATAATCTTATACCAGGTGAAAATAAAATAAAAATAATCAAAAAAAAAAAAAAGGAAACAAAGGGGGCCCTACAGGGCCTCCTGGTGCCTCATGCTCTGTGGTGCACAACATGTGACCCCCTGTGTGCATGCACAGCAGTTCCTGCACAGCATTGCAGGGCTTTACAGTCCATGGCTGTGCAGGAACCGTTTTGGCCTTCCCATTGCTTTGCCCATTTTTAGAGACACTGCTGTGGAAACGCTAAAGAAAAGCCCTCTGGACAGGAGGAAACTCCTAATAGGGGAGGAGCCGGCACCGCACCATCCAAAGTTGTAATCAAGCCTGGTTATGAAGTCAAATTGGCACTTTATGCAGATGCATCATGCTATATACTAGTAATCTGACCCATTCAATATCTAAAGTAGTTGAGTATGCTGAGGAGTTTGGTAATATCTTGGGGACCGAATGAATAAGGACTGTTAGAAATACGGGTCTCTAGTTGGCTATGGCTTGCACCTTTGTCCAAATAGGGACCCTTGCTTCTAGTCAGGGAAAGGGGGATACATGCCTAAAATAACCCCTGCTCACCCCCTTGGTAGCTTGTCATGAGCAGACATGCTTATTACAGAGGCAGTGTGTAAAGCATCTGTGAACACATACAGTAACACAGTGAAATCACTACAAATGGACACGACACCAGTTTCGAAAAATAAGTAATCTCTATCTAAACAAGACCAAATGGCAAAACTCCAAAATTCAGTATCAAAGATAAGGCTCTTAAATGGTAGAAATGGTTCAGGTCAATGCAATTTGGAAATGCAACACTTTTCCCACAAAGACTAACATGCAGAAAAGGGAAGGTTTGGGGACTGGCAAGTATGTGCCAGTGCACACATTTTACATGCTGCTTCTGTGGGTGGCACAATCAGTGCTGCAAGCCCACCAGCAGCATTTGCTTTACAGTCCCTGGGCACCAATGGTGCAGTGTACTAGTGTTTGACAGATAAATCAAATAACCAATCATGGAATCATTAACTGCTAACATTACATTATTTGTGTAGTAATTTCCTTCCTGGCTGTGTGTTTTATTTGTCTTCTTTTTTCTTTCATATGTTGAGTAATGCTTCTGGTTTACCTTGAGAAATACTGTTTTTCCAGAATTGTCTCTGTCACTGATTTGGAAGGATAACTATACATAGGGCCTACTGGACTCTCGGTAAGCTGCCAAAAGTGGTCTGTAAGGTGTCTACCTGCCCACAATGTGGAGCTTTGCGAGCAGATGCTATACATATGTTCATGGTCTGTCCTTCATTGTCACCTTATTGGAGCAGTGTGAGTAAGAACCTCAGTGAAATATCTGGCTATGAAATTAAGGTAAGCAACTAGCTGCTGTATTTTGGTAACAATCCAGAGCTTAACATCATGACAGATGGACCTAAAGTAAGGCTCATCTTTTATCTGGTCTTGCTGACAAGTAGAGAGATATGCAAGCCGTAGAAGTCAGTAGACCTCCCCTCCTTGGAGTAATTATTAAAATATTGCAATTCTGTTTCCTAAGTGGAGATTGCATGTGTCTCCGAGGGCTATGAAAGGGCCTGAATGGCAATAATATCTTCCCTGTCCAATGATTACTCTATGGATGCTGCGCAGGTGGAGTCCGCAAGCTTGTGGCAGCAATCTCAGTGAGTCAGCTTCTTCAATAGAGTAACAAGGATATGAGAAGCTCGTGGTGTAATGAAGACGAGAAAAAAGGGGTGATTGTAGTGGCACAAAACATATTTTTTCTAGCATTAATGGCTTCATAATGCATGTATATCAACTTTAGCATAAACATTTTACCATTGTCTCGTAAAATTGCATTTGAAGAAAATTGATATTTAACACCATGCTATTGTTGTGCTTTAATGACAGGAGGAATAATCTCATCAACGGATAAATATATTTAGGTGGCTCGTTTTAGGTACATTATCATATTTTCAAACTGTTCAAATGACTTTCAAACCTCAGAAAATATGATTATTTTATTTCCGATTAGGACAAAAAGGTCCGGTATTTGGTTGAAAAGCGGTCTTAATTTTTCAGGCTGATCGGAAAGTGACAGAATGGCTGCCTAGTCAAGATATGGAGGCCTCAGCAATCATTCACACAGCACCAATTCATCTCTAGCTGCAGCAAGCTGTCACCAATGGCTGGTGCGCATACAAAACAGAGCTCTCTGGCAATACTATGTGACACAGTCTGTATCACAGCCGCCGGATTCAAAGGCACATTGCTCATCGTGAACACCGCCAAGCATCCTGTTCACAACAAATCATTTGAGACACACAATTAAAATATAAGCTGATACTTTTCATTTTCATATTTTTTACTCGGAGGCAAACAAATTGCTAATCAAGCCAGCTGATACGTGTCTAACTCTGCCCCATTCTGAATGCCTTTTATTGTTCGTATGAAGGTCGTGACCTTCTCATCCTCTACACTGCTTCTGGTGTGCGAAGGATATAACAGCCGTATCCTTCACACAACTTCTGGAGAGTGGAGGAGGTGACATCCGCGTCCTTCACACTTCTTTTGGAGTGTGGAATTCGAGGCTTCCATACTCTCCACAGTTTCACTGGTGTGAGAAGGACGTGCAGGTAATTTCCTTGCACCCAACATAGCGTTCATACATGCACTAAACAGATTACCCTGTTGTGTCCCCACCCGAAGAGGGGCAACATTGCTTCCAGTGCCTTTGCCAATGAGGGCATATGAACGGTGCAATGGGTTCTAATTCTACTGGGCTTCCTAATCCTATCTATGGTAGTAAAACACAACCACTGCCTGTGGTTTGGGTCCCACACACTGCTTAATTTTTTTTTGAGCAAGAGTGCACTGCACACTAGCATCTTTATAGCCGACCCTGGAAGCTGCCAGAGCAATTGAGCTCCTGAGACTGGAAGGATTATTGATGCTTAGTGCAACCCCACAACCATGATCAAAACAGGAGAGGTGTCATTGAAACAGGGACACTCTCCCTTTTCCTTTACTACCTTCTCCCAAGAGGATTTCTGCTCAGGGATCTGTGGGGGTCAATCTCCAAGCAGGAGCCCGTGATTAGGCCACCTGTGAGAAAATCATCCTTTTTGCCGTGATCATATCCGGTTTTTGTTTAATGCTGGTGGTTATTGAATCTAATTGTGCCCCTGGCCCTGTTAACGAAGCCCAGGGCCAGTGCTCTGCTTAAAAGGTATATGGTAATTAGGTGTAAGTACAATTTGTTCAGACAACCTAACAGTAAGTCCCTAGTAAATGGTAGGGCATGTAGGTTTAGAAACCCCATTGGATTTTAGGGACCTACGTATGCATTGCTGTGGTGTCTGCTGTTATTTTAAAGCCAGCCCTACCTTGTAGGCTGGTTTTAAAACAAAACTGTGTCCAAATTCGACTTTGAAATCAAAAGTACTTCCAAAGTCTAAAACAGCCTTTTTATTACATATAAGTCACCCCTAAGGGCTTCCCTAGCTGCCCCTAGGGTAGGGTGCCTTTTTATCTGGATGGATTACAGAGGGTATGGAAGGAACCCACTGTCTTGGAGTCTGATAACGTAGAGTCTGGTCTCACATGGTTCAACAAAGCCCTTTTGGAGGCGGTTGATCTACTGGCTCCCTTGAAGCTACACAAGCAGTATCCTATATCTAAACAAGAGGTGTGATACACTGAAGAGCTCAGAGTGGAGAAGCAGGGGTGTAGAAAACTCAGAAAAATCTGGAGGAAATCTCACACGGTAGATAACAGGAAAGTGTATTCTGAGGCTTTGGCCACCTATCATAAAAACATAAAGTTGGCCAGGAGAAATAGTCTCACTTTACAGTTGGCTGAAGCTGGCAATTCCTCCAGAGAACTTTATAAAATCTTACAGTCCTTTGTAAAACCTGTGGCCTGTGAGAGCCCTGATGATTTTTCCCAAGTCCTGTGTGATGATATCTCCTTGTTCTTTGAAAATAAAATGGAGCTAATCTATGAAAAAATTAGAAAGACTGCGAATTCTAGGAGTAATGTTGTCAGCTCCCCCTCCTTGCCACCTATGTATGAAAGTATCCCATTTACTATGTTCCCGGAAGTTAGCCTACTTGATGTCACCTCTTTGCTCAGTCAAATCAAATCAGGATCCCCAACAGAATCTCTGCCTGCGAAAATGATTGCCCCTCTAGGTACTTTGCTTTCACCTGGCATCCAAGCCATGATTAACCTTTCTCTTAAGGAAGGGCAAGTGCCTCAAGAATGGAAGAAAGCGATAGTGAACCCTATTCAGAAGAACGCAGCTCTGCCATGGTCAGATCTCTCCAACCTCCGTCCTATCTCCCTTCTGCCTTACTTAAGTAAGATGACCGAGAAGCATGTGAACACCCATTTGTCCAATTTTACCGAGGCAGCGGGTGGTCTGGACCACTCGCAATCAGGTTTCAGACCCAATCACAGCACCGAATCAGCCCTCCTCTCTGTGACCGATGCCATCAGTGGCACAGGATAGAGGGGGGCTCTATGATTCTGGTGCTGTTGGATTTATCCGCTACCTTTGACACGGTGTCACATGACATTCTTCTCGGTCGTCTGCAGAGGGTAGGGATAGGAGGCTCTGCTCTGTCCTGGCTTGAGAGTTTTCTCTCGTGATGCTCACAAAGTGTCCGATTGGGCTCCCATTATTCCACCTCTAGGGAGCTCACCAAGGGGGTCCCTCAAGGCTCATGCCTAAGCCCTACACTTTTTAATGTGTATGTGGCCCCCTTGGCTGACATTGTGAGAGAATATGGGTTCACTCCAATATCGTACGCTGATGACACCCAGCTTCTGTTCCCATTCCAGACTTTAACACCGGCAACCAAAAATGCATTTGCAACAGGTATTAGAGCAGTGTCCGATTGGATGGCCTCCAATTGCCTACAATGTATTGTGGGCAAATGTAAATGTAAATGTACAGGAATTTATATAGCGCAAATCACCGAGCGGTTTCTAAGCACTTGCTTAGGGAACCCGTCCTGGTATTCCCCTGTGAGATAACCCCGGCAGGGTATCCGCAAGGTGAAAGCCAGGCATCCCGCCACGAGGGGCCGTTGTGGAGATTAAGCAAGCTATTAACCATAGTCGCGGAATGTGAACCCGTGAATCGAGTAGGCACCGGAGCGAGAATTGTCGAGTCCATGGACATTTTAGGACTCAAGACCCCGCTGAGCCGGGAATTGAACCCTGGTCCCGGGCTGACCTCTGCTTCCAGGTCTGCCTCCTCTAACCAGTGAGCCACACTTCTCCACGGAGGTCATGCTTTTTGGGGAGGCTCCCCTCCTGTGGTCACCTGAATTGTGGCCTCTGGATTTAGGACCAGCTCCTTTCCCCAAGCAGGTAGTGAAAAACCTAGGGGTACGGCTCGACCAGTCACTGTTACTAAAAGAACACGCAAATCAGGTAACAGGATCCTGTCTTAGAGTTATAGGACTCCTGAGACGCGTGTTCCCTTTTTTGGCCGATAGCTATAGGAAAACGCTGGTCCAGACGCTTGTGGTCAGCAGGCTAGATTACTGCAACAGGCTTCTTATATCTGCCAATGAAGAACAGCTTAGCAGACTACAGGTAGCCCAGAATACAGTGGCCAGACTGGTTCTCAATGCCCAAGCCAGGTCGCCTTCACGCCCTCTCCTGGACAAACTTCACTGGCTGCCTATTCGCCAGCAGGTTAAGTTTAAAGTATGCTGCGTAATCCATAAGTGTCTGTTTGGCTCAGGTCCCAAATATTTGGTAGAAAAATGTAATCTTTTTAAACCCGGCCGCTCCCTGCGTTCTAGTAACCAACTGCTGCTCCAGGTCCCACGTATTAAGAGGGCAAGACAGGATGGCCGAGCACTGTCTTACAGAGGTCCTCCCCTGTGGAATACGCTGCCCCTCACCCTGAGGCAGAACACCAACCTTCATGCCTTTAGGAAGTCTTAAAGACACACCTGTTTCTGACAGCTTAAACCCTGTATCTTTCATGATTTTGTCTTGGCTCTCTGGTAAGAACGCAAGCGCGGAGATACACCTTCGGGGGTCAAATTCCTGCGCTATACAAGCACATAAATAAAATAAGTAAATAAAATAAATAAAAAGAAGAGACATTATAAAATATGTTTTATGTGCCGTGTAGTGCTGCTAGCTCCATTGGCTACCATAGCAAGGTTTTATTAAAATTTTATAAAGTCAAACCTTTGAAAGGAGGGAGCTAGAAAAATAATTTAAAGTATCTGAATAATACTTACAATAAATCCAACAACTAGACAATGGCCAATTGTTTTTAAACTATTGCTGGAAAGAAGTTTCAAAATTTGCTTTCCTGAAGTTAATCTTCTGATTAATCAGCTTTTGACAACCTGAGCCAAGTTGCCCCTTATTAGATGTGAAATGGCCTGAGCTGAAACAATGAAACCATCTGGTGGCAGTAGATATGCTGCCAGCAGATGACAGGACAGGGAGGGGGCTGAGTAGCCAAGCTGGTCTGTGCTTCAAAAGGAGAAGCACAGATAGAACAGGAAATAGGCTCACCCTCACTTCCTCCAATCCCAGCCAGATGTCAGCCCCTCTAATTAAATTAGGAGAGGACGTGGAAGGGGAGTTTAGGGAAACTCTAGCCACACTTGTGGGTTGGGTTAGCCAGACCAGAACACCCAGGAGATAATTTCTCAATTTTTATTTTTCCTGAGATGTGCATTCTGGTACAGAAATATGCCACATTTCTTAGGAAGTGATCATCACAGAGGATGGCAAATTGAACCCCATTGGTTGCAGGCACTCCCCTCTTGCCAGCCCAGAATATGGCATAAATATGAGAGAGCTGCACTGCACCTCAGATCCCTGCTTAGAAACATCTGGGGAAGAAGGACTGAACTGCTGAACCTTTGGACTTCACAAACAGAGGACTGCACTCAGAAGGACTGCACCTGTTGCACTCTCAAGAATTCACACAAAAGGACTTTGCCTGTCTTTAAGGATCGCGTAGTGGACTCCCTGATTAGCAACAGAAAGAAAAGTGTTGTAAGAAGTCACTTGCATCAACTACCACAGGACAAGCCCAGCCGACCAGCTTCACTTGGACTTTACTTTAGTTGACCTGGCACATTGTGAGAATTTTAGTCACCAAACCCCAAGAGAAAAATCAGAGCTTCTGAACCCTTGGCTGGAGTTGTGGACCCTTCAAGACTCTCAAAGGACCTTTCAAAAGAAGTTTTGAAACTTTGGAATCTTTTGGACACGTTTTTAGAAAAAGCTTCAGACCTCAATGACTAGAGTCAAGCTAGTGATGTCTAAGCATGACTCAGCCTGACCATACAGATTTGCCCCGCTAAAAGCCCAAGAGGTCTTCGACAACAAAGACCTCCAGGATTCACTCAGGCATCACGCTGCAGCTGGCCGCTGTCATCAAAGTGAATTACGGACTGACGAAGCCGAACACTCGGAGTCAACAGAAAAAGATCCCAAAAAAGTGACTAAGTGCAAAGGTAAAAACTTGATTGACCCAACCACTCTACATAACAGAAATGGGCTTCATTGAGGTATGACTCAAACTTTGACTTTTCCATGTCCAGCGTGACCAGATAGTTTCGATTGGCGCCTTTTCACTTTTAGGCACCAGAAAGCATTTTTTTGCATTTAATCTTTAAAAATTCATATCCACGGTGCCCTACAATGGATTTGTTTTGTTTTGGTGTCATTATAAAGATAGAAATGTTCAATAGTTTCATAAATTGGTGTTGGATTTGTATTGTATTTTGTGTCTTACTTTGTTACTGTTTTGGCGATATTAAGTGCTTTACACCTTTCTTCTAAGTTAAGCCTGACTGCTCATCAGCCAAGCTACCAGGGGTTGAGCAAGGATTAATTTATTGAGATTGATTGGATCTTTTTGTGACTGGTGTTATTACTAGTACCTTCTAGTAAACCATCTTTCAACACCACCTAGGGTGTTTTTCACAGGGCAGATGTTCTCTCCCCCATCCCCAGCAAAGGCTAAGTCATTCCCCAGAAAGTGATAAATGAAACAGCCTTTCAGTCCCCTTGTGGTTGGTATATTAGGGGTTTACCCCCAATGTGTATATTGTAGGGGCTTAAACTTGCCCTAGACGCAAGAGGTTATTTTGTTTGTATGAGTGAATGTAGTCCAGTCGAGGTCAGCCCTATCTGACATGGGGCTGCACAATCTGTCTCCTTTGGAAAAGCACCAGCTTCCCTCAGGGAAATTAAATGGCCCTTTGACACCAGGGAATATTATGTGAACAGAGTAGAGGCTGCCCCCTCCAATATAAGTGCTGTACTCTGATCAGGATGAAATTTGCAAAAGTATGGATCAACTTTTGGAAAACGCTCCATAAGGTGAGCAACTTGACGTCGAAAGTCAAACCAGTTACATTCCACCATGACCCTGCATGGATTTCAGGTTCGTCCTGCTGAAAGCACTGGAGATCCAGACTTCCAGGAATTGATTGAGCCCTCATGGAGAAGCAATCTAACAACGTTGCATCGAAACCAGCCTGCTGCAGGGGCCCGCTCAATGTCGAGAGAAAATCCTCCAGAAAAGTTTCTAAGTCTGACAGTAACTATTTGCCCGAGGCCTCCTGCCTAAAGTATCCGCCCAGGGCTCCATCCCGGTGGGCCTTAAACTTTGACTTTGCCACAGTGAAGCGTGACTAAATGTCTCAAAGTCGTGCTATATGTTTTTAAGCACTATAAAGTGTTTATTCTTTTAAAATTCACGTCTCCTGTTTCCTATATCAGATTTTTGTCATTTTGGGTTCTATTTGTTCATAAAAATATACTATATTTTTTATAAATTGGAGGTGGATTTACATTGTGTCTTGTGTCTTACCTATTTAATGTATTGATATTTTCAAATGCTTTACATACCTGTCTCCTAAGTTATGCCTGCCTGCTCATTGCTCGCTGCCAAGGGTTGAGCAAGGGAATAATTTGTTGAGACCTTGACTGACACTTTTATTGCAAGTGTGGCCTTATTACTAGTGGTAAGTCACTACTTATCACTACTAAAAATAAACTTTCCAGCACATGGGTAGTGCAGATAGAGGGGCATACCCCACAGTCTGCACCTTTCCCCACAGAATTCAATAGCCTACTATATACCATGATTTGTTTAATCACACAAACACATTTGTGATGCGAGCGGAGAGCTGCTTCTGAAAGCCACCCCTCCAATGGCATCTTTCCAATCCTCAATCCTTTCTGCTGCCCTAGCTTTGTCTGTAGTTTGTAGAAGGTGCAACATGTTTATAAGCTGTAGTAACCTAGGATCTCAGTGTCTTCCTGTGCAGAAGAGGAGAAGGTGGCACGTATTAGATTGGACCACATGAATGGACTGGTAATGTTTGTTTATGGGAATGGACTGACAGGGCAAGCTTTAGCACTGATAGAACCCGGTGCAACAATGTTTGTTGGAGCAAGCCTATTCATAGTGGAGGTGGTGACCACCTCCACCAAGGACTGCCTAAACACCACCTTTTAACAGTGCCCCTCAAGTCTCCTTAATCACTCTCTTTCAGATGCATTTAATTAGTTATATAGTGCCACTCATACCAGTGTAGTGTGTCAAAGCACTTTACATCACACACACATTACACAGAGGTAATCAATCATATGTGTCTAAATTAGCATATAAATGTAAATGTAAATGTAAATGTATTGCGATTTATATAGCGCACGTATCACCCGAAGGCATCAAGGCGCTTGCATATAGGAAATGTTACATAAGACAGAGGACAACAAGGTGTAGGAGTCACCTGTCATCCGTACCGGTAGGCAGGATAGTCTAAAAGTGCTTCTTCTGGAGAAGTACAAACTCAGAATTGAAAATGACAGACCACAGTTGGAGGTACTCTTTAATAATAAGAATCGATTTCTACCCAAACTAACCCTTTTTGCAACATCTATGTTCTAATCTACACTTTGCAGTGTGCATGCAGTTCTTTGATGACAGTTAATAATTCACTGTTCTATATTAGGACTTTAACTTATAAACTGCAAGTAACAAAAGGATTTCTCAGAAAAGCAGTATCCCATTGGCCTATCCACACGATGTATACTTTGTGATCTGCATGGTAGACCTTCTTTGCAGCAGGCATATTAACTCTCTGTGCTATTTACTATACAACTAGACAGAACTCCAATCTCTCTTTAGCAAGAACATTAATCACTGGAGTTATCTTGACTTTTTTATTGTTCCCTGGAAATTGCTGGAGGAACGCGGTAGCAGTTGCTTTGAAAATCAAAAGAAACTTACAAACATGGTGCCCCTTGAAGTTATCACCCAGTGCAATGGCACTTGTTGTACCGCCCAAGAGCCAACCCTGTGGACTGATTACAGGGGCAAGGAAAGAGAAGACTCAGTTGCACACACATTGATTTGTGTGTATGCTTGCATATGTGTGTATGTGGCTTTGCTTTCCTATGGCATCTTGTTAATGTCATCCTTTGTCATCCTGCAATTTTGACGAGGCCTACTACTTAGAGTATCCAACCAGGGTTCCATCGAAGTTGGCCTCAAACTTTCACTTTGCCCCGGTCAAGCACGGCATCTTGTTTATGTCATCCTCTGACATCCTGAAACCAACTGACACTCTGTTCCATTGATAGTAGTCTGCCCTGGTTTAAGATGTTTCACCTTTTTTTATGGTGGTATTATTTTTCAAGGTATTGCTCTAAACCTACCAAGATCTGGTGAACTGCAATTTCTGATCAGTATCTTTCGATATACTATCTTTTGGTTACTGCTTGCTATTTGAGGGCATCTCCGCTTTCAGATTATGATGGATGGGCATGAGAGTCATATTCTCTTCACTTGGAGCAGTAGTAGAGGTGAGTATCTGTTTGACATGGTGGTATTTGGGAGGTTTTAGTCATGACAGAGGCACACTCTTTAACCCCAAAGCCCAACTCCAGGGTGCCCCTTTATCTAAGCTAGTCCCTTTCACCTGACATAACATGTCTTTAACTACTTCGGGCCTGATACAAGTACTTCTTTTTCTAATACACAAAGTAGTGCTACCTGTTACCACAAAATGAAATTCACAAACCTAGAGGTGAAAATCTCTAACTCCCCATGTGCTATCTTTTCTATGGGGAGATCCTCACACGTGTACGTTTACTACTTATTTGTAAATGTAGGAGGAATGGGGAGAGAGCAGGAACATGGGGAATACTTAATACTAAATGGGAGTGGTTTAAGGAGGAGTAAGGAGGGTCTTGGGGAAGGCTAAGGAATGGATTAGGGGGAGACTGACATCCACCCAAAAAGAATAAACCCATTGAACTCACAAACTGCACTTCTAGTTACTACAGCCAAAGAGGACCTAATAAAGGAAGTAAATGTAGCCCAGTTCAGAACTGGAGTAAGTCCAGCACCACACATTTCCAACCATTGGTACTGCAACACACTCCTGTAGAAGATATTGGTGGCAGGGACTTAAAACAGAACAAAATAGAAAATAATGTTAAATAAATTAGGTTATTTTGACTTTTTTTTAAATATAAATATCTCAAATGTAATGTTTTATAACTTTTTAGATCATTTAAAATAAAGATTATTTTATGTCAAAATATTAGGATAACCTATTAATTTAAAAATACATAGAATGTAATGGTATTTAAATTCATCATATTAATATAACATCACTTTTTATAGTTTTCAATTCATAATTAATATAAAGATTTTCATTTAGTTGGGATTTGGTTTTTAATAAACCATAGACATATACATTTTTTTTATTTAATATATTTAACTTAATTAGATATATTATTCAAAAATAAGTTAATAGTACTGTAGCATTTATTTTCGTTCAACATTTAAAGTAAATATAAAATGTTCCTTTACAATAGTATTTCACATAAACATATTTTATCTCAAATTTTTAATGATTATTTAACTTTTTTGAAATGTTCCATATACTTTACATAAAAATTGAAGTGTGATTTGAAGGGCATGAAAACCCATTTCAAATAATAAAGAGTCAGGGTGTACCTCCACGCTGAATACTCGGTGGCAGTGGGTTCGTGGCTGCTGTGGTCGCGTGTGGGCTTGCCTCGCTATTTTTTAACTGTTAGACAATTTTAAATCACTATTTGTGTTCTTTCTACCTTTTGCTGCTGCCTGTCCTCCTTGCTCTTTTTCCCGCTCCCCTAGCCCCGGTCCGGCACGGCTGAGTGCCGCTTGTTCCGGAGGGCTGACGGGGTTGCGGGCGCCATCTTAGGAGGGGCAGTGGTGGCCTACAGGTCAGCGCACTAGTCATTGCACACCTAGTTCTTCAAAAGAGACGCCCCATGCGAGCGCGCAGGGGGCGCGCCGGCGGCGCGCCTAAGGCAAGCCCGTCTGCGCCCGTCCACGGCCGGCCGGGGCTAGGAGCACCCCACCATGTCGGTTTTTACACTTACTCTTCAGCCCAGTTACACTCCTTTCAAGGTTCGTGGCCACTGGCATCCTCTATCATTGCCCATATTGCTACCCTTGGTCATAGGCAGGCACCCCCCATTCCTTCACCTATACCCCATCTGACTTCCTTGCCCCCCCCTCACTTTTCCCCTCGGGAGCAGCTCTCCCCTTCCTGTGTCGTCCCGGGCATCTCGGTCTGCCTCCTGAACGCCAGGTCGGCCGTCAAACATTACCATGAATTATTTGTTCTGCTCGACACTCGCAAACCGGATCTTCTGTTCCTTACAGAGACCTGGTTTGGCCCGGATTCTCTGCCCACTATATTAGCGGCCCTTCCCTCGTCCTACTATGCTCTCTGCACTGATCGACCTATGGGGAAAGTTGGTGGTGGCGTTGCACTGATCGTTCGATCTGAACTCCATTTTCAGTTGCTATCGACCCCTTCCATCTCATCGGTCGACTATTTAGTTGTCCGCTCTACCTCCTTCCAAACGCCTTTGACCTGCTTGCTCATGTACAGCCCCCCTCATCCAATGCCTCATTTCATTCCCGCTGTACAGGAATTACTCTGCGGATAGCGACGACCTGTTTCTGGACTTTGGAGCCCTGTGGGAAGCCTGCGTATCTCTCCACGTGAGGATTTGCCTAGCGCCTCGCCGGACCCGCTTCGCGGGTCCCGCAGCGCTTTACTGACTTGGGAAGCTGCTGGTTGTTGTGTACACCCTTGTGGGGAGCGCGGGGCAGGCGAGTGTGTCGGCGGGGCTGCGAGCATAGAGGCAGGGACTCCAGCGTCCAGGAGTCCCTGCGCGCCCAATCGGTCACACCTGGGCTGCTCTCCCCGCTGGCCACGCCCCCCGCCAACGGAGTAAAAGCGGATCCAGCACACGACCCACTGGGACCCCTCTGCGGATAGCGACGACCTGTTTCTGGACTTTGGAGCCCTGTGGGAAGCCTGCGTATCTCTCCACGTGAGGATTTGCCTAGCGCCTCGCCGGACCCGCTTCGCGGGTCCCGCAGCGCTTTACTGACTTGGGAAGCTGCTGGTTGTTGTGTACACCCTTGTGGGGAGCGCGGGGCAGGCGAGTGTGTCGGCGGGGCTGCGAGCATAGAGGCAGGGACTCCAGCGTCCAGGAGTCCCTGCGCGCCCAATCGGTCACACCTGGGCTGCTCTCCCCGCTGGCCACGCCCCCCGCCAACGGAGTAAAAGCGGATCCAGCACACGACCCACTGGGACCCCTGTGCGGATAGCGACGACTTGTTTCTGGACTTTGGAGCCCTGTGGGAAGCCTGCGTATCTCTCCACGTGAGGATTTGCCTAGCGCCTCGCCGGACCCGCTTCGCGGGTCCCGCAGCGCTTTACTGACTTGGGAAGCTGCTGGTTGTTGTGTACACCCTTGTGGGGAGCGCGGGGCAGGCGAGTGTGTCGGCGGGGCTGCGAGCATAGAGGCAGGGACTCCAGCGTCCAGGAGTCCCTGCGCGCCCAATCGGTCACACATGGGCTGCTCTCCCGCTGGCCACGCCCACCCGCCTATCAGCCCACGAGGGGGTTGTAGCAGGGTATAAAGGAGACCTGAGCTTCCGCTTCGCGGGAGCGCGCCGGGAGAAGCCCGGGACAAGGGCGGGACCGTCTTAGGCCGTCATAGGCCGGAGTAGGCTGGGCTGGGCCTACCCTCTTGCTTTGGTTATCTGAGTCCTGGTCCAATTCGCTGATATAGCGCTCCACAGACTACCATCAAACTTCAGCTGACATGCCATCCCCGGCAAGGGAGGGTACCCCCATGAAGCAGGGAGGAGTTAAAAACAGGACCCTAGAGAACTACTTTCCCCGGGCCGTGGGGGATGGGAATAAGGAGAGCACTTTAATTCGGCTCATGGCAGAGCGGAGACGCTCTATAGATAACCTGAAAAACAGACCCCTTGGAGAATATCCCACCACGCCTAGTGAGGAGTCGACCTCAATAGACGATGTCCCACTCCTGTTGAGGGATTGTACGAACACCCCCCTAGTCCCATCTACGAGTCTAACCCCAGCGACCAGTTCAAGCCCTAGCAGGGTGACTATTGACCTAATTTCTCAACCCCCCCCAGCTCCGAAAGCTAAACCTAAGCCAGCCGCTGTACAAGGAGTATTTGGGCCCCCCCCAAATAAACGTAGGAGGAAGTCGAGGAGTGCCCAGGGTAAAAATAAATCTAAAACCCCTCACTCTGAGTTTGGGAGGTCATCAAAACCCTCCACACCGACTGTGACATTAGTGGATGATTTACATTCTAAACCCACTGCACAGAACGGCTTGGCCCCCGTTTTGACTAAAGACACAGGAAATAACATTGCTAATGTCCCCCTTTCTGTTGCCCCGCTAGGTAACCTGGAATTCCAGGGTCAGGTCACTACTATTACCAATCAGCGAGAGCATCAAAAAGGTCGAAATTAGACTTACCATCCTGGAGGCTACAATAAGTAGCATGAAAATTCCGGCTGGCCTCCAGGGAAGGCCTCCTGAGCTCATTCCCACTCCACCGGCCCCCCATCAGCCTCCAAATAGCGCAACGAGCTTAGCCCCCCCACAGGCTGCGAACGCAGTGGCCCCTCCACAACCCCTGAGGATTAACCCTGTACCAACCAAGTCACTTAATTCCAATAGGTCCACTTCCCCCGTAGACTCTGTCCCTCTGGCACAGCCTACAGACAGTGCTGCACCAACACCTTTAATGAAGCTTCCCCCGAGGCCACGTAGGCCTAATTTACCACCAGAGGCAAATGATTTCACTGTAGTTATGTTATGTTAGGGGGGTATTTCTAGAGCGCACTGACACCGTGAGTTTCCTGGCACTGATTGGGAGATCAGTGAGATAGCAGATAGAAATTAGCCGGATTGGGGGAAAAGCCAAGTTTTGAGAGATTTACGAAAGATAATGAGAGAGTTAGCAGATTTGAGAGACAGGGGAAAAGAATTCCAAAGAGTGGGGGCAAGATGTGAAAAACTCCGACCTCCCATCCTCGCAAGTTTGAAAGAAGGAGTGGCAAGAAGATGAAGATGGGAAGATCTAAGATTGCGAATGGGGCAGTATGGGGTGATGAGGGATTTCAGGAACCTAGGAGAGGGGCCGGTCAGGGATTTAAATACTATGCAGCCGATCTTGAAGGCTGCCCTAAGATTGACCGGGAGCCAGTGCAGTTTGGCAAGAAGAGGCTTGGCCGACTGCCATTTGGGGATCCTGAAGACCAGCCGTGCCGCTTGGTTCTGAGTGATCTGCAGCCTATAAAGCAGAGTTTTTGGCAGACCATGATATAAAGAGTTGGAGAAGTCCAAGCGGGAGAGGACCAGGGCCATGGTGACTTGAAGCAAGACTTCGGGGGACAGGAGATAAGCAACCTTCCTAATCCTGCGGAGCTGATGCATACAGGAGGAGACCACAGCCCCCACCTGGGCTTTGAGTGAGAGTTCGGAGTCAATAATAACTCCCAGACTCTTTACAGACGCCACAGGGGCGGGAGGAGGGCCAAGCTCTGAGGGCCAGAAGTGGGGACCCCAATGGATGGAGCTCTTGCCAGGAAGAAGGAGCTCCGTCTTTCCAGGATTTAGTTTGAGCTGATTTTGACTCATCCAGAGGAGGATGTGGGACATGACAGCATGAAAGTTAGAGACAGCAGAAGGGGTAGAGAGAGGAAAGATGAGTTGTAGGTCGTCAGCGTAGTTGAAGACGGTGACGTCCCACTGCCTCAGAGAGAGAAGAAGAGGGCGAAGGTAGAGATTGAAAAGAAGGGGGGACAGAGAAGAGCCTTGAGGGACACCGCAGGTGGAAGGTACCTTGGGTCCACGAAAGGGGCCCAAACTGACCGACTGAGCCCTACCGGACAGGAAGGAGTGGACCCAGGCCAGCGCCGGGCCCTGGAGGCCGGCTTGCTCGACACGGCGAAGAAGGATGTTATGGCGGGTGTCCCCCCACTTGAAGCAGGTGAAGCGGAGGATTTTTGTTCCTTAAAAAGCAAGGTAATTAAGTGGCTAAACACGAACAGATCCCTCCCGGTACATCTAAACAACGAAATTATAATGGTTAGAAGGGTGCCATGGGTGGGGAGAACACACAAATCCATAATAGGGGACTGCATATTGGTGAGCTTCAGGGATGCTGGAACTGTCTCTCACATATGCCAAGGAAAGAATAGATCTCGGGAATCAACCATTCAAACCCTTCAGGTGTCCTTCTTCTTTCCCCCTATCCCTGCCCCTGTACATACGTTCCAAACCTATGATAACTGGGAGAGGGTTGGTCGGAGGGGAAGACATCACGTATTTAACCCCAGGCCACTATTTAGCCGCCCACAGCCATCCTTTCATACTTTCAACCAGTTCAACTGTTTGAATGGTCTCGAGGGGGTGGATTGACAAACGGATATTGTCCCTCTGGGAGATGGGGAAAAAGGGGCCTTGGCAGAAGAGATGGAGGAGCATAGTCTCCTGGCACAGCAAACTCCATCGAGTTGGGTCTGGAAGTCTGTGCTAGACAGACCTAGGGCCGCAGATATTGAATGCATAGGAGGGGGACACGGGCTGGACACACAAGAGTCAGAGTGTGAGACACAAACGGGGCCCCATGGGGGACTAGAGCAGAGTGGTGAGGCACTGAGAATGATTTCTTGGAACATAGCAGGCCTGGCAGGTAAATTCAACAATAAAGAGTGGCTTGATCACATTAGAAAATTCCATGTAATCAGCCTGCAGGAGACATGGGCCACGGAGAATAACTTTCACTTGCAGGGGTATAAGTGTTTCTTTGTACCCGCGCAAAAATCAAGATCAGGGAGAGCCATGGGAGGACTATCCATTTACATAGATTTAGATCTTCCGGGCAGTTGGTCTTCCCCAGATTGGAACTCCCATGGGATTCAGGCAGTTCGGTTCTCCGGGAAGGGGCTAAGATTCGTAGTTTTTAACATCTATAACAACGAGATAGCGGGAAACCATACCTCATTTGTAGCTGAATTGGATTACAGGTTGGGTCAGGAAATAACAGTCCAAAAAAAGGGGCAGTCATATGCGCTGCTGGTCATGGGAGACTTTAATTGCCACCTTTGCTCGGCATTGGTCCAAACAAATACAGACTGGTCCCAATGTCCCATGGAGAAAGGGCCGCATTTTTCCCATACACCGACTGGGTCAGCTTTCAGTATGCTCCGGCTCAAGTATGACCTTGAGCATACTATTAACATGATAGGCACACAGAAGGATGGTACACTCCCACCCACATTTAAGGGCAGAGGATGCTCATCCTTCATAGACTATATCCTGGTCACAAGATCTCTGCTATATAAGATAATTAGTGTAGGGATTGAATGGAGCAGTTTTAGCGACCACAACCCACTTGTCCTGGAGCTGATGTATAGGGTGGGTTCAAGAAATGGAGACCATCGCACAATCATGGAGAGGGTAACAGATCAAGGCAGGAGATTAAAGTGGTCCAAAATAGATGGGGAAAAGTTCTATAAGGCCTTGGTGGACGCTGGCAATTCTGCCATTAATGACTGTTTAGACACAGAAGTCCACGGATCGAGGCTACTGGAAGCATTCGATCAGATTGCTAACCTGATTGATGGCTTACTAAAAACGAGTGCGCCCATAAGGAACCTTGGTAACCCTCGATGGTTCGATAAAGATTGCTCCAAAGCACTGAGGGAGCTGAAAAGCTGCCTTAAATTTAAACCAAGGGACCCCCAAAAAATCAAGGCGTGTAGGGAAAAATATAAAAAAGAGACTAAGAGGAGGAAACTCGCTCTGCAGGCAGAAGCGTGGGCAGACCTAAGAGAAGCAGGGGAAAGAAAGGATTTAGCGGGTTTCTGGAGAATCATTAATAATCCAACTTTCCAGGAAAACGAAACCCCGGAGATAGGGTCTAATATTCTCCCAGAACAGTGGGTCACCCATTATAGGGGTCTGTATAACCATGAGCCTGGTACTCCTGTAGAGCTACCTGTTACTCCAACTCAGGCTTCAACGGTTGTATTTACTATCAAGGAGATCACTGCTGGGATAGAGGGTCTGACTAAAAACAAAGCCCCGGGCCCTGACGGAATTCCCCCTGACCTGTTTCTGAGCAGCGTAGAACTCTGGGCCCCTTTAATGACCAGGGTCATGAATACTGCCATCACCAGTGGTCTGCCACCGTCCTGGTCCAAAGCGATAATTGTGCCAATTTTTAAGAAGGGCAATAGGGACGATCCCAAGTGCTATCGCCCTATCTCCCTGATTGACGTATCGGCTAAACTCCTGGGTAGGGCGATCCTCAACAGACTGTCCGAGTGGACCGAAGAAAATAACATCTTCTCGGACACTCAATATGGATTTAGGACAGGGAGGTCCACTAGCGATCAATGCCTGAACCTTTACATGCTGACTTCCAAATATACCATGGCCAGCGATGAATCGATCTATATGGGATTCATGGATTTGGCAGCGGCATTTGATCACGTCAACAGGGAGAAACTGTTCGACATGATGTCCAGTATGGGGATAGAGAGTGGCCTAATTAATATACTGAGGGAACTGCATAGTGACACCATGGCTAAGGTTCGATTCAACAGGGAGGGGGGACTGACCGACTCTTTTCCCTGTATGAGTGGAGTCCGGCAAGGCTGCATTCTCGCACCTTTTTTGTTCTCCCTTTATATTAATAATTTGGAGCAGTTTCTGTTAGGTTTAAAGGCAGATTGCCCAAGGGTGGGGTCGCGTCATATTCCTGTTCTGCTTTACGCAGATGACGCGGTCCTGATTGCACGCACACCCAGGAGCTTACAAATCTTGATTGACGGATTCGTTAAGTTCATGGGTGCCCTAGATCTCTCTGTTAACCTGGGTAAATCCTATGTGCTCCTGGCTGGTAAAATAACCTCCTCTAAATTCACTTACACAATAGGAAGCCACATAGTAGAAGAGGTCAAAACGTTCCCTTATCTTGGTGTAACTTTTGATGGCGCCTTACAGTTTAATTCCCTGGTGGAGGAGCATTGTGGTAAAATGATCGCCTCTAACGGGGCAATAGCTAGCTACGGCAGGAGGCTAGGTAGATGGTGCCCGGAACAGGTGATGAACTTGTACAGCTCTGTATCATGCTCTAAAGTAATCTATGGGGCAGAAGTATGGGGCTTTGCTAATACCACAAGAATCCAACGGGAAGAAAACAAATATTTGAAATCCATCCTGAGGGCACCCCAAAGTACTGCTGGTTTTGTAGCACATAGGGAATTAGGGAGGCCATACCTAGATGATTTGGTAAAACTTAGGCCAATTGTGGCCTGGTTAAAAATCTGGGTTAATCCTGATGCGTCTCTTAGCAGAGAAATCTTATCGGACTGTTTAGAGAGGGTCAAATGTATGCGCATTCCCTGGCTCTATTACGTAAAGAATACCTTAGAGGAACTAGGCTTTGGGAACCTCTTCACTAACCCCGCAACAATTGTAGCCCAGCATAAGATGCAAGTAGGGAACACTTTCCTAGAGCGGAAAAACCTATGCAGAGCTAAGGCTGAAGGGTGTAAAAAGACAGTGAGGGCCCACCACCTGGTGAAGAGCGTGGAGGGTATGGAGCCATATTTGTACCTTATGCATAATGACAGGATAGATTCTTGATGTGCCATTTTAGACTGAACTTACTCCCATTTATGTTGGCATCACCAGCAGGATTTGAAACATCAATTGAACAGAAGGGACCCTGCGGCTGCGACAATAGGTCTCCGCAGGACTCCCTTCACTTTGTTTTACTTTGTCCTTTTTTTTCAATGCCTAGGCGCAGATTTCTTGTAAATCTCTTAAAAAAGCCAAACTGGAACACGCTAGGGAGGCACTAGTCTTTTTACAAAAAGCTTCGGACCCCTTAACACTGTGTTGTATTATGAATTTCATTAAGGTAGCGGTCCGTTTAAGGCTAACTAGGGGAGATGAATGAAATGTTTCTGATTTTATCTTTTTAAAGTGTTATATATTTTTACTGCCTGTGTTCCATGTTAACACTAACACTTTGTATAAGGATCTTGAAAATGTTTAATGACTTTTTATTCATGTAAATATGTGTGTGCTTTTATGGTGTTTTTTAATCACCGAATAAAGATTCTTTGAATTGAATTGAATACAGGAATTACTGGCCACCCTAGCTTTGAACCATTCCTCTGTTCTTCTGCTATGCGATTTTAACTTTTGGCCTTCAGACCCTGCTGAGGATCACATGTCCAGAGAATTTTCGGATTCTCTCTCCATTCTTAACTTCTTATCTCATGTCCATACCCCCACCCACATTCACGGCCACACTTTGGACCAGGTTTGGTCGCTAAATTGTTCAGTCTCTCCCCCTGCAGTTACTCCATGTGCCTGGTCCGATTACTCTTTAGTTTCTTTCTTCCTTCACCCCACTCTTGCTAAAAGACCCCCGCTTTCAAGGAACACCTGGGTGCACAACTGGAACCATGCCGACATGGCTTCCCTCTGCTTCTCTCTCTCGGCCTCAAGTCCTGATATTAAAGACTTTTCCTCTTCTGTTCAAGCAGACACTATCAACAAATGGCTTGTCAGTGTCTGCGATCATGTAGCCCCCCTGAGATACGTCGCGGCCAGGCGCGCCAATGACGTGAACAGGTGGTTCAATGCCGAACTCAGAGAGAGGAAGCTTGCGGTTCGGCAGGCAGAGCGTGCCTGGCGATGGCCTACTGCCCCATACTTAAACTGCAATACACCTCACTCCTTAACCAATACAAAAAAGCCATTCTCACTGTTAAAACCAACTATTTCTCCTCGAAAATTCTGTCCGCCGAAAATCAACCTAGAGAAATCTTTTCAATTGTGCAGGACCTAGCTTTCTCCGACAGAGCTACCCTCAAACCTTCCCCCTCCCAGGCCCTATGCGACTCGCTCAATAATTTCTTTATTGAGAAAATGACCACTATCAAGTCTAACATCTCATCCCCCTCTCCTTCCTTTTCCGACCCTCAGCCTCCGCTCAATCAGTCATTTGTTGATTGCATTCCTCCTCTGACCAGGGAGTTGTTCTTGTCCCTACTCCCGAACGTCAAGTCCGGATCTCCTTCGGACATTTGCCCTGCACGAATCCTCAGACAAATTTACCTGGCATGTCCTTTGTCCTCTCTTGTTTTCCTTAACGGTTCCCTTGCTCAGGGCATCGTTCCACAATCTCATAAATCTGCCATTATAATTCCCATCTTAAAGAAACCTGGTGCAGATCCTACTTCCATGACCAACTATCGCCCCATCTCTCGCCTTCCCTTTTTAGGCAAAATACTGGAGCGACATGTCACCCAAGTGCTTAATTCCTTTGTGGAGGAAACTGGCAGGTTAGCCCCGTGCCAGGTAGGCTTTCGCCCTAGGCACTCTACTGAGTCGATAGTCCTTTCCGTCATGGACAACCTCAGAGAGGGAATGGACACCAAGCTGCCCCAGGCCCTGGTCCTTCTTGATTTATCCACCGCCTTTGACACAGTAGACCATTCCATTTTGCTCCCCCGTGTCAAGGCGGCTGGCATCAGGGGATCTTCCTTGGTCTGGCTCTCCTCCTTCCTGAGGGACCGAACTCAGGCCGTCCATCTGTCCGACTTTTCTGCACCTTCCCGTAAGGTTCATTGCGGTGTAACGCAAGGCACCGTCCTGTCCCCCCAGTTATTTAATTTGTACATCTTCCCTCTTTTTTTTGCACTACAGCAAATGGAGGTCACAGTGAACAACTACGCTGATGACCTCCAGCTTATTTTTAATTTGTCCTCTTCCCCAGATTCTACTCACAATTTCCAATCCATTATGATTTTCACCAGGGACTGGATGAGTCGCAACCACCTGAAGTTAAACCCAGATAAAACCGAACTGGTTCTTACAGGTGGTTGCTCCAGTCCCTGGAACCTCTCATTCTGGCCTTCTTCCCTGGGTTCTCCTCCTGTTCCCTCCTCCTCAGTAAAGACTTTAGGGATAAAACTGAACAACCATCTCAACTTGCACTCCCAGATTAGTTCTGTTGTTTCCTCCTGCTTTATGACTCTCCGCACCATCCGAAAGATCTCTCGCTTTTTCTCCCTTTCTGCCCTCAAAATCATTCTCTTAGCCATGGTCATCTCCCATATTGACTACGGCAACGCTTTATATTCTGGTATTCCTGCCTGCGAGATACAGCGACTTTAGTTGGTTCAGAACCAGGCCGCCCGACTCGTATATAACCTCCCCAAATTCCATCACGTCACCCCGTTAATCAAAGCCTTACATTGGCTTCGCGTTCGGGAACGTTCCCTCTTTAAGATGGGCTGTATCACCCTCCAGGCCCGGGCAGGGACTGCACCTGCATTTATTAATTCTGAACTCAAGGCATATCTCCCTTGTAGAGAGCTGCGTTCTTCCTCCTAATTCCTTCTTGCGGTTCCTCGATTTAGGAGGAAGAAACTGGGAGGTATGAAATTCTCCACCCCCCCCGTGTATTCTGGAACACTCTTCCTCTTTCTCTTAGGTCTTCCCCTCTTTATTTAGATTTCCGAAAAGCCCTCAAAACCTTCCTTTTTTCTCAAGCTTTCGCCCATTAGCGGCCCACTTCCTGCTCTGACCACGGGTCTGCATCCCTAGCGCCAAGAAACCGCTTGGTAGTCGTGCGCTCTACAAATATTTTAAAATTCTAATTCAATTCAATTCTCCATAGTCACTAAAAAACTATGTTTGACCTATGGGTAGCTTTGCACAAATAATTCAGTATTAATATAGTGCAATATGTAAAGAATTTTGGTAGCACTCAAGCAGTAACAATGCAAAAACACAACACAAGAAAAGTCCCACATGAATGTAGAAGAATAGAGTTCATTTTAATAAATACAATTACACCAAACAATACAGGATATTAAGTAAAACCGTAGATATACATTTTTAAAGTTTGAATTAAAAATAGCACCAAAAAACACAAAAAACCATTCACAGCTATCTGGTCACACTGGATTGGGTCAAAACCAAAGTCAAGGCAAACTGCGCTAGAGAGTAGATGGGGTACAGGGACCAGGTTTGTCCAGGTGAAAAGTTTACCTTAGAAACCATTATGGAGGAAAGGTTGTTATTGAAGAGTCAGCTGAGCAAGCTACTAGCTGGATCTCAAGTGGGGTCGACGATCGCAGGATGCTGAAGAGTGAGGTCCCAGTGTAGTCATTGGCGAAGGATCGAAAGCTTCAAGTGGGCAAAGTCCAAAGTACATGTCCAGGAAGGCGTGGTGCCTATGGGATGCTGCTGGAAGTCCGTCCAAATGAAGCCCTATAGGTTCGGACCTAGAAACTTTTCTGGAAGTCATATCTCATTCAGAGGGACAAACCAGCAACCTGAGTCTGACTGACATTTTTATGTTGTCGGCTGCAGCTTTGACAGTGGTGATGGTCTCCATTGGTTCTCCGGGCAAAATGTTGAGAAAGGTTTATAAGTTCCAAATCTTGTGGTTTGGGAACAGAAAGAGTATACTCAAACAGCAGCCAAGAGTTCAAGTCTTGGAGAGCACCACCTGGGGGTTAAGACGTACCACAACAGAGGCCAGCAGCAGGGTCCAGGGCAGGTTCAGTTGATACTAGCCAGCTTGGCAGTTGTAGTGTAAGGGCCTCTTGAAGGTTGTTGTGTCTCTGTAGCTCAAACACGAGGTCAGCCAAACTAACCTGTTACAGTGCCCAATGTCATCCTGTCATGTATGCTTCACATATAACCCAAAACTATGGGTACCATCTTGGTATGGAAAATAGTCAAGGGGGGGGCTAACCTGAAGACCCTAAGGGGGGGAATAATTATTACATGGGTGAGGGAGTCTGAAGTGTATGTATTTATGCAAGAATTAATCAAATATTATAAAAGAAAAACACAAGGTAGATAAGAGAAAACAAAAATGTTGGCAAAGTGACTGTTAACAATTTCAAAGGTAAGTATATCATTAGTGCTAAAACGCCATTTGGACGAGTAAATCAGAGCTGGAAAATGTCCAATATTGATGAAAAAACAGTACTGGATATTGATATCAGGAAGTGTTGTGTGATGGAAATGAAGCTGAAAGGTCCAATATTCATGAACAATGAGGTGCGAGGGGAAAGACTCTAGTAGTAGAGCAAAGATGGAAGGTAGAGGACTGAGCAAAAAAGAGATAAACATGACAGAATGAGACTATGGCAGCATTTCCCCAGTTTAGCTAATGGTCCTAGACAAATTCACAGCCACTCAAATATCAGTTGTCATAACTAGTTAATAGGGTTTGCATCAATTACTAACCAAGGGGCATTTTATCAAAGACGGCGTTAAAATTATCGCCGGTTTAGCGGCAGAAAACTGCTGCTAAAGCAGTGATAATGGGCTTGATAATATGCCCCGGAGAATTCACACTAGAACATAGACTTCTATTGGAATTCTCCAGGGCATAATATCAAGCCCTTTATCGCCGCTTTAGCAGCAGTTTTATGCCGCTAAACTGGCGATAATATTTAACGCTGTTCTTGATAATATGCCCCCAAATATTACCAAAATATGGACCTTGAAATGCAAAACAACAAACTAGTTTTTTCTTTTCTTTTGCTACTATTCCTTTTCTTTTTATATCCTCTACCTTGATTTTGCCGCCTATATGACGTATGGATGATGTGTGTGTACAAAATTGTGTTCGTCTTTTTTAATTACTATGCATTATCCTTACCATTGGCACTTTGAATTGTATGAATTTGTTGTTTTATATCCTAATAATTGGGGTATGACACTGCTAATTGTTTCTGATCATGCCGATTCAAACTGTTGATTGACTTACCTACATATCCCGTGGGGACTGCTGTCATTGGTTTCTCTCAAAGACATATCTCTATAATAACAACCTTGAATTTGTAAAATGCACAGCTACCGCTCAAGTGGTTTCCTGGCACTGTGGGCCCTCGGGAAGATTAAGCGAACTATTGCCCAGTCACACGGTGCTGAACTGACTTGCTGCCGGCGATCGAACCGTGAACCCCGTGGCCAGAGACGGGCACCCTGGCCGCTGCTCCACACCTCTTCCACTCTCTATAGGCTGTCATTTTGCAAACCTGTATTTGAAGTGCTTATGATTTTCTATGGAGATATGTATAAAAAATGTTAATTGGAACTATTGGAATGCCATTTCCTCTGGATTAGGCATGTTACTTTTTATGTTCCTTTTGCTCCCTTTGTTTCGCATCACTATGCTTAATCGGGTGCCTATGGGATCTGGTAACTGTACCACTTGTGGTCTTCTACTCTCCTTCCTTTCTTCCAAATAACTTTCCTGCCATTTTTCCTTTACACCTTTACTCTTGATTCCTTAATGTACATACTTTCTATGATCAGCCTTGAAAAAGCCCAAAGCCTGTGTGCCAAAAAGGGAATAAACATGTGTTTGTTGGCTGCATTTTTGTTTGTTCTACTTCTCTAGACAGAGTAATACAGAATAAAAAGCATACAAAAAACAACTTGTGACCATTTCGAACTTTTACCGGTTAGGGAAAACGAATCACAAGAAGATATGTGTCCTTTATCCAAATTCAAGTTCTTTCTTTCAACGGGTTAGTGGCTTCCCATTTTGGACATCTGGATCCAATGAAAAATTACCTATCAAACTAGGGCAGATGCCACCAGGACCTGTTACCCCTTCCTTTTGGGGTTACCTGCAACCAGCACCATTGAATCTGTCTGCTGTGAGTCCTTCTCTGCCAACTGGTGGCAATCCAGTCCTGGGCCCTGGAAGTAAGTTTTAAGTGCTGCAGCCCAGAAAATCCATGCATCAACAATATTGCGCTGATCAGAACTTGCACATTTCCTTCAACCCTAAAGAATCGCCACTGTGGTACAAACCGCGGACACAGCATTGTCGAATGCGTAACACATCTTCCACTGTTTCCGATGCATCTCTGACTTTACGTGGCTCGGTGCCAAAGCATCGCTCTTTGCTGCATGCATCAACTACAGCCCAGTGGCTCCTTGATGAGGCATCACCCGGATGTTCTTTGCATCTTTAAACTCAATGCATCTTCAATTTTCACAGCTCGGAACTGTTGCATCACCACATCTGCGAGAACATAAGCAAAGCATGACCTCAATTTTTCCAGGCATCGTCGTCGAGGCATCCAAGGTACTGGTCAGCAGGCAAAGGCTGGTCCCTGTATCCAACCCATGCGCCAGCATAGTCTGCCCGAACCTTTGCATTCGCCCCCATCAAGTACAATCAGATAGCCCGGGTTGGTGCTATCTGCTCTTCTTCTAAGCACTACATAACTGTTTATTCTTTAAAAAATTCATAAGTTGACTTCTGATCATTGGATTGTTATCATTTTGGTCTAGCATTACTCCTTAAAATATTATCTATCTTTTTAAACTGGTTGGGAGTCATTTTGTTGTGTTTTCACTGCGTTACTGTGTATTGTGTGCACAAACAATTTACACATTGCCTCTTCTGGTAAGCCTGACTTTTCTGTGCTAGGCTACCAGAGGGTGAGCACAGTTTTAATTAAAGTGTGATACTGACTTACCCTGACTAGGATTGTGATTTCTCCTTGGACATGGTGCATACCTCTGCCAACCAGAGACCAAATTTCTAACACTCATCATATGATAAAAAGACCAAAAATAATTTCTCTGTTCAGCTATGCTAAAAAGAGGAACTACCAGTTCCTAATTAGTGCCAATGTTTGCTAGTGCTTAGAATGTATTAGTAAACTTATTTATGACAATATACCACATAGTGGGCATAGCTGTATACATTTTCAACAGAGCTCATGCACAACATATTCAATACACTTAAAAACAAGCATTGGCAAAAGCCAACAGGTCTAGCCTATGTGAGATGTATTGGCTGTATCGGAGTGTAGTGGAGTGCCATATAGTGAAGTGAAGTGGCATTGTGTAGTGTTGAATGGCACTGTGTGGAGTGGGGTTGCATTCTTCGGTGTAGAGTTGAGTGGCGTTGTGTGGAGTAAAATTACATTGTGTAGTATTGAGTAGAGTTGAGTGGAGTAGACTGAAGTGGAGCAGAGTGGCATTGTGTAGCATGGAAGGGACTGTCATTCTGTGTAGTGAGGTGGCAATGCGTGGGGAAGAGTGAAGTGGCATTGTTGTAAGTGGAGTGCCATGGAGTGAAGTTTCATTGTGTGGCATGAAGTAGGGTGGAGTTGTATTGGGTAGAGTTGAATAGCATTGTGTGGTGTGGAGTGACGTGGCAGTGTATGGTGTTAGTAGCGCGGAGTGGCATTGTGTGGTGTTGAATGGAATATAGTAGCATGACATTGTGTGTCATGGAGTGGAGGGGCATTGTGTGGCATTGAGTGAAGAGAGAGAAACTGGGCATAGAGTGGAGTAGAGTGACATTGTGTGGCTTGGAGTGAAGTGGCATTGTGTGACATGGAGTAAATTGGTATTGTGTGGTGTGGCTCTGTGTGGCAGAGAATTGAGTGGCATTATCTGGAGTGGAATGTCATCTTGTGGTGCTCAATGGTATTGTGTTGAATGGAACAGAATGGCACTGAGTAGAGTGGACTGGCAAGGAATAGAGTGGAGCAGCACTTATGGGCATAGAGTTGCACTGAATGGAGTAGAGTGATATTGTTTGGAATAGAGTGGACTGGCACTCTGTGGAGTGGAGCGGTATTGTTTGGAGCGGAGTGGCATTTTGTGGTTTGGAGTGGCATTGTGTGGCGTGCAATGGAGTTGAGTGGCACAGCATGGAGTGGCACAGTGTGACATGGAGTGGACTGGAGTGGCATTGTGTGGCATCAAGTGTAATGGAGTGGCATGTTGTGTTGTGGAGCGGCATTGTGTGGCATGGAGTGGATGGCATTGTGTGGCATGGAGTGGATTGCATTGTGTTGTGTGGAGTGGTATTGCATGAGTGGGTTTGAGTGGCATCGTGTGCATGTAGTGGCCATGCTTGGTATGGAGTGAAATGCTAAATAATTGCAATTATATTACAATTTGATACATTACTAGGTTTGGGGGTAAACTCTGCTCCGCTTGTGGAGTTTGTGGAATTCCTCAACTCTGCCATTCATAACAGAGCTGAGTTTTTATAGTTAGCATGCTGGAAATGTCGTTTCCTGCATTCAAGAGTAACTTGAGGGGTACTTGCGATCGCCCACTAGATTTTCAGAGCCATCCGATTTGCTAGTCGGCCACAGGCTCATGCTAGATTTTGCTGTCGTCAACATGCCATTTGGGTACACCAGTGACTTCCTGCAGATGTGTTCTGCAATACACGATCCCAAACACGCAGGATCAACCGCAGCTGCAATCTGCGGAAGCAGCATCCAAATCTTTCCAAACCGATGATTTGGAGTCAAAAACCTCCTCGAATGGACATTTGGCGTTGGGTTTTTGTGAGAGAAGTGCCTTTCTTTAAAACTGTTTTCCAACTGGAAGGAAATGCCCCAGAGTCTCCAACTTCCTATTCTTGTCAAGAAGGCTTCTCCCAGTGCTTTGTTCATCTCCTGGTATCTTTTCATTTGGAGATGGAATTAAGGACTTTCGGCCACATGCATCAAAGTCCGATTTTGCGACTCCTAATTCGCGATTTTTACCGAATCGCAAATAAGGAATCGCAAAATGGGATGCATGATTGAAAGTGCATAAAATTTGCGATTCGGTAAAAATCGCAATTTTTACCGAATCGCAAATATTATGCGAATTCCAATTTGCGATTTCGCAATTCCCATTGATTCCTATGGGCCAAAAGGCCCATAGGAACAGTGTTTTGAAATGCAAATTAGAGCATTTTAACACATTTTCACAAATTACCACGAGGTTCAACCTCGTGGTAATTTGCACCCCCTAATTGCGAATTCACAATTTTTAAATTAATCATGCATTGCTTTAAAGGAATCGCAAATTTGCGATTCCTTAAAAGCAATCGCATTTTTGGAATTCGCTAAAAATAGCGATTTCAACAAAAATGCTTGATGCATTCCAGAAACCTATTTAGGAATCGCAAACGGCCGAATTTTGCGATTCGCACCGTTTGCACTTCCTAAATAGGTTGATGCATGTGGGCCTTTGTATTTTAGATTTCACAAGTGAGTTGAAAAACTGGTGTTTGTTTGATTGGGTCCACGCACCTGGATTTATTTGTACTTTTCATTGATTTTTTAAATCTATTGTGGTGAGTGGCCTGAAGTTTCAGTTCGGGCCTAGTTAATTCTTTGTAAGTCATTTTTCTTCTCTTTTAAAGGAAAAATGTTGCACAGTTGACTACATTTTTTCCATGTTTTTTTTTATATATTTGCAATACTGATTTAATTTACTATGTGGCTCTGTCTGCCAATGGGCCTTCCAGCCAGTAGGCCAGTGCTAGTCATGGGTGCATGAAACAACTCTCTCTGAGGTGTCTGTTCAATTTGAATCATTATTTAGACCAGGGATTGATTAGGATTGAAATACAAAATGTTTTTTTTTGGTGATATTTCATGTTTTTCTGCCTGCAGACAATGTTTGGGTGGGGTAATATTTTCCGAGGATGTGTGATGTTGTAAATATTTCTAGCCCTGTTAATCTTAGTTTTTGGCATTGCTGAATTAATGCTGTGTTGCCAATGCCTCCTTTGTCTGGCCGGTGTGTGTGTGTTTGACATGGACCGCCCTTGGCTTTGTTTCTCATGTGGCCAGGGTCCATTTTGTATAGTCAATGTCCATAGGCCTGCATGTGTTCTTTGTTTTCCAGGACTCCTATTTGTTGTTGTGACCATGTGGCTGGCGGCCATTTTGTGTAGCCATAAACTGCACTTTTTCCATAGGCCGGCATGTCTTCTTTGTTGCAGCCATGTCTCCTTGCTTGCTGTTTGACCATGTGGTCGGTGGCCATTTTTTGTAGGCACTGGCAGCCCGCGTGCTCTTGCAATAGGTCTGCATGTCTTCTTTGTTTTCCAGACCTCCTGCTTGTTGTTGCTTGTGAGTTGTAACCATGTGGCCATGTTATGTAGCCAGCCAGGGTGCTTTTGCCATAGACCTGCATGTCTTCTCTCTGTTCCCAATGCCTTCTTGCTCAATGTTGCTGTTGTTGTTGCTGATCATTAGGCATGGGCGGATTTTGCGGATTGGCAATCCGCGAATTTGCGGATTTGCGGATTTGCGAATTTGCGGATTGCGAAAATCCGCAAAATCCTCAAAATCCGCGAATCCTCGCGGATTTTTTTTTTTTAATGTTCGCACGGGTTTCTGCAAGTTTGCGAGGGTTTTGTACAATTTCGCAAATTGCGAAATTGTACAAAACCCTCGCAAACTTGCAGAAACCCGTGCGAACACAATGTGCCCAGTAGGGTATGTGCCTCTTGTGTGTATAAAAGGTCAGAGAAAGATCAGTTCAGCAGATGAAGAGAAAGAAGCTCCTGGTCACAGGAACAGCACGGGTATTGCGCTCGTGAAAGTCAAGGATGCAAAGCCTATCCAGCATCACAGCTGATTTTCCACGGTAGATTTGGGAAGAAGGCACACCTGTCCAGCCTCGACGACGCTCACGATTGTTTTTGGGCTAATGAATGAGTCACTGAATTTGAGCATCAACTAGTTCGAGCGACCATGTGTGTGTTACTATGCAATCGCCCCGAAGGGCGCAGGGGTCCCTTGAGTGAGCTGTGAGCTGTAACTATTTTACAATGGCGCCAGCAAGCTGCCAGCGCCGTTGTAAAATAGTGACAAAGTTAGCTTGCACAGGAAGCACTTAGATAAAATAAAGCAGCACCTGCTTCGTTTTATCTAGTGGTTCCTGTGCAAGCTAACTTTCTAACTATTTTACAACGGCGCTGGCAGCTTGCTGGCGCCATTGTAAAATAGTTCCATGAGTGGGGGTTCAACTTTTAAACCCGTTACGTCCGCAGATTTTTTTTTGCGGATTTTGCGGGAAATCCGCAACATTCGCGGCTTGCGGATTTCCCAAAAATCCGCAAAATCCGTGGGCGTAATGGATTTCCCCCTCACCCCTACTGATCATGTGGCAATGGCAGGCAGACATTTTGTGTGCCCAGCCACTGTGGCCCTTTGCTTTGCCAAATGAGTGCATGGATGGTTGAGCAATGAGATAGCAGTTTAATAAATTATCATTTTATGTTTGAGGATAACTTGACTTACTTATATATTTTTTCAAATATTACGTTTCTAATTTCATTTTTTTTATTTTTTTTATTTGTTTGCTTAATTGATTTTTTCACTATTTTAAATATTTAGTATTTCAAAAAAAATGTAAGTTTAAAAAATAAACTTTTTACGGCATCTGTCATTAATGAATTGATAATAAATGTTTTTCTTATCTGCGCACTCCCTAATGTAATACTAATATACTGTTCATATAATATTTGTACACTGTTTGTGTGCTGCTTGGTTGTAAGGCAGCCAGCCCAAAGTAACAATCAACCTCTGGTGGAAAATTCCACTAGTTTACCAAGCGCACTCCTATATGTTTAAAGTATAACCAATGTGAACAATTGATAACCTATAATATTTCAATGTTATCACTCGAAGAGAAAATTCAAAGAAAGAAATTATTTTTCAAAACGTAGCTTTATATCATCTTTTGCTTGTAAATCTTGTTCATTTCAACATATTCATTTTGAAATCAATACACAATCTGAAAATTAACAAGTAAATGTCATCACATTATAAATTTGTTGTAATAACTCTGATGTTGAAAAACTTTTTGATGAAGGTGAAGACATAGTTGAGAAATAAGCCCAATGCATTTCGGGGGGTTCCCTTCTTCAGGGGCACTGTAAGAATGAGACAACGTATCAATAATCCGTGTTAACATTTCATTTGTTTACAAAGAACTTCAACTAACATCTCATTAAATAATTTGCGAAGGCAGTTCATGAAAAACACTGAAGCTAGATATATGTGTTCTGGCATCTAATTTGAACAGTTGATTACATGAATGATATAAACATCGGACAATTGATCCAGGTCAAAAAATAGAAAGAGAAAAGAGGTAAAAACTAAACTGGAGAAAACTTCTCTACCGCTATCAATGTGTCTTGCGTTACAGTGTTAATTTACAAAATTCAGGGCGCAACAAGGGATAAACTCGATGTTAATGGTAAGTGTGCCACCATACTGCGTATGTTGTAGGGGCAAAAATAGTAACGAAGGTACTCACATCTCAACTCCTCAATGTCATTTATCAGAATTCAAGTGCTCCAACATGTAAAGTTGATAAACCTCAATCTCTCAGCTGAGAACGAAAACGACAAGATATATATGTATCACAACCTAGACATCAATTTGTTCAGAAGCCTGATGGGGAATCTATTCCTCTAAATGTTCACTTACTTGATACTAAGTAGCTGTGACTGAAAGAAATAAGTCTAAGTGGAAAGACAATAATCACTCGTGCGTGAGCACCAAATCCATCTGTGCTCGAGCACGTACCGGCACCTGCGGGGAATGCTTCTTGATATTTCACTATCTAAGATGCAAAAAAGCAAGGGTATATTAGAAAATTCCTGTCTTGCCAGCAAAATTGATATTCTCAAAAAATTCATGACTCAGTAAAGAACTGGAAAATTACTACACCACACGTATCAACAACATCGTTCTTGAATACTGTTTGAACTTAACCAATACAATAACACATCTTAATTGCATGCATTAACACTAGCCACTGCCCAAAATAAACTGAGCCACCTTCTTATGCTACTAAGAAAATCTGATCTCCACTTATCTCGGTGACCAATGGAACTGCTCTTCCCTCTTTGCACACTAAATCTGTCAGACTTAAACACTGGCACTGTATCGAGTGCTGTAACCCCCTTTATGTATATAAGCTCACCAAAGTTGCGTTATCCTCTCCATTAAGAATCTGGGCTTCTTAGTTACTATCTGCAAAGAAAGCAAGTCTACTAGTAAAATTCTAAGATTACACGCGCTCTAGGCCTATACTAGCTCAACCAGACATAGACTCACCTCTAACTGTTCAAAATGACGCCGTTGTGCTTCCAAACTCTACCACAAACTAAACTTCTGACAGCATGTTGCGGTGTTCTATACCCACATTTGTTTGGTCGACAGTGAAACAGGACTGCTAGAGTTGTATACTCGTGACCTCCCACCTTGGAGCCATGGACAGAGTAATAGGACTAGAAAACATCATCCATCCCACCTAAGAGCCATGGACAGAGTAATAGGACTGGAAAACATCATCCATCTTGGAATGGTAAAACGTCGGCTAACTTGTGCCCATAGTGGTTAAATATACATTGCAACTAAACTATGTGCTATGATACGTTGGTTCGCGGAAACAGTATGAGGAACAGAAATTTCTCATATCAAAGTGGTGAGCGTTTAATTCTCATTACGTTAACCCTAAACTGCAGCTCAGATCGTTTTTTGTTAGCTCCATAAGCTGAGAAGCAAGATCCAACAAGAATTAATTTCTCCCGATTAAATTATGGTGAGAAATGAACATAAAAAGAGAAAATAAGAGAAAATTCGCTAATTACAAGAATTGTAATTGCAAAGAAAGGCTTGGTAACTATTGTTTGACCTGTGTAAGAGTCCGTTACAAAAAACTAAGTAAACAACATGCTAGGTATTGTACACACAGAACGAATGGCATTGCAAATATCATGTAAGTCATTGGCATAATTCAAATATATTGCAGTTATAAAAAACACTGTAGTTCAATCCTGTCATTAAGACCACTCGGCACCATGGTCTGTAAATGTTTTGTCCACCAAGCTTCCCTTTGAGCTAGTTGTATTGGGTGGTTTTTGTCTGGTTTCACTGAACACCAACACCAACACACCAATGCACAGCTCAGGTTTACAATCTTAGAAATAGTCACAGTGAAACCAGACAAAAACCACCCAATACAACTAGCTCAAAGGGAAGCTTGGTGGACAAAACATTTACAGACCATGGTGCCGAGTGGTCTTAATGACAGGATTGAACTACAGTGTTTTTTATAACTGCAATATATTTGAATTATGCCAATGACTTACATGATATTTGCAATGCCATTCGTTCTGTGTGTACAATACCTAGCATGTTGTTTACTTAGTTTTTTGTAACGGACTCTTACACAGGTCAAACAATAGTTACCAAGCCTTTCTTTGCAATTACAATTCTTGTAATTAGCGAATTTTCTCTTACTTTCTCTTTTTATGTTCATTTCTCACCATAATTTTATCGGGAGAAATACATTCTTGTTGGATCTTGCTTCTCAGCTTATGGAGCTAACAAAAAACGATCTGAGCTGCAGTTTAGGGTTAACGTAATGAGAATTAAACGCTCACCACTTTGATATGAGAAATTTCTGTTCCTCATACTGTTTCCGCGAACCAACGTATCATAGCACATAGTTTAGTTGCAATGTATATTTAACCACTATGGGCACAAGTTAGCCAACGTTTTACCATTCCAAGATGGATGATGTTTTCCAGTCCCATTACTCTGTCCATGGCTCTTAGGTGGGATGGATGATGTTTTCTAGTCCTATTACTGTGTCCATGGCTCCAAGGTGGGAGGTCACGAGTATACAACTCTAGCAGTCCTGTTTCACTGTCGACCAAACAAATGTGGGTATATAACACCGCAACATGCTGTCAGAAGTTTAGTTCGTGGTAGAGTTTGGAAGCACAACGGCGTCATTTTGAACAGTTAGAGGTGAGTCTATGTCTGGTTGAGCTAGTATAGGCCTAGAGCGCGTGTAATCTTAGAATTTTACTAGTAGACTTGCTTTCTTTGCAGATAGTAACTAAGAAGCCCAGATTCTTAATGGAGAGGATAACGCAACTTTGGTGAGCTTATATACATAAAGGGGGTTACAGCACTCGATACAGTGCCAGTGTTTAAGTTTGACAGATTTAGTGTGCAAAGAGGGAAGAGCAGTTCCATTGGTCACCGAGATAAGTGGAGATCAGATTTTCTTAGTAGCATAAGAAGGTGGCTCAGTTTATTTTGGGCAGTGGCTAGTGTTAATGCATGCAATTAAGATGTGTTATTGTATTGGTTAAGTTCAAACAGTATTCAAGAACGATGTTGTTGATACGTGTGGTGTAGTAATTTTCCAGTTCTTTACTGAGTCATGAATTTTTTGAGAATATCAATTTTGCTGGCAAGACAGGAATTTTCTAATATACCCTTGCTTTTTTGCATCTTAGATAGTGAAATATCAAGAAGCATTCCCCGCAGGTGCCGGTACGTGCTCGAGCACAGATGGCTTCGGTGCTCACGCACAAGTGATTATTGTCTTTCCACTTAGACTTATTTCTTTCAGTCACAGCTACTTAGTATCAAGTAAGTGAACATTTAGAGGAATAGATTCCCCATCAGGCTTCTGAACAAATTGATGTCTAGGTTGTGATACATATATATCTTGTCGTTTTCGTTCTCAGCTGAGAGATTGAGATTTATCAACTTTACATGTTGGAGCACTTGAATTCTGATAAATGACATTGAGGAGTTGAGATGTGAGTACCTTCGTTACTATTTTTGCCCCTACAACATACGCAGTATGGTGGCACACTTACCATTAACATCGAGTTTATCCCTTGTTGCGCCCTGAATTTTGTAAATTAACACTGTAATGCAAGACACATTGATAGCGGTAGAGAAGTTTTCTCCAGTTTAGTTTTTACCTCTTTTCTCTTTCTATTTTTTGACCTGGATCAATTGTCCGATGTTTATATCATTCATGTAATCAACTGTTCAAATTAGATGCCAGAACACATATATCTAGCTTCAGTGTTTTTCATGAACTGCCTTCGCAAATTATTTAATGAGATGTTAGTTGAAGTTCTTTGTAAACAAATGAAATGTTAACACGGATTATTGATACGTTGTCTCATTCTTACAGTGCCCCTGAAGAAGGGAACACCCCGAAATGCATTGGGCTTATTTCTCAACTATGTCTTCACCTTCATCAAAAAGTTTTTCAACATCAGAGTTATTACAACAAATTTATAATGTGATGACATTTACTTGTTGATTTTCAGATTGTGTGTTGATTTCAAAATGAATATGTTGAAATGAACAAGATTTACAAGCAAAAGATTATATAAAGCTACGTTTTGAAAAAGAATTTCTTTCTTTGAATTTTATCTTCGAGTGATAACATTGAAATATTATAGGTTATCAATTGTTCACATTGGTTATACTTTAAACATATAGGAGTGCGCTTGGTAAACTAGTGGAATTTTCCACCAGAGGTTGATTATTAATGAATTAATCCCATGTCTGATATCGGTGCACATCAGCATTTATTGTCTAAGGATTATTCCATTGTCATTTGTAAGCTTTATCTCCCTGTGTGCCACATTCCACATGATGTGATGCACAGAAAGCTAACAGGTGCATCTGTATGTAGTTGTTGCTCTTTCTTATCCTTCCTGAGTGTACAGTCAATCATCATGAAAGTTTATGTTGATGTGGTTTTCCGTTTTACGAATAGATACACTTTATTGTAGAATATTTATAATAAGATTAACCAGTGACCATACTAAATGATATTGTTTGTTTATACTACTAATTGAACTGCAACAATGCCACATTTCACTGATGTTCTTCTTGCTTCTTTTCTTTTAGGTGACCAAGGGACAATATCACCCACAGTACTGCCAGACGTGATGCATGACTCACACATCACACAGACATCTCTTCAACTTGTATGAAGCTAAGTGCCACTGCTAACTGACAGCTTCAAAACAGCCCCAAACAAAGGTGTTACTAAGAAAGTGGCCAGTAAGAAGAAGAAGGAGGTTCACACCACTGGTATGTAAACCCATATCTTTTTTGGAAGAAAAAAACTGTACCTTCCGCACTGGCCTCTGGGAAGAAAGCTGGGAGTGGCACATCCGCATCACTAGATCCACCCCAATCTAGGCACAAGGCCATGTCTGTCACAGAGGCAGGCAGTCTACTCATTGCAACATTGACGAGCAGTGATGTTGAAATAAAATTATCTCTATTGCAAAGTAGTACACAACCTTTGCAGTAAACTCAGAGAAGTGGACAACAACAGCCGCAACCACCAATAGCAGTTCTTCCTGAAGTAGGAGCAGTTCAGGAAATTTAGCTTAATGCTGAGGAAGTAGAGGACGCTGCTCTTTCAGAAAATTCATTGTCTTCAAGATCTCCTGCTAGAAAAAGGAGGGTCAGTGCATCATCTTCTTCTCCAAGCCTCCCCTCTGATGACCTAGACACCATTTGGATCCCGCCTCAGTATTAGAGTGAGACACACCACATGATGAGGCTAGGGAAAAGGAAGGTTCCAGAAAGCATTAGAGTTATGGAGGTAGATGTAGAAGAGGAGGATTAATACAAGCCAGTCATTACAGATGTGGGCCAGCCCCAGTGGAGACTGGCATTACCCCATCCCAGTTTCTGGGAGGACTGTGGCACCACAGATACCACCACCACCATTAGCTGCCTTATTTGCAAAGTCCCAGCAGGGACCTACATCCTCAACCACCTCAGAAGAAGTAGGTACTGCTGAGAGACACACATCAAAATGCCCACCTAAGGCTACTATTCCTGGCATGTTTAGGCTGGAGGGACAGTATGAACGCAACCTCTCAATGGCACATTTGTACAACGCAAAGCTGGCTTAAATGTTAGCGCTGGACCGCCACCCTTTTTCTCTTGTGGAAGAGGTGTTTTTTTTTAATTGAGGCCGCCACCGGCCCGAAATGGAAGGTTTACAGCTGGTTCTATTTCGCCAGCATTGCTGTTCCAGTGCTACTTCACAATGTGCTGGAATTGTTTGCACAAGCTTTGCAGCAGGATGCTGTTCACAGTATCCACCTGACAACAGACATGGACTAGTTGGCAATCCACTGATTCCATGTGCATCACTGCACACTGGACCTCTTTTGTGGGGGCTAGAGAAAAGATATCTGCAGGTGTTGACACTGCTGAGATTGTTAATGCTGCTCTGAAGCATTCAACAGTTGTCATGTTTGCCATGGAGAAATCCCATACTGCGGCAAGCATTTTGAAGACTTCAATAACAAGGTCTTTGAATGGCTTTGACCAAAAGTGCTTAACATTGGATTTGTTGCCATGGACAATGGCAGTAATATAGTTAAGGCCATGGTCGATGGTGGCTATTTTATGTTCCTGTGTTTTGTGCACTGCATCAACATCAAGACCAAGTAATCAACTTACTGTCCACCTGCAGAAGAATCTGCACTCATTGCAGCTATTCATTTAAATCCCAGAAAAAGCTGAAGGTCATTCTGTTTAAAATTGGAATGCCAGTAAAAACACTCATACCGGTGGTGCGAACACATTGGAACTCGACTTATTACATGTTTGGACGCCTGGTTGAGCAGAATAGACCAATGAATGAATACGTCATGCAAAGAGGGGATGTAACTGTGATCAGGTCTAGTCAAATGCCTGACATGGATGCTGCTTCCTTTTGAGGTGTTCACATGGGAAGTCAGCAGGGAGGATAGTACCAAGATATCCCGTTGTTGCACATGCTAGAGGAACAGCTAAAGGAGGTGTCTGCAATGTACGCAGGTGTGGAGGAAAAAGAGATGCATATAACTTGGTGGAGAGCTCAATCCATTGTAAGCATGAGCGAATTTTGCGGATCTCGCGTTCGCGAATTTGCGGATTTTTGAACTCGCAATCCGCAAAATCCGCGAATTCTTGCGAATTTGCGGATTTTTTTTTTTTTTTGTGTTCGCAAGGATTTCTGCCAGTTCGCGAGGGTTTCGTACCAGTTCGCAATTGCGAACTTACATTTCGTCGCGCAACGGTCGCGAATTATGTTGTTTCTACGTCTGGTTCATCATCACAGGTTCCCAGCACCCTCTGTTTCACCACTGCAACCCTCTGTTACATCAATGCCACCCTCTGGTTCATCATTACTGTAGATTATGGGGGGGAAAAGCAAGCACACCATCCCTGCTTCAACTCAGATGAATTAATTTGGGGTTAGTTTATTAATGTGTCACTGTTTTAAAATTCCAGTCTGGCACCTGCTTCCTTATCTGTAATTTTGCTTTCTGTTGCAGTGCATTTTTTTTCCCCAGGACCTTCTTTGTGGCCTACTTGTAGCTATTGTATGAGCCTGCTGTGAGGGTCAGAGCAGGGTCATACAATTGTTGCAACTAGCAACTGAATTCTGGAGGGGCCCCAGTCAGGAAGCACTACCGGGAATTGTTACTAATGATGAGTTTGAACTCTTGCCCCTGCCGAGTGCTTTCACTTTTGAAAAACTCGTTTTTCTGCAATTTCGCGGGGTTCGCGGGGTGCGAACACGCGCAAGATCGGATTCGGAAGCCGCAAATTCGTGCGAATATGCAATTTGTTTTTTTTGCAGCGTGTTAGTTGGCAAGGTTTTGTGCGTTTTTGCGAGCCGCTCGTAGCGCAAGACGCGAAGTTACCCTCGCGGTCGTGCAAGGGCGCAGCCATCTTGTTTGCCTGACGTATTTCCGTTTCCGGGCGCGAAGTGTAATCTCGCAAAGTCCGCGGTTTGCCAGTACAGTCTCGCGCGTGTTCGCAAGGAAAATCTCGCGCGAACTTACCCGCGCGGTCGTGAACGGGCGCGGCCATCTTGTTTCTCATTCATTGCTATGGTTCTGGGCATGGTCTTTGTATCCTCTGTCAATCTCTGCCATCCTTTGCTTGTTTGAAGTTTTTTTTTATCTATTTTACTTATTATCTATCCCTCTATTTTTCTAGCCCTATATTTTTGTGTTTACTGCTACTTTTGGTTAATTTTAAACTACTTTTGTAAACTCTTTTCTTTTCTTCTCTTCCCTATTCTATTTTCTTTATTCCTTTCCGCCCAGACCATGGTGAAGGGAGCCGGGAAGCATCCCGAGAAGGGGAAGGGTCCCGCACCCCGTGTCCGGCTCCCGTGCGGGCGTTTGAGGGGGGAGCTAGTGATGCCACGGGAGATCTTTACCCCGGAGGAGGTGGGCCAGCTCATTTTTTATGTTCAGCGCCGCCTCCCCAGGACCATCATGGGAGGCGGCAAGATCAGTGCCGGGTACGGGGCCCGGGAGCGCCGGAAGCGGTGGGAGAAGGTGTGCCAGGCCATTTACCACCACTCTCGGGTCTGGCGCACCTACAACCAGGCCACCCACCGCTGGACGGATGTCCTGACCCGTGAGCGAGATCTGCTCGACCTCCTTGGCCTTGAGATCCCCGGGCTTGGTGAGTAGTAGTAGCTATGTCTTTACTACTATGTTTTCTCCTGCTGTGTTATTATATTGCAAATTTTTGTTTTTTTTACAAGAGCAATAATGCTGCTCATTACATTGTAGGTACATTTTATTTCAAAATCTTCTGTGCATTTCAGGTACACTGCTCTCCTTCTCAGTAGTGTTGCTACTATGCTTATTTGTTTTAGATTTTGTGTTCATTTCATTGGCCTGTGAAATTATGTATGAGTGTAGTTGAAAGAACTGCGCAATGCTACACACTAAGGTTCAGATTTTTAATTACCGGCGCATCCCTGCAAAGTTGCAGGGATGCGCCAGTAATTGTGCGTCACGCCACCATCACCCATGGTGCGCCGTATTACAATGCGGCGCGCCATGGGCCCAAAACGTCACCAAAGCGTTACGCATCTGTGCCGTAAAGGTGGCGCATTGCTGGAGTTGCGTCGCAACGATGGTGCAGCTCCATCAATTCTCTGGGGTGCCCTATCTCCCCAATGCTGCGTCAAGCCGTACGTCTGCTTCAAGCAGGCGCAGGGTTTGAGTCACGCATCATTGTCCTCAAAGTGACTGATTGAAATCTTGTAGATTTCCCTCAGCCACTTTTAGGATGCGTTCCTGCGCAGGAACGCCCTCCCTTGCGCCGGAACACCCCTATTGGCGCAGGGCTTTACAACGTGATGCATCTCCCAGATGCGTCACGTTGTTAATATACGCCGCACCATTGCGCCTCTTATGTGCTGTCGCTGCGTCACAAAAGTCACGCAACAATGGAGCAAAAGAGCCGCAAGGGCCTTATAAATCAGCCCCTACAGACTCAAGTCCAGTCCTTCCTTTGTACACATGGCGATAAGAAGAAATAGTGGTGGTGGATTAATAGTTTGAGTATTTTAATGACTGGTGAATGTAGTAGGAAACTTTAGTGTTGTCGCTGATCTTCAATCACAATGGACTTTGGCTGTCACTTTGCGTGCTGCGGACTGCTGCCTGCCAATCCTAGGCAAACCTTTTTAGTACTTTGTTTAGTGAGTTACATAGGGTAGTTTCCAATTCGACGGTCCGCAAATCAAGCAATACTAAAGTAATGACGTAGTCGACCACATGAGATTGGTCAATAATATATCCCGTGGAGTCGTTCCCTATTTGCTATTTCGCAAAAATATTTTGTTACTTTGTTAGTTCTTTTTTAAATGTTTGATTTGGTTGAGAAATAAATATCATCCATGTTTTCTGTTTTTCTTTCTTTCATGTTGTACATCAGCTTCCCCCAGGGGCAAGAGGAGGACACAGGAGGAGGAGGAGGATGCTGTTGTCGATGCAGGCCAGGACCGGGCAGTCGAGGGCTCCTTTGCTGGCCCCAGTAAGTTTTAATTTTAATATAGAGTACTTATTTTTTCCTAGCGTTCCTCATTCGATTTTTTCTAAATCGTCTTTGATCTTCTTGTAGACAGGATCTAAATTCTTATCCCTATGACTCCGTGTGGTATTACTAGATTATTCTTATTAGTCTGTCTGTGTAGCTAACTAAGATTGCACATTTGGCATTTCCATTGGACTCCCATTCTAGTCAGCAATAGCTCTATGCACTGAGTGTAGTCCTCTGGGATTGTCCATATTGTCTTTTCAAGTATTCTAAATGTTTATGCTTTGACCATTGCCAACAATAAAAAGGTGAATGACCACCACCAAGAAATAATAAGATACTACTTTACTTTTGGTTTGGATAGGACAATCCATTCTACTACTGTTGCAGGGACAAATCTGCACAAACAGAACTATGGACACTAAATAATGCATCGCTTAGCTTATCAATTATAATAGGTGCTGTAACTGTTAGACTTTCCACATACCTCAGTGATAACAGACTTTGTAGTTGAACCCCGGCCCCAATCTCCTTACTGACTAGATAGTGTGGCAGAGTCATTTAGCTCCCAAAGTCACCGATGGCAGAGGCACGGACTCATGCTTGCAAAAATTCGAAAACCTTTAGCTCATCCACTCTAGTCTGGATGACCAAAAACCACAGACTCTATTTAAGTTTAAAAGCTTTATTAAAAGTAAACACATTTATTAAATTCAAGTTTGTCATAAAAGTGAACGTGTAACTGAAAATGGAAAAGTGCTTAGTGCTGACGATTAATTGGACACATTTCTTGTGGTCGAGCCGAGCTCTCACCTGGTTTGAACTTGATCCTGCTCGTGTTCTTAGAAGTCAAGGTTCTGTCTGTTAGGAGAAAAAGTGGTGCGTGTTAAAAAGTAAAAAGCAAACATTCATCAGTTGTGCCAAAAAGTGCAGCAAGACAACAGCCTTCCCTGGAAAAAGGGACCTTTTTACTCTAGAGTAGACAGTCAAAAATTATTAAATTGTACACTTTTTTCACATTTCTTTCTTCCTCCTAGACCAAATATTATATAGTAGTGAGTGGTGTATTCTAACATTATTAAATGTACTTTGTAGGTGGAACATCTGGAGACGGGGCCAGCGCGGAGGTGGTGGCATTGGACGAGGAGGACAACTCTGGGGAGGAGGCGGTGCAAGTGCCGGAAAAGGACATGCCTGTGAGGGTTCACACGGTGGTGGCGGGCAGAGGTAAGCTATACATTCCTTAGTCATTGAGATTGAAGACTGCAGAGTGTGCTTTCTGCACGGGTGTATTATAAAAAAAGCAGGTAGTAGCCTCCTCTAAATGTACTTCGACTTAGCTGTGAAGTTTTTGGCGAGAAGAATCCCAATCAGATCTGAGGTGAACTTGATGGATGGGATGAACGAAAAGCGAAAGAAGGGTGTAAGTAAGTGTGGAAGCACGAGAAATGTAATGATGACTGGCAAAGAAGAATGATATGTGTTTGCTTGGTCCCCGAGGTGGCTGGGAAGGTAAGAAAATGGTATGGTGCATGGCTGGGTGAATGATGAAGCAAGGATGGGTGGAAGGAGAACAGCCTGGGTGGGTGAGACAGAAACTGTATGTGTGCAATATACTTTGAATGGATGGATGCCTGGATCATTCATGGTACTATCTGACTCTTAGATAGCATATGTGAATCTAGAGAGAGTAGACGGTCACTGGATGAACTAAGTGTTACTTTGAAGAGCATGTAACACCGCACCCGCACGTCCGTTCCAGTGTAGGAAAGGCAAGGAAAAGAAGTTGTAACGTTGTCCAAAGACTACCATGAATAGTAGCAGTAGTTTGTATTGCAACTGCAAGCACAGCATATATCCAGTTATTACGGTGGGCACTCCCTACCTCCCTTAATAACTTTAGTTTAGTAGTAGTACGTCATTCATGTGTGGGGGTATCACTGTTCACTCAATAATAAGCAAAGCACCTAAAGTCATCCCATATGTCATCAAATACATCCCATGTGAAGTGATAGATAATCAGATAATTTAGCTTCTTCATTTTCCTTTTCTAATACTCATTTGCACTGTAGGGTGAAAGCTAAATTAATTAAGCAGTAGCCCTTTTAACAGAGTATTCTCAGTGCCACCCGTAATAGAAAAGTAAGAGCTTCACCACCTGCATGTACTGGACCGGTACAGTAACGCAAGTCTGTCTCACTCACCATGGTGTGCGTCTGTTTTTCTCGGGTGCAAGTTCACTGCGCTGGCATTATGCCGGCTTGCATAAGATAACGTACCAATTGTCCTAAACAAGAGAGAAGAAGAAGAATAAGAGTGGTGTACTGTCATAGTCGACTGTAATAGAAGTCCATAGTGCTCGTAGAATTTGTTCCTTAAACTCCCACTAATGTTAGAGCAAGGATGAAGAAGTCGGAGGTTACATAGATACTGTCCTCAATAGTTATGCACTGTGCTTTCAATTTGCTACTTGTACTGTGACAACTTTCTGCTCAATCATTTTGTGTTAATCTTAAGGAGCATTGGTTACAGACTATGTCTTTCTTTTTTCATGTAGTTGCTCCTTCCAAATCCAAGACACCATCAAGGAGGAAGGAGCAGGCTCGAATGGCCCGGCAACGGAGGCTGGATGCCACTGTTGCTGAATATCGGCGGCTGGTGGCCCTGGAGGAGGAGGAGACGCAGTCTGGAACAACAACAACGTCCACTGGGACAGCTGCCTCCTCCTCCGTGCGGGCTGCCAGCCAGCGCAGTGCTCCAGCGGTACGGAGCCGGGCTACCAAAGCCAAACGCCACCGCCCAGCAGCAAAGAAAGCAGCTGCCCCTCACAGGAATTGCAAGGCACACCGGCGCCGCTTATCCCTCAGACTGTCCTACCTGGAGCAGGAGGTCCATAATTATAAGAACGTGGTGGAGGGCCTCCGCTTCGAACTTGCCACCCTCCGCAAGGAGCATGATGCCCTGGCTGCTAATTCCAACAGCACCCTGCCATAGTGTCCCTTGCCCCTTTTTTAGAGACTTTTGGGGGGTGGGAATTGGGAGTTGTGATTTTTGGGGACTTTTGAAGGACAATCGTTGGGGTTAGGGAGGGTCTTGCGGGAGATTCTTTTGTTAGGGCTATAAAAATATACTTTTTGAAACTTTATCTGACCATACCTGTTTTTTACTGCTTTTGAGTCTGGTGGGTGGGGGTTTAACATAACAGTAAGTTTGTTTTCCTGAATAGTCCTAGGACTTTAGTAGTACTACCGTCAATCAAATCTCTCGTCTCTCCTAATACTCCATTATACTACCTCCAACCAAACGCCTATCTTACCTGTAATTTCTGTTTGCAAGTAGGGCTAGGCCCAGGGCTGGCTCCACGGGAAACAGCAAATAAGGTTGGCAATCCTGGGCGGATAAAATTTCCTCATAGCGGTGGTACTAGTGGTGTGACACAGTGGCAGTTGCTTGCCTATGAAAAAAAGAAAATGAAATCTGGTTTGTGCTCCTGAGCAATACAAAGGTACAATACAGAATATAGCAGGTGACAGAAGTACACTAGAACAGTGCCACGTTGTAGCCTAACAAATGTTAAAGTATAACTAATTCGGTTGAAGTTCTTTGACATTAGCCATGGGTCTTTGTCAAGCAGAGTAAGAATATATCATCGGATTTCTTCACCAGCCTGTTGCTATCACCTTATCCTCCCCAGCAAGTGTGTGGATTTATTGCTGTAATTTAGTCACACATCAATCAAAACCACACAGCCCGGGGGAAGAGGGTTAGGGTTTGAAAAATGGATGGGTACGGGGGTTTTTGGGAAAGGTTTTGGGAGACAAGAAAAAGTAGCACAGCATGGACGAACAATTGTGAACATAAACAAATCTTTGGGTACAAACCTATCCATCAATCTTTGAAAGTGCATACACTACTGTAACTGCATGCATGTCAGTTAAAAGTAATTAGTACTTTCGACAACTGTGGAAGAAAGAATGCGACAGTACAGGGCGTGGGTGGAAATATTGATAACTATATTCAACATAAGGTCTCTGTAGCCAGATACCTGAGAGCCTTGCTGGTCACTATAAATCCATTCACAACAACACTCAATGGGGTTGGTCTGGAAGGTGTCAGGTTTACTCCCCGTGATCCAGTCGATGCAAATATGGTTCCACTTCCAAATGTCACCAACACCCAGAAGTGTAAACACAGGGTGTTCGAGGCATTAGGCGGGGGAGAAAAATAACAAACTAAAATAAAAAATGTGGGATGGGTAAAGGTAGGGTCAGCAGGGAAAGGATACCTGTAACAGAAGACAAGACAGGCATCAGTGAAGTGCTGTCCTAACATACAAGGGTACTCTCATATAGTCTCACTAAATAGTCTGCAAGTCTCCCGCCTACTCATGGGAAATGTAGTTTCATAGTACGGTAGGCGCTTAGGGGCTGCGTAACCTGACAGAAGGTATAGTAGATAGAAAAGGAGAAATTGCTTTTTTTCTAGGTGTCCCCTCACTCACCAGGGTTGCCCCTTGGTGACATGCTTCATCATTGGGGCCATCCCAGTCCTCTACGGCCTGGGGCGTGCTGCGACTTGCGAATTACGTAGGAGCACTTACAAATGACTATGTGTGGTGCAGATGTGATAGTGGAGTGGACTAAGTGATGTGTTAAGGGATCAATGTAGAAGCAGAGAGAGAGCCAAGAAATGCAGTCACAGTCAGAGAAAAAGGCAAGGGATACTGTATCTATGTGGTTGTAGTGGTCCTGTTGGAAGTGGTAAGTAAGTTGCCCGCAGAAAAAAAATCCTCCTATTAGCGGCACTCCTCCATTGCAGCCGACGCTTCGTCCATCGATGTTGGTCACCAGAAGACACCCTGTCCACTGCCTGCCTGATGCTGAATTGTGGCTCGCTACTGTGAAGCCTGACTCCATCCTTTTTTCCCCATTGCAGAGACTGAAACCCGGCCTGTAATTATTCAACGAAAAACAGGAAGTGATATAATATTACAACACCACTGATAAATAAATATAAGGCATGTAGGCTGTGGAGTGCAAAAAGTCACAATTTGTTTTTCCTAGTAGACAGTACAATGTTTTTGAAAGTGCGTACTCTGAGTCACCTTTTGAAGGATGTATGGGCAAATTAATGTATCGGATCTTGCCCCTCAAGCTAGGTGTACTGTAAACTGTGTTTTAGAACAAAATTAGATCTTCCTAGCAGTGCTTCCACCCAGACCCTTACTAAAGCCAGTCGCAAAAATGTAGAAGACCCCCAATCAAATCTCAAAAAACGAGGCCTAGCAGAAAACTGGTGACAAAACTTACTTTGAAAGTAAAAGTAGGCCGAAGTACCCTAATTACCCATTACCCACCGTGGATTGCATTCAAACCACTTGCAAGCAACCAAGCAAAAGTAGCCATAGCCAGCATCGCTCCAAGACTCGAAATCCCCCCCACTCAAACACATGCAATAGAAATACTGCTAACCCTAACGAACCCTAAGTTAAGAATAGTGGCAAAGGCTTTCTTTAACTATGCCAAATCCCCCCTTTCCCACCATGGATTTTCTTCAAATGACTTGCAACCAAAATTACACATTCTCACGAGTGCTCTAAGACCCCAGAACTCAGTTTGAAAAATCTAGAACACCCCGAAACACATGCAATCCTGCTGCTAGGGCTAACCCTAACGAACCCTAAGTTACAAAAAGTGCCAAAACTAAAGGCTTTTCCGCGCGGATTTTGTCCCAACCACTTCTACCCGGTATTAGACCTTCCCAGGAATGCCCCAAGACCCGGCAACCCACCCGCCAAGAAGCGTAACACCCCCAAACAGGCCAAAAGCAAAATCTCATACTTGCAATATTTCTGGGCCTTCGGTCCAAACGCGCTGCGTAGCTAGGCCATAAGTCGGGGTTGGCACGACGGATTTCCTGAAAAGCAAATGCAATCAAGATTAGAGTGTCCCAGCAGTGCTCCCAGACCACGAAACTCACCCGCAAACAGACGGAACCCCCCCTAAGAGCACCTCAAAGGCAAGCAAGTCATCAAAAACACAAAAAAAATTCCGCCTGGGATTTGGTCCAAAACACTTTTATCCGGTATTAGAGCTTCCCAGCAATGGCCCCAGAGCCGTCAACCCAGGAGAAAACGAGTAGAAGACCCCCAAACAGCCAAAGAGCAAAAGTACAAAAATGGGGACTTAGTCACTTTTTCACAAATTTCCCAAATCACTCCGCGCGCGCTCTGCAGCTAGGCCCTAAGTCCCCTCAGCCACCATGGATTTGCTTCAAACCTCTTGCAAAGTAAAGTATATATAGCCAGCAGTGCTCCCACACCACGAAACTCACCCGCAAACACCAGGAAGCCCCCCAAACAGGCCCCCGAAAACGCTACATAGAGCAAAATGTCAGAAATAGCCCAAAAAAAAATCGGCCTGGATTTTGTCCCAACCACTTCTACCCGGTATTAGACCTTCCCAGGAATGCCCCAAGACCCGGCAACCCACCCGCCAAGAAGCATAACACCCCCAAACAGGCCAAAAGCAAAATCTCATACTTGCAATATTTCTGGGCCTTCGGTCCAAACGCGCTGCGTAGCTAGGCCATAAGTCGGGGTTGGCACGACGGATTTCCTGAAAAGCAAATGCAATCAAGATTAGAGTGTCCCAGCAGTGCTCCCAGACCACGAAACTCACCCGCAAACACCAGGAAGCCCCCCAAACAGGCCCCCGAAAACGCTACATAGAGCAAAATGTCAGAAATAGCCCAAAAAAAAATCGGCCTGGATTTAGTCCCAACCACTTCTACCCGGTATTAGACCTTCCCAGGAATGCCCCAAGACCCGGCAACCCACCCGCCAAGAAGCATAACACCCCCAAACAGGCCAAAAGCAAAATCTCATACTTGCAATATTTCTGGGCCTTCGGTCCAAACGCGCTGCGTAGCTGGGCCATAAGTCGGGGTTGGCACGACGGATTTCCTGAAAAGCAAATGCAATCAAGATTAGAGTGTCCCAGCAGTGCTCCCAGACCACGAAACTCACCCAGAAACACCAGGAAGCCCCCCAAACAGGCCCCCGAAAACGCTACATAGAGCAAAATGTCAGAAATAGCCCAAAAAAAAATCGGCCTGGATTTAGTCCCAACCACTTCTACCCGGTATTAGACCTTCCCAGGAATGCCCCAAGACCCGGCAACCCACCCGCCAAGAAGTATAACACCCCCAAACAGGCCAAAAGCAAACTCTCATACTTGCAATATTTCTGGGCCTTCGGTCCAAACGCGCTGCGTAGCTGGGCCATAAGTCGGGGTTGGCACGACGGATTTCCTGAAAAGCAAATGCAATCAAGATTAGAGTGTCCCAGCAGTGCTCCCAGACCACGAAACTCACCCGCAAACACCAGGAAGCCCCCCAAACAGGCCCCCGAAAACGCTACATAGAGCAAAATGTCAGAAATAGCCCAAAAAAAAATCGGCCTGGATTTAGTCCCAACCACTTCTACCCGGTATTAGACCTTCCCAGGAATGCCCCAAGACCCGGCAACCCACCCGCCAAGAAGTATAACACCCCCAAACAGGCCAAAAGCAAACTCTCATACTTGCAATATTTCTGGGCCTTCGGTCCAAACGCGCTGCGTAGCTGGGCCATAAGTCGGGGTTGGCACGACGGATTTCCTGAAAAGCAAATGCAATCAAGATTAGAGTGTCCCAGCAGTGCTCCCAGACCACGAAACTCACCCGCAAACACCAGGAAGCCCCCCAAACAGGCCCCCGAAAACGCTACATAGAGCAAAATGTCAGAAATAGCCCAAAAAAAAATCGGCCTGGATTTAGTCCCAACCACTTCTACCCGGTATTAGACCTTCCCAGGAATGCCCCAAGACCCGGCAACCCACCCGCCAAGAAGTATAACACCCCCAAACAGGCCAAAAGCAAACTCTCATACTTGCAATATTTCTGGGCCTTCGGTCCAAACGCGCTGCGTAGCTGGGCCATAAGTCGGGGTTGGCACGACGGATTTCCTGAAAAGCAAATGCAATCAAGATTAGAGTGTCCCAGCAATGCTCTCAGACCATGAAACTCACCCACAAACAGACGGAACCCCCCCTAAGAGCACCTCAAAGGCAAGCAAGTCATCAAAAACACAAAAAAATTTCCGCCTCGGATTTGGCACAAACCACTTTTAGTGCTTCCCAGCAATGGCCCCAGACCCGTCAACTCACCTGCAAAGAGGTAGAACAACACCCCCACAAGTGCTGAGTCTTTCTTCATTGGGCGTAAACCAGCCCTCTGCTTTGATGGAAATAGGAGTCTGGAGGAGGAGGATAGAGGAGCATGTTCTTCTGAACTTGTGAACCTGAGGAATGCAGACTGCGGCACCTTCAAATAAATTAGCAAACAAGTGAAGACAGTTCTGCTGATGGGCTTGTCTTTGTGATTATCTGATTAAAGTTTGAATTATATTAACTGTGCACAACAAAGAAAGACAGACACACAGGAATAAAAGTGAATAAGGATGAAAAAGAAAGTTATTGATTCGTTGTCTCATTTTCAGGGCTCGAAGTCGGAATCACGGTCCAGGAATAAGAATAAGGCTTCGTCATCATACTCTGCGAATTCAGCCCGGGTGAGGTCAGTGCCACCTGACAGAGTAGAAATTCCCTCATCTATGGTGCTGGCCACCTCCTCTTCATCCGGCACGCTCTCTCGTACTCTTATATCTGGTGGTATGAGGTGCTGATTCATCTTGATCATTGTTAACCTCTCCACATTTTTGGGCGAGAGGCGGCTCCGTTTGGGAGTTACAATCCCACCAGCCGCACTGAAAACCCGTTCAGAAGACACACTTGCGAGTGGGCAAGACAAGTAGTTTAAAGCCAGGTTGGTGAGCTGTGGCCACAATTCTTTTTTCCCATGCCAATACGCCAATGGGTCAGAATTAACATAGACCTCTGTGGAGTCATTCAGATAGTCCTTCACCATCGACTCAAGGTCCTCCTCCAAGGTTCCTCCACTTTGCGTAGCTCTTGCTGTGCCTCTGGCCTTTTGAGAACCAAACCCACGCAGAGCTAGCCAATCCTCTTCAGCCTCCAATGTTTCTGCTGCCTTTCGTGCAGATGATGCGGTTGCCGGTGTCTTTAACGGCTGAGAGGTCACTTGTGCCACAGCCACAGGTGCAGAAGTGGATTGTTTTGACTGGGGATGGCCTGCTGATGTACTGCCATTTCCTTCAATTTCCAGCCGTTCTGTTTCAAACTTCTTGGCTGACAAGGCTAGCCAACGTTTGTACTTTGTAACATCTGCATCAGCAAAAGGAAAGAATGCTCTGCCTGCCAGCGCCTTTTTGTAGCGTGGATCCAGAATAGTAGCACAAATGTAATGCTGTTCTGAGTGGATCTTTTGAAGACGTTCATCACCTTGTAGGAGCTCTAATAATGTCTCAGCCAGAAGCAAAGAGTCTTTCTTTTTGTCATCTTTTCGAAACACAGAACACACCTCCTTCAGTTGGTCCTCCAGCATGTACAACAATGGGATAGCTTTTCCCAAATTAGAGTCCTCCTTGCTGACTGCACGTGTGAAGACCTCAAAAGGACGAAGCATGCGTGTTAGGCTTTCAACTATGTTCCATTGCGGCCCACCCATCCTCAGCTCCTCTATACCCTCTTTCAAGAAAAATTGATCGAGTTGCGTATACTGCTCATACAGACGCTCAAGCATGTAGAAGGTTGAGTTCCAACGTGTTACCACCTCCTGGATGAGTGCTTTCACTGGCATTTGACTTTGATATAGCATGCTCCTCAGCTGCTTGCGGGCCTTAAAAGAATGCCTGAAATGCTTGCAAATTTTTCGGCAGTTGTCCAATACACTGTACGCTGCACTGCGTTTATTACCCAAGAATTTTTGGACAACCAGGTTTATACAGTGCGCCAAACACGGCACTCTGAAATAGTAACCGTCCCTCATGGCCTTAACTATATTGGAGCCATTGTCTGTGGAAACATAACCAACCTTGCGTTTTAGTGGGGACAGACAGTTAAGGACCTTTGTGTTAAAGACATCCAAAATGTTTTCTGCTGTGTGACGTTTCTCCAAACCAAACATGGCTAGTGTTGCATGTTTCCGAGCACCTTTAAAAACAATGTTAGTGTCAACACCTGAGTTTAGCTTTGCTTTAGCCCCTGAAAAAGAGACCCAGTGTGCAGTGATGCACATGTAATCAGCGCCTGCGCCACTGGTCCACATGTCTGTTGTCAGATGTATAGTGTGAACAGCACTCTTCTCCAAAGCTGCCCCAATCAACTTCAGAACATCTTCATGTAGTGCTGGAACCGCAACTCGGGCAAAATAGAACCGGCTAGGAACCTTCCATTTAGGGCAGAGCACTGTCACTAATTCTAGAAAACCAACCCCTTCTACAAAAGAAAAAGGGAGAAGGTCCAGAGCTAGCATTTTAGCCAGCTTAGTGTTATACAGACGGGTCATTGGGTGGTTGCGTTCATATTGCGCTTCTGTAAACAACATCTTTTTAATGTTGCCCTGGACCAATGATTTACGGGATGATGATGATCTCTTCGACCCAGTTACGCTCGCTGATGAACTTTTCCGCATTGATGTCTCACTCTCTCCCACACTCTTAGTGTGGCTCCCATGGGGTGTGCTGCTGACATGGGAACTGGGTGTAAGTGAAGTGTTTGAATCGTCTTCTTCTACCTCCTCGTCATCAGCAGATGACAAATCAACGTTTTCATTACGTGCAATTCCGGCTTTCTTGACCGCCTCTAGGTGCGGAAACCATTCGACAGGGTGCCTTCTCTCAAGATGACCTCTCTGGCCTCCGGTACCATAGTTAGAACCAAGCTTACCACGACTATATCGAAGCTTACAAAGGCTACAAATGGCTACGTTTTCCTTTTTTGGGCAAACACTAAAGAAGTCCCAAACTGGAGACTTGAAATGTCTTCGGGGGCCGGAGGAGGCGGCGATACTGGTGGTGGTGGTCCTGCTGCTAATGACAGATGAAGTGGAGGATGTGGATTGCCGAACTTCAGTACGTTTTGCACTTTCACCACCACGAATTGAGGTCGAGGACGAGGTGGGTACCTTCTTGCGAGGAAGAAATATGGAAGCGGTAGGTTTTGGTGTACTACTTAACTCCAAATCTAATGATTCCATTTCCATTGCCTCCTCGCCGACATCATCATCACGCTCAGCAGCTTCTCGGGATAGGGTCAAAATGTCTCTTTGCTGCATGCCCGGTGGGGCTGCAGTGACCTTTGTGATGACTGCCTCGTCGTCATCGTGAGAGGCTTCATCACCAGCAGTATCTGTCACTTCTTGTTGAGCCTCATCACACTCCATAGGTTTGAGTTTTTGGACGACCTTCCTTTTACGCTTAGGTACCGGTGGCAGATCATGGTGTGCCTCTGCCTCACTGTCAGACCGCAGTTGTCGTGGTTCCCAAGACAGATCACTTGCACCAGAACGAGGTGGGCTTGAAGAAGATGTAGACACCCCCCTTGATCTTTTCCTTGCTAGGGATGTGGAAGACAATGAATGATCATCAGGAGGAGTGGCTTCCAATGATACCTCAGCTTCATTGTCGATTTCCAAATGTGCCCCTACTTCGGGAGGAACAACTATTGTGGGCACTTGTGAACGTCCATGCACCTTTGCTTGCGCATCTCCTTTTGCTGCCTCTCCTTCCACATGTACTTGGGCGTGTACTTGCACATGGTGTTGTTGTTGCGGCTGTGGTTGTTCAACACTTGTCAGATGAGTTACAACAACCTGTGTTGATTCAGGGACATTGCTGCTACTTTCTTGCGATGAGCCAACATCACTGGTCGATGGTGATTGGAGAAGTACACTGACTGCCTCTGAAGCACTCAAGGGCTTTGACTTAAGTTGGCGTGGTGGTGGAGGCACTGAACCCAATGGAGCAGGGGTGCTGCTCTCAGGTTGGTCCCCAGCAGATCCTGCTGCTGCAGGCGTACTTTTTTTTTTGCTCCCAAAAAAAGTGGTGGGTGGCACACCAGCCTCCTTGGTAACTTGCTTCTTCTGCTCCTTACTAGCAACTTTCTTGCTAGAGGAGCTACGGAGAAGTTTCTTTGGGGCCATCTTCTTCAGAGCAGGTCAGACAGCAGGCCGCAGTTGCACGAATTGTAGAGTTGTCTGAGGCCAGACGTGACGTCGCGTGACGTTATGCTGCACACACACACCGCTGCAGGACTTCTTCCTGGCACTGGTGGTTCTCTTGAGTCTTGTGCACCTAAAAAAAATGGAAGACAGAGGAACATCAGTTCAGTTATAGAGCACAAAAAAATCGAAAAACACTGCAAAATCAGCACAATCCCAATCCATCCATGCCCTCCATAATGTTTAAATTCAAGACAACCCACAGAAAGACTAGGCCCATGCAAGACTCACTACCCCTGGGCATAAATAAAGGTTGAAAAGTAGGCAAAATGGTTGGAGGCCTAACAACAAAGCCTGCATTCAAAATGGCCACTTGCCTGCCAGCACATGGCCAGTGCCTGTAGCTGCACTCAAAATGGCCACCAGCCACATGGCATGTCCCTCCCCATGAACACCCCCAAAAATCGAAAAACACTGCAAAATCAGCACAATCCCATTCCATCCATGATGTTTAAATTCAAGACAGCCCACAGAAAGACTAGGCCCCATGCACCACTCACTACCCCTGGTCAAGGCCCCAACAACAGGTCAAAAATCGAAAAACACAAAATTTTACAAAAAAAAAAAATCGAAAAACACAGAAAAATCAGCACAATCCCAATTCATCTATGGCCTCCATGATGTTTAAATTCAAGACAACCCACAGAAATACTAGGCCCATGCAAGACTCACTACCCCTGGCATAAATAAAGGTTGAAAAGTAGGGAAAATGGTTGGAGGCCTAACAACAAAGCCTGCATTCAAAATGGCCACTTGCCTGCCAGCACATGGCAAGTGCCTGTAGCTGCACTCAAAATGGCCACCAGCCACATGGCATGTCCCTCCCCATGAACACCCCCAAAAATCGAAAAACACTGCAAAATCAGCACAATCCCATTCCATCCATGATGTTTAAATTCAAGACAGCCCACAGAAAGACTAGGCCCCATGCACCACTCACTACCCCTGGTCAAGGCCCCAACAACAGGTCAAAAATCGAAAAACACAAAATTTTACAAAAAAAAAAAATCGAAAAACACAGAAAAATCAGCACAATCCCAATTCATCTATGGCCTCCATGATGTTTAAATTCAAGACAACCCACAGAAATACTAGGCCCATGCAAGACTCACTACCCCTGGCATAAATAAAGGTTGAAAAGTAGGGAAAATGGTTGGAGGCCTAACAACAAAGCCTGCATTCAAAATGGCCACTTGCCTGCCAGCACATGGCAAGTGCCTGTAGCTGCACTCAAAATGGCCACCAGCCACATGGCATGTCCCTCCCCATGAACACCCCCAAAAATCGAAAAACACTGCAAAATCAGCACAATCCCATTCCATCCATGATGTTTAAATTCAAGACAGCCCACAGAAAGACTAGGCCCCATGCACCACTCACTACCCCTGGTCAAGGCCCCAACAACAGGTCAAAAATCGAAAAACACAAAATTTTACAAAAAAAAAAAATCGAAAAACACAGAAAAATCAGCACAATCCCAATTCATCTATGGCCTCCATGATGTTTAAATTCAAGACAACCCACAGAAATACTAGGCCCATGCAAGACTCACTACCCCTGGCATAAATAAAGGTTGAAAAGTAGGGAAAATGGTTGGAGGCCTAACAACAAAGCCTGCATTCAAAATGGCCACTTGCCTGCCAGCACATGGCAAGTGCCTGTAGCTGCACTCAAAATGGCCACCAGCCACATGGCATGTCCCTCCCCATGAACACCCCCAAAAATCGAAAAACACTGCAAAATCAGCACAATCCCATTCCATCCATGATGTTTAAATTCAAGACAGCCCACAGAAAGACTAGGCCCCATGCACCACTCACTACCCCTGGTCAAGGCCCCAACAACAGGTCAAAAATCGAAAAACACAAAATTTTACAAAAAAAAAAAATTGAAAAACACAGAAAAATCAGCACAATCCCAATTCATCTATGGCCTCCATGATGTTTAAATTCAAGACAACCCACAGAAATACTAGGCCCATGCAAGACTCACTACCCCTGGCATAAATAAAGGTTGAAAAGTAGGGAAAATGGTTGGAGGCCTAACAACAAAGCCTGCATTCAAAATGGCCACTTGCCTGCCAGCACATGGCAAGTGCCTGTAGCTGCACTCAAAATGGCCACCAGCCACATGGCATGTCCCTCCCCATGAACACCCCCAAAAATCGAAAAACACTGCAAAATCAGCACAATCCCATTCCATCCATGATGTTTAAATTCAAGACAGCCCACAGAAAGACTAGGCCCCATGCACCACTCACTACCCCTGGTCAAGGCCCCAACAACAGGTCAAAAATCGAAAAACACAAAATTTTACAAAAAAAAAAAATCGAAAAACACAGAAAAATCAGCACAATCCCAATTCATCTATGGCCTCCATGATGTTTAAATTCAAGACAACCCACAGAAAGAATCAGTCCACCCACCACTGAGTACCCCTGGGAAAAGGCCCCAAAACAGCCCAAAAATCGAAAATCCCAAAATTTTAGTTGCAGCAACTGTAATGCCCCAAACAAACTTACTTGTAAAATTTCTAATCCAACAGTGATCCAAAGAAAGTCAAAAAGGCCTCAAATCCAAAGATCCAGCAGCATCCACAAAAGGTAATCCTTCCAGGTCCACATCCGAATGAAAAGTGACCAGGAGATGGACAAAGCACTGGGAGGAGCCTGCTGAACAGGAACAGGAAGTTGAAGACTATGGGGCACTTCCTTCCTCCCACCCCCCTGCCCCCCTCCCCAAAATGGACTCCTCGCTAAAAAAGTGCAGGCAAATGTCAAACTAAGGAGTTATTCACATAAAAATCATCATTTCTAGAAGGTTTATGCTGCTTGCTGGTGGATTTCTTGTGCAGAATTGCAAATTTATATTTTCGCGCGCCGCATCTCAAATCTCGCAATTTGCGAAGTACCGCGAGACGTGATCTCGCCGTACTCGCGTTGACAAACTCTCGCTGGCAAGCCGCGATGACGTAATCGCGCTCGCCAATTCCCGCGGGATCACACAGCAAGATCCAAAATGGCGCAGCACTCGCAAACTATCGAAAAAAACAACTCGGCAAACGATGATAAACGCCGCGCGCCGCAAAAATTGTATCACCAACGCCGCGCGCCGCCAAAAAAATCCGCTGCGTGCGAATTTGCGGATTTTGCGGGAAATCCGCAAATCTCGCGGATTGCGGATTTCCCGAAAATCCGCAAAATCCGCGAGCGGAACGGATTTTCCGCCCACGCTTAATCCATTGTTTATCTTTTAATACAAAGATGCAAAGAGACATTATGTCTTTCAAATATTACATCAGTGCCACAATTCTTCATCTACTGTACAAACCATTACTGTCTCTTTTTATTCCTTTTTCAGATGGGGATGTCGGAAAATACAAAGCATGGATAGCTGAGCAAGGTAATGAACTAGAAAAGAATAATAGGGAATTAGAGGCCAATCTATCCATCTGTTCCTCCTGCCTGGCTTCCATGCAGACCAGACTCTGCACTATACAGTGCTGAAATGTGCGGATATATGGGGGAGCTGCAGTGGTGGAATGGCAAAGGGCGGCTGCCATCTGACCGCGGTATCGGAGTACTGGAGGCACTGTGACCTGGCTGGGGCCTGGGGCAATGGCAGCTGGGGCTGCCACCTCTTCCAGGACCACCAATCACTGATATTCACCCCTGATGGCCTCCAGTTTCCTCTGTGGGCCTGGGCTGCTATCTCCTGCCTGTTAGGATGAGTCGGATCAGCAGGAGTAGCTATATCAAGAAAGAAAAAAGGCAGATTGTAAACAATGCTTTTAGCAAACCAAATACAATTATATAGTGGCACAGTAGCAGTATATTTGCTGGCATACTACACTTAGACCATTTAATTTGGATGTGATTAGAGTTTCAGGCATTATGCACTATATGAAGACACAAGTATTCTTCTCTCTCTTGTTGAGATAAATAAATGGAGGCATGCTAGCTCAGCTGTTGCCCTCAGCATTCTTGTGTTACTTTGTTGCTACTGTCTGCAGGTGAGGCAGCTGCACTAGACAATTATCTTATTCCTCATGGCCATGCTCTGTTAAATGTTTTTCAATTTCACCCTGACTGCAAGGCAGATGAATAGTTATTGTGAATGATAGATGTCACAAGAGGAACTATAACAACATTCATGCAGACAGACATCCTCCTGTCTGACTGTAAAAAGAATACGGCCGAAAAAGCAATGCACTATAGTAGAGAGAAAGGATTAAGGATTTGGCATGTTTGTCACAGACTATCCCATTTGCAAAATGCTAAGGCACTTACTCTTCGTCCCACTTTACTCCCTGGCCTCACCCTCCATCACCACACTTTGACCCACACTTTGACATTACTTTTTTCCCAAACAATAGATTTGCTTGTCAGTAAGGAAAATAATTATTAACTTACTCTACTGTGGGTAAGAAAGGTATTAGGTTGGGTAGGTATACATTTCACTTATCACAGTGCCTAAGCTTTTCTTAGTAGTGAGTCATTTTGCTGAGCACTTGTGAAAGGGTAAAATTTGAGCAGACATAATACGTAATGGAAGCCATAGCAAAATATATCAGTTAGCCAGAGGAATGTGGCGCATGCAAAGGATGTTTTTTTCAAATTTTAAGGAAGGCTTGGACAGAGGGAACTTAGGAAAGGAATTTGTACTAGTAAGCAACTAAGTGGGCTCTGAGAGTGAAGGGAAGAAGCACAACAATGTTTCGCAATTGCCATGAAACATTTGAAATGGGCATACACATTAACTGAGGCAGATCTACATTGCACATCCAACAATGCAGTGCCGCTGATGTAACCATGCAGCCATTAGGTCACCAGGTGTCATTGGCAAGATGCCATGGATAATGAGGGAGAGAGGTGATTGATGGGTGGTAGGTAGAAATATACACTATATATATATATATATATATATATATATATATATATATATATATATATATATATATATATATATATATATATATGTCCAACACCTTCTCCAAACGAAAGAAGCGAGACTCACTTGAGGATTAGATATGGAGACTTTATTTAGCCACTCTTGCAGAGGTGAACAGGCACAACGTTCTGGCGGCGTATGCATTTCGGCATCCCGCCTCGTCAGCGCCGCTTGCGTGTCTGTGTGAGAGCAGGGCGTCACAGCTCGATTTATATATCCCGCCCTCTCTCTTAACTAATGAGCTTCTGCCCCCCAGGTGAGTATGTTCCAACACCTGTCTTAGTTCTGGCGCGCCTTGCACCAATGGCGCCTCCAAGTTCCATAATGCACTGTTCTTGTCGTCATCCGGTAATGGGGTCAAAATTGCATGCTCCGAGTTCTTCCTCCGGCCAGCGGCCATGTCTCCCACATCCCCAACTTCACACCTGCCTCCAACATTGCCAGGAGATATGTCCGCGGGGTCCAGCAAGGAATTGCTTAGCCCATCTAGCAGATAAATCCGCTGTATCACCTCCGTCACTCCCGACATTTGGAGGTGGACCCTGGTAATCCCAGTAACCTGGAAAGCGAGAAATCCACTCAAGGCGGTGACCAATGTAAACCGGATCTGCTTGTGGTGTGGGGGTCTCCAGCGCGATACTGGCCACTCGCGCATTAACATGTCCAACACCTTCTCCAAACGAAAGAAGCGAGACCCACTTGAGGATTAGATATGGAGACTTTATTTAGCCGCTCTTGCAGAGGTGAACAGGCACAACGTTCTTGCGGCGTATGCATTTCGGCATCCCGCCTCGTCAGCGCCGCTTGCGTGTCTGTGTGAGAGCAGGGCGTCACAGCTCGATTTAAATATCCCGCCCTCTCTCTTAACTAATGAGCTGCTGCCCCCCAGGTAAGTATGTTCCAACACCTGTCTTAGTTCTGGCGCGCCTTGCACCAATGGCGCCTCCAAGATCCAGAATGCACTGTTCTTGTTGTCATCCGGTAATGGGGTCAAAATTGCATGCTCCGAGTTCTTCCTCCGGCCAGCGGCCACGTCTCCCACATCCCCAACTTCACACCTGCCTCCAACATTGCCAGGAGATATGTCCGCGGGGGCCCAGCAAGGAATTGCTTAGCCCATCTATATATATATATATATATATATATATATATATATATATATATATATATATATATATATATATATATATATATATATATATATATATTTTTTTTTTTTTTTTTCTACGAGTTTCCGGAGTTCAAAACGATGCATACGAACCAACTCGGAAAAAGAGAATAAAGCCACCAGATAAGCGCGTTTTCCAATTTCAGTGCAGTTTATTGTGAATATGCAGCCCACCAGTCGTCATGACGCGTTTCGCCTCAGCCGAGGCTTGATCACATGTCATGCAAGGAAAATAGGAGGTGACATATATAGTTTGGGTGGTCATGTGACCAGTGCATAGTCATACTTTCTTAAAGTCACAGTAGCAATACATGAGGTAATGTTGGGCATAGTGCCCTATTTTTATACATTCAAAAGGATCCCTGTTTCCCACACTAAATATTAGTGTGAAGATCTTATTAATGTGCAAAAATATGCAAATACATAAATATGATATAGTCTATATCTAGAAAAAGTCGTTTTTCTTAAAAGACATAAATATATATACACACGTCATAAGTATGAAGTTAATATATATACACACATAGCATAAATATTATTATTTTCCTTAAAAAATATTCAAAAAAGGGAAAATTGTTATAAAAACCATTTCATTTAGAACAATAAAATTATGTTGTCTAAAAGCCAATATGGAATTCATAATTACGTTTGCATTGCACATGAGTCAGGGAAAATCCGAATGTAAACATTACACTGTGAATTGTTATCTTGCCCAAAGTGAGCGAATGATATCTATTAACCATCCATAATAAGAAGTATGAATAATGCACAATATGAAAACTCCTATAGGGTTGTATTAAGAATAGTGTATAAAGTGCTAGTGTCAAAAATCAACAAAATCTTAATAGATAAAATATTAGTTTTTCAGGTTTATATATATATATATATATGCGCAAATGCAGCTCTCTCACCAAACCAGCGCAGCAGCCGCCACAGCAATGATAGGAAAGAAAGCCACGCCACTCCAACGTCCGTTATGGGCTAAAACGATTTATTGTGCGCTCAAGGCCACCAGATCTTACGCGTTTCGGGCGTCCGCCCTTGTTCACAGATCATCAGTCAGTAAGTTCAAAATGGCTTAAGTACAAAAAGTTTTTCCCGGGCATTTTTTTCACAACCACGTGATAGACTGACATAAAAGACACACTACATAGCTTAGGCTAAGGCAGTCTTTCCTCTAAATCAGTGCCACGATAAATGAATACATAAATAGAATAACAGCATAAATGCGCTATTAAAATCACAATCAGAATACAATTCATTTTATGATTAAGAAAATAAATATTAGTAATCTATAAAAATATATATACATTTTTATAAAAAACATGTAAGTTGAGACACTGTGCAAACATCGCAATTTTCCGTGATGCTGACAATTAATCACTGATAATTAAATGGCATATTATATATAAAAAAAGAAAATAATGATGAATCATTAAAATCTGATGCCAATATGTAACACCAATGCAGTCTCAAAATAATCAGACAATAGGTCTGCCTGATATAATATCAGCATGAATGCTTGTTGTATTGATTGTGATTGATTATGTGTGCCATGGCCACCAGATTACATCGTAAAATACGAAGGAGTTAAATGACTGCCTATAATCACGCCCCATAAGTCTGTGTCCAAAATTGGAGGTGCTAAAAAGGTTTTGGGAATGTGTGTGCCCCCCAGAAAGAAGGGAATAAAATAAAGGGGAAAAATATTTTTTGTAGTGATAATTTTATATGTTTTTTTCATTTTGTCTACTAAAAGTCCATATGTGTATAGGAGTCAAACACTCCTAATCACTATTCAACATGGAAGCCATGATGAAATGAAATTGATTCAGTGAATATAATACTATACAGAAACTGAGAAGGAAACAGGAAAATTAGGCACTGGCATACTAGCTGAAAGTCAATATAAATTAACCAACAAAAGGACGTTACAGGAACACATGCAGGTCTTCCGTGGTGTTAAGACCATTCGGAAAGCGGCTATCCAGTTCAAGAATGAACTGAGATTCCAATCTCCTGAGCATGAGATCCCTATCCCCCCCCTGATAGGTTTTGGTACGGAGGCTATGACAAAGTATGTCAAACAGTCAAGATTATTCTGGTGGATGGCTTTAAAATGGCGGGCCACAGGGTATGAGCTGTCGTTGTTCACGATTGCTCGCAGATGTTGAAGGATTCTGACATGCACCTGCTTACCTGTACTGCCTACATATCTGAGGCCACAGGTGCATGTCAGAACATATACTGCAAAATCTGTTTTGCAGTTATGTTTCCCTTTGATTTCCACAGGGTAAGGTCTAAAGGGTGTAGAGTATTTGGTGGTATTAATCCCAAATTTGCATGCTCTACAACTAGAACAACGCGTGAAGCCAGGCCTGGCCATCCAGTTGTCTTGTTTAATTAATTCAGGAAAATCACGACTCAGTTGGGTTCTCATGCTCGATCCTTTCCTATAGGTGATATTAGGTCTATCCGCTATTCTGGGGGCCAGTACCAAGTCAGTTTTTAAGGCTGGCCATCTCTGGTTAATGATAGACCTTATTTTGCGTTCCTGTCTATTGAAAGTCAGAATCAATCTGGGTGGACTATTGCTTGATTCTGTACTTGCTTCAGAACTAAATTCTGAGCTAGATAGAAGAGATTCCCTGGGTCTGCAGTTGGCTTTCGCAATGGATTGCTTAAGAACTGATTCTTTATATCCCCTTTCCCTGAATCTGTCAAGAGCTTCAGTAGCACAAAGTTGGTAATCCTCATCACTACTGCAAATTCGTTTAAGCCTTAGCAGTTCTCCAAAGGGGATATTATCGATGACGTGGCGGGGGTGGGAGCTGCTGGCGTGGAGTATGCTGTTTCCAGCAGTGCTCTTGCGATGCAGTTTAGTACACAACTTAGAATTTCTCACAAAGACCTTAACATCAAGGAACTCCGCCTCTAATTCGTCAATGTGTGATGTGAAATGTAAATTCTCATTGTTGTTGTTAATCGATTGTATGACATTTTCTGCATCGATCCGATCCCCCCTCCAAATTATAAAAACATCATCGATAAAACGCAACCAATGCAATACATTGTTGGACATAATGTCCCTAAAAGTGACATTGAGTACCCGCTCCTCCCACCAGCCAACGTGCAAGCACGCATAGCTGGGGGAGAAGCAGGCGCCCATAGCCACTCCTCTCTGTTGTAGATACATTTCTTTGCCAAACATAAAGAAATTATGATGCAAACACCAATTTGTCAATTCTATTAACATCTTGTTATGATTATAACAATTAATAGATCTAGTTCCCAAAAAATGTTCAAGGGCTCTGAGTCCAGCCTGATGGTTAATGCTGGTATAGAGTGACTCTATATCAAGGGTGATTAGTAGTAGGTCATCACTCCAGGGAACATTTTTGATTCTATTCAGGAAGTGACCAGTGTCTTTAATGTATGATGGTAATGTTTGCACCAGATTTTGGAGGAAATAGTCAATGTATTCACCAATGTGTTCAGCTACACTGGAAATTGCAGAGATAATCGGCCTACCAGGGACCGGGCTCACCATCTTGTGCACTTTAGGCAATAAGTATAGTTTTGGCAGTACAGGGTTGTCAACATTAAGAAAGTTAAATTCCTCTTTGGAGAGCATATTTTCCCTCCTCCATTTGAATAACAGTTTTTTGAGACTTTCTTTTGATTCAATATATGATTTCATGTTGGATTTGTTATAACAAGTTCCATTATTTAATTGTCGCAGGGCTTCAGCAAGATAGTCTTTCTGTGGCCAAATGACCACGTTGCCGCCTTTGTCTGCCATGGTCACTATGATGCTCTGATCTTTACTTAGCTTGTTAACTAATGTAGCATATGCTTGTTCTTGGTTACTTCTGTATCTTTTCTTGTGTTTTACCTTGTGATACAGTTCTTTAAGATCCTCAATGACCATGTCATGAAATGTGTCTATTGAATCACGAGGCATAACTGGAATGAAGGTAGACTTGGGTTTGAATGGACTTAAATTCATTCCTACCTGAGATATTTGTGCTGCTTGAAGTTCCTCTTGGGTTGCCATTGCTTCAGCAGCCGGTACATCATTCATTGCCAGTTGATGCAGTGTTAGAAAGGCTCTTGTTTCTCCAGCTGGAACATTAAGAGAATTTGTTGCAGTTCCAGGCTGTTTGGAGGGGTTGTTTTTATTGCCATCCTTGATGTCAAAGAATTTCATGAGTTTTAATTTCCGAATGTAAAGAAAAATATCCACACGTGTTTTCGTATAGCTGAAGTCTGACACCGGACAATAACTAAGTCCCAAACTCAAGAGCTGGTTTTCTGCCTCAGTCAATACAACGGTGGATAAGTTAATGATTGTATTCTTTACTGTTTGTTTTTTCGCCAATACTGCTTCTTTTGTTTTTTTGGAGATTTTTTGTTTTTGTTTTTTGCGGCGTTCTCTTCGGCGTTTGTTGCGTCTTGTTTTGTTGCCTTGTTCTGGGGCTGCTGTTTCCGATTCCTGGGCCTCAGTGTTTGTATTCGGTCCGAGCATAAAAAAATCAACCTCTTCTCCAAGGTTTAAAATAGCCATTTCTGTTGTATCTGATTGCTCACTTCTGTTCTCCCAAGATGAGCCGCTGGTAAGAGATTCATTGTCGCTGCTTTCCAGCGTTGTGCCCATGCCTGCTGAAGTGGAAGCTGCTGCTGGGGTTTCTGCGGAGGATACAGGTTTTTTAGATGCCTGTTGTGCCCATCTCGTTTTCTTGGCGTTTTCATATTTCTTTGCGAATGTGAATATTCGCCCCTGGGCGTAGTCCTCCTTATCACGGGCAAACTTGTAGATTTTACGGTTTTTAATATATATATATGAATTAGAACTTAAACATGAGTAGCAAAGCCAAGGGTGAAGAATACTGATAATACTAAAGAACAATGCAATGATGAATGGAAACATCATTGGAATGAAGAAGAAACAAGGGACTAGGGTACGCCTCCAGCCCGCCTGCCTCCCGCTTCCCGCCCGCCTTATTTAATTATATTTAAAGGCTAAAATATAACTTAAATAAAACTTACCTTATTGCACCGCAAACTTCCCATTCGCGGCTTCATCTTGGAAACTGCGCATGCGCTGGAGCCTGCGCATGACCAGTCCTGGCGAGGAATGTGCATGCCTAAACCAATCAGTACTGGGCCCATGCTCCAAACGAAAGAACAGAAAGTGGATCGGCAAATGTAGGCCAGTTAGGAGGGAGCAACTAAGAGCGACAATTAAGCCATTGAACAGTAACCAGAGGGCAGACTTCAAGCCCCTAATAGTAAACAATACCCCATGCATGCACTGCCAGTGGGTGAGACCTAAAAATAAATGCAATAGTCCAGGACATATGTATGTTTGTTAGGTGACCTGGAAGGGTCAGAATTTAGAATTTATATATATATATATAAAGGGCGTCCTTCTAATGTACTGTAAGTCAAGGGAGCAGTCTGAAATACCACATCTCAACCCCTTGAATCAAAGAACCTTGATAAAATCATAACAAGCAAGTAAAGGTGAGAAGAACGCCACTCCAGAGGAGTACCCTAGTCTCTTGTTTCTTCTTCATTCCAATGATGTTTCCATTCATCATTGCATTGTTCTTTAGTATTATCGGTATTCTTCACCCTTGGCTTTGCTACTCATGTTTAAGTTTTACAGACTCTCAATCCAGTCTGCGCTTCACCATTAAAAACCATCCATCCAACTATGTATACATCCATCCAAACATGGCTCTCAGTCTCAATTAACCCTTCACCAACATACGTTTACCCACCCATGCATCCTTCTTTCACCCATCAAACCCACCAGAGGATTCCTTTCATCCACTAAGGCAGGCATTGTTTCTCCCACACAGTTTCACCCACCCAGTCAGGCATGCTTTTTTCACCTGTATATCCTTCATCCACCCTTCACCCACCCATGCATCCTATCACCCACCTATATGCATCCTTCTCTTCCAATCATATTGCATTTCACCCATCCTTTCTCCTTCCAACATTCTTACCCTTTTCCATCAACCCATCATAGTTTCATAAAGGGTCTTTATGAAACTTGGGGCCATATGCACAAGTCCCTATTGCCACCACAACATCACTTTTACTGATATTGTGATGTTGATAGGGGCTGGGCCTTGTGCTGCACCTTATGTACAAGGCAGCGTTTAGCCACTTAATGTGGCGTAACGGTGCCTTGTACATAAGGCCCTTTTTCATGCTATGGTTAGCTGAAAGGAGTGGGCAGTGGGAGTTGCGGTGGGCGTTCCACCGCAACACCCAGTCATTTTGACGCTGCTCCCTATGTACAAGGGTGGTGTACATAGGAGGCAGTGCCAAAATTAAGACCGGGTAAATCCTGATCTTAAGTTGGCGAAATAAGGAGAAATTCACCGTTTCTCCTCTTTTTTGCTTTTTCCATGTGTGCTGCATTGTGCAGCACACATGGGAAAAAGCAAAATGCCATGGTTTGTTTATGTACAGGAAGGTATCCCTTCTTGTACATAAATAATCTTTTTTAAAAATGCCATTTTGTCACTTTCAAATGAGCTGCATGAAGCAGCACACATGAAACAGAATGGCATTTTAGGATTGTTTATGTGCAGGAAGAGACACCTTCCTACGAGAAACATCCATTACAATGCAGTCATTACAACGCACTACCTTTACACCGCAGTTATTACAACGCAACTGCCTTTACATCGCATTACATTACAACTCATGCCATACAACGCATGCCATTACAACACAGACCATTACAACGCATACCCTTACAACGCATGCCATTACAACACATTATAAGGTAAGTAATGAAGATTTTTTTGTTTTAGGCTCGGTATGGGTTTTGTCGCACGTGGGAATAGTACATTTTATGGGTGGGCAGACATTTCCGTTCTGCCCACGGAATGTGCGGAAATTTGCACCTTCCGCAAAGAAGGCGGAAAAACGGGGCAAATTTCCGCACATTCGCGGGTGGAACGGAAGTTGGCTGCCCGCCTGCCTCCAGCCCGCCTGCCTCCCGCTTCCCACCCGCCTTATTTAATTATATTTAAAGGCTAAAATACAACTTAAATAAAACTTACCTTATTGCACCGCAGACTTCCCCATCGCGGCTTCATCTTGGAAACTGCGCATGCGCTGGAGCCTGCGCATGAGCAGTCCTGGCGAGGAATGTGCATGCGAAGGCTCCTGCGCAAACTAAACCAATCAGGACTTGGCCCATGCTCCAAACGAAAGAACAGAAAGTGGATAGGCAAATGTAGGCCAGTTAGGAGGGAGCAACTAGGAGCGACAATTAAGCCATTGAACAGTAACCAGAGGGAAGACTTCAAGCCACTAATTGTAAACAATACCCCTTGCATGCACTGTAAGCATGGGCGAATTTTGCGAATCTCGCGTTCGCGAATTTTGCGGATTTGCGAACTCGCAATCCGCAAAATCCGCGAATTCTCGTGAATTTGCGGATTTTTTTTTGTGTGTGTTTGCGCGGGTTTCTGCCAGTTCGCGAGGGTTTTGTACAATTTCGCAAAACGCGAACTTACCTGTCGGGTCGCAAGTTTCGTGAACTTGTTGTTTCTACGTGTCCAGCCTGTTTGGGACACTCTTCTTCATCACTGCCACTCTCTGTCACCACTGCCACTCTCTGACTACTCATGCCACCCTCTGGCCCACCCATGCCACCCTCTGTTTCATCACAGCACCCTCTGGTTGTCCAGTCAGTGTACATTATTGTGGCAACGCAAGCACACCTTCCCTGCCTCAAGTGACCTGAATTAATTTGGGGCTGATTAATGTGTCACAGAATATTTTTTTAGCTGGCACCTGCTTCCTTAGTGCTTCCTGATTAGTGATCTTTTGCACTTGCTAAGTGCTTTCATTGTTGCAAAATTAGTTACAACACCTGCCCTGCCCCAACTGACAATAATGAATTAGGGGCTGATTAATGGATTTGAACCTCCAGCCTGGCTCCTGCTTGTCTCCCTTAGCTGTAATTCAGGACCTTTGTGGCATATGTGTAACTATTCTGAGGTTCAGAGCAGGGTCACATAATAGTTGCAACTGGCAACTGAACTCTGGAGGGGCCCCTCAGGAAGCACTACAGGAAATGGCTACTAATGATGAGCCTGAACTTTTGAACCTGGTAAGTAGTTTCAGTTTTGCTAAGATCGTATTTCTGCAATTTTGCGCTTATTCGCGGGGCGCGAAGTTGTACTGGGAAGCCGCGAACTCACGCGAACAGTGCGAGCAAGCCATGAAATCCGCTGCTCGCGGATTTGCGGATTTTGCGGGAGATTCGCGAATCTCGCGGATTGCGAATTTACAGAAAATCCGCAAAATCCGCGAGCGAAACGGATTTTCCGCCCATGCTTAATGCACTGTCAGTGGGTGAGACCTAAAAATAAATGCAATAGTCCAGGACATATGTATGTTGTTAGGTGACGTGGAATGGTCAGAATTTCATACCTGTATTGTTTGATGGCTAGTATGTGGCTTTACTGGCAGAGACAGTGGGTAGTGTCAACTGTAGTGGCCTCCTGGGAATTACCACGAGCCTTGGCACTTACATTTCTACAAATGAAGCACTGGGAACTACCAAGTATACTTCTCTATTACATCATGATGACTTGCTGATGAAATTATAGGTGAAGCCTAGGAAAATGGTGTGCCACTTGATTGTGCAAGTTTGTTAGCTTATGAAAACCATATCATTCAGTTACGCTGGTAGATTCTACAGCACCAAGAAAATAATGGCAGCTTTATAGTTTATACCTTACAACAAAATCACAAAGATTAATTATTTAAGAAAGCAAAAGTGTTTGTCAGCCGATACGTTTTATGGCCTTGCACCAACATTTAGCTTTGGCTTTCTCAAGGCTTCAGTGAGCTACAGTCAACGGGAAGAAAGGTTAGAAGTCAAGTGAGTGGTAGAGAAAGGTCTTTGTTGTGCTAGAAACCATTGGAAATACAATTGTGGTCCTCTCAAATCACAATTGTGCTTTGGGAAATGAAGCATCCTGTGTCTTTACTCTTTAGTGCAGTCAAAAAAGTATTGTTGCTTTATTAACCTTCTAGTGGGGTAAAGATTGGCCCTTATTGAAGCTGTGCAACTTCTAACAGGATTGCAAGCTTCACATATATTTCAAGCAACTTTGGATGTATGTCAGAATAGCATAGGGAGACACATCCTCAGACATAAATATCTTTTTCTGTCATGTAATTCCTAGGAATCCAAAGGACCTGCTAGTTTTGGACGACCTAAACTGAGGGCTTAGTGTTCCAACCACTTCCGGACACCCCCACAGGATATGTCAACCATTAGACCTGCTAGCTCTACAGTGCTACTACCACCCCCTGTATTCTACAGTGATGTTGGTAGACTCTGGCAACCACTGAAGATGACAACCCTAAGTAAGTAAAGTCTTATTTAGCGCACGAATGCTGAGGCGTCTTGATGCTGACCCTTGGACTTCCTTTGTGAACGTTGAAAACAGTACAGTACGTTTTGCTCAGACACTCGTGCTTGCTTACTCTCAGAAAATACATAGGTTAGCGATTAGGATGTTTCAATAAGTTTTTATTGGTCCAGCGACAATCTGGTGTAAAACATATGTGCTGCGACATTCAGGAAACAGAAACATACGACAGAAATTGCTAGTACAAATATAGTAAATAGTAGACCAGAAGCTGATAAGGACCATGCCCCCACTATTGAGAATACCCTGGAATCTTGGCCTCCCATCACGGTCAACACGCTGAAGACCATCTTTAAGACCATTAAATCCGGGTCCCCTCGGGACCCAATTCCCATTAAAGTAATTAAACAACTGGATGACCCCTCCCTGGAAGTTATCGTTGACACGCTTAACTCTTCTTTAGAACTTTCCACAGTTCCGGCCCTCTGGAAACACGCCATGATAACCCCACTATCAAAAAAGCCCACAGCAAATCCGGAAATATTAGCAAATTACAGACCTATATCCCTGCTCCCTGTCTTTTCTAAACTTTTAGAGAGACACGTCCACTCGGTCTTATCCAATTTTGCTGAAAATAACTCTCTCCTTCATCCATCTCAATCGGGTTTCCGTGCTGGCTTCTCGACAGAAACAACTCTACTGGGAGTCACCGAAAACATCCGGAAACGCCTTGACGATGGTCAAACGGTCGCGCTCGTTCTTCTAGACTTGAGCGCGGCCTTTGATACCATATCCCATGAAAAACTCATTACGGCGTTAAAAACTAATGGTATCCATGGCAGTGCACTCGAATGGATCAGGTCCTTCCTGACACAACGGACGTTCCAAATCACATCCTCCTCGGCATGCTCCGAAACGTTCAAAGCCCCACACGGAGTACCCCAGGGATCTATTCTTAGTCCCTTGTTTTTTAACCTATATCTCAGACCCCTGGCTGACCTAGCGGACAGATCTGGACTCACTCTCATGACCTACGCCGATGACTCTCAGATCATCTTCTACTTATCTGAATCCAATCCCTCATCCCCGTCTCTCCTTAAATTAGGGCTTCAAAATATTTTCAGCTGGATCACAAAAAATCAACTAAAGCTAAATGGAGAAAAAACTGAGATCCTTCTTCTTAGGAATCAACGCGATCTTTGGAACCCCTCCCACTGGCCTAACCAGATGGGAAATTTTCCCACCCCAGTTACCCAAGTACGTAATCTGGGAGTCATCATGGATAGCTCCCTCTCCATGAAACAACAGGCCCGCAAAGTCGTCGGCCTATGTCTTACTATCATCAAATGGCTGAGGAAAATCCTTTGGATGCTGCCCACTTCCACCCAGAAAACCGTAGTCAATGCCCTCATAACATCCCGGCTTGACTATGGAAACATACTTTACCTTGGCTCCAACAAAGCTGTAGTTCGGCTGCTGCAGCTTGTCCAAAACTCAGCTGTTAGACTACTGTGCAGAATTCCCAAAACTTCCAGAGTCTCAAGCTACCGTCGTGAGCTTCATTGGCTCAGGGTAGAAAACAGAATTAGATTTAAAGCCCTGAACTACATGTTCAGAATCAAAACAGGTACTGCACCCAAATATCTCTTAGCTTTAGCCCATCCCTACACTCCCAAGCGCAATCTTCGGTCACAATCAGCTGCCAACTTATGTGTACCAAGGTTCAAACTTGCTAGAATGGGAGGCAGATCCTTTGCCCACTTAGGACCTTCCCTTTGGAACGCACTTCCTCCTTATATTTGCAAAGAGGAAAACCATGCCAGGTTCAGAAAGAACATCAAGACCTGGTTGTTCGAACAATAATAACTTGAGCAAACCTGAAATCCCCTGCTACCTCTTTGCTGTGTCTCGGCGCCGGGAAACTCTTTTTGGGTAGCTGTTGCGCCTTACAAGTTTAAAAAATAAAATAAAAATAAATAGATACATTTCTACCATAGTTATAATAAGTTGAACATAAGTAGTTCAGATAAAGTCAGTAGTACTTGCGTATTCCTATAATGCACGCCCTAAGTAATTTGCCTGAATGTACCTAGCCTAACCTGGATGTGGAGGTTTATATATGTATAGCTATGTGTATCTGTAGCCAAGAAACGCCTAGGGATGAACCAGCCACCTCACCAGATGGTTTAGAATGAAGGACCCCATTTCCGTGTCGAGGGTGACAGCCCGCAAGGGATGTTAGACCGCTGAGTGTCAAAGATTTCAGCATGCAGGACCCATCTCAGCTTGGAAAGAATTCTCCTCTAATTTGTAGGGGAGAGTGAGGGTCTTTTATACTAAAGTGGTCAGTCCACTTTTCTAGAATCAATATTTTTAAAACAATAATGGATGTTTAGAAAACAATCATAAATGTTGTGAAAACAATCACCAACGGTTTTCTAAACAAGTGTCATCATGTACATCTGGCTGTTGGCCAAGGATGAAAAAAGTGGTGACCCTTATACAGAAGAATCCTACTGTGTCATGTTTATGTACTTTAGGTACAGGGATTATGAGAACAGAGAGCCTGGTGTCGAAGAGACTAGAGTAAGCTACTAGGTAAAAGATCACCTGCTTAGAATCGTTATTGTCATGTGGATGGAACAAATGTATGTAATATGGGTATACATGATAGGACTAGCCTAAAATACGTGACCCCGACTCCTCATCAAAAGGTCAACAAGGTCAGCTAGATAATGATAAGGCTTAAGGCCATTAATAGCATAAAAGTCATTTAAAATAAAAAATACTGAAAGCATTTCTATGAGCCTCAACAAATGTTCATAAAAGAAAAGTAATTGTTTTCCTCAAAAAGTGTTCAAAAAGGTCCTCTAAACTGGCATATGTTGTTTTTATTGCACTGAGCAACATGAAGGCCATTAAGCTCAGTTAGAGCTGAGAAGTAAAAATAAAACAAAGTCACACTCAACCTTCAATTTGGTAAATGTTTAAAAAGTTGGCAAATGGTTCCCTGCACAGAAGAGGCCAAATTGTTTATAAATCCTGCGCTGAAGACTCAACATAGCTAAACATTGTATCCACAGGTGGCAGTCCCTCCAGAACTTCCAGTTTCATGTTGAGTGAGCAAAGATGTTCATCTCTGGTCCCATTGCTGATGCCTGATACCAATGCCTGTACCTCTGGAGCGGAGCTGATATCCCTTCCAACAGGAGCGCAAGCATCCCGTGGAGGCTCCAAGAATGCCATCATCAACGTGGGAATAAGCTGGGGACAACTGCATGCATGGGCCTGCAAAGGCACTAGTAGTGCTTCTATGTCCAGAGACACAACCGAAGGAAATTTCAGAAACAGGTCCATTACGCAGCCAAATGCACATAAGAGGCAACAGAACACAGGCATGACACAGTCTAGCCAGACCCGTGTGAAAAACAGGGACCAATGCTCAAGCAGCTCTCAAAGCCGAGGTGTAGTCAGGTAGAACACCATACACCAACGACAACATGGTTCTAGTAGTGTTCTTTCCATTTCTTGAGGGATTGCGACGTCCATTGTGAAGCAAAAGTATTAAAATCAGGATGCCCACTGCCGAAAGCAGGACCAGAGGAAGCCCTACAAAATGCTTCCAAGTACAGAGTGTATGAAGGCTGGAATTACTCTGAAGATGGTCTGAAAGGTGGTTAAGAGAACTGATCCGAGTTGCTTAAATAAGTGTACGATCCTCTCGTATCAGACATGTTAAAGATACGATGAACCATTTCTCTGAAATGGATAGGGAAGTTCGTACGGACCAAGGACTGTATGTCTGATGAAGACCTTGCAACCTGGAGATCAAAAGTCTCTTGGGCTGAAGTTATGGCCACATTCTGTTAATTCAATATGGTTTTCAGTCTGCTCAGCGAATCAAACTGTATACTGGAAACATTCAATTAAGGCCACAGTGGTGCCTCCCTAACTGTGCGAGCCGGGGGAAACAACACTTGCTTACAGCAAACAACCCTGAAGTTTACTGTGACTAGATGTGCGATGCCTGGTGCCATCCTACAACAGCCTTGATCATTCAGCACTGAATAACTTCCATGTGAAATTAATTAAAAAACCAGATGAATCACGGCAGCTGGGGATCCTTTCAAGTAGAAATATACGTTAGCTCTTGACTCATTACACGTTCCATGAAGCCACACTTCTTTGCACACTAAAGAACAACTTAAAGCCTTTCCACAGTCAGTACCTTTTGGACTTGGCCCTTTTAGGCAAGGTCATCCCTAAACTTTTTGCCTTTCTCCTAGCCTTTTTTTTACATAGTGTTGGTGGTTCTAGGACTCTGGGCACTTTAGGACTGCTGATCAGTGTAAAGAGTGTGTGCTCTCTGTGTTAAATGTGGTAAGATTGGTCTACACCTGTTTGGCCTATTTAATTTACCTGTTAGTCCCTTGTAAAGTGGTATCTCATACACACAGGTGAATTAAATGCTACTGGTGGGCTTGCAGCACTGATTGAGCCAACCTGCAAATTAGCCTTTCAAACCTATCCCAGGCCTCTGCCATTGCAGGGCCTGTTCGCGCAGTGTTATTGCCGCTGTGACTCGCACCTAAAATGTGTGCCATGTCCGTGACCTCCTTTTTTACCACATGTCATTCACCCCTACGGTAGGCCCTAGCTAGCACTGTGGGCAGGGTGCATTGTTTGCAAAAGATAGGACATGTACCCTAACTGTGTGACATGTCCTGGTAGTGACAAACAGCCATTTTGGTTTCTCACTACTGTGGGGCTGGCATCCCATAGGAATGCATTTGGGATTCCCTGATAAGTGTCTAAGTGGTAATTCTTGATATGAGAGGTGCTGCGTAGTCAAGTTTGGTATATTTGGAATAATGATAATGAATGCTGTGCAATGGTGTGCGCAGATTTATTATAACTATTTTAGAAATGTCACTTTTAGAAGTTGGCATTTCGGTGTGCTATGTGTCTGCCTGTCTGATGTGAATTGCATGTCTGGCTTTGAGTAACAGGGGCTGGTGAGGTGTGTGTGGCTGCTGGAGGGACAGGGAGAGTCAGCGCTAAGCTGAATGGGACATCTGCATTTGAAATGGTGGGAGGAGCAGTCCCTGATCCCTGAATAGGATTGTGCCCTCCCTAGTGAATGCTGACTCCGTCCCCTGTGGTGTGTCTGATGACAAGCCCCAACCTAACAATAGAGAAGAGGAGCTCTGTCAACAGAGTGCTCCAAATCCCCCCTGAACCAGTTGCATCTGGTTCCCCCAAAAGGGCTGTCCTGCAGACAACGAGATTCTGTGTATAAATATTGGGGCTGTAACCCCATGAAAATGTGCTGTTCTGGACTTGCTGGGGCTTGCTGCTACTGGGGGCCCAGGAAGAACCACCATGAGGGCTTGCCTACCCGGGCCCCACTATACCCCTTGAATCCCTAAGTGCTTTTGCTTATGGAGCTGTGGCTCCTAGCGCCTCGTGAGCGCTTTTCTGTTGTTCCTTGAAAGAAGAGGAGCGTGTTGGCACTGCAGCACGGAGCTGCTCTTTGGCTTGGGGGAATCCCAGTGTGCACCCCCCCTTCACCTAGCCGCCGCGGAAAAGCATGTTTTACATCCCATCCTAATCTGCCGTCACCAGATTAGAGCTTTTCCACCGTGGTTGTAAGCCAACCGCGGCGGAAAAGCTGCGGACAGAAACCAGGACCCACCAGCCATCCTAATGTGGCGGTGGGTCTTTGGTCAGTCCGCTGCGGTTTTTCCGCATCCTCGGGGCCCCGAGGATGCAGAAAAATCGCAATCCTAATAAGCCCCTAAGTGTACTCTCTATCATTAAAAAGGAGGAAAATTGAAACAAAGGAGAGGGAAGAAAAAGGGGGGTCGCAGAAAGGAAAAAGAAAATAAACATAAATGAGTGGGAACCCAAGTATGATTAGTTTGACACAAACAGTAATGCCTGAAGACGGTCAAAACTGATAAGAAGGGACTTACCCCTGCACCAGGGATAATTCCAACCCAGTTGGGTTCCAAAAGAGGGTATTGGTCTAGTATATTATTTCAAAAGTCTGTCAGATGCTGAAACGGAAGGGGAGGGATAAATGTAACATACAAATGGACCTGTTCTCACAGCCTATTTCTGATGAATAATGACAAAAGGGGTATCTGTGAGTTTAGAGCGGGATGACAGTAATCAATCGAAACCGGCATCCACGTAAGAGAAATGTAGAGTGAAAATAAAAATATATGTTGCTGTGGAAGAATCAAAAATTAGCTATGAGTCCTTAAGTTACCTCCAATATGGTATTTCACTACTCAGAGCCAGATCTCACGTTAGTACGTATTGTAAGATACAATCGCCAATAAGGGGTCAAAACTGAATCCTCCTGAGTAAAAATGACAAGCAGAGACGCCAGTCAGAAGTAAATAAGACATAAACATATCACCACACCACAGAACTAGTGCTGCTGTGAATAAATAAAATCACACTCACTTCTTGTACGGCAAAATTTATTATATATCAAAGGTTGGTCCCTTACAACGAGTAAGTGTCTCTCAATATCCAATTCCTGTGAGCAAAGGGAACAATTACAACCGAGAATACGGGGACTAGCTGGTCAGATTTCAATCAAACATAAACAAGACACCACACCACAGCCCCAGTGCTCATGTGTCAAAAAAAAATCACACTCACTTCCTGGACCGCAAAAAATATCCAAGGTCGGTCCCTTGTGACACGAGTGAGTGTCTCTCAATATCAATGTCCTGCAAGCCAAAGAAGTAAAACAAGAATGAGGAGACTTGCGACGCAAGTGACCAATGTAAAGCATGATAATCTTTCACATTGGTAGTCGATAAGCGGTGCTAAGTTCCCGCTGTGGTAGAGGTGTAACTTACTTGGCAGAATTGTTGACCCTGTATCTTGGCGGCAATACGAGTAATCCGGAAGTTTGTGGGCACAGCAAACCCGGATGTGAAATACAACCCCGGGTTGCAACAACTAGACTGCGACTGGCGTTAACACCCACCCCGGAAGTGCGGTGTTTAAGGCATTCGTCGGACAAGACCTGATTCAGAGACAGAAACTATATTCCCGAAATCGATATGTGGATTCCTTAAAAGCAAATTATGACTCTAAGACTCACTCACTACAACAATGCATCTAAGTGCCCATCTATATGAAGTAATACTTGGGGACTAAACAACATGGAATAGGCCTAATCATGACGTATGATTGAAAAAACTAATACTGGTTTATGATTTGCAGATTCGTCAGAAGTTTGACAGCAAGTCAAGTCTCCTAGAGATTCAAATCTGACACAATATCACAAAGTGGGTGTCTATAATCATTCAATAAAGATATATTTCTAAAACATTATCAACATGTGGGCATCCATAATTATTCCATAAATCAGGCTAAAACGACCTGCCGGTATTAATCTCTTCTTGATGCTCACCGAAAGGAAATGCGTTGTACGTGTACCACATAATATATCCTGCAACTGGGTGTAGAAGATGTGGGCATGCAAATAGGATATCTTAGTGTGTGTAAGCCTCATCCCAAATGGAGAAAATCCGTCCTTAGTGTACCATAATATAAATCTTGCGGCAGGGTATATGGGAACTATTCAAACATTAGAAAATCCTGCTATGTGTGTTCCAATCAAGACACCGCTGTACAAAAACCTGGAGAAGTGTCGAGGATAGCATAATCCGCGAAAGGGAAAGGAAGGTAAAGGATACGGAATATGGCACACGCATGAACAGGTGCCCCATGCATCCACCCTGTGATACTGATGTTCAGTGGTGGCTGCGCTTACATCCCTACTTCACACACCCATAAGTGCTCAAAATGTATGAGTGAAGGTAAAAGTACCCCCATGAATACAGGAGCAACTTGATATCTTGTAGTTTTCCTAGTATAATCATTACTGCAATACATGTCACATGTATGATCCTGTCGGAGTTTACAACATATACTCCACATTGAGAAACAGGATAGTATAAACACCTATATTCAAACAGACATAGTAACATTGGGGAGAAAAACAGAACAAGATAGAACATTGCTAGTGACTAGTCACCTAAAAAATATTGCATTTAAGAATCACAGTTAAGCCCATGTTGCACCGTGTGCAAACGCATGATCCACATTGCCTCTGTTCTCCATAGATGTAACTCTTTGTTGCCACCACTCGAACTTGGATCAATCCTCTCTATTCCAAATAAAGTGAATTCCTTACGTGGGCCTTGTGCACTACACAAGGCTGCATGTGTCGCTACTGGGCATCTTGCATCACATTGGTGTAAGGCCCTCACATGTTCAGGTATTCTCTCTTTCAATGGCCTAATGGTGCTTCCCACAAATTTTTTCCCACATTTTCACTAAATAATGTAGATCACAAATCTGATGGTGCAATTTATGTTAGTCCTGATCTCGTGTGTTTTGTTGCCTGGTCCAGTGAAAGTCCTTACTTTTTGTTGAGCCCACCTGCAGACACCACAGAGCCCACATTTATGAAAGCCTGAGGTATGGGGTGTCAACCATGTGTTAGTATTCCCAGTTCTAGGTACTGTATGGCTGAGTCTAGCACGAAGTGTCTTGCCACATCAGAATGTGATTTGTGGATGATCAGTAATACTGCTGGCCAATGCGCTATTAGCCCGAAGTATGCCCCAATGTTTATTCATGCTCTTGCGTAGAGTGTGGCTGAGGTAATTGAAGTCTGTAACCATACGGACAGTCCAGTCACCAGTAGATGTTTTAATTTTTGTCTTCAGTGTGGCCTCTCTCTTGATTTTCGCAATTCTATTCCCTGCTCTTTTTAGATGGATTGCAGGATAGCCCCTTTTATGAAATCTTGATTCCATGTCTTTGATGCATTCCTGGAACTCATTGTCATCGCTGCAATTCCGCCTCACTCTCAAGTATTCACCAAACGGAATAGATCTGATTTGGTGAATAGGATGACAGCTGTCTGCATGAAGGACAGAATTGCAGGAGATACCCTTACGGTATTGACGGCTGTTAAGTTTGTTGTCTTTAATGTACAGCTCAATGTCTAAGAAATTAACACTAGTCTTGCTGTGTTCCATGGTGAATTGCATGCCATAGTTATTAGTGTTAAGGTGATTATTGAATTGTTCCAGTTGTTCCTCTGTGCCTGGCCATAATAAAATATAAAACAAGGGGATTGTACCTATGCCTCCGGGATGTATTACTAAATCACTCAGTAAGAGAATAGATAAAGCTAAATGAATTAGTTTTACCAAGACAATTTATTTTGTCAGTATCTTTAGAATCAGTTTTTTAGATGATTATTTTTTAGGCAAGAGAATCAACATTATCAACTCAACCTCTAGCGACTGAATTTTCACAAAAGACTAATGTACAAATAACATACAAAAAACATTGAATTAATCATCAATAGACCTTAACAAAAAAGGACTAATGTACATGTGACATACAAAGAACATTAAATCAACATATATCATTTCATTCCAATTATCAAAAAACAGTTAATCATGGACAGAAAGAATTTGCCAATATTAAATATGCATTCAGTTTCCACAATGTGGTGCACTATTTCTATTTAGAACCACATGAGTCAAAGTTTAAACATTCCTTTTAAACTTGAACATTCATATTAAATGTATTAACAAGAATTTTATGCGAACTAGTGCCGTAGCCGACGCGTTTCGAGTCCTGTTAAGAATGTCACAGGGCTCTCATCAGGGCAGCATTAAATGGATTCCACGGGGAACTGTTATCAATGAAAAAAATGAAGGATCTATGTTTAGTAAGGGTTCCTCCAAATCCATTAAAAAACAACAACACTAAGCTAAAAAAGCATCCACTGGATGCGTCGTACCTGATTGAGGGCTTGAGTGCGACCTTTTATTAATAGTAGTGTGGCCGCCACTGTGTGTCTCACACTGCAACAGAGAAGGAATATATTCAAATGATTGTCCTTTAAAAAGAAGGTGCCCGCACGCACGCCGTGCTACAAAATAGGGAGTGAAATTACCTTAAGTGAAAGCCTCAAGGATGGTCTCTTGTCAAGGCATTGTTTATTGTTCCAAGGTTACCTAAAGTGTGGATAAACGCTTTTATCAGTGTCCGCCTACATGTATTTATGCAATACCTTTGCATTACTTATGAGAAAAACATGGGGGTACTCACAAGTCTTCTCTATTCAGAAGCCAAACAGTCCACCGCAACCTTGCGTGAGGTACTGTGCTTAAAGTTGGTTCTGCAATGTAAAGTTTGCGAAATGAACCCGGGTCACAAACGTGCTGCCTGAATCAAAAGTTGCATTACCTTTGAAACCTTTTTTAACGCGACGCCTGCCGCTTTTGATATATCAAGTTTGTCATACTCACATTTTGTAATAACTCTGAAGGCTGAACAGCCCACCGCAATTGAGCGTGTGGCGCTGTGAGTAGGAATTATGTCTGTAAAGGTAAACGAACACAGAATCAGTGTTCATGCTAAATGTGGCGAAATTTAACCAAGCGCCCAAAGCAGGGCAGCGCGCTGTTCACTGTCTTACCTTCTGTGGTTCAAAAAGAATCTTTCTGTTTTCTCTCATTGAATGAGCACGAAGCAAAGTGTAGACAAACACCAGAGGTTTCAAAAAACGGAGGTTTTGGTCACATGGTAGTGATCAGCCAATCAGGTGTATTCAGGGCCCGGTGAGTGCAACACAGGCCTTCTGGGGCATGTAGTCCCAAAATGTATTATGGAAAAAATATATAATGAAGAACTTTAAATGCGCTGAATGATTTTTGCAGCACATAGCGTGCGTGTAGGTCACCTGCTGTTGGGGCAAGTTGTGTGTTAAAAAATTTTTCATGAACAAAAATTTTGCATATTCTTGCAATTGTGATGCATTTATTTATTGCCCGTATGGCGGAGCGGCTAGGGAATTAGGGTTTATTGACCAGCACGAGAGTAGCGACTAGCTACATCCTACTCAATTCGCTCATGCAATTTAACCCCTTATTGATGCTATCAAACTTCATTATGAGGTACGCCTCCTTGCGCAGTAAGGCGCTTTCAATATTGGGTGATTGATGCCTTGGGTCAATCCATGTCAGCACAGTCCATTTAAAATCATTTGCATCATGGTTCTTTTCAATGAAATGCTCCACCATCGGGGCAGACACCACCTTTTTCTTTATCCTTGAGCGGTGCTGCGTAATTCTCATATTTACAGCTTGGCAGGTCTTGCCAATATAAGCTCAGTTGCAGGGACACACCACAGCGTAGACCACATTATTGGTCTTACATGTTGTGAACATGTCATGTTTCCATTTTATTGCATTATGATCAAACAGGTTGCCCTCAATAGTAGAAGGGCAAGACACACAATTACCACATTTGTGGTGACCACATACCGGCTTCAACTTCCACTTTGCTATTAGGTCACTTTTCGGTTTTGGGATAAAGCTATCCGCTCTGATTAATTGCTGTCCTATGCTGGTATTTTTTCGCATAGCGAAGATGGGCTTTTTTAGGGGATACTCTAGGTTTTCTAAGAAGTGCCAATTTTTCAAGATGATACTTTTAAATTGATTTGTGTGGGGGCCAAACGTTGTTACGCAAACCAATTTATCTAACTCCTTCTTGTTTTTTGTTTGCAACAGACTGTCTCTAGGAGTGAATCTGGCGCGTTTCATGGAGTGTTTTAATAATTTTTGGGGGTAACCCCTCTTGGCCATTTCATTACAAAATGTTGTGGCATGAATGTCAAAGTCCCCTACTTCAGTACAGTTGCGTCTTATCCGCAATAGCTGGCCATAAGGCAGGTTTTCTTTCAAGCATTGTGGGTGTGAGCTTCTGTAGTGTAAGATCGTATTGCGATCAGTATCCTTTTTGTAGATCGTGGTTATCAGCACTTCCGAGCAACTGCCTACAGTGACGTCAAGGAAGGTCATACTGGTTTTACTCGCTTCAAGCGAGAACTTGATGTCCCCATGCCTAGAATTCAACCACTGGTGGAACTCATCCAGTTCCGTCTGGCTCCCCTGCCACAGGAGCCAGACGTCATTAATATACCTGAGCCACTGCTTTATTTTGGGCAAAAAAGGGTTGTTGGTATATATGAATCGTTTTTCATACTGGGCCATGTACAATACTGCCAATCCTGGCGCGTAAGGACATCCCATGGCCGTGCCCTTGACTTGGACATAGAACTCATTTTCGAACTTGAAATAATTACAACGAAGTGTAATTTCTGCCAGGGCCACAATGAACGATGTGGGGACTCTATGTGGTCTGTCGCGTTGGTCCAGATACAGTTCAAGAACCGCCAGTGCCTCGTCCTGGGGAATTTGTGTGTATAACGAAGCGACATCAAGAGTCACCATCAATTGAGTTTCGTCGCTAAATTTCTGTCCTTCTACTTTGATTATAAAATCAGTTGTATCCCTGAGGTAGGACTTTACGCTCGTCAGGACAGGTTTTAGGAAGAAATCAATGTATTTAGAGACCGGTTCCAATGCTGAATCGCACCCCGAAACAATCGATCTGCCTGGTGGTACTTGGCCGTTCTTGTGGATTTTGGGCAAGAAATACAACACTGGTGTTCTAGGCGATTTCTTATTAAGGTATTCAAATTCCTTTGGTCCCAAATATCCCTCATCAAATCCCTCTTTTGTTAATTTTCCAATTTTGTCTTGAATCGCACCAAGGAATTTGAATACCTTAATAAGAAATCGCCTAGAACACCAGTGTTGTATTTCTTGCCCAAAATCCACAAGAACGGCCAAGTTACACAACAACCACACACCACACACACACACAACAAAGGCATTTATTTAGCACACACAAAAAAAAGTGAAATACACAAAACAATACACAATTTGTAATTCAATCCAATGCCATCCATGCCCTGAATGATGTTTAAATTCAACAGACACCATAGAAACAGTTGTTTCATACACCCATGAGTAGCTCTGGGCCTACTGGCTACCCACAATAAAAACAATTTAAAATGATGACAAGTACAACAAATGTAGTTGCAGCAACTGCTATGCCCCAATCAAACAACACCAACTTACTTGTAAAATCTCAAATCCAAAAGTCCTCAAATCCAATGATATTTGATGCAACAAGCACAAAGAGTGATCCAGCTCCAAATCCAAATGAAAAATGAACAGGACATGGACCAAGAATTGGGAGGAGCCTGCTGGACAGGAACCGGAAGTTGGAGACTCTGGGGCACTTCCTTCCTCTCCAAAAAAAAGAAAAAGGACTCCTTGCACAAAAAAGTACAGCAAAATATCAATCTGAGGAGTTGTTTTCATCCAAGTCATCATTTCCAAGAAGATTTTATGATGTTCGAGAGATATTCTTCTCCAGATTGCAAATTTTGCGTGTTCGGCGTCACAAGCTTCACTGAACTTCCGCCGGAAGTCAGATGGCACATCCGAATTACGTGTTCGCAATCGCACACTCTCGCTGGACCGTGTGGCCGCCTACCAAATCTCGTGGCGCACGCGAAAATGTATTTTGAAACCGGAGAAGAAGAAAAAAACGCTATGCTGTGGAGAGCAAAGCTTTAGTAACTCTGCGTTGTACACTGAATGTGGAGTTGCCAAAAATCCGCAAGCGAGGCAGATTTAATCGCCCAGGGTTAATATTAAGTAAATGGGTTTCACAATAAAAATCACCATGCCAGTGGCATACACACATACAATTATTCATGGTGAAAGTGCAAAACCAATTACAAAACCTTTTTCGGGGTGAGCCAACAGAAGCCATTTTTCCCTGGGGTGTATCCCATACTTGTTCTTATATCATCATAGTCTCCACTTGAAGATCAGCTGCATCAAGTACTGAGAATCACAGTATCGCTCTGGGAGTGACAATTCTAATGCCACATACTGTCTCCTGACCAGATTCATCCTTGCCATTTTAAAGGTAATCTCAAGCAACACAACAGACAAAGCCAGCTCTCTGAGGCAAAAAAGGGGTAAATATTGACTTGTTGAGCAGTAAACAACATAACATTGCAAAATAAAAAAAAATGTTGATGAGACAAAATCCAGAGCTCCAGTCCACTCTACGTTATGCCATCTACTGCAGATGCACTGCCCATGGACTAGACCCTCACCTCTTGTCATTCTGCAAGGATAAAGGACTGAAAAACAAGAGATGCACATTTTACTTGTGGGAAAACAACTCTGATTCATAATGTCAACTGACTGGCTGAGTGCCACTGTAGTTACAGAGTAAGGTATACATCAGAACAAGGGCATGTATTAATATTCCTCATGTGGGAGCTGGAGTCAGCGAGCAAATTGCTCCATCAGCTGCACATTCAGATACATTTTAAAAGAGGTGATTTATCATTCATTTTGCAGCTGGCAAGAGACCAGTGCATTGCACCCTGGCTGACCAACTTATAACAACAGATAGCAATTGCTACCTTTAGAACAGCCTGAAAAAATTAACTTTCCAAGTTCCAACTTTTATTCTATGTGTGCAGACCATGAACGATATGATACTGAGATCAAAGGCTGGTTCAGCCATCTGCAGCTTCTGGTTTCATGTAGTTGCATCCAATATTGCTCTAATGACAATAACTGAAGGGGCTTTTGGACTCTTGTTGTACTATATTCTATTGCAGTTGATTTCAGAATATCATTGCCAAAAAATATTGTCTGACATAAACATTGTGTTCTAAATATTATGTGCGATCATTTTGGGCCACAGCGTATAGATTTGACGTTATTAACTCCAATTGTGTGACATTTCCATAAACAGTATTTAGGACACAATAATTTCAATTCATAGAGATATATTCAGTCAAAAACATAAATTAACAACCAAATGTACCTTACCCGTAGGTCGGAGACCATTTACGGGTGCAGAGATCTCTGCCATGACTGCAGAGTTATTCACATCCATTAGTCCCACGGAAGGGATGGGAACACAGGTGTTTCGAGGCATTCCAAGGTGTGGTTAGCCAGGGAGGTTTGGGAAAGCTCACAGATATGTTTAAGGCATTCACAACTCTTCATGGTCTCCTTTCCAGCCTTGAAAAGGGATTTTTGCTTCATAAAGGAGCTTTCCTTTTTAATAAGATCAAGACTAGGCTCAGCTGAAATACTTTTTACACAATTTCAAAATGCCATGCAGCTTTTTGTTCTCGCAGAGACAAATGCAAACTGTGGCTGTTGTTCTTAGGTCTCACCAAAAAAACTTCCTGTCCAAAGCCCAGCACTGATCAATGTAATTAATAAACAACACCTAGGGGGAAAAGTGAGCGTGAGAAGGGCCCACGACTGCCACTAAAGTAATTGTATAATACAACATATGTTGTGGTGTCCTTATGATAAGAGTGTCTGGGGGAGATACCAGTTGCTACTCTAACAATCTTGTTTGGATAATCTTGGTGTGTCTCCTACCAAACCTGGCAATTCCAAGAATTGGATGAGGTGGGCTAAATCACATAATGTAGCATGCTTCATCATAGACCATATCGTCCCACCCTGGTAAGACGGTACTACCAGGAACACATAATCAATGTAATTACCTTAAAGGTAATTCCATTAAAGCAAATAAGCATGGCCTCTGACAGTCATCATGGAAGTGCCTTCTTTTATTTCGCCTATGGTGCAAACCTGACATTGCTGTAAGGTAAAGAAAAATCCCCAGCAAATGTCATCTGTTAGATTTTCACTGGAAAGATTTGCCCATTCCTAGTAATCTTGCTTAAATTCCGATTAGTTTGTTTAGCAAATGTCACTTTATTTTAATTTTTCTTCTTTGTATTGTAGTGTAGTTCCTATTTCCCTTTAAGGTTCTGTGCATTGGAATAACATACACGATGGGCTTGGCATAGGACTGAGGTCAGTATGCCCCTATTATGTATATTAAACTTAATTACTGTGTACCAGCTAGCTCAGAGGCCACTAGAAACTTATTGAAGACAAGAAGGGAATAGCTTCTGGCAACATTCAGTCACTCATCTCAGAGGAGTACATAGAAGAAACAGTCGGTGTGTTTACAATAACATTTATTGCACAGTTGTTATTCTAGTACTGGTTATATGTGCTGCGACAACTGTTGGACAGTAGCAGAGAATTATGGCCAGCAGTGCAGTTAAATAAAAAGGCATTGTATAGTTCTACCATTTTGCAATAGTAATGAACACATGCATGAAATACAGAACGCATTAAGATAAAGCCTATACCCCTATGATGCCTAACTAGATGTACCTAAGTGTACCTAGCATGTATGTAGGTCTTAGAGAGCCAAGAATCCCCTAGGATTTAGTCTAACCCCATTACCTTAGTGGGACTTCATCCTGATTCTTGAGCTGGACCCTCCAGGGTAGGTGAGGGACTTCTGCCAGCTGGAGCTGTGGCATGACGCAGGTTGCAGCGTCTCAGATATCAGAGTGTCGGCATGGAAGTCTCGGTCTCCTCTCTCTTGCTTGTCAAAGGGAGGTATATTTATACCGGATAGGTGCCTTGGATTGACGTAAAGTTTGTCAGAGGAAGATGAGTTCTTGGAGAAAGGGTCTGTTTCCAAGAATGTGTGTTCTTGGAGAAAGGGCCTGTTTCCAAGAATTTGTTGTGACGTAGGTTAGTCACTGTTGGACATGGAGATGACGTATTTAGGATGGACTGTCTTCTGCACCCAGAGCACACGCCAGATAAGGGACAGCCCACTGTTGCTCGTTATTATAAAGGGAGGGCTAATGTAGGTGAAAGGGCCTTAACTGGGTGAAAAGGCCTGCCTGTCTCTGTGGCACGAAGGATTTGTGCCTCTGAAACAGAGCACGTATGTTAGGGCCGCAATTTAGTATATAACAGTATGCTTTGGCATTTTTTTTCACCCAAGGAAAACTGTGAGAACGGATGTGTGCCACACTGGCAACTCTCACTATTTAACTTTAGAAACTGTATTGAACGTACATTGAGCAGATATCTTTGATACATTTCTACTCAAGGACGTACCACACGTACAATTTTCATGAAAAGAGAAACGCTCAAGAGTATTTTTTCCCTAATGCATTAATTTCTTTTAAAATATTACACATTTTTTACACGGAAAGAAATATGCAATTTCCCCAAAGTCTCTGGACAAACAAGCACAGCATGCAGCAGAAGCAGCAAAAAATATTGGAAATGAGGCTATACAAAAAGGGAATGATTAAATAACAAGCTGTTTCTCAATGTGCTTGAATGGATTGACAGCACCACTCCAGTTAGAATCCGACAGTCCACATTCATTCTTTAGTTTCAGAAGAAGCTGAAGACTCATCTTTTTATGTATCGCCTCTTTGCATTATAACATCTCCACTGCCTATTTTGAGGAGCACCTCTCTCTTCTGCAATTTTTTCCACACTAACCTTGAGCATGGGGGAGGGGTTGGCCTAACGGCTACGGCAGTTAACATTGCATCTGCGGAACCAGGTTTGAGACTCGGCAACGACGCTGAACATCCTGTGATTCTGGGCAAATCACTTACAGGCACATACATCAACCATTTTAGCAAGCGAAAGAGGTGCGATTCGCAAAAATCGTCCGTTTACGCCCGCAAAAAGGGCATTTGCAATGCATCAAGGTTCAAGGCACTCACAATTTGAGAATTCCCAAATAATTGTGTTTTCTCAAATTGCGATTGCATTTAAGGAATCGCAATTTGCGATTCCTTAAATGCAATGCAAGAACCACTTTAAAATATCGATTTTGCTTTTAGGGGGCGCAAATTACCATGAAGTTGAACTTAATGGTAATTTGTAAAAACTTTGAAAAATGCACTAAAGGGCATGTTTCAAAGTTGTAGGTTACACACACACATGCCCTTGGGACATGTGTGTGCCCAACATGTGTGCACAGAGAAATTTCAGGGGTGCAACAGGGTGTCCTATGGACACCCTTGCACCCTTTAAATTGCATGCACAATTTGGGAGAACCTATTGGTACTCGCAAATTGCATATGCAATTTCCCATTCATTCCTTTGGGCCTGTAGCAAGGCGTGTACGCCACAGCTTGATTCCCGCACGTGTCAGGTGGCAATTGACTGCATACATGTTCCACTTGTGCCCCCTGGCAACACTGCACACAATAAGCGCTACAGAAAGCCCTTGTATCCCACCAATGTGAAGGCAGTAGTGGACCCTGGGGAATCTCAACCAACATTGCTGCCAACCATTCAGGCAGTGTGCATGATTGATACACCTCCGACAGTCCATCATCAACCTGCGCCACCAGGATGGCACCCACGGTAATGCACTGATCATTGGCCAATACCAAATGCACACACCACACACCTCCACCACACACCTCAAGTCCACAATCATGCAAATCACAACACAGGAAATGCACATGTCACAAGCTCACATACAACATGCACACCTACCAGACATGACAGCACAACTGTACATTAGCCATCAACAGCATGGCACCTCAGCCACACAATAGCAGAATGTTGGAAGAGGTGGGGACCAGGCATGTGGAAAGGAGGCAAATGACTGATGAGTAAGAATGTACACAATGCCTAGTGTGGTGTGGATGTGATGGCCAGACTGTGGTATGCAGACCACACACACATATCCATGTCGACACACACACTGCTGGTGTCTGGAGAGTAGTGAACAGTTGACACAACTGTGTCACCCCAGCCAGTGGGGAAGATTGCAGGACTGTAGCTTGTTTTCTTCCCCCGTAAGCATGAGTGGAGTGGGCTGTCCCTCCGTACGTCAGGCCAGCCTACGGGTGTGAATAAAAGGCATGTAACTCTGGGTGTGGTCCTCTTCCGGAATGCCCAACGACTCTGCCAGGGTGGCACTGCTCACCCCACCATGAGGACGATGCCGTGAGTGGAGTTGCCTGCGATCCTGTGCACATGCTGCACCCCAACACGCTGGTCCTTGAACCAGTCCTGTCTGCACTTTTGCACACAGGCCTCAATGCCCACCTGCCGAACCCAGTCGTGTGTCAAAGAGGGCCCACCACATGGCAGTGCATGCTTAAAGCCCGATGCCTGCGACCCTAGCAACCGACATCACGGGCTTCGTGAGGAAGGCACAGAGGACTCTTTTCTCATTGACGTACTCTACCGGCTGGCACAGCGGACTAGTAGGTCACACATTTGAACTGAGTCTTGATTACACCATGGCAGAGGACGATATTTATGGCTGACTTGAAATCACTATACTCCCTTCAAAGTGGTGCCACCAAGTCTTTCTTTAGCATCACAACCACACGTGCATGTGGGCCCACGCGAACTACTACCCGCTGCCTATGCTGCACTTGAGTAGGTCACAGAATTGAAACCGGTCATCGATGATTCAAAGGCAGAGTACATATCAATGCACGTAAGGAGAGGCATAAGAGGATGACGCATTGCATTTGGGAGGATAAAATGATCATCGTTACGGAGGTGATCAGACACTACCAACAACTGCCCTGGTGTCACTAACTCTGTGCATCGCGAGCCTACGACAAGTGGCTGTGGGCCACTGCTGACCGTTACCTCCGGCCTGCACTTCAGTCCAGTGGGTCACGGAGTCCTGATTTAGAAATGGCGGAGTTCATATCAGTGTGCCGGCATCATCGCAGACTGCATACCCTCTCAGCCCCGGTGCCACTAAGTATAAGTCCAAAATTCATGGACACTCACTGGTTGAACATTGGTGGCGTCTGAGTCTATGGACTAGTGGGTAGTTTTCATCCTCATGTAGCTGACACCGAATTGTTGGTGGCAATGAGGCTGTCCCTTTCCACTCCCCCATTTGATGTTTCCGGATAATTCCGGATAAGATCAAACCTCTGCATTATTCCCTGAAGGACACCTTCCACTGTCCCCCACTACTGTCCTTCACATTCCACTTGGACCTCGACAAGGACCTGCTCAGTCCGCGTGGCCCTACCTCAGTGGCAACAAAAGTCACCATCCCGTGGCGGGGTGCCTGTGCCGGCCGTTGTGCATCCGGGGCCACTACCTCTGTGCTGGTCAGGTCCGGTACCTCTTTTTCTGAGATATTGGATGGCCTCTGACGCGATGGTCCCGGGGTCATCAATGCCATGTGTCTGTGGCCCTGCGCTGTTCGCTGCCTCCGACCACAAATGCAGCCCACCAGGGCTCATATATCACATAGAGTCCAGACTGGCCTGGACATCGCATCACCGCAGTAGGCACACACCACCATTGCCGGGACCACCTCCAACCGCCATCTGCCAGAGTCTAAATATTGAGACTGACAGACTAACGGAGTTGCTCGCACCTGTCGTGGATGCCATCACCTGCCTGTTACCCTGCACAGTACTCCAGGTGCCACTAACTCAGTGCACTGCAACCCACAGACCGTCACTGATTAAGTTTTGTGCTGTGGTGATATTGCGCAGCAATGTCACCTCAGGCAGTGTGGGAGATCTGGGACGTTGATGTGGAAGATGATGCAGGTCTAACACACCCCACTGCATCTCCATCATGAATATCCCGAAGGGACACAATACAAGACATTTTCTTTACATGAGTGTGCTCAGCTCTAGTGCCCCTACCTCAGTGCACTGCAACTCACTGACACTTCTGTTTGTACATTGGGTGACCTCTGTACTTGCTCCGGCTCCCTCCATGTTGCTCAGCAGTAGAGTCTGTTATGCAGGTTTCTATGTTTCCGTTGCACTGGTGTCCACTGTTCAGGTTGTTGCCAGCAACAAACACTCTGTTTGGGCTGGCTTACACTCACCCCACACACACCCAGTCGTCAGAGTAAATGTGGCCCTGCCAGTAAAGGAGCCGGACGCATATACCTGTAGCCAGTTCAACATGATATCTGCTTGTGTACTGTGGTCTTGTTGTATCCATGAGGGCCCTGAGCCCTACCACATTGGGCCGTCATACTGTTAAAGATTGCAGGAATCTGTTAGCATGAGCTGAAAGCCATTTTGTACTGGCAGCCATCTTAGTTAACCATGTGATTGCCATGTGCTTTTTCCCTTTTCCAGAGAATTGCACATGCTCAGAAGGGCTTAGCTATTAGAATGCACCTGCTCCTAGTGTAGAACTGTCAGGCTATTCTTGCTGATGTAAGGAGAAATGTCTCCCCTCCCACTTTGTTGAGCAAGCAAATTTTGTATAGCCATATTAGTCAGTAAGTATTCTTGTATGTGCCAGTACTTCCCATTGGTTTTATGCTGACTATGTAACCTATGCATATATAAGGCCCCTGTTTTCTGTACTCCTTAGTATGCCTCCTACAGTGGCCTGAGGGTACTGTGTGACGTAGTAGGGCAGGGTGTCGGTGTCAAAGGTGTGGTGGTCCTCTCCGGCATCAATGATGTGTGGTTTTCTCTGCTCTGCTGGAGGTGTTGTGTGTCCTATTGTATAACATTTTACGACCCTATTGTAATTTTCCTGATACATGCCCTTATATAGGTGTAAATCACCATATCCTTATATAGGCATAGAAATGATAACCATATTTAGACATAGCTCATGCAGTCCAAATATGGCAGGGCTACTTCCAATAGTTCCGAAAATCTACAATGATTTCTTGGAAAACTCGGCTTCAGCAGCTAGGGACTTCCCCTTGCTCAAAAACTGACATGTCCAAGAACTCTTGGAGTTTTCAAAGAACTGAGACTCTGTGATGACGTTATTATGTCCACCTTTACGTCAAACTCGGTACCTTCAAGGTATAAATATGCCCAAACTTACCATAGCAAACACACAGTGGTTTGGAGCAGTTCGACTATCTACTTGCCCGATGCGCCCTGCTACTGCAAGTGCCGAAGGAAGCCGACCCTCCAGCAGACGCATGGAGAGAGAGACGCTGTCTTTTCTCCTGCCAAAAAATCCAGCTCCAGTGTTTCCAAGCTACCCTTGCGGGTTGTTGGGAAATCGAGGTTATTTTAGGTACATCGGGGTAAGCGTATTTTAGAAGCACCAGTTGAGTACTTTTTAGCCTTTATTTTTAATGTATGTATTTCTCTATGGTTTAGGAACCATAAAATGCTCTTACAGTATTATTTTATTCTACTCTTTTTACTGTATGCATTATATTTTACAACCAGTTTTACGAGTGTAGCAGTTCATTTCTTATGCTTGAGAAGGAAAACTGTTAAATAAATCCTTTTATTGAAAACGCCCGTCTCGCTATTTCTCTGCACCTCAGGTGAAACGAAGCATGCATGATTGACTGAGTTAAATATCTATCTATTGTTTCCACAACTCTGAAGATCAGTTTTATCTTGGGGAAACAAAGTTGTCATGTTGATGCGGTTGTCAGAAACTAAATCCCTTCTTGTGAACTCTAGAACGTTTCTAGTGACTTTTGAGCTAGCTGGCACTCACAATTAAGTCTAATATATTAAATAGCAACCTAGTAGACATAAGTCCTACGTCACATCTAAAGGATATAATATTCCAATGTGCAGAGCCTATTGGGAATATAGGAACTACACTACATGGCCCCAAGGTTTGGTAAGGCACTAATGTAACGCTAGATACTAGAGTAACTCAGTCGTGCTTTTTCACAGAGACCCCTTTATCCCGTAAAATACTCCAATAGACGTCTGGAGTGGGTTAAAGGATAAATATATCTGCCTTAAACAGAGTAGGACGAAAAATCCTATTATTAAGTTTTTGGTTTGTTCAAAGTTGAAGGATACAGTGTTCCAAAATATTGTGCACCTAATCTTTATTTCCATGAAACTTGCTCTGCAAACTTTCATTAAACAATGTCGAAAAATGACAACACTGAAGCCGGTGGAGCTGGAACTGCTTGACCAGGTTTTGACAACACAGGGTTTAATGAAGACGACGTGAATGCTATAATCATCCCGGAAAATGTAAGAAAAACAATAGCTATAAAGCTTATAGAAAATGGCCTATCACCGAGAGGTGGTAGGGTAATTTTCGTCATAGAGGCACATGAATATCGGCAGACAGAGGTATTCTATTCATGGATTCTCTTCCCGCAAGCGAATCCAACAACCCATGTGTTCCACTTCTACAAGATAGAGGAACCTACAGCGGAAAACGCTCCTTTCGAGGACGTTGAAATTCCACTAACTTACCAAGAGCATCAGCTCTGGTTTAAAGGCGCCCTACAACATCAAAATCACATTACCAGGCTCGGTCCATTAGGTAGACCAGGAGCAACATGGCCGGTACTTGCCAGCTATACACCACATCCTGCCATTGAACACATTACAGGTCCAGAACTATTAGCTCAGCTAAAACAATTAATTAAAATCCATAGACAATTGGTACAATATGTCATGCAGACTCTGACAGTCCAACCTGCAATAAGAATTCCACAGCACACCCTTCATCAGGGGAACACAAATAACATCACACCACAGACTATACAATCAGTCATCGGTAAATTACGCTCAAAAAGGGAACAAATTCCATTCTGGTTAGCTAAAAAAATTACTCAGATAGAGACAGTATTTTCCGATAGTACACCTCATGAGAAACCCAGGATTCTAACAATCTGTTTGCCAATGGGGATCGCACCACACCTGGAGGATTGTGACACTTGGGGTACAGTCTTTGCTGCAATCTACACAAAAACAAATGGTGTTACGTCCATTGTGGTAATACCAGAAGTCCTGAAACAGATTCAAAATGAATACGCGGCAGAACCTGCTTTAAATCTGGGTATGAAATTGCTGAAAGATTTCAAACAGGTCTCAGCTATAATATTAGTTAATATTAAAGGTGAAGCAGCATCCGTGGAAATCTGCCAAAAACTAAAAGAACTTGATGTAACTGAGCAACCATATGAACTTGCCAGAATAATAGAAAAATCCTATGAAGAACTAGGAAGAGATAGTTTGGGAGGTAAACCAGTAAAACCCGAACTAACAGAAAATCCTGGAAAAGTTTTTATTAAAAACACTCTCACCACTTCTAAAAAGAAGTGGGGAAATACTAAGCAAACACTTCCTAAAGAGAAGTGTTCTCAATCCAGAGGTAGGTCTCCTCAAAAGGAGCCCTCTGAAAAGAGGTATAACCTCAGAAACAGGGATAATTTGAGAAAACCTGATAGAAATCAAGATACTGATACACGTTCCTTTCGTACCTTTCAGACTTCCTTGCAGAAATCCAAAAGAAGAGGACGATCAGAACACAAGGAAGAACGTGTGAAGTCCAAAGACGATCAACATGTTCCGAAAAATAAGAAAACTCAACTCACCAAAAAGAAGGTAGCAAGTCTAAAAATCAGACATGCCAAGGATCTTGAGGACACAACTTAAGAACGGGGTGTGGGCCCAGACAATGCTGGACAGCACATCAGAGGTTACCGTAGCTCGCAAGATACTGAAGGATCATCTGGAGTCAGTGGACCTAAATAAATGCATACCAGGGTTAGAGTACCACTTATGTTATATGAATTCACACTCCAAATAGAGGGGGACATAACTAGGAAAATAAAAGCACTCTTTTGGAAAAAACTATCTAAGGGTTATGACATCCTTCTAGTTGAAAAAGACTGGCCACCTGAATTTGTCAGGGAGTGCCCACATGGCAAAGAAATCATTATGCCAGCCTTCTCAAATCATATTCCTATTCATAAAAAATACACCTATGCCAGAAAATGGGCAGTGGCCCAGGCTCCAGCATTATATAAAAATAATGTGGGATGGGATGAGGTATTGCCTCACCACAAAATCCAGTTAAAAAATCAACCAACTGCTCAGAAGCATTATCCAGTTAAACAAGAATCAAAGAAACAAGTCAGGGAGATCCTAGATCAACTTGAATACCAAGGGGTGATTGAAACATGCACCTCGTCCATGAACAATCCTTTGTTTCCAGTCTCCAAACCAGACAATACATATCGTCTAGTTCTGGACTACAGATATTTAAATTCCTGTTGTAAAACATTTGCAGTACAAAATGCACACAGTGCAGTACTGATGAATAACATTGTGCGCAAAAAATATAAAATGATATTAGTTATTTCAAACGGTTTCGTCTGTCAAAACATTGCACCTGAAAGCAGGTATTTGACCGCTTTCTCAATAATGGGGACACAACAACACTTCTGTCTTCTCCCCCAGGGATTCAAGAACAGTCCTGGGTTATTTTCAGCCAGAGTAACAGAGTTACTACAAACGTATGATGATGAGGCATTATTTTATGTCGATGACCTCTATCTCACAGATGATGACTTGGACAGGCACTTGACCAGGGTGAACACCATAATACTTGGATTCGCCTCTGAAGGGTAAAAATTCAACTTTAAAAAATCAAGAATTGCCCCACTCAACGTCCTATTCTTAGGATATGAACTTTCATGTGAAGGCAAAAGCCTGGCAGCAAACTTTTTAGAAAAATGTGCGCTGCTACAACCTCCAAAAACACTGAGAAACTTGCAGTCAGTTCTAGGATTCCTGAATTTCGGAAGAACTTACATTCTAAATTACGCAGAAAGGGTTAAACCTCTCTACGAAATAATCAAACCTAATTTCAAACCTACTAATTGGATTCAAAAACACACAGAAATTTTGCGTTCAGTGCAAACAGACATGTTGGCAACAACACATTTACGGACACGTGTAAATGAACGCAACCTTGTAATCCGAATCATCCCAGGGAAATGCGGATTCACATACCTAACCTTTAATGAAGGTGAAAAGGTACCAATAGCTTACAAATCACACTTGTGCACACAAGCTGAAATGAAATTCACTTCAACAGAAAAAATTCTGACAGCGGTTCAAACTGCGGTAGCAAAAGAGAGAGCCCTTGCGCAGGGAAAACGCATAAAAGTCGTTTATCCTGTACCTGCCTTAGAGGCAGTGACGAAAGCAAGCATTCCAAATGCAAAAGCTCTACATCCGAGATGGATACAATGGTTTAATTCTCTTGCTGCAACAGACGTTGAATACGTTTTTGACCCTTATTTAAAGACACAAGTATTTCTCCAATACGAACAAGAATGTCCTCTGCCCACTGAGATTCTGCCTCTTAAACATTACGGCTGTATAATATATACAGACGGATCAGGACAGCCCACAATTGGGGGTAAACAAGCTTATAGTGCTGCGTGCGCGATTGTTAAAGGTCGCTGGCGCGATGGCGCTATGGTAACAAAAACTCAATACATAGGAGACTGTACAGCTCAGCGAGCTGAACTACAGGCTTTCAAGATGGCGCTTGAAAATACCGATCGCGAATTCCCCACACTCATAGTGTGCAATTCGTATTACTGCATCCAGTCTTACAATGAATATCTGCAGAACTGGGTTCAAAATGGATTGAAAGATGCAAAAGGTGGCAAAATCAAGCATAAAATGCTTTGGGAACAAGTAGTTCTTTTGCAGAAAGAACTACAAAAGACTCACGTGATCCATACACTGAGTCATCAATGTGATGGCGTTCACGTTGAAGGGAATTCATTGGCTGATGAAGCTGCGAAGGCAGCTGTGCAAATGGCTTCCGTAGCGGCAATCACTTGTGCAAAAACAAAAATAGACGGTGAAACCGTGCTCACTGTCAATGCCACAAGCAAAGGCAGCGGAGCTGCGTTACCTCTAAACTACCCACTCGAGTATACATACATAATTGACGCAAACTCCATTCCTTTTGCTCGAATGCCTGGAGTGGGGGATAGGGTAATCCCAAACAGGAATAAGAGAGGTGCTCTGATTCATGAGGCACATATGGGAGAGGGTCTGATACATCAATGGATCTCAAAATCTCTATTAGAATTAGAAGAGATGTACTGGTGGCCAGGGATGAAAGCCCACATTTACGAATTCGGAATTAATTGCGGTGACTGTTACAGAGATCACAGCTTGGAGCGCCACCAGATTCCTGACTACAGTGTAGCCAGCCCAATACAGACACCATTGTTCTATAGCATTAGACTATCCACGCTCAAACGTCCCTATGGACAAAGCGTCCCACAAATACTAGGACAAGATTCATTTGGATGTGGCCTCAGCGCTCGGCAGACGCCCGAACTGTTATAAAAGATTTGCGAGTCTTTATCGGCACATACGCAATCGGCATGCTACATTCTGACCAGGGTCCTGCTTTTAGCTCTCGAGCTTATAAGGAGGTCATGGCCAGTTTGGGCATTGCATTGCGGTTTTCGAGTCCATTCCATCCTGAGGGAAATTCGGTTGTGGAGAAATAAAAACGTGACATAAAGCAATCTATAACAGCTAGGGTATTAGGTTCGGGTGACGGGTGGGTAAAACATCTAATAAGTGTCCAACGTAGTCTTAATAACCTGCCAAGAAATTCTCTGGGTGCAATCACTCCATATGAAATACTTTTTGGTACTAGAATGATGGTTGAAGACCTCGATCATCATACTTCAGTGGTAGAACAAAAACCCTTTGATATCAAAGATCGTTTGGCTGTTTTACAGGACTTAAATAAAACAAGAAGAAGTCTAAGCAACACCATACAAAAGCCAACGACCACGGAAGAAAAACCACCTGTCCCAGCAAGACCTGTCTGGATTCCAATCATTGGGGATCTGGTCAGAGAGGAAATAGCGAATAAGAAGGAATTTGGGCCTTCTTACAGAAAACCAGTACCTGTACTAGCAGTCCACGGATCAAGAACAGTGTTACTTCCACCCCTTACTGGAAGAAAGGAGAACCGGTCTGTATCAATTGACCTGGTAAAACCACATCATGTGGCCGCTAATAAGTACTAGGCCCAGTGGACTCCCAAGATGTAGCAGACGACCAAATCTTGATACTATCCAAGAGGTTCAAACTGAAAGAGACATCCCCTTTGAAGGTTCTACAGTGAGAAAAGAAGGACTATGCAATAAAGCCATGGAACTTGTGCCTCTTGAAATCCAAATAACAGTTCGTCAAGAAACTCCCGTGTACAATGATGTAGCATCTGACTATGCAAACATGTCAAGGGAAGAAGCAGCCACAGCGATTTCAAATAATCTGGATGCAATACCAACTATTGACAGAACTGACTCTGGCTATTTCAGCAACTTTGATACCTTTTCTGAGGATCCCAGTGAGCCTGAAACAATACCAACAAACAAAACTTTCAAGGAACAATTAACGGAACTTGGTCACCAGTTTGCAAATACATATCTGGTTTCACCATGGGTTGAATTTTGGATTGGGTTAGGTGTATTTTTTCTCCTACTATGGCTCATTCTTGTTTTAAGTTTGGGAAAGCTGATAGATGGAAAACATATTAACATGGACACAGCAAGTAAGAACATCAACTTGCTCCTGAAGCCACACAAATCATCTCATCTTGAACAAAGAGACCTGTCATCAGTGAACATCAAAGCCGTTCCTCTACCTGGTGGTATAGCTTGGGATAGAACTGATTATGACATTTATGGCCCTGTTGAGCTGCTGAAGATTCCACACCAAATTAGGGTTTCCTTGAGTGATTTTGTTTTACCCAGTACATTTTCTGATGATTGGGACTTTGAGACTGTTAATAACATAATGGCAGACTTAGAAATGTCAGCAAAATTTGCAAAACATGAATACTTAGAAGGTTCATCAAATTATGAAGAAATGTATTGTTTTAATCATTTTGGTCATCATTATTTGCATAAATCAGCAAACCCTAGAAATGTTTTAACTTATAATCAATGGGAACATTGTCCAACACCTCCAAAAGGTAGCTCTAAAACATTTTTTGAAAAATTTCCATACTTCTCAGGCTTTAATGGCACAAATCCAGAAACGTTTTATTTCAAACATGTTAATAAGACAGGCACGAAAAGTATGTTGACTAATACTAAGCAAATTTATTCTGCAACCTTTTATTCTCAATTGTCCACATTAGGTTTTGACTTTTGGAAGGACAACAATGAGACAAAAACTGTCTGGGGCACAAAAGACTGGCAGGTGCGAAGTTTAAAAGCCTTATTTAGAGCCTGCATCATCCCAGAACAAATAATGTTTTTAAATGAAATTGTTCAACAGACATCTTGTCTTGGCCTGGCTAAGATAAAATATTTAAACAAACCGTCCATACCTGAGCCCACACCTGATAGCAATAAAACTACAGATAGAGAGGTAGACGTAAATTATATTTTACAACAAAACAGATCTTATCATGATTGGAAAAAATGGTTAATCTGGCCAAAACCTTCATTCTGGCTATATGCCTTGGCGTCTAATCAACACTACGTCATTGTTTTCTGTATTTAACCTTACAGATAAACAAATCTCTTTGGCACGAAGGGGAGCAGACTATACGGTGCTGAGCATAGAAAAACTGGAGAGATTACCATTGACCGTTTCTGGGAAACCATCAGTTGAATGGATAATACATGGCACCATAACGATACCAGTGATGATTTTCCAGTTTCAATATTGCTTAAAACACATTCCAGCAGGCCTGTATGAAAGGTTGGGTAAGGAATACATAAAGTCGACCTGGGATTTACCACACACACACAAATGTTGGAGTGGGAAAAAGGAGGTATTTCTTAGTGGTAGAAACTGTAAAACCACATTAAGCGGTACTCTTCTGTGTCAAGGCATTAATTTACATGGAGCCTGTGAGGGTTCTTCAAACAACGTATCATGCCAACTGCAGGATTCCCTGGCAGCAGTGATAGATCCAATTTTTAGGCAGTTTAAAAATGAAGCTACATAATGCTGATTGATCACAGCTGTTGTGGAATGATGCCAGGGACAGCCTATCTGGTTAGTGTGTCATCCAGGGTCACTTGCTGTATGCAAGTATTGTTTCCAAAAAGTAAGACAGATGGGGAGTCGCCATTATGGCCTTCAATTAACATCTCTTCTATACGAATTGATACTTTAAGCAGAATGAAAGCCATTCTTTTACAAAAAACTGTGCCACTAACCTCGTCCAGAGAGACGTATGATCTGCAAGTTGCAATGTCCTCTGCAGAGATACATGCATTATTATCAACAAACTGCCCCAAACATTTCGCAGAAATGTTAGGTCATATCTTAAACATGTCTGATACCAGCGGTATTGTACATGTATTTAAGACGATTTTTTCGGGACTGTTAGCACCCTTTGAAGCAGTCCTGGGGATTTTTCCTAAGTTCGTGCACTCTGTGTTCGGCGGCCTGCCTCTCATCTTGGGACTCGTAGAAGGGATCCTATTTTTATTCCTCCTGCTCCGTTATGGCAAGTCCATCCACCAGCGATACCCAAATTACCATGGAGAATGCTCTTCTGGCCATGCAATATCGTGAACGCTTAACACAGATCCTTGGCTTGGCTCGTTTGAGAGATCTGAATACCACATGGTTCCTGTCATTCAGACCAATCTGGCAAGATTGCATCTTACCTGTTCTACGATGCCTGCTTTGTGGAGAAGAATGCGTGTTGAATATGTGTCTAACAGTTCCATCGGCAATGCCAATTGATGTTGACACTTCACTGGGTCCGGTAATGGCTCATGTATTGTGTTGCCCCCAAAGGCTACCAATCCTGATGACGGCATTCATTGAGATCTCACCGGCAATTACAGCTGAAGGTGAGATACGCGGACCAACAGGCACACAGGTACCATCTGCTGCGAACATTGCTAATGCGACTGACGCTGACGGCAATGTTTCGCATCTGTGTACAATTGACCTTCTTAATGAAGTGGTTCAACTCTCATCTGGGGCCCGATGTAGGTAAGTTCATTTTAACAGTTTTTAAATACCGATTCATACAGAATCGGTATTTATGAATCGGAAAACTGTATGTAGCTAAAAAATCGTTAAAAGATACCGAATCGGTAACAGTCGGAATCCTGACTCGGTAAATACCGAATCGGTAATCTCCGAATCGGTAATCTCCGATTCGGTATCACCCATTCAACCCTATGGGCCTCCAGGTGCTGGTGGAGGAGGTAGTGCAGCATTACAGCCAGCTTTTTGGGAGACAGTCCCTGCAAGTAGCAGAGTCTGTCAAAAGAAACACCTGGCTGGCGATTGAGAGCAAAGTAAATGCCCTAGGGGTCACACATCGTGAAATTGAAGACATCAAAAAAAGGTGGTATGATCTGAGGATCACCACCAAAAAGAAGATTGCAACCCAGAGGAAAGAATCCTCAGCCACAGGTGGAGGGAAGAGCAGTGCACCAAGCCTCACTGAACTGGAGCAGCTGGTGGAATCCACCATGGAGCCGGAATGCATACACGGGATTGGGGATGCTGACAGCTCAGCCAGAGCTGCAAGAAAGAAAGGTAAGATGCATGGACATGAATCCCCACCCATTCCCTGGCCCCTTCCCCAATGTGGGTGACTCAATCACAATCCAGAACACATGTCAGTACTCACCAGCAATGCATCATGGTAGTCGCAATCATAGGAACATTCATCAAAGCAGCCAACACAGAATTCTGCATGCCATGCCACACTCCCCATACACAAGCAGTTGAGGTTTAGGAAATTGTGTGATAGGAATGTGTGTAATGAAGACACACAGGTGATCATTATCAATGTCTGCTCACTGGAGAGTCATCGCGCAGTGCAGCACAGGGAGGGGAGGCGAGTGCACCAGCAACGGCTGCGAGGAAGAAGCCTTCAGACACATCAGGACTAAGCATGGGCTGAAAATTCGTTCCGCTCCCGGAATTTGTGGATTTTCCGCGATTTTGCGATCCGCGAATCTCGCGAAATCGCGGTAAAATCCGCGAATCAGCGGGGGCGACTTTTCAGCCAAGCACTTACAGGGTTACAGCAGCAGGTGCAAAAGTTGAAGCTAATTTTTTGTAACCTTTTACAAAAGGTTTACAAAGAAATTAACTTCAACTTGGGCATCTGCTGCTGTAAGCCTGTAAGTGCTTCCTGGCGCCTCGTTGCCTACTTGCAACTATTCTCTGGCCCTGCTCTGACCCTTGAAGCAGTGTCAGAGAATAGTTACAAGTAGGCAATGAGGCGCCTGTCACAAAAATTAAACCTCAACAGGAAGCACTGACAGATATAAAAACAAGCATTTGCAATGCAATAGGTCTCGCATTAGGAACGTTTGAGCTATTGGTCTTGTAAATGACAATTTTTTTAATTTATGTGTTGGTTTTGAAAATAGCTAAATTAATAGCTTTGTCATTTACAATGCCAATAGTTATAACTTTCACAAATGTGACACCTATAGCATTTGTAATGCAACATGTTTTGTATTTACGTGACTTAGCTGTATTGATATTACAAATTACAATGGCTTTTAATTTTTTTAAATAATTAATACTTAAATAAAAGTGATTTTAATTTATAACGGCAATAGCTTAACCTTTTGTAAATAACTTTTGGGAAGATTATGTTCAGTGTATTTTATTGTGACGAAAATCCAAGAACGAAAGTGAAATATTAACATCTTTTTGTGACATTTGTAATAAAGTTTGAAACATTGAGAGAACATATTTGAACCAGTTGTTGTTGAATGGTTGCACAGATTGATGCTGGTGGCGCTGAGTGGTGCTGTGGTGGTGCTGAGCGGTGCTGAGTGGTGCTGCGGTGATGCTGAGTGGTGCTGTGGAGCTGCTGAGTGATACTGGGATGGTGCTGAGTGATGCTGTGGTGGTGCTGAGTGATGCTGTAGTGGTGCTGAGTGGTGCTGTGGTGGTGCTGAGTGATAATGTGGTGGTGCTGAGTGATCCTGTGGTGGTGCTGAGTGATGCTGTGGTGGCGCTGAGTGGTGCTGTGGTGGTGCTGATTGGTGTTGTGGTGGTGCTGAGTGATGCTGTGGTGGTGCTGAGTGATGCTGTGGTGGTGCTGAGTGGTGCTGTGGTGGTGCTGAGTGATAATGTGGTGGCGCTGAGTGATTCTGTGGTGGCGCTGAGTGATGCCGTGGTGGCGCTGAGTGGTGCTGTGGTGGTGCTGAGTGATAATGTGGTGGTGCTGAGTGATAATGTGGTGGTGCTGAGTGATGCTGGGGTAGCGCTGAGTGATGATGTGGTGATGCAGAGGGCAGAAAGGCACAAACAGCAGTCTAACAAAGGGCATAAGGGCAGAAAAACAAGGGAAAACGAGTCTAACAGAGGGCAGAAGGGCACAAAAAACCAGTCTAACAGAGGACAGAAGGGCAGAAAAACAAGGGAAAAACGAGTCTAACGGAGGGCAGAAAGGCACAAAAAACGAGGGTACCGGGGAAGAAAGGCACAAAAACGAGTCTAACAGATGGCAGGAGGGCACAAAAAACGAATCTAACAGAGGGCAGAAGGGCACAAAAACAAGGGAAAAATGAGCCTAACAGAGGGCAGAAGGGCACAAAAAACGAGTCTAACAGGGGGCAGAAGGGCAGAAAAACAACGGAAAACCTAGTCTAACAGAGGGCAGGAGGGCAGAAAAACAAGGGAAAAACGAGTCTAACAGAGGGCAGAAAGGCACAAAAAATGTGTCTAACAGGGGGCAGAATGAATCCCGCCCTGCGTGTTTGTCCACGAAGATGCCACCTTTTTGTGCAATACCTCTACTCAACTGGAGTACTTTCTATTGTCTAATCAGTAAGTGCTCCCTCATTGGCTAAATGTATAGGGGCAGATTTACAATAACTGGCGCATCCCCAGGGATGCGCCAGTTATTGTGCGCCGCAGCTCCTCCACCCATGGTGCGCCGCATTTACAATGCGGCGCACCATGTGGCAAAACCAGTACTGATTCGTCACCCATCTGTGCCGTAAAAGCAGCATATTGCTGGTGCTGCATCATGCACTCCAGCAATGCTCTGGGGGGCCCTATCTCCCCAATGCTGCATCAAGCCTTGCGCCTGCTTCAAGCAGGTGCAGGGTTTTGACGCAGCATTGGCCTAAAAGTGACTGAGTGAATTCTTGTAGATTTCACTCAGCCACTTTTAGGAGGCGTTCCTGCGCAGGAACGCACTCCCCTGCGCCGGAGCGCCTCCTGATGGCGCAGGGCTTTACAACGTGGCGCATCTCTCAGATGCGTCACGTTGTTAATACCCAGCACCATGGCGCATCTTTTGTGCTGCCGCTGCGTCACACAAGGTCTCGGTAGAGGGTGGCAGTGGTGAACCAGAGGGTGGCAGTGATGAACCAGAGGGTGACAGTGATGAACCAGAGGGTGGCAGGGGTGAACCAGAGGGTGACAGTGCTGAACCAGAGGGTGGCAGTGATGAACCAGATGGTGGCAGGGGTGAACCAGAGGGTGACAGTGGCTAACCAGAGGGTGGCAGGGGTGAACCAGAGGGTGGCAGTGGTGAACCAGAGAGTGGCAGTGGTGAACCAGAGGGTGGCAGTGCTGAACCAGAGACTGACAGTGGTTAACCAGAGGGTGGCAGTGGTGAACCAGAGGGTGCTGTGATGAACGAGAGGTGCGGTGATGAACCAGAGGGTGGCAGTCGTGAACCAGAGGGTGGCAGTGGTGAACCAGAGGGTGACAGTGCTGTACCAGAGGGTGGCAGGGGTGAACCAGAGGGTGCTGTGATGAACCAGAGGGTGGCAGTGGTGAACCAGAGGGTGGCAGAGGTGAACCAGAGGGTGGCAGTGGTGAACTAGAGGGTGGCAGTGCTGAACCAGAGGGTGACAGTGGTTAACCAGAGGGTGGCAGTGGTGAACCGGAGGTGCTGTGATGAACCAGAGGGTGGCAGTCGTGAACCAGAGGGTGGCAGTGGTGAACCAGAGGGTGATAGTGCTGTACCAGAGGGTGGCAGGGGTGAACCAGAGGTGCTGTGATGAACCAGAGGGTGGCAGTCGTGAACCAGAGGGTGGCAGTGGTAAACAAGAGGGTGACAGTGCTGTACCAGAGGGTGGGAGGGGTGAACCAGAGGGTGGCAGTGGTGAACCAGAGGGTGGCAGTGGTGAACCAGAGGGTGACAGTGGTTAACCAGAGGGTGGCAGTGGTGAACCAGAGGTGCTGTGATGAACCAGAGGGTGGCAGTGGTGAACCAGAGGGTGACAGTGCTGAACCAGAGGGTGGCAGGGGTGAACCAGAGAGTGCAGTGCTGAACCAGAGGGTGGCAGTGGTGAACCAGAGGGTGGCAGGGGTGAACCAGAGGGTGGCAGGGGTGAACCAGAGGCTGGCAGTGAACACGCAAAAAAATAAAAATCCGCAAATTCGCACGAATTTGCGGATTTTGCGGATTGCGAACGCGAATTCGCTAATTTCGCCCATACTTAGTCAGGACCCAGCACTGTCCCTGAGGACACTTCCACAGTGCAGGCATCCACAGCATTGGAGGAAGACGCCACAGCACAGCCACTGTCACCCCTGCTGTTTGAGACACAGACTCCGGCAGCACCTGCAGGTGCCACAACACCAAGCTCAGCGTCCTCTGTGCATTTGGGGCCAAGGAGGCAGGACGTTCCACCACTCAGGATCCTAGAAAGCTCTGATGAAGAAGAGGTGGAGGTTCACACACCTAGCACTTCAGCACTGGCTGGCAACGCAGGGCAACAGGGGTCATTAGGATCTGTGCGTGCAAGTGTCCGTGGTGGTAGGGCACGTGAGCGAGACGAGGGGCATGATATGCAGGGGGTCTTTGCTGGTTTGGAAAGCACTATGGAGAGGATCCAGCGCATGCAGGCCAAAGGAATCATGGCAGTGCACAGACAGGTGCGCATCCTGAACATCAGGATGTCAAACATTGATCGGGGGATGTGCTCCATATCCCTAGGAATGGAGTCCATGGCAAGAGGAATGGAGTCCATGGCAGAGGGGGTGAGGGAAATGGGTTTGCGCATGGGTTCCCCCTGTGACAGGCTGGAGAGTGACCAGACAGAAAGGCGCAGGAATAGGCACGAACTTAAGCAGCTGAATAAGTCCTTCAACCATCTGGCAACTGCAACTACCCTGCTATGCCGCCGGTCAGTGAACATGCAGACTGACATTGTGCACTGCTGCAGTGACTTGTCCAGGGGGATGGGGAGAGTGACCTCTGCTATGGAGGTACTGCTGACACAGCAGACAGCCACTGCTGGTAAAACATGTGTCGGGGACACAGAGTAGTCCACAAGCAGGAGTGTATCCAGCACGCCTGTACAGGACGTTCGTATGAGCAGCAGGCTCCATGCAGATGACCCTGGCACCACTGCGCAAGTTGACCCCCTGCCCCGTAGCTCCCACAACATAATGCGTAAGCGCAAACATTAACAAATAATCCTGAACACAGGACAGGTCACAGTGATGTGAACTTTGGCCACCCAGTGTGAAAAGTGGATTTTATTTGGTTCAAGTGGTCTGGAATATGTGAAGAGCAGTAGTGCATATTAAACTGAGTGCTTCAAGAACTAAACATGCCTGTGTCTCCTCACTCTATTAGAAATATCTGGTTGTGATTTCTGCGCGTCTCAGTCTCCCATCTGATGCTGGTGCTGCTCCTGCTGCATTGTGATCGGTTTGGTCTGTCCCATCATCTATGTCCTCATGATATGTGAGTTCTACCTCTGTGCCCTCCTTGGTGGCAAGATTGTGCAGCATGGTGCAGGTTGCAATAATTTTGCAACAGATCATTGGCGTGTACTGCCGTGCACCTCCACTCTTATGAGGCACCTAAATCTGCTTTTAAACAGTCCAAAAGTGCGTTCCACCAGGCAACGTGTTGTTCTGTGTGCCACGTTGTAACGCCTTTCACTCCTGGTGGATGGATTCAGGGGGTGAGGACAAATGAACCTGGGTGGAAAATGAAATTATTATTAGTCACATACTCATGATTGATCCTTCTTCATTGACTATCAGGGTGGCTCACACTTATTTACCTAGCAGGTATCCATCCTCAAAATCACCAGCCAGAAGGCGTCTGTATATCCCACTATTCTGGAAGATGTAGGAGTCGTGGCTACTCCCTGGATATTTGGCAACAATGTTGGTAATTATGTTGGCAGCGTTGCAGATCTCCTGCACATTGATTGCATGCGTGTGCTTCCGGTTTCTATAAATATGTTCTGTTGCTGCAGGTGGCCATAGTGGGATGTGTGTCCTATCGATACAGCCTATGATGTGCGGGAACTGTGCAAGTTGGTAGAAATCAGTTTTGGTCTTTGCTAGTTCAGCAGGTGTGTCAGGGAACTCAATGTAGTATCCCATCCTCTGCATCATGGCGTCAAGGAATTTCCTGAAGAAACGTGACAGGCAGCTCTCGGACACCCCACCTACCGCAGCAATCACATGCTGGTAGCTCCCAGAAGCAAGAAGGTGTAGGCAGCACAGTGACAGTGACAGCACAGTGACAGTGTGCTACGGGGAACATGTGACAATCCCTATGCGCCCCTTGGGAGTCCTTGAATTGTAGGTGTTTGGCGTGTCAGTAGGGCACTATCACACGTGTGTTGAGTTTTATGTGTAGAGCCATCGGTTTGGATACTGTAAAGTTGTGTGCTTACTGTGTCCTCTTTCTCTACACTGCAGAGCGGGGCCTCATACTCCCGAGCGGTCGCCGGGTGAGGTGAGGTCATCACCCACACAAAGCTGGGTGAGTATCACTCTGAGGAAATGCCTCGGGGTGATTAAGCTATTATGCTTTTTATTGTGCAGGATGCAAATTATCCTTGCAGGTGTGGCTATACGGTCTCTGTGTACATATATAGGTGTATGTGTGTATTTAAGTGTTGATTTACATATTGTCCAACTGTTTCTGTTTTTTGATAGGAAGAAGACGCATATCTTCCCTCTCAGTGGACACTTAAGTATCTAAGTTTATGATATAGATGTAACTCTCTAGTAGTACATTCTTGTTACTTGTTATGCAATATATTATATGTGGTTGCAGTAGCTATTTTAATTTAAGGTCCTGAAGAAAGCCGGGCTAAATGTCCATCAGGCTGAAACATGTCGACCGTACTGCACTGCGCCATAGGATAACCCTATTACCTGGCGTGTTTTTAATCCTTGACACTTAGACTTCTGTCCAAACGCTGTCTGGAGTCTGAGTAGCCATTTTTTATTCACTATCACCATTTAAGCACTGCACTTTTTGAATTCATACCACTTTAGGATGTACATTATTAGCATACTTTTGACATCTTTTCCGTACCGGCACTTTACGGTCGGATTCGGTATGGTATCATCAGCAATTTCCACGTGATGTAAAACTCCACCATGAGGGGGGTCTGATGGAAATTGCTTTAGCCTTCTGTTATCAACAGTCACTGTTTTCAACAACTTGTTTGACACATCCACCTATTTTGCCTCACAGTAGCTGTGGTAGTTGCACACCATTTCTTGACCTGGTCTGCTCTTGTGTGTTTTGCATATTGATACAGGGGAGCGAGCAGACAGGTCATAAAATATTCCCCTAGACCCTCCACACACCTGTCTTGTTTTTTAGTATTAAGTGCAACTTTTTAGTTGCGGGTCTTTCTGATTAGGATGCAAACGTAGTTGTTTTGCACCCCTTAGCTCACTCAACTCAATTGTGTGTGTCACCCGTCTGTCTGCCTTCACCTACACTCAAGGATTTCACCATCCACTTTCATTATTGTGGTATACAACATTTCTTCTTGGGGTTTTGTCACCTCTTCACCACAGAGTGACTCACAATGGCGTACATACCCCTTGAAATCGAAGGTCTCTATTTTGTTTTAGATACCTCCTTTCTTCTCTTCAGCAAAGAGAAGTAGAACAGTCCCACTGTATAGCGTATTTTCAGACCTAGGTTGACGATATTTTTCCATCCAGTCTAAGAAGTTTTATATTAAATGGTGTTATGATCCTTTTAACACTGTATGAAACTGATGGAGTAACATCTTCTACTCTAACTGACATCGCTAATCTCCACAATGGGAGATTTGCGCTTGGGAATCTAAATATGACCCTCCATCCTCCCCACCCTCTACACATTAAATCTTTTTGCAACTTGAAGTCCCAATTAAACTGCTGTGCCCGGTTCGGTTAGTTCCACAGGGCGCATGTCAGAGGAGCAGTGTCTCCAACCGGGGTATGCAAATTAATCTTTAGAAGAGATGGAGTTGGGTTGAAATTATACTAGACTTCGAAGCCTTATCTCCACAAGATTGAGAACGATTCTATAAGGATTTACCTATTTTACATGTACAAAAAACGGCATACTTTTGATGCGCGTTATTAAAGGTTTGCGCATGCGCTAGAGAATAGTGATTTCTAATTCTCGCGCATGCGCAACAGAAGCAGCGTCGCCTTCCGTTACTTGGCCTATTCCTTACGCTATGGAGGTCTCGTCACGCCATCATCGATGGCTATTAAAGGAGGAAGGGCGGCATTTCGCTCACCTCCACTTTCGCTCGTTTCCGGATTTAGGGCACCGACGAACAGGTGAGTCGTCTGGTGTCTTCTCTTAACTGCAGTCAGTTCCTTCTTAGGACGCTAGATTAGCTATTGTCTGTAAAGGGAGTAAGATCTTAAGTAGCCAGGATTACCCTGATTCTCCATCAAACTTTGCTTTTGGGAGGGTTGTCTGTCGTTTTGATATCCCTTGACAGTTGAGGAGTACAAGACTATGAGCGGCCCAGTTAGCTTCCCATAGATGTTTTTAAGTACCCCTACCCATTGCCTAAGTTTTGTGGTCTGCAACAAGTTTTTCTGCTAATCCACCTTCTACAGTGTGTTGAAGATAAATGTAAAAGAAGCCATTTAGAGTCTAATACTCAAGTCAGCAGGGAACCCTGTGACATGACTTATATTGTAACAGGTGCAATCCCTATGCGCCCCTTGGGAGTCCTTGAATTGTAGGTGTTTGGCGTGTCAGTAGGGCACTATCACACGTGTGTTGAGTTTTATGTGTAGAGCCATCGGTTTGGATACTGTAAAGTTGTGTGCTTACTGTGTCCTCTTTCTCTACACTGCAGAGCGGGGCCTCATACTCCCGAGCGGTCGCCGGGTGAGGTGAGGTCATCACCCACACAAAGCTGGGTGAGTATCACTCTGAGGAAATGCCTCGGGGTGATTAAGCTATTATGCTTTTTATTGTGCAGGATGCAAATTATCCTTGCAGGTGTGGCTATACGGTCTCTGTGTACATATTTAGGTGTATGTGTGTATTTAAGTGTTGATTTACATATTGTCCAACTGTTTCTGTTTTTTGATAGGAAAAAGACGCATATCTTCCCTCTCAGTGGACACTTAAGTATCTAAGTTCATGATATAGATGTAACTCTCTAGTAGTACATTCTTGTTACTTGTTATGCAATATATTATATGTGGTTGCAGTAGCTATTTTAATTTAAGGTCCTGAAGAAAGCCGGGCTAAATGTCCATCAGGCTGAAACATGTCGACCGTACTGCACAGCGCCATAGGATTACCCCATTACCTAGCGTGTTTTTAATCCTTGACACTTAGACTTCTGTCCAAACGCTGTCTGGAGTCTGAGTAGCCATTTTATATTCACTATCACCATTTAAGCACTGCACTTTTTGAATTCATACCACTCTAGGATGTACATTATTAGCATACTTTTGACATCTTTTCCGTACCGGCACTTTACGGTCGGATTCGGTATGGTATGATCAGCAATTTCCACGTGATGTAAAACTCCACCATGAGGGGGGTCTGATGGAAATTGCTTTAGCCTTCTGTTATCAACAGTCGCTGTTTTCAACAACTTGTTTGACGCATCCACCTATTTTGCCTCACAGTAGCTGTGGTAGTTGCACACCATTTCTTGACCTGGTCTGCTCTTGTGTGTTTTGCGTAGGCAGCACAGCACCTGCACGTGGAGTGGGATGGCGTGTGATCTTGGGGTTGGGTGTTCCAGATATGGGTGGAGGTCCCTGATCAAGTCCAGGATGGTTCTGGGGTGGAGTCTGTACCTTTGCAGGATCTCAGCTTCAGTCAGTTGGAAGAGGGTGATCCTCTGCCTATACACCTGCTCCTCCCTTAGCCAGACCCTCTCTCCTGCTGCCTGTATCCGTAGCCGCCTTGTCATTATGTAGAAAGCCGCCAATGTGGTTGCACTGTTGCATTTTGGGGCCTTCTTTTATATCCTGTACCTGGTTTCCACCTGCTTTCAATCCATGGTAAATACCGACTCTTAAATACTGATTTTCATGGTATTCGGTATTTTTTGGGTTTCCTACATCTCGATATGCCATTTTTGCCATTTCTTATTACCGATTCGGTAAATAAGAATTCGGTATGTTCCGATTCGTGAAATACCCAATCGGTATTTTACCGACTGGTTTTTACCGATTCGGACACTTTTTTTACACATACATCTCAATACTCCTATTCTGGGCGGTAAGGGCCGAAATTACTGATTTTCGGCCGTTACCGACCGGTATTTGGCTACCTACATCGGGCCCCTACTGTAGTAGACGACTTAATGTTTTCTCCTGACACCGGGAATAACTTTTGAAGTTAGCACATAGTTTTCTTTGAAATCTGAAGTGCGACCTTCACTTTTTTCAAAACAAAAAAACCTCTAACTTTGGAACTCTATTATTTTTTTTTCTGCGATTTGATTTGACTTTTTTCCAAAACACAATGAACTTTGGCACAAAAGCAATCTGCTTAAAGTAGAACTATTCTTAGAGAACAAGAATTCTTTGAATACTTCCTAGGAACAATATTGACCTAATAGCATACCAAAACCAAAACCGTTTGTATATTCTGCTATGGGATGGTCTCGACTTTTTCTCCTGTAACTAAGAGCCATTTCATAAATGTAATTTTCGAGAGTCATTCGGTTGGCATTGCTAATATCATATCATATGCTTACAATGAAATCATTGCTTTTAAATGCGTACTGTACAAATGCTCATTTTATGTGTACAACCATATTCAAATCCATTTTATGTATTTTTGGGTGGGATTGTAAACACATGCTCTAGATTATGTGTTTAGTGCTTGAACTTAGTTGAACATGATAACGTGGAGTGGTTTTTTTTATAACCCTTTTGTAATTTTCCTGATTCATGCCCTTATATAGGTAGAAATCACCATATCCTTTTATAGGCATAGTAATCATAACCATATTTAGACATAGCGCATGCAGTCCAAATACGGCAGGGCTACTTCCACTAGTTCCGAAAATCTACAACGATTTCTTGGAAAACTCGGCTTCAGCAGCTAGGGACTTCCCCTTGCTCGAAAACTGACTTGTCCAAGAACTCATGGAGTTTTCAAAGAGCTGAGACTCTTTGATGACATTATTATGTCCACCTTTACGTCAAACTCGGTACCTTCAAGGTATAAATATGCCCACACTTGCCATAGCAAACACATGGTGGTTTGGAGCAGTTCGACTATCTACTTCCCTGATGCGCCCTGCTACTGCAAGTGCTGAAGGAAGCGGACCCTCCAGCAGACACACTGAGAGAGACGCTGTCTTTTCTCCTGCTGAGAAATCCAGCTCCAGTGTTTCCAAGCTACCCTTGCGGGTTGTTGGAAAATCGAGTCCTGAGCCTCACCTTCTTCATTCCAAATCAAGGTACGGAGCTGATTAGACCCTAACAGAAATCTTGGACAGATTCTTGGCAAAGAATACTAAATTTGTGCTACACCTCACTTACTTCTTCCCTCGTACTAAGCTTAGGTTAAGTACATCAGGGTAGGCGTATTTTAGAAGTACCAGTTGAGTAGTTTTTAGCCTTTGTAATTTATGTATGTATTTATCCATGGTTTAGGAACCACACATTGCTCTTACAGTATTATTTTATTCTACTCCTTTTACTGTATGCATTATATTTTGCAACCAGTTTTACGATTGTAGCAGTTAATTTCTTATGCTTGAAAAAGAAGACTGTTCAATAAATCCTTTTATTAAAAAAGCCTGTCTCTCTATTTCTCTGCACCTCTGGTGAAACGAAGCATGCACGATTGACTGAGTAAAATATCTATCTATTGTTTCCATGACTCTGAAGATCAGTTTTATCTTGGGGAAACAAAGTTGCAATGTTTTTGAGGTTGTCAGAAACGAAATCCCTTCTTGTGAACTCGAGAAAGTATCTAGTGACCTCTGAGCTAGCTGGTGCTCACAATTAAGTCTAATATATTCGATAGCGACCTAGTAGACATAAGTCCTACGTCACATCTATAGGATATATTATTCCAATGTGCAGAGCCTATTGGGAATATAGGAACTACACTACAGTCCCTCTGCAATGTGAAGGGGAGATGCATGTTGACATTGTGTTGACATGTATGCTGGCGCATTGTTCTTGGTTACATGCAGACTGTCAGGCAATGTACATTGTGACTGTTTGGGAGGTACAGGATTTGGATGCAGGACCTTGTACATTTGGACTACATGACAGATGTGAGGATGTATGCGTACATTTCAATTTCTCAGTTTCCAGCTCTTTCAGATGTAGTAGGCCTGTTTCTGCACGTGTGCGGGACAAGTTGTGTCCTCTGTTGTGCAGAGTCGCGTTTGCGCATTGTACCACATTGACGTCAATGTGGGTGTGCTGTTCTTGCTTTGTGGGTGTGCTAAAGTGTGCTACGGGGAACATGGACATGATCCTGGGTCATTGTGTGTGTGCAGTGTGCTACACCTCGTTGTGCATGTATGGCATTGTGCCCTTATCTCCCCGTCCAGACTCCCAACTCCTTGCACTGTCTCCACACTGATGACTGTGGCCTCCGTTTCCTCCAGCTCCTCCTGTGGCGCAGGACTACCAACTCCTGTTGCCGTTGCAGCCTTCCTATTGGCAGCAGCTTTGTGCCTGTTTTAGATTGGCTCACTGAAGGATTTTTTGCATTCACGTTTCGCATTTTTGAGGCGTTGCGTTGATTTTAAGGCAGACATTTTATGCGTTATCTGGAGACTATCGCATGGTACCGCCATGTTGAGAATGCTGACTTAACATTGCGTAATTTTCCCGCAATAGACTGCAATGTTGGAAGTTGGGTTAAGTTACTTTTGTGATGGTTATCACACATTCTTGAGAATATGCCCCTGTGTGGGGTCCAGGCCAGTCCAAGGAAAGCTAAGGTCCAGAACCTGTTTTGTTGTCTGTAGGGGCACATTAAGCTTACTCTCTTTATGATACTGGACTAAAAGTAGCATTGGCAGTGTGCCAATGTTTGAAGATTAATAGCCTTAGGCAGACCATCTATCTGTTTGAGGCACTGTGGCAAGTAGGAACCACTCCTGCACAAGATGGAGGGCTGATACAGCTTATCCAGACAGTGGAACTGTGTTGGCTGAAGCTGAAGGGAGTGAACAAGACACTGAAGTGAGGGAGAATGAAGACAGAGCACCCCATAGAAATTCCATTAAGACCATTTTGCAGGGGATTTCTGATTAACTTTCCTGAGCACTGCCATTTGGTGGATGGTGGGGAACCAGCAGTGAGTTAGCACATTTTGTTGTCAAAGAGGAGTACATTTCTAGGCAGTGCTATTCTTTTATGCTCCCTGCTCGGAGAGTCAGTACCTTGCCCAATGGCTGTGGCAGCACTGCAGCTAGAAATTTACATTTGGAAGTGAAGCACCCTAAACCGACTGATAAAGGACGTGCTCCACAGAGCACTGAAGAGCTGCTAAGGTCCAGGGATGATTTCTGCATGACAGCCAGTCTCGCAATGGTGTGAGGACATCACCTCATGTCTTCACAACTTGTTTAAAAAAGGTATGGCCCTGCATAGTGCTTAGAAGCTTTCTTCTATGCTCAGAGAGTGAAGGGGAAATACCTGGACCAGAAGGAGGAGAGACTCTCCACAAGGATAAGCCCAGCTGTTTTTCTGGCACTTGACACTTACTTTGACACAGGAGCAAAGTTAGTGTCAAAGTAAGTAAAGAGGTATCACCTGGTCTCCCACTGCAGTTTATGTTATGAACTACATGAAGATGCTGCAAACCAGAGCACCAGCATGCACTGCAGCACTCCTGCAGAAAGATCAGATAGACTTGTGCTTCCACTGATCAATGTTTGTCATTTCCTCTGAGAACCATCATTGCTGCCCCCTGAGCCGGAGACCCCAGTTGCCAAAGACAAGCACACTCCAACCAGGTCTCTTACACGCTTTGTCCCAGTGGGACAAGTGAGGAGTGGATCTACAGCCTGCTGTCCTGTGCCACTGACATTGATTCCGAATAAAGTGCTCAACACTCACACCAGCCAGTACTGCACTATGTTGTGTCTCCTATGAACAGGGAACACAAGGCCCGCGATCAGAAGACAGAGACAGAAGACAGAGACAGTATCTTTAACTCACATGCCATCAGGAAAGTTAACTTTGCCAGCCTCAACTCTTTTGCTCAAATTCAGAAAAACACGACCTACAGGTTGCCTAAGATGGTAGTCACTTAGTGAACTCGTACCTTTTCCTGATTGTTGCCAATGATCTTTTATCTCTGCAAGACAGTGCAGATATCAAGGACACTATGGGGACTGGGAGAGGGCATTATAGATGGTGTGACACTTAGCCAGAGACAGTATAAAGAATGATAGACACCCTATTGTTGAATCCCCATTACTCTGGAGCATTTGTTTTGCTCTGGCATTATAGTACTTCCTTCTCTTTTATTAAGGAAGACACTGGGCTGGATATTGGTTTATTGTGTCTGTATATTAACTGTTTATTATGAGTTTCTGCTACTTACAGTCACTTTCTGAGAAGCCTTTTTAAGGAAAATCTGCGAAATTCAAAGTCTTCAAATATTTAAAAGAACACAAAAATCTGTGAATTACAAAATTAGGTGAATAGGGAATCTCCTTGCACTCAAATTAGTATAAATCTACCCTTGCAGAGACAACACCACACCAATGTATATAGTTTTATAAATATGACTTAGTTGGAGATCATGTGATGAAGCTGAGTCAAAGGTGTTACACAGGTGCAAGGTATGAAGCTGTGGGAGAGCATGAAAACGGTCTTCAAATAGACACAGCAATGTAAACTTTTTGTGCTGAGCAAGTTATTCAGAATGGTATTGTCTTCAGTTCCAGGCATAAGAGCAAGACTTTAGGCATTAGAGAGGGGCACAGTTGAAGACACGACTAGCACTGATTATTAAGATGGCTATGGCAGTTATCTTAAGGACAATATTGAAAAATATCAAACCTTTGACTGCTCTCCCACCCTACCCTAAGATTCAACTGTGGAAAGGATGTAATTCACTAGTTTTTCAGACCATGGTAATACAGACCACAGGGCACCTCAGGCAAATGATGACAATTATCATGATTGTGACATTGCCCCTGTCGGCCGTGTGAACCCCCTGAATGTCTCTCTTACTGTGTTTGCACTATATATACATCACCTACGTAACTATCTACATATAAAGACACATCGAATTAAACTTGAATGTATTCTTGATTAACTATTTTATAATGTGGACCAAGATCAAGAGTTCAGTTCAGCGAAGTGGTGTAGACTGCTTGCATCAATAACTCAAGTAAGCAAAATGGTTAAAAGAAGAAAGCATACATGGCCTAACCCATTTTTATAAAAACACAGTCCATGCTAACTAATATCACACAACAATATTCAACAAGCATTGGCGCTGCATCGGTTTTGCCTATGAAATAAATAAAGAGCTGTTTTAATCAATCATCGTCCGGAAGATGGAAAGAGCTCCCTGACAGATAACACAGGAGTGGAGAGGATGTGGAAGAGCAGCCAGAGCTAATGACTCAAGAGCGGGGGATCCCGGTGCTGCAACATCCAGTGATTCTTTGCAAATAACTTAGGGCCTGATATGATGTCTATCAATATGACCGTCAAACCGACATGGCAGTGGTGAGATTACAAGTGACTCAAGTGTGAGCTCTCTGACTGCCATATTATGATGTATACCAGGCAAATTTCTGACCGAGTCAGTCAGAGACGACTCTGACACGACCACATAGGTCAGAAATGAGTCTGATCGAACTGCATCTGTTGGAAAGGCTGTTCTATAGGGATTCCGACTTCATTAATGTATCGATTGTACCGCTGAATATGATGCATTCAACACGATTGTGGTTCCGTGGCAGCCTGTTTGTCACATGACAAGTGTAAATCACAGACACTGACACTAAATAACACAACACACCAACCATAGTATGCCCTCACACATCTACACAGCTGTTCACAGTAATTCAAGAAATAGACACACCTACCAATCCACCTATATAAAACAAATAGCAGACCATGATTCTTTTCTATCACAATCCTGCAGACTTTGATGGAGCACATTGTGGTTTCTAGTTGAATACAATACAGCCATCCCTTCACACCTTTACATACCACAATTAAATCACTGCACAATTCACATTTTTTTGGTTCTTTCTTGTTCTGCACACCTCTTCAATCTCACACTCACTAATTCACAATGACCAAAAAGAGGCAGCCATGTTTCTCAGATGAGGATTTTATAGTGCTTGTGGACGTAAAACTCAGAGTAGAGCCACAGTTCTTTAGGAGGTAAGTCTAACAAACTTCCTTCACCAAGAGAACCTTATGTGGGACAGGATAGTCAACAAGGTGAATGAAGGAGCCAGCACTCTACATAGAATGGAAAAAGAGATATGATATCAGGAGGAGGGTAAAGGTTGTAGTCAATAGAAACCACTGTGTTACACAACAGACTGGTGGTGGCCCTCTTGTGCCACCCATACCCTTTACTGCCTGAGTGGAGAAGATACATGCCATCATGCTGCCTGAGTTAGCAAAACCAAAGGGAATGATGGACGTAGTGTTGAACATTGCAAGGACTCACCCCCAGTCAACTGATCTGGGTTTAATTCATCATCATTCTTTAGCTCACTCCGTCACCCCAGTTACGACATGGCCATATGCAAATCAGTCTGACCCTGTGCCTGAGGGGAACAGACCAGCCCGAACTGCCTAGCCCTATCTTCCCTAGACCGGAAACAAGCATCCTGGAACCGGTTTCGGGTTTATAACCCTCATCAGCCAGGCTATCTTGAACCCAGTGAAACCCCGAAACCGGTCCTTGTTTCTGCTTGTTTCTGGTCCAGGGAGGACCTGGCTTGGCAGTTCGGGTTGGACTTTTCCCATGAGGCATAGGGTCAAGACTAATTTGCATATGGCCAGGTATAAACTGGGGTGGCATGGTGAGCAAAAGAATGATGGATTTAACCCTGATCTTTTGACTGGGGTTGAATGTTTTGATCTGTTCTGCATTCCGTTCAACAATTGTGTGTCTTTGGCTTTCTCACCGTAAGTGCGCCAGGTATGCCCAGATGTGGGTCCTGGGCTCACTGTGCCACTGGAATCAAGCTATCCTGGCTGAAGAGGGGTGAAACCCCAAAACCGGTCCTAGAATGCTTCTTTCCGGTCCAGGGAGCACCTGGCTTGGCAGTTCGGGCTGGACTGTTCCCATGAGGCACAGGGTCAAGACTGATTTACATATGGCCAGGTCTAAACTGGGGTGGCATGGTGAGCAAAAGAAGGATGGATTTAACCCTGATCTCTTGACTGGGAGAGAATGTTTTGATTGGCTCTGCATTCCATCCATCAATTGTGTCTTTTGCTTTCTCGCCCTAAGTGTGCCAGGTATGCCCAGACATGGGTCCTGGGCTCACTGTTCCACTTGAATCAAGCTATCCTGGCTGAAGAGGGGTGAAACCCCGAAACCAGTCCTAGGATGCATATTTCCGGTCCAGGGAGGACCTGGCTTGGCAGTTCGGGCTGGACTGTTCCCATGAGGCACAGGGTCAAGACTGATTTGCTTTGTGTGTCTTTTGCTATCATGCCACCAGGAGAGTTTTGTTGGAATAGCAGAAGGAATGGAGTCTGGTAAGTGACCAATAAACATCGTCCACAAGTCAGCCATGACACCTTATCACACATAACTGCAATGGTCCAAGTTTTGCAATTATGACTTTTTGAAAATGAAGCAGTAGCCAAAGTATTGTAGATGTGTACCTAATGCAGACAGCCAGTATACCGGCACTGAACATCTAAAATTACCCAAAAAATCACAGTTACAAATGTCTACATGTAGGCTTCCAGTGTATACCCATTTATCCCATCATGGCACCAACAACATCTGTCAACATTTACAAAAAATGACCCCTAACTAGAGTAAGTAGTCACCAGGTATATAATGCAAATCACTTCATTAAGTATTTTGATCTCCCAAAAGGAAAGGATTTGGCCTACATAAGCCACTCCCTCTCTACCTAAGAACAACAGACTCCTGTGTAAGTCATGTCTCTGTTAGGGGTTCCACACCACCACTAACTTGTCCTCTCTCAATGAAGCATTAGGCCTTAAACACACGACAAAACAGTCATGCATTCTACCCCTTAGATTCTCATTGCATATTGTTGGTAGTGCTTATTACTCTTAGATGCTAGTCTGGTATGAGTGATTTTAGTTTGGCATGAGTAAAGACATTTGCAGTTACCAAGGCTTCTTTGTGGATATTCCTTTGCTTTTGCCATGTACTTACTTCCCCGTGATGTTATTTTGCATATTAACCGAAGCGCTGCACGTTCTCTAGAACAACGTGCAGCGCAAAGGAGCCACACCCAGCCTTCCCTATAAAAGACTGCCTCGAGCTTCACCCGGTGCTAGTGCTCGTCTTTATTCAGCTCACCGGAGAATTGTTTCCTCACCTTGCATTCGGCGCAGACTCTTCGCGGCGGATCTTGCTCCCTCCCGTTCTCCAGTCGACTGAGGGGGGCGCGGCCAGTGGCATTTCCTCCTTCCGGTTTCCGACCACTCTTATTCCCGGCCCCTCTCCTGACCAATGAGAACAACCTACAAAACAAAAGCGGACAGGTTAGACAGATCGTAACCCCACCCCAACCAACAAGTAAGTTCCTAACCCTTTGCTTATTAAAACACTGATACAAGAAAGTGATAGCAAATATTTGAGAACGAAGAAGCGGACATTGAAATGAAATAAAATGAAATGAAATAGGGATTTATAAAGCGCATGGCTGCCCTTGAGCGTCCCAGCGCTAATGACAGAGGTAGTGGCAGAGGAGGAAAAATCAGGGAAAGAGGCAAGTTTTCAGACCCTTGTGGAACGTAAGATGGATGGGTTCCTCTCGCAGGGTGAGGGGGAGAGAGTTCTACAGTTTGGGTGCGATAAAAGAGAAAAGACGACCTCCCATGCGGGCCTTTTTGATCCTAGGTACATGTGCCAGATGGAGATGAGTGGAGCGCAGGTTTCTTTTAGTAACATGGTGTCTGATAAGATGTTTGAGAATGGGTGGGCCGTTGTTGTGAAGGATTTTATGGGTCAAGCAGAGCGTTTTGAAGTTGACCCGCTCCTGCACCGGAAGCCAGTGGAGAAGCCTTAGGGCTGGTTTTGCCGAGTTCCTACGGGTGGTGCCTGTTAGCAGCCTAGCTGCCGAGTTCTGCCTGCCCTGAAGTTTGGCAATTACTTTCGTTGGGGCGCCAAGATAAAGGGTATTACCGTAGTCGAGTCTGGATGATGAGTTTCCTAGTGTCTTGAGGAAGCAAAGGCCGGATTTTGCGAGTTGTGAACGAGAGGTCCTGGTCTAGCCATAAGCACAGACTTTTAATAGAAGGTTTAGGGGTCGGGCTGGACCCATACAGGAAGGACCCAGAGAGTTTGGATTAAAGTAGGCTGGGTTACCTAGTACCATAATCTCAGTTTTCTCGGCGTTGAGCCTAAGGTGGGATCGGTCCATCCAGCGTGAGATGTCACACAGGCATGAGTAGAGAATGTCCGGGGAACGGTCAGGTTGGTTGAGAGATACTACAAGCTGTGTGTCGTCCGCATACGTCACTAGCTTGAGTCCATGAGGGGACACAATTTCCTGGAGGGGTGACATGTAGGCATTAAAAAGGGTAGGACTCAAAGAAGAGCCCTGGGGAACGCCACAGGGTAAGGGAGTGGAGTGAGATTATGAGGATCCCTCCCAAATTTGGAAGGATCGGTTGTGGACGAAGGATTCCAACAAGGTTAGAGCCGGCCGATAGATACCTAATGCCCTTAGCCTATGGATCAGGATATGATGGTTCACAGTGTCGAACGCCGCTCATAGATCCAGGAGGATCACTGCCACTGATCCTCCTGAGTCCAAGATTTTGCGCGTTTCTTCGACGACAGCCATTATGGCTGTCTCCGTGCCCTGACCTGTCCGGAGGCCCATTTGGGAAGGGAGGAGGAGGTTGTTATTTTCAAGATAGATTGAGAGCTGCTTGTTAACAAATTTTTCAGCCGTTTTATTCACTATGGGCAAAAGGGAGATAGGGCGGTATTTACCCAGATCTATTGGGTCGAGATGTGGCTTCTTCAAGAGGGATTGTCACAGGTACCTCTTTAAAGACGATATCGAACTGAGACTGATTAACGATAGACTTTGTGGAACTTTAGGAAGTGATCTGTGTATTGGCAAATATATTTGTGGAACATTGGATATACGCACAGAAAAACCAAGAACTGCAAGGTTTACAGTAATCACGAGAAACGCTATTTCCTTTCTGTGTGTTATACTGTACCATATTCTGATGTAAGAGTATGGTCCTTTAAGAAGTCCTTGGGTATGTGTACAAGTGAGTTGTAAATGCATACCAAATATTTAGTTTGAATGCAGCTTATTGTGAGAAACAAAAGACTGATAGTTGTATGTTCTCTAGTCTTTAGAACCCTCATATGCACATTAGAAGAAGGGGATTCACTGTTAAGTGTGCAAACACAAGATTCCTGATGTTCCGTCTTGAAGATGACTAGTCCCAATTCCTTCTAGAACTAACTAGCGTGACAAGGAATTTAACTCTTGGCACAACCAACTAGTCCCTAAAGGGAAAGGGAAGTGGACAGAGAAACAAACACAGGATCTCTTCTGAATGAGATTACTGTTGCTGTTTCTCGTGAAGTATTCTGGGCTCTCTCCTTTAGCTGTAGCTTGGCTTGGACTGAGTACTGTAGCTGCATTAAATACACCAACACATGGATTAGCAACTTAACTAAACATTTCCTGGTATACCTGTATTTTCTTGGCTAAACCTAAATACATACCCAAACAAGAAAAAGCTCATTCATATACTTCGTTGTAGCAAGGTAGAGTGAGTTTTTCTATGTGATTGTGTCACCTACAGTAGAAACACAGTGAATAAGCTTTGAGAACCGGAAAATAAACACTGCACAGCTATCTACATTGAACTGATTAACGAGTTAGTATAACTTGTGAACAGTCATGCAAAAACTGTATTTTCCTACCTTGCGCAATTATGTTCTTGCGTTGAACAGGGGTTCTGAAAATAAAAGAAAAGCGAGAAAAAACACAATCTTCTGCTTTCTCCTTTTTCCTAAATGTATCTGAGAACTCGCAAATCACTTTTACAATATGCAAAATGACTTCACAGTATGCAATATCAAACACTCTGAGAACTCGCAAATCACTTTTACAATATGCCAAATGACTTCATAATATGCAATATTAAATACCAAAACAACAGGTGAATGGCACTGTTGCTTATTGTTTAAATGTCAGATTTGTCCTTTCAAACATCACCAAATAAGTCCTTAAAATTATACTCCTTCTTCACTGCAGGAAAATTGTCTTTTTTTAAATTAACGAAAAGGTTCCTAAACTCTGTAGTCCGTTTTGCTTTTACCAAGGTTTGTTTAATTCTGCTTTGTTTATTTCAGCTTAACTAGTTTAATCTTACTTTCCTTTTGAAGCTCCGGAAGCCGGACTGCGGGGAACCTCTTGACTGAAGGACGGGTCCGACGTGGAAAGTGCTCCGACATAGAAAACCGGAAGTTCCAATCTCCTGTAGTGAAGGACGACGAGAATGGAAAAAAGCACAAGACCTCTGCAGCCCAGGGAGCCGTTGCTGCAGAAGGATTCAGGTAGGCAGTCGCTGAAGGAGAGGGAGGTGAAAGGGATCAGGAATCTTGCAGAGACGCTGACGCTGCTGACTCGAAGCGAAGCGTCTCTCTGGGTACCGACGAGGCTTTTATAGTCTCTCAAGCCGGCAGTTTACACGTGTTGCTGAGCCCCGGTAGATGCACCTGTTCAACGTGCAGGCTCATGAATATGCAATGTTCTTAATCAAGCTCCACTATGCATTGCCCAAGCCAGTACCAATAAGCACTGCTAAAACCAAATGCCTAATGCAGCAACAAGCATAGCTAAGCAGCAACAAGCATTGCTAAATTCAAATGTGTAATACAGCAAACACATATTATCCTGAAATTACCAAACATTGAAAGAGCTGATGGAAGGGTGTTTTAGGTGTTCCTAACAGTCCCCCCCCCCCAAGGTCTTCTCAAAGGCCGTGGTTTGTTAGGGTTCAGGACATGAAAGGAACGAATCAAGCGAGGAGCATGGACATGATTCTCCGGCTCCCAAGATCTTTCAGAAACATCATAACCCCTCCAGTCGATTAGATAATATAAACGACCTCTAATGCGTTTTGAATCTAGGATTTTCCTGACCTCATATTCTACGTGATCTCCTACAACAACTGGAGGGGGGGGTTCATCAGGACGGGTGTTAGGATTTACAGGTTTGATCAAAGATACGTGGTATACAGGATGAATTTTATAGTCTTGGGGAAGATTCAGTTTTACAGAAATGGGATTTACAATCTTTTCTATGGTAAATGGGCCAATGAATCGAGGTTTTAATTTTCTAGGTCCTTCGATTTGGATATTTTTGGTTGATAACCAGACTCGATCTCCAGCTTTATAAACTGGTGATGGTATTCTATGTTGATCGGCATAGACCTTCATTTTATGTTTATGTTTGGTCAGATTTTGTTTGACTTTTCCCTGAAAATCTCATAGACTAGCTATTTTTTCTGAGACTGCTGGCATATCAATAGTTTTCTCTGGAAAAACAATAGGTAAGGTTCGAGGGTGTTGACCGGTGAGGAAATAAAATGGAGAACAGCCTAGAGCAGAATGCAAAGTGTTATTATATGTGAACTCTGCTAAAGGTAGAGCCTCAACCCAATTTGAAGACAATGTAGTGGTCAAACATCGTAAACTTTGTTCTAAATATTGATTTAATCTTTCAGTCTGGCCATCAGTTTGTGGGTGGAAGGCTGACGATAATGCTAAGTCAATTCCCAACTGACTACTCAACTGTTTCCAAAATTTTGACAAGAATTGAGGGCCCCTGTCTGAAATTATTTTCTGTGGTAAACCGTGTAACTTCACTATATTAGCTAAAACCACTTCACTAAACTCTACTGCTGATGGAAGTTTTGGTAAAGGAATGAAATTTCCCATCTTGGATAACAAATCTACTACTACCAGAATAGTTGTCATTCCAGACGATTTAGGTAAGTCTGTGATAAAATCCAAACTTATAGTATGCCAAGGTGTTGGAGGAATTTCCATTGGATTTAACAACCCCATGGGAGATAGATGGGATGACTTTTGTCGAGCACATACTGGACAAGATTGAATGAACTTCTGTACATCAAGTCTCATATTTTTCCACCAAAAATGTCTTTGGCATAGCGCTAGAGTTTTGTTTATTCCAGGATGAGCAGCTAAAGCCAAATCATGAGTCCATTTAATCACTAGTTCCCTCAAGTTTTCTTTTGGAACGAATAATTTGTTTTTAAGGAAGAATTGACCATCAGATATTGTAGTCTTTTTCTGTGAAAGCCAATCTTCTTGATTTAATTCTTTGGTTTGGTCTCTAAGCATAGTTAAAAAATCTTCTTGTGTAGTTTCTGCACACATTTTTTCTTCTGGAATAATACTTTGCAATTCCTTATCAGATCCTCTGTTTTTATCACAAACCAAACGTGAAAGCGTGTCTGATAACAATTGTTTAGCCCCTGGTCTATACGTGATAAGAAAATCAAATTCACTAAAGAATTGTAACCAGCGCATCTGTCGAGGTGTAAAAGCCTTGACTGTGGAGTAAAATTGCAAATGTTTATGGTCAGAAAAAATAGTTATAGTATGCTTTGTTCCCAGGAGATGATGTCTCCATTCCTGAAAGACTGCCTTAATTGATAGAAGTTCTCGCTCAGCAATAGTATAATTCTGTTCAGCTGCCAATAATTTCCTTGAATAGAAAGCTATCGGATGGAAATGTCCTGAGCCTACATCTTTTTGTAACAATACTTCTCCAATGGCTGTTTGAGAAGAATCTGCTTCAACATAGAATGGTCTGTCAGGGTCTGGGTGTTTCAGAATAGGAGCAGACGTAAAAGCTTTTTTCAGATCATTAAAAGCCGATTCCGCTTCTGTATTCCACAGAAATTTCTTTCCTTTCTGTAAAAGGCTTGTGATTGGAACTACGATTTCTGAGAAGTTTGAGATTAATCTCCTGTAGAAGTTTGCAAACCCTAAAATTCTTTGCACTTCCTTGACAGAGGTTGGAGAAGGCCAATCTAAAATTGCTTGTACCTTTTTTGGGTCCATGACTATGCCTTCTGGAGATAACCAGTAGCCAGGAAATTCAACCTTAGAAGTGTTACAAACGCATTTTTCAAGTTTGACGAATAAGGAATTGTCTCTTATTTTTTGCAGAACTGTTTTTACATGTCCTACATGTTCCTCAGGAGTTTTTGAGAATATTAAAATGTCATCGATATATACAATGACACAGATGTCCAAAAGATCATGCAACACCTCATTAATGAAATATTGAAATGCTGCTGGAGCATTGCAGAGACCAAAGGGCATCACAGTATATTCGAAGAGACCAAATCTTGTGCGGAAAGCAGTTTTCCACTCATCTCCTTCTTTGATACGTATTAAGTGGTATGCCCCGCGAAGATCCAATTTAGTATAGATTGTTGACCCTTTAACTTGATTTAAAAGTACCGGGATCAACGGTAAGGGGTATCGATTTTTAATTGTAGCCTTATTGACAGCACAATAGTCTATACAGACCCTCAAATCACCAGTCTTTTTTGCCACAAAAAACAACGGAGACGAGACTGGCGAGGTGGAATGACGAATAAAGCCTATCTCCAAGAGTTCATCTAAGTATGATCTTAAATACTGATTTTCAGGTTCGGTAAGAGCATATATTTGACTGCATGGCAGAACTGCTCCAGGAACTAGATCAATTCTGCAGTCATAAACCCTATGAGGGGGTAATTTAGTGGCCTTCACAGGGTCGAAAACATCAGAAAAATCCTGATATTCAGATGGAAATTTTGGAGATTCTGTCTGAACACTAGCACAAAGAAGCAGAAAGGCTGGATCTCTATGTTCTTGGTAACAATGAGTCTTACAAAATGCTGAGTCTAAGGTCACAGTGCGCTTCTACCAGTCAATTTTTGGATTGTGAAGTTCTAACCATGGAATCCCCAAAATAACACCAAAGGCTGGTGTATCAATGAGATGAAAACTGGTTAATTCTGTATGTCGGTTATCAGATACCAAAAGCAAAGGGGGAGTATGAAATCTGATCAGTCCAGAAGAAAGTGCGGAACCGTCTACTGCCCGCACAGGTTCTGGCTCCTTTTTAGGTATTTGTGTTAAATTTAATTTTCTAGCAAATTCCAAATCAAAGAAATTGCCTGTAGCACCCAAGTCTATTAATACAGGAAAACTGTGCTTTTGTTGATTAGCTAATATTAAAATCACTCTAATAGTGAAATGTTGAGGTATTTGTTTCTGAATGCTTATGGCTTTCTGTGAGGTCTTCGCAAAACTATTTCTCAAGGAATTGACCTCTCCTTCCCTCGAGACACTCAGTTTTCCGTTTCCTGTGAAGAATCTGGAATCACAGCAAAGGCTTTCTTTTTCACTGGCTTAATGGAACAGTCTCTGGCAAAGTGACCAGCTTTTCCACAATATAGACATAGGTTAGCCTTTCTTCTCCTATCCTATGATCCAGCTTGACCACTAAGTCCTGGAACTCAGTAAAATCCTCGGGTAGATTTACAATGTGTGACAAAGAATCTTTTAGTTCCTCTCTAAGCCCTCTATAAAACAAAGATACTCTCTTATCTTCAGGCCACTGGGTTTCTGCAAGCAATCGATTAAAAGTAGTCACATATGAAATTAGATCTTTAGAACCTTGACGCAAATTTAACAACTCATTATCGGAAGCTTGCAGAAAAACATGTTTAGCAAACAGACTAGACATAGCGGCTTTAAAAAGTGTTAAATTATGCAATAATGGATCATTTTTATCCACTAGGGGCATAGCCCAATTAGCCGCCACTCCTCCAAGATAAGAAATAATAAAGGCTACCTTAGTGGTATCTGTAGTGAAAATGTTTGGCTTGCACAAAAAATGTAACTGGCATTGACTCATGAAAGTCTGAAAATGTGCACTGTCTTAAGAAAACCTTTCTGGATTAGCTAAAGGGACTGGCTGTGGCGATACCACTGTGAACTGTACTGGCTGATTTTGACCAAAACTTGTCCCCTGGGTTTGATTCTGAAATGGGGCTCCGAATTTTGGTGGTATCAGGATTGGTCGTTTTACTTCACTTTTTTCTCTCCAAGATGTAAAACCATCTCTGGTAGTATTTAACTCTTCTCTGGTGCAATCTAATTCCTGTCTAAGGGAATGATTTTCTAAACGTAACTCCTGTACCTCATCATTCATTTTGCGGACAATCTCGACTAACTGAGTGTTAGAACCGGCTGTCTCTAGTTGGCAGAGGTATACACTTCTGACAAATAGGGACACACCTTTTCTAGTCAGGGCAAGGGGATCACACCCTTTGATAACCCCTGCTCACCCCCTTGTTAGCTTGGCAGAGCAGACAGGCTTATCTCAGAGGCTGTGTGTTAAGCATTTATGACCACATACAGTAATAAAGTGAATACACTACAAATGGACACGACACAGTAGTATTATAAAAATAAGGATTTTTATATAAGGCTTAGCACAAGACCAAATAACGACAAAAATATACCACAATCTTAATAAATACTCTTGGAAGGAAAAATAATAGTTCAAATGTAGTTTCTTCTTAGCACAAAAGTCTTTCGTATCAAAAGCAACTCTTCTTCTTGGAAACACAGTTCTTGGCAACAATGTAACCCACACGGGAGTCACACGACGTCGAGGCAAAGTTAATCCAAAGGTTCGGCGTCGACCGCGAGGAGCGCTACGTCGAGCCCGGAGTCACACGGACCCCCACAACACAGTACCTTGGAAAATGAAGCACACGATGATCAGCGGCGTCGAGCAATCCGGCATCGCATGGTCAGTGTCGATCAGGCCTCAGTAGTCGTCGATGTCGATGATGCTGTTGCAAGAGTGAGCAGCGCTCACGGCGTCGAGAGGGCACGAAGTCGATGCGATCAGCAGCGGTGCAGACACGAGGTCCCTTGGAGCTGGAGCCGAACTCACTACTCACTGGCGTTGCTGCTGGCGTCGATCGGGCCCGGCGGCCGGCGTCGAGGAAGCGGGACACTGGAGCCGTTACTCACTATGTCGAGCTGGATTCGGCGACGTCCGTCGGCGTCGAGATTGCTGGATTCTTTCAGAGGTGTTGGATTCACAGGTTCCAGCAAATAGCACTTTAAGCAGATGAAGTCCTTTAGCCCTGTGACTTCAACAGGAGACTGGCACTCTTCCAGCCCTTGGAGATTTTCTTAGCAAAGCGTGAGAGTACACGCACAGTTCCTCTCTCCTGGTTCCTTGGCAAAAATAAAGAAGCAATGCAGGATTCCCCCCAGCAAACAGCACACTGGCAAAAGGGGTAGGCAAGTCCTTGGATCAGCAGGCTTCTTGTCCTTGGTTTCAGGGTTCCTTGTCAGAAGTGATCTAAATTCTTGGTTCAGGGGTCCTTCTCTTATACCCCTTTTTGGCTTTTTTCCCTTTGTCCATGCAGGGGAATTTCCCAACATCCTGGGTCTGTTGTGGGTGGAGCCAGGCAGAGGCACCTGGCCTATTCACTAAGGAGGGCTGGGTCCTTAGACGCCCAGCAGGAGGTGGAGCCAGCATTTTCACTGGCAGGAGCAGAGCTATCGGCCTCCTGGTAGGAGGTGGGGCCAGGATCGTCCATGGCAGGCACAGAGCCATCAGTCGCCTGGCAGGAGGTGGAGCCAGCATTGTATCAGGCAGGGCAGGCTATCAGCAACTACTCTCCCCCTACTTTCAATGCAAATGTACCACTCATCCCCCACTGACTCATTCAGACCTCTGGAGCCACCCAGCTCCTGTCACACACACACCAAACCAGCGGAAACCAGAAATGGTTAGACAAGAAAATAGCCACTTTCTAAAAGTGCTATTTTCAAACCCAGAGTCCAAAACCCATCCACACCAACGGATGAGTAATTAAACCCCGAGTTCAGGGATACCAAACTCGACATTGCACCATGCTCCCCGAACCAGCTAGGAATATAGCATTAATAATCCTGGCAGCCCATTCTAACTAATGGAGAGCAGGTTACCTCGCAATAGTGAAAAACGAATATGGCGGTAATTCACTATTAGGACATGCCAACTTGGTCAGGCCTGGCCTACCTTATACTTACAATGCACCCTGCCCGTGGGCCTACCATAGGGGTGGCCAACATGAAGTTAAGGGAAGGTTTAGGGACTGGCAAGTAGGTGCACTTGCGCAGTCAGCGTGACAGTACTAGACTGCACGTGGGTTTGGCAATGGCAGACCCTCAGACATACTTTTACGTGGCCGCTCTTGTGGGTGGCACAACAGGTGCTGCAAGCCCACAAGCAGCATTTGTATTTACATGCCCTGGCACTCCTGGTGCACTAGACTAGGGACTGACAGTAAACCAAATAAGCCAAACATGGAATTCAATCGATACAGTAATTTAACATAGGGAGCACTAGCACTGTGGCACTGATCAGCAGTGGCACAGTGCCCAAAGCATATACCAGCAAAAAAATCGTAAACAGTGGAGGCAAACAGAAAAAATGGAGGAGAGACTCAAGCCAATGATGTCAGGTCTAACACGTGTCCCCTCCAGCTGAAATGTGGGGAGAACTACCCTTGACCTAGGGAGTCCTCATCACTAAGGCGGAAAAATGTGGACAGACCATCAGCATTGGCGTGATCTGTACCAGGGCGGTGTTCCACCGTGGAGTCCATCCCCTGAAGGGAAATGGACCACCTCAACAGTTTTGGATTCTCACCCCTCATCTGCATCAACCATCTGAGGGGGCTGTGGTCTGTCTGAACACGGAAGTGAGTCCCAAACAGGTAGGGTCCTAGCTTCTTCAGCGCCCAGACCACAGCAAATGCTTCTCGCTCTATCGCACTCCACCTTGTTTCCCTGGGAAGTAACCTCCGGCTGATGAAGGCTACAGGCAAGTCTCGGCCCTCTTCATTCACCTGAGCTAGAACAGCCCCCACGCCATGCTCTGAAGCATCCGTCTGGACAATAAATTCTTTAGAAAAGTCGGGTGCCTGGAGTATAGGTGCTGTGCACATTGCAGTTTTCAGGGTGTCAAAGGCCGTTTGACAGGCGTCAGTCCAGATCACATTTCGTGGCTGCTTCCTGGAAGTCAGCGAAGTCAAGGGGTGCACAATGTTACCGTAATCCTTGACAAACCTCCTGTAGTAACCGGTGAGTCCTAAGAAGGCTCTCACCTGAGTTTGGGTTTTGGGCGGTGCCCAAGCCAGGACGGTATCAATCTTGGGTTGCAGGGGGGCAACCTTGCTGCTCCCTACTTGGTGCCCCAAGTACACCACAGAACCCTGCCCAATCTGGCACTTACTGGCTTTGATTGTGAGGCCTGCTCTGCGCAGGGCCAACAACACTTCCTGGAGGTGGCGCAAGTGTTCCTCCCAGCTGGCGCTGAACACTGCGATGTCGTCCAGGTAGGCGGCACTGAAATCCTCCAGTCCAGCCAAGACCTGGTTGACCAACCTCTGGAAGGTGGCAGGGGCATTCTTCATCCCAAAGGGCATCACCCGGAACTGGTACAGCCCATCTGGTGAGGAGAATGCTGACCTCTCTTTTGCCCCATCAGTTAAGGCGATCTGTCAGTACCCAGACGTTAGATGAAATGTGCTAAGGTACCGTGCAGCCCCCAACTGATCTATGAGCTCATCTGCTCTGGGGATGGGGTGCGCGTCAGTCTTGGTGACTGAATTGAGTCCTCGGTAATCCACACAGAACCGAAGTTCTGGTGAAGCACCAGGCGCTGCAGCCTTCGGGACCAAGACCACTGGGCATGCCCAAGGACTGCTAGAGGACTCAACCACCCCTAAGGCAAACATTTTGGAGACCTCCTCCTTAATGTATGCTCTGACCTTGTCAGTCACCCTGTAAGCCTTGTGCTTGACAGGAGTGCTGTCTCCGGTGTCCACATCATGGACACACCAATGAGTGACACCAGGAACCGAGGAAAACAGATCAGGAAATTGCCCCAACAGGTGGCGACAATCTTGCTGCTGCTCAAGGGTCAGTGTGTCAGAGAGGACCACACCATCCACTGACCCATCTTGCTCTTTTGCCGACAGGAGGTCAGGAAGAGGCTCACTCTCCTCCTCCATTCCAGCATCTGTAGCTAGGAGCATGCTCACTTCAGACCTTTCTAAGTGGGGCTTCAAACGGTTGACATGCAGGACCCGCAAGGGGTTCCTGGGAGATTTCAAGTCCACCAAGTAGGTGACATCGCTCTTCTTCTCCACAACCTTAAACGGTCCAGTCCACCTGTCCTTGAGCGCACAAGGTTCCACAGGGGACATGACCCACACTTCCGGACCAGGCTGAAGCTCTACCAGAGTGGCGTTCCGGTCGTACCATCGCTTCATCTCCTCCTGGCTGGCCTCCAGATTTGCCTGAGCAAGTTCTCTGAAGTGCCGAGTCTGGTTCCGAAAGGCCAGCATGTAACTGCATACATCCTGGGGAGGTTTCCTGGGAGATTGCTCCCAGCCTTCCTTGACCAGACTCAAAGGCCCTCTTACCGGGTGACCGTATAAGAGCTCAAAGGGGCTGAACCCTAGAGACTTCTGCGGCACCTCTCGGTAAGCAAACAACAGGCATGGCAAGAGGACGTCCCATTTCCGCCTCATTGGTTCTTCGAGACCCATGATCATGCCTTTCAGGGTCCGGTTGAATCTCTCAACCAGCCCATTACCTTGAGGGTGGTAAGGAGTGGTGAACTTGTAGGTTACCCCACACTCCTTCCACAGAGACTTCATATAGTTGGAAATGAAGTTGGTGCCCCGGTCTGACACCACCACTCTGGGGAACCCCATTCGGGAGAAAACACCCATCAGTGCCCGTCCCACCACGGGGGCCGTTACTGTTCGGAGAGGGATGGCTTCCGGGTACCGTGTGGCATGGTCCACCAAGACCAGGATAAACCTGTTGCCCAGGGCTGTCTTGGGGTCCAGGGGCCCAACAATGTCAATCCCCACCCGGTCAAAGGGGGTACTGACCACTGGAAAAGGTTGGAGGGGAGCCTTCTGCTTCCTTCCGCTTTTCCCACTTGCCTGGCAAGTGTGACAAGTTTTACAGTGGATGTCTACATCCCTTCGCATCTGAGGCCAATAAAAATGGGTGACAAGCCTGTCATAGGTCTTGTCCTGCCCCAGATGTCCAGCTAACGGAACGTCATGAGCCAAACCCAGTAGGAAGGCTCTAAAGCGCTGGGGTACCACCAGCACACGGGCTGACCCAGGCTCAGCAGCCTTAGGCTCGCTATACAGGAGGTCGTTTTCCCAGTAAACTAAATGTGACCCTGACTGATCACATGAGGTTTGGGCTGAGGCCTGCTGCCTCATACCCACAAGAGAAGGGCACACTTTCTGTTCCGCACAGAATTCCTCCCTGGAGGGACCACCATCCTGCTGCCAGTGGGTCAGCTCGGGCAAGTCTCCCAGTTCGGCCACTTGTTCCCCTGTGGGCTCCAGGGCATCCCCCTCAGGGTCTACCTCCTCCTGGACCACGGGAACTATGGAGGCTGGTTTCCCGAGCCTCCTGCCTCTTCTCTTCACAGCTGGGTCCTAGGCCATACTTTCAGGCTCCGGGACCCCATCAACACCCTTACTCGCTGTCATGGATCGAGTGGTTGCACACGCCCACTCTGGCACACCCAACATTTTCAGATGTGTCTCCCTCTCCACCTTAGCCCAAGGGGAGTCTTCTAAATCATTGCCCAGGAGACAATCAACAGGCATGGCGGGCCTCACAGCAACTTGAAGAGTACCTGAAACTCCCCCCCATTCAAAGGAAACCTGAGCAACCTCACACTCTTTCTGGGAGTTGTCAGCAGCTATCACAGGGTAGAATGCGTGGGGAACCACCTGCTGTCTGGACACCAAGTGACACTTGACAGCTGTCACACTCGCTCCGGTGTCTCTGAGAGCTTCCACTCTATGGCCATTAATGGTCACCCACTGCCTATATTTATTAGTGTTACTAGGCAGAGGGGGTGGAGGGACCATTTGCATGTCTCCTAGAGAGACCAGGGACATCTCTGCGGGACCCCTCCCACCAGGGGCAACCATCTCCCCCCCCCAAGGCTACACTCGCCAACTGACGGGGGGTGCACGTGGTGGTGCATTAGAATTCTTCATGGGACACTGGGGATCATAATACCGGTGTCCCACCTGTCCACAAACGTAGCAGGTCAGGGGACCCCTATGAACAGGTTTACCTGTCGGGCCCCTGGCTTCTTCTCAGGGGAAGGCTGGGAACCCTTCCCTTGGTTCCCTTGGGGATTACTTTGGGGCTCTTTCTGGAACTCCTTCTGTTTTCCCTTGTCCCCCCCACTCTTCTGCTGGGGACCCTGCCCACCTTTGGCTGAGTCTCCCACTGGACCCTTGTGGACCCTGGTACTGACCCAGCAGTCCGCCTCCTCAGCAAGTTTTCTAGGGTTAGATATCTTGCTATCAATAAGGTGCTGGTGCAGCTCTGGAAAACAGTTATTAGACAAATGCTCCCAAGCAAACAAATCATAAAGAGCTTCATAACTTTCCACTTTGCTGCCCTTTACCCAACCATCCATGGCTCTGCAAACAAAAAAATGACACATATTCAACCCACGTCGTACCAGGCAACTTCTTACATTCTCTAAAAGCTTGTCTGTACTTTTCTGGGGTTAGGCCATACCTTAACATTAAAGCATCTTTCATATGAGCATAAGACATCCTATCCTCAACAGGCATGTCTAACAGGGTATCTCTCCCCTCATTCACAAAGCGACCCCACAACCCCGCTCCCCAATCCTTCTCAGGGACCCGGTGGGCCAACAATGCTAACTCATATGCTTTAAACCATTGCCCAATATCTTCATTCTGATGATAATCTTTTATCACATCTTTAGGGAAATAAAACCTACTTTCTGCAGGCCCAGATGGGATGCTGCCACCAGAGGGATTCAATTCTAACTTCTTAGCTTGGATCTCCAACTCCCTCAACTTGGTATCACGCTCCAAAGCTAACTTTTCTCTTTCAAAATCCAACCTTTTGGTCTACAAATCAGCTTCTCTCCTACCTCTTGCATTTTCTAACTCCAACTGCCCATTTATATTAAGCCTTGCCATTTCCATGTTGTATTCTCGCTCTTTTGCCCTTTCTTCTCTTTCTTCAGGGGAAAGACATTTGGAGGAAACACTGCTACCGGGAGAGGACACAGGCCCATTCACTGGCGCCTCCTCATCCCCTTCCCCTGGCGGTACCACCACCGCATCAGAGGGATCTCTGGACTCCAACCAGGCCTCCAGTGCTTTGAGATTGTTTTCCTTAACCTTGAGGCCTTTGGTCGGAACTTTAAACTGCTTGCAAAAGGATTTCAGCTGATTTAACGTGTAATCTTCGATTTTGCTTCTATCAAATTCCTCCACAACAACAACAGGGGTAGTGACTCCGGTGTCGCTCATGGTCAAAACTGGCAGTGTTCAAAAAATCAAGCTTCAGAAAAGCGGAGAACAAAAAATAGGATCCTTCCAAATTAGATTGTGGCTGCGCTATGGTCTGTTTTCACTATGTAGCGCACACTAATCACTGCACATGGGTCATAAATACAAGATTCAAATCCTCAACGCTGCGTCCAATGTTAGAACCGGCTGTCTCTAGGTGGCAGAGGTATACACTTCTGACAAATAGGGACACACCTTTTCTAGTCAGGGCAAGGGGATCACACCCTTTGATAACCCCTGCTCACCCCCTTGGTAGCTTGGCAGAGCAGACAGGCTTATCTCAGAGGCTGTGTGTTAAGCATTTATGACCACATACAGTAATAAAGTGAATACACTACAAATGGACACGACACAGTAGTATTATAAAAATAAGGATTTTTATATAAGGCTTAGCACAAGACCAAACAACGACAAAAATATACCACAATCTTAATAAATACTCTTGGAAGGAAAAATAATAGTTCAAATGTAGTTTCTTCTTAGCACAAAAGTCTTTCGTATCAAAAGCAACTCTTCTTCTTGGAAACACAGTTCTTGGCAACAATGTAACCCACACGGGAGTCACACGACGTCGAGGCAAAGGTAATCCAAAGGTTCGGCGTCGACCGCGAGGAGGCGCTACCTCGAACCCGGAGTCACACGGACCCCCACAACACAGTACCTTGGAAAATGAAGCACACGATGATCAGCGGCGTCGAGCAATCCGGCGTCGCGTTGTCGGTGTCGATCAGGCCTCAGTAGTCGTCGATGTCGATGATGCTGTTGCAAGAGTGAGCAGCGCTCACGGCACCGAGAGGGTACAAAGTCGATGCGATCAGCAGCGCTGCAGACACGAGGTCCCTTGTAGCTGGAGCCGAACTCACTACTTACTGGCGTTGCTGCTGGCGTCGATCGGGCCCGGCGGCCGGCGTCAAGGAAGCGGGACACTGGAGCCGTTACTCACTATGTCGAGCTGGATTCGGCGACGTCCGTCGGCGTCGAGATTGCTGAATTCTTTCAGAGGTGCTGGATTCACAGGTTCCAGCAAATAGCACTTTAAGCAGATGAAGTCCTTTAGCCCTGTGACTTCAACAGGAGACTGGCACTCTTCCAGCCCTTGGAGATTTTCTTAGCAAAGCGTGAGAGTACACGCACAGTTCCTCTCTCCTGGTTCCTTGGCAAAAATAAAGAAGCAATGCAGGATTACCCCCAGCAAACAGCACACTGGCAGAAGGGGTAGGCAAGTCCTTGGATCAGCAGGCTTCTTGTCCTTGGTTTCAGGGTTCCTTGTCAGAAGTTATCTAAATTCTTGGTTCAGGGGTCCTTCTCTTATACCCCTTTTTGGCTTTGATCCCTTTGTCCATGCAGGGGAATTTCCCAACATCCTGGGTCTGTTGTGGGTGGAGCCAGGCAGAGGCACCTGGCCTATTCACTGAGCAGGGCTGGGTCCTCAGACGCCCAGCAGGAGGTGGAGGCAGCATTGTCACTGGCAGGAGCAGAGCTATCGGCCTCCTGGTAGGAGGTGGGGCCAGGATCGTCCATGGCAGGCACAGAGCCATCAGTCGCCTGGCAGGAGGTGGAGCCAGCATTGTATCAGCAGGGTAGGCTATCAGCAACTACTCTCCCCCTACTCTCAACGCAAATGTCCCACTCATCCCACACTGACTCATTCAGACCTCTCGAGCCACCCAGCTCCTGTCACACACACACCAAACCAGCGGAAACCAGAAATGGTTAGACAAGAAAATAGCCACTTTCTAAAAGTGCTATTTTCAAACCCAGAGTCCAAAAACCATCCACACCAACGGATGTGTAATTAAACCCCGAGTTCAGGGATACCAAACTCGACATTGCACCATGCTCCCCGAACCAGCTAGGATTATAGCATTAATAATCCTGGCAGCCCATTCTAACTAATGGAGAGCAGGTTACCTCGCAATAGTGAAAAACGAATATGGCGGTAATTCACTATTAGGACATGCCAACTTGGTCAGGCCTGTCCTACCTTATACTTACAACGCACCCTTCCCGTGGGCCTACCATAGGGGTGACTAACATGAAGTTAAGGGAAGGTTTAGGGACTGGCAAGTAGGTGTACTTGCGCAGTCAGCGTGACAGTACTAGACTGCACGTGGGTCTGGCAATGGCAGACCCTCAGACATACTTTTACGAGGCCGCTCTTGTGGGTGGCACAACAGGTGCTGCAAGCCCACGAGCAGCATTTGTATTTACAAGCCCTGGCACTCCTGGTGCACTAGACTAGGGACTGATAGTAAACCAAATAAGCCAAACATGGAATTCAATCGATACAGTAATTTAACATAGGGAGCACTTGCACTGTGGCACTGATCAGCAGAGGCACAGTGCCCAAAGCATATACCAGCAAAAACATCGTAAACAGTGGAGGCAAACAGAAAAAATGGAGGAGAAACTCAAGCCAATGATGTCAGGTCTAACACTGAGTAACATCCATTTTATTTAGATCCATGGAAATAGTCAGCTTCAAGAGGGAATGGGATAGTTTTTGGCTTCGCTTTCTGTTAGGCGTGCAACCACAAGATTCCTGATGTTCCGTCTTGAAGATGACTAGTCCAAATTCCTTCTAGAACTAACTAGCGTGACAAGCAATTTAACTCTCGGCACAACCAACTAGTCCCTAAAGGGAAGGGGAAGAGGACAGAGAAACAAACAAACAAACACAGGATCTCTTCTGAATGAGATTACTGTTGCTGTTTCTCGTGAAGTATTCTGGGCTCTCTCCTTTAGCTGTAGCTTGCATTAAATACACCAACACATGGATTAGCAACTTAACTAAACATTTCCTGGTATACCTGTATTTTCTTGGCTAAACCTAAATACATACCCAAACAAGAAAAAGCCCATTCATATACTTCGTTGTAGCAAGGTAGAGTGAGTTTTTCTATGTGATTGTGTCACCTACAGTAGAAACACAGTGAATAAGCTTTGAGAACCGGAAAATAAACACTGCACAGCTATCTACATTGAACTGATTAACGAGTTAGTATAACTTGTGAACAGTCATGCAAAAACTGTATTTTCCTACCTTGCGCAATTATGTTCTTGCGTTGAACATGGGTTCTGAAAATAAAAGGAAAGCGAGAAAAAACACAATCTGCTGCTTTCTCCTTTTTCCTAAATGTATCTGAGAACTCGCAAATCACTTTTACAATATGCAAAATGACTTCACAATATGCAATATCAAACACTCTGAGAACTCGCAAATCACTTTTACAATATGCCAAATGACTTCACAATATGCAATATCAAACACCAAAACAACAGTTGAATGGCACTGTTGCTTATTGTTTAAATGTCAGATTTGTCCTTTCAAACATCACCAAACAAGTCCTTAAAATTATACTCCTTCTTCACTGCAGGAAAATTGTCTTTTTTTAAATTAACGAAAAGGTTCCTAAACTCTGTAGTCCATTTTGCTTTTATCAAGGTTTGTTTAATTCTGCTTTGTTTATTTCAGCTTAACAAGTTTAGTCTTACTTTCCTTTTGAAGCTCCGGAAGCCGGACTGCGGGGAACCTCTTGACTGAAGGACGGGTCCGACGTGGAAAGTGCTCCGACATAGAAAAACGGAAGTTCCAATCTCCTGTGGTGAAGGACGACGAGAATGGAGAAAAGCACGAGACCTCTGCAGCCCAGGGAGCCGTCGCTGCAGAAGGATTCAGGTAAGCAATCGCTGAAGGAGAGGGAGGTGAAGGGGATCAGCAATCTTGCAGAGACGCTGACGCTGCTGTCTCGAAGCGAAGCGTCTCTCTGGGTACCGACAAGGCTTTTATAGTCTCTCAAGCCGGCAGTTTACACGTGTTGCTGAGCCCCGGTAGATGCACCTGTTCAACGTGCAGGCTCATGAATATGCAATGTTCTTAATCAAGCTCCACTATGCATTGCCCAAGCCAGTACTAATAAGCACTGCTAAAATCAAATGCCTAATGCAGCAACAAGCATAGCTAAGTAGCAACAAGCATTGCTAAATTCAAATGTGTAATACAGCAAACACATATTATCCTGAAATTACCAAACATTGAAAGAGCTGATGGAAGGGTGTTTTAGGTGTTCCTAACATTCACTTTACCCAGAATAGGCACAACCTGGAAGGCAGAGACCAGGATCAGAGAGGTATTTATCAGATCAGAGGAAGAGTTCAAAAACCCAAAGGAAGTTAGGTACACGGTTAGAGTAGGATGTACTTACCTGTTCTTTCTTTATGTTTCAGTAAGCACGAATTGTACAAGAAGTCTGCATGAGCCACAGGTTTCTTCACTACACAACAGAATCTCAAGAGCCATGTTATCTCTCTCTTTTTTTATTTTATCCACTTGCCCCTTCCCTGGAGCTACTGGTTCTTTGCACATCGTTTACTCCTGGTGTGCTGGAACATGTGGTCTCAGGGCAGGTACGGACTGTCTTCAAACTCCATCAGAACTGATGGGATACTCAGTTGAGCTGGGCTTTGACAGTCTCCTTGCAACTTCCCTTCACTGGTAGTAATCAATAGGCCCAGGTGGGCTGGCTGGGCTGGCTAGGATGAGTCCTCACTGTACTGACCACACATCCCAGCAACCCTTCCACTACAAATGATAGTCATCTCTGTTAGCCATCTTGCTACTGCACTCACCTTCACTGGCAGGAAGTCATTGGTCAACTGGGGGGTTGGTGGTAGTGTTAGAAGAGACCACAAATCCCAGCAGGCCTTCCACTCCAAACTACACCCACCTTTGCCAGCCATCTTGCTACTGCATTCATCCTCTCTGGCAGGAATTAATAGTCCCAGGTGGGCTGGCTGAGAGGATGACTCACTGCACTGACCACACATCCCACCAGCGTTCCCACTCTAAGCGACAGCTATCTCGTTCAGCCATCTTGCTACTGCACTCACCCTCACTGGCAGGAAGTCATTGGTCAAGTGAGGAGGAGTGTTAGGAAAGACTACAAATACAGTCATGACTTCCACTCCAAACTACAGCCACCTCTTTCAGCCATCTTGCTACTGGACTAACCCTCACTTACATCGAAGCAATAGGGTCAGGAGGAGTACTCACTGCACTAACCACATATCCGAGCAGGCCTTCTAATACAAGCTCACAGAAATAGTCACCTGTGATATACCTCCAAATCCATTTACCTCACATCTTACTATGGAGTATAAGATGAAATACACTGAACTTTGTATACATAATCCTATGCACTTTCACAGATTCCTACTTAGGCTGAGGTATCCTTTAACAACTAAAGGAGACAACTTAGAGCTACAGAAAGACTATGGAGAATCAACCCCTCCACAAGCCTACTCGAACAACTCAAAGCAGCTAGAAGGAAGCACAAAAATACATCTGCAGTAAAAAATCCACCTTGTTTTGCTCCGCCCTGGAAAATGCAAAAAACAGACCCAACGAACTGTTTAAAATTATCAAGCAACAAACCTCCATGCACCCTGAATCCTCTATGCAGGCCTCCAAGGAACTGTGCGAAATCTTCGCCAACTTCTTCAAAGAAAAAATCACTAAGATTGAGCTCTCACTAGTTATCAACATTAACCCGACCTGCAAAAGCCTACCTCCAGTGACAATAGAAAGCACATGCTTGCACCCCACGAAAACATGGAAGTCCTTCAACCCATCCCGGAAGCAGTGATCCTCAAACTATTCTCCACCTTCAAACCCTCCTCCCACGTCCTTGACTCTATACCCACCCAACTAACCAAAAAACTAAAACTCTGCATAGCCCTGTTCAGGTGCAGGATCATTAACAGCTTCATGAGAACCGGCATCATACCTGAATGTTTCAAAGATGGACAAGTCACGTCACTACTTAAAAAAAAGGCCTTGACTGCAAGGACCTGAATAACTTCAGACCCGTCTCCAATCTCCCCCTCCTATCCAAAAGCCTCGAAAAATTCGTCCTCTCACAACTGACTCAGCACATGGACAACATCAACCTTGTTGATCCCCACCAACGGGGTTCAGAAAAGGCTATAGCACCAAGACCGCAATCCGCAACATCACAGACGATATCCGCAAATCCCTCGATACCGATCAATGCTGCCTAGTCATTCTCCTGGACCAATCGGCAGCCTTTGCCACGGTTGATCACCAAATACTCACCAAGAACCTACAAGAAAGAGTAGGTGGTGATGAGGTGGTCTTACGCTGGTTCTCCTCCTTCTTACACAACTGTTCGCCAAGGATCAAAATCAAAAACATTACCTCCGACCTACACCCAGTCAGCAGGGTTGTTCCCCAAGGTTCAGTGCTCCACCACAACTGCTCAACATATACATGGAACCCTTCACCACCATTCCTAAAAATGCCAACATTCCCTTCTACCTATATGCAGATGACACCCAGATCTATCTAGAAACCTCCTCCTTAGATGACATCCTCAGACTTAATGACACTCTTAAAGAAATCTAACACTGGCTGTCGATAAATCAACTAAAACTCAATCAAGACAAAACTGAGATCCTTCTCATCTACAACAAAGAAGTGAACCCTCAAATTGTAGAACAGCTTAAATCTATGGATGATGCTCTCAACAGTAATCTCACTCTGGCAAACTCCATAAAATCACCAGGAATCACCCTAGACCCAAAACTCGACATTAAAAACTCTGCAAGGAGTGCCTTCCTCAAACTGAAGCTACTCAACAAAATTAAACCATTCATCCCTACCAAAGATCTCCAACAAGCCATCCAATCACTGGTGCTATCCAGACTCGATTATGGGAATGTAACCCTCACAAAATCCCACCTAGCTCCCCTCAAAACAACCTTCAACGCAGCAGCCAGAATGGTCACTGGAATCAGGAAATACAATCACATTTTACCAGCACTAAGGGCCCGATGTAGGTACCAAATACCGGTCGGAAACGGCCGATTTCGGCCGTTTCCGACCGGTATTTGGCCTACTGAGATGTAGGGGACCTTTTTTTGTCCGATTCGGTATTTTACCGATTCGGTAAAATTACCGAATCACAAAAATACCGAATCGGTAATTTTACCGATTTTTAAATTTGGGATGTAGGTGGGACTACTTTCTGTCCCACAGGCCCTTCAGATTCAGTATTTTAACACCCAATCCGATTGGGTGTTAAAATTCCGAATCCAGGTGTGCATGCACATGTGTGCATGCACACCTATGCCATGTGACAGACAGACATGCCCTTAGGGCATGTCTGTGTGCCACATGGATCACATGCCTGTTTTGGGGGTGCTAGAGGGTATCAAAGTTACACCCCCTGCACCCTTGCACAAATCGGTAATTACCGAATCGGTAATTACCGATTCAGTAGTGCCCATTGATTCCTATGGGCTTCAAGGCCCATAGGAAGCAATGGGGGATACCGAATCGGTATTTACAGAATCGGTAAATACCGAATCTTACAGATTCGGTATTTACTGAATCTGAAATACCTACATCTCCCCACCTCTAATTTACCACTTCATAAATACCGATTCGGTATGATTCGGTATTTATGAAGTGGTAAATGTAGATTTACCTACATCGGGCCCTAAGAGAAGTAAAATGTCTCCCAGTCGAACAGCGTGCTAGTTTCAGAACTGCCTGCCTCATGCACAAAGCCCTTCACACAGGAAAACCGGACTATCTGGCCATCAAACTAGAGAGGGCTGGTGAGACAAGAAACCTCAGGAGCTACAACACCCTACTTCTCATCCCTATGACAACACGCGAACAAAAAGCCGGTGCAAGATCCTTCGCCGGAAACACGCCCAAAATCTGGAACTCCATCCCAGCAGATATCAGAACTATCTCGTTCTTCCCAAAATTAAAAAAACACCTAAAAGCCTTCTTCCTCAACTGCTCCCTCCCGAATGGATAACCCCCGCCTTAACGCAAACCCTGCGTCTGTTGCCCTCTGACTTTGTATCACAAAGACCTACCTCAGTTCAACCAAAGACAATGTGCAATCAACAAGTTAGTGTAACAACAAGTAGGGGAAAGAGTAGGATCAATTGTGATCCAATAGGGCTGATATTACCATTCACAAGAAGGAGAATGGAAGGTCCGGCCACAGTGGTAGCCCCAAGTATGGAGACAACAAAGAGGTAACTGGGCTGTTCCTAGGGGAATGGGAGTAGAGAAAAGGAAGGGAGGGGACGGTCACTAGGGAGGGGCTGGTGCTCAATTGGAGGACCACCCCTGGGTATCCAATTTGTTGGATATAATGGTCTCACACACCCTTGCGAGTGTCATGCTTCATCATCGGCAATGCTCCTCGTCGGGCAGGCGGTGCAATGCCCAACGGGCTCACCTCAATGAGGGGCTCTTTGTCGGCGATCTTTTATCCAACTGCCTTATGGTGAAGTGCGGGTGGGGGGCCAGGAAAGAGTAGATGGTGTGGGTGAAGGTAAAATGTGGCTCAAGGTACCGGAAACAATTTTATTCTGGTGGTCCTCTGCCACAAGTAAAATCAAGGATAGCCGGTTCTCATGGGAACTATGGTTTCCCAGAGTGATCCAGGGCTATAGGTGCAAAAGGTGTGGTCAACATGTTTCTCGCATCTAGTTCCTTGACTGCGATTCTTCAGGACCTATTGGGGAACTAAAATCTACTAAACATGATCTAGTAATAAGTATCAGTTTAAACAAAACACATTAGTTGTACTACCTGTCTGACACTGTTCCTACCTACGGGTTAAGGTTAAGGGGTGTCAACAGTACCCGGCGGATCTGGCATCGGGCGAGAAGCCAATGTGTTTGGGTTCTGAATCATGTTTAGATTGAACATTGGGTGATATGGATGGAAACTACCATGGTCTATCTCCACAACCACATTGTTTTTGAGCACATGATGGAACACGCATTGCAAAACAAAGTACACACGATCGGATGAAAGTCTATTGGTGGAGTAGCAACTTCTACTCCTACTATTGAAAGCAGGTGACACAACAGTTATGCATTGTTAAAGTCTGTGCCAGACATTCTCAGAATCATTCCATGTCCAGTTTGCACTCAGACACCGCAATATATGCCTGATGATGGCACAAGGCAGAAACTCCCCCCACTTGATGACATGGCAAAGTGAACTGAAACAACAAAAAGAAATAATGGCAAATCATGTCTCACAAGTAAGAGCAAACAGAAACTTCAATAAGAACAATGTCACTGTTAACACCAGTTAGGCCTGAACGATGCAGTGTACATGTAAATAAAACCATATCCCAAACCTGTCATACATTGGCACACTTATCCTACACTCTGATGTGTACATACACATAGTCCACACAGCTACACAACAATAAACAGCGTGGAGCTGGCAATAGAGCTCAGTCCATACTTACAGCCATGAAAAGAAGTTGTTGATAAGCTGTTGTCCCAAGTCAACACCTTCCTCCTCACCACTGTCTTCATTGTCCAGTCCCGGATCCTCAGTCGGTTGCACCTACTGGTCTCCTTCACTTCCAATCAGAGGAATGTAATTCCTAACTGCCAGGTCGTGGAGCATGCAGCAGGCAACAGTGATCTAGGCATCAGTCATGTAGGGCAGAGGCAATGTTCACACAATGAAGGTGCAAACTACTGGTACAAATATTTTATTATCGCCTTATTGAGACTGTATTTTCTGATCACGTCCTTCTCTTCCATGGTTTGTAGGTCAGGAAAGGGCCTGTAGATGGGAAGCTGTCTTATGGCTCCACCGTGATACCTATGTGTAGAGTGTTAACACAGAAGGTGTTAGATCCCAATTTTCCCAGCAGCATGTACTGAGACAAACACCAAAGACCAAGTAATCGCACATGACAGTCCATGGCACTACATACCAGATTTCACAGAACAAAAATGTACTAAACATTCCATAGCATACATCACATTTATGATTATGTCTCAAATGTATAGTTTCACGGGAAGGAAGGTACACTTGACTCATATCAATAGTGACAGAATTTCTTTGCGGCAAAATCAAGTAGGATATAGTCCAAATCTCAAAAGCCAAGAACACATGACTTAGGTATTTCTAATGACTGAGCGAGATTTGTTGTAAACAAAGTAGGATCATGTTGTGTATCACATCATGTATACCACATACATCTTGAGTTTTACTCAGCACTTCATGCAGACAAATGTTACATGGTGGACACTGTCATGCTGTCATGTCTGCATTGCACATACAATGACATACACAATCCTTTGACAACCTTACATGTTTCTTAATATGCAGATATGCACTTAAGTATAGAACACAAAGACCACTTACAATGTCCCATTTAGCTTCAATGCCTCGGTAGGATTCTTGAATTCTGAGTGTGCAGGCCTTCTGAGAAGATAGGATACAGTACATTGGAGACACACACCCTTCCCACCTGGACATGTTACAGATAGCACACTGTGTGAAAGTGGCTTCCAACACTGTTATATGATGTATTTATACCTGTTAATGGACATGGGCAGCATACTGCCTGAGAGAAGGATGAAAATCAGAAACTGCATTGTGTACTTTCAAGTTAGTTTAGCCTGCCAACAGGTGTTTCAGTGTCCTCCAAAGGTAATGTCTTCATGTGAATTTTGGCATTTGATTTGTATGCTCTTTCAACACACAATTTAGTACATCCAGGCATGGTGTAGTACAAAACAACAAAATGTTCAAGTTTTTTGTCACCAACGAACCTTCATTCAAAAGGCTCGGTAGGTAGTACAGAACTGAGACAGACACGGCCATAGGCTGTAACTTGCTATGGTAACAGTTGCGGCTCGCTGATCGTGTCCACCTGCAGTGACGACTGATGCAGTAAACTTCGATTACTAATGTAGCAATCTAACTCATGGACCGCTGGCCATTTTGGACTGTGTGGCAGGTGGAGTGTCAGGCAGCACTTGAATCCATTGGACTACTTCGGAAAATGTGACCTAAATGGATCTATCACTTTGACCACCCGCACTGAAGACCGCCTATGCGGTCTAGATATAAGTCTTGCATTTTGCTACAAAGATCACTTGCCTTCAGAACCTGCACTTCTACAGCCCTCCTCACCTCGCTGCTGCTGTTCACATCCTCTGGGAGCTACAATGTCAAGCTGTACAGGGATCAGGGCCCCTGACTTCACACCAGAGAAGCTGAAAATGCAGGTAGACATTGTCCTTCTCCTGTACAAGCAGCTGTATGGCACACCAGAGGAGCAGGCGAGAGCAATTCAGAGAGAATACTTATTTTAAATGTCAGCTAGCCATGTGCATAGGCCAGATTGTTGCAATGAGACACTCTAAATCTGTAGCCAGTTGTTTAAAAGTGTGTTTGTAAATTTGATGGGCAAGTTCACTGCTGTATGTGTGTCAGTACTGGTCTGGACTTTATAACACTGTTCTCTTGTGAATATCTCATAAAAAAACCACAAACTGTGAATGGTGTAATAGTAAGGCATGTACCCATCAGTTCTGACATGATGATGCCTTGTTTTCTGCCATATTTCAAAGTACATAGCTAAACTAACTCTAATGGTGGAGGTGAAATGTAATTTGCACATGTGATTAAGTTGTTACTGTTTACACGAAAACACAAATAGGGCAACCCAATATTCCCAAGGAACTGGGTATCATCAATAACACAACAATAATTGTTCCTGAAGGAATTAATTCACATTCTTTGCCAATTTTTCAAGGTCACAACAGTGAACAACATTTCAAAATAATCAAGAGATTATTGCCAAATAACCAATTTGTTTTTACTTTTCATACGATATATAAAAACATCTCATCTTCATTCCGCATAGGTACAAATCCATATGACAATCCATGAATGGCAACTCAAACACCGCTGCTACCCAGTTTCATTCACATGAGCAGTGGTTAGTGACACTTTTTACGGGTAAATGGTCAATATTTACAAATTTGCCATATATACATTATTCAGCATTTATGTACAATATTATAATACAGTGATTGTTGATAAGATTCACAAAAAAATTTTTTTGGTGGGATATGCGCAATTGTACAAGTCCCAAAAGAATACTCAGAATGAATCCACCTCCTACATCCCGCATGTCTCAGCAATCGATTACTGAGACGAGCGGGATGTACAAGGTGGATTCGTTCTCCTCAAAACTCTACTTGGGCTAATTAAAGCGCTATTTACATATAGAACCCCATAGAAAATAGAAATTGAGGCTAAAGGACCAGCTGTTCTGGCTCTGAATTTATGGTCAACACTGTGAGTATTCTTTTGGGACTTGTACATTTGTGCATATCCCAACACGTGGCATGACCTGTATATCCGTATTATATTTGTGGGTATTGCTGGTGAAATTCTCATGAACCATTGGTGAATATTTGGTGAATATGTGTTGAAAAGATTCATGGTGCAACACATGTCCTGATGATGGCCTTGATGAATTACAATACGTGAGACCGAAACGTTGACGACAAGACAGAATATTATCAACAATCACTGTATTATGATATTGTACATAAATGCTGAATAATGTATATATGTCAAATTTGTAAATATTGACCATATAACCTGTAAAAAGTGTGACTAACCACTGCTCATGTGAATGAAACTGGTTAGCAGTGTGTGTGTGAGTTGCCATTCATGAATTGTCATATGGATTTGTACCTATGCGGAATGAAGCGGAGATGTTTTTATATATCTTATGAACAGTAAAAACAAATTGGTTATTTGGCAATAATCTCTTGATTATTTTGAAATTCTGTTCGCTGTTGTGACCTTGAAAAATTGGCAAAGAATGTGAATTAATTCCTTCAGGAACAATTATTGTTGAGTTACTGTTTACAGTCACAGTAACTTCACACACATTCTTCATTATCAGCGTTACGTCAGTCATGTTGCAAGCCCTTACATGGCAAGTCACAGTGCTCAACAATGGTCATGTCAGATGTAGGAAAGAGACCAGGTGTATTGGTTATAATGTCCATTCAGGCCATGTGTATAACATGTTGAGCGATATGACTCAGTGGAATCATTCGTTAAATTACCATACAAGTTGGGTGTATGTCCAGGGCCAATATGCTACTGTTCCCTTCCAAAGAAGACATAGATGTGCTGAGGTTAGCAGTTATGAGATTTCAAGCCACTTGTGTTGTTCTCCTATCCACAGTGTAGTGAGAGGTGTTGCATGGTCACTTAGGAAAAAAGTCGGGTTAGAGTGTGCTGTCAACAGGAAATGAAAATGTGTCATGAAATATGTTGAGATCACATGTTTTACAACAGGTGTAGTGTTGAGAACTATTGTCCGCTAACTTTGATTTTGTTTACGCTAGCGATTCCTCACCTATGTGATAAAGTAAATGGATCTATATTGTCATCCTTACAGGTCAATATACGTCAGGATGTTTTCCTGTGGAGGACCATTACCCGGAAGATTAGTTCCCTGGGGGTCTCCCGAAAATGGTGGCAGGGCCTAAGAGGCTGGCCGAAGAAGATTGCTGAAGTCCGGCTGGGCCTGGCACCTCCAGACAGGAGGGGCGCACATTGCACCCTGACTCCCCCTAATGCGTTGCATCCTGGCGGTGGCCTATTCCAACCTCGATGGGAAGTTGCAAGCCAGACAGCAGCAAGGAGGGGGTGAGTATGTGCATTGATGAACATTCTACAATACCTTGCATGTTCACGTATTGCAGCCAGTGTCATGTCTTTTAGGTTTTGCGACAATCAAGACCCATGTAATGTGTAATATATATACAGCATATGCAGCAATAGTTGCATTTGAAGAGCTAGGTCCTTTGACTCAGGGCCATGTAAGACTAAAAGAGGCTGGATATTACCAGTAGTGATAGTCCATTGTATATTAGGCACATGACAACACAATGTGAAAGAAAGAGACCCCCCTAAATATTTCTGTGATGCTCAACATAGTTCATCCCAAATACCATACCATTATTTGACATGGTCTCTGTATTGGGGCAACTTCACTTTTGTGTTATTTGATTATTGTGAACTTGACTGTGACATGCCATGCAATACAACCAGGTAGCAGGCACTGTGTAATTACAGGCCTTGGTAAGTGGAGATTGACCTGTGTTCAACATTTTACAAATAGCACTGGTGGTATCCCTTGTCCATTGTAGCAGCTGGCAAAATGCAGGTTTATGTGTATTGATGTCACATGTCAGGCTGGACCTTACCAAAAGTGAGTGACAGAATACATCTAAATTTGAGCAGATTCCATGTTTTGGACTATGTGTAGGTGACAACAGGTGTGTTTGAGTGCCTAACAAAGTAGGTGTTAGGTTGTAAGGGGTGTAAGTCCATGGAAGTCGAAGTTACACATTCCCAATGGTATTGTTCGTTGTTACATGTGGCATTAATCTTTGTGTGCAAATAAACATATGGTTTACTACTGTAAATCAGATATCTGAAAATGTGGCTTTCGCGATATCTGAGAAGGGCAGGTATATTCAGGTGACGAACACAACAGCATCTAAGCTGGATAATATGTAACTGATGATATTTATCAGGTAGGGATAGGCTGACTTGTGCTTGTGAGATGTGGACATCAGCAGGATGTACACAATAAGATATAGTGTTGGCAAAATGTATCAAGTAAAATGTTGTGCACTAACATTGTGGCCACACAATGATTCTACGTAGCCTTGTGGTATAGTAAGCCACATGTACCTGAAGTAATATTAAGTGCCGCTCATAGTCGGTTCTTTGGGATACTCCTACTTTGCCGCCATTTGAACTGGAAGCAAGCTGCCTTTGCCAGTGATTGTCTTCTGGAGCTTTGACTGACAGCTGGGACCGGGACTGCGAGGCCTACCAGGCAGTGAGTTCTTCATACTTCGCACACCTGCTGCCTCTTCCCGTGTCCCCTCCCCTTCAACTTGTGTTCGGTATTTTAGGCTGTCCTACAGGGCATTAGCGGGACGCGTGTGCGGGACGAAGCTCGGGACGAAGCCCGGACAAAGGGCGGACAGTCTGGGACAGTCCGAGACGGACCGTGACTGGACTGGGCCTGGATTCTTACTTTGTCGGCCTCGTGGCCCTCCTGCGGAGCCTTGTCTGTAAGACTTATCGTTATTAACACCCCCAAGTATTGCTTATGTTGGGTTTTTCTCCATTATGTTTTTTTTTTCGCTTCCTGCGTAACTGTGGTACCATTCTTTTGAGTGTAATATGTCTAAACAGAAGTCATCCTCAGCTTCCAACACTATGGATAACTACCTAGTACAAGTAGTTAGTAAAATAAATAGTTCAAGAAGGATATCCCTGGGCTTGAGCTCCACTCCCTTAATCCCTATATTGAATTCCTCGCTAGACCCAAACATGGTCGAAGTTCCGATACAGGTACAGTGTAGTGACTCCCCTGATAATGTTTTTACTCAGGAAGATAACCTTGACCAAACCACCCCAACTGCTATTAATGTGGTCAACAAGTCCCTAGATGAATCTAACCCGACCCCAGTAAAATCCCTCCCCCCTCCACTGTGCCTGCCCCAGTAACCAAAGCAGTGAGAGCATGTAGAAAGGGCCAGAATAAACGTGGTGGGTTACGCTCTAGCAGGAAAAGGATTGTCTCCCCTGTTAAAACCATATCTACAAGTGAGACAACAGGGGAGTTAGGTAGGAAGGTGTCACTGGAGGATGACCAAATCAAAACACTTGTGAACATGATTGATTCTAAGATCAGAAGTGTTGTTCAACCGTTGTTAGCTAAAATTGACCATCTAACAACAGAGGTAAACAGGCTTGGGGATATCATAAATCAGATAGCGGAAAAGGTGGGCAACATACCAACCCCAGCCCCAAGTAGACCTGATCCTATAGCCAGTATACCAGATGCTGGGATAGAGGGCAGGGTTAAAACGACCCCTATTTTGCAAACGCCCCATCACTGTGAACCCAATATTAATCAGGGAACCAATATCGAAGCTCTCCCACCCAACCTCACGAACACAGGCAATGAGAAAGGCCCGGTTCAATTAATTGTAGAGGCTTCCCCCTTAGTTTTGGTCCTGGCGAATGTACCCTTCCTAAAGCCGGGCCAAGTGGAATCTACAGCCTCTTTGATTAGCAAAGCTTTTCATTGACTATCTAACAACATGGTGATATCCCCTTGGGGTAAACAACAATTAGCTGAGAAAATTACCATGGCAAGAAGGGTAGAATGGATAGGGAATGGTGTTAAAAAATTTAAGGGTGACTGTGTAGTTTTGCATTTCCTAAATCCAGAAGTTCTTCCCGAGGTTTTGAGGAACATTCTTCCTCCACAACGTAGGAGTACAGATATTATTCCGTTAACTCTGGATTTTTTTTATCACCGCAGTAAAATAGGGAATCCAAGCATTCTAAAGACTAAATGGAATCCAGTGTCACACAAGTGGGGCAGAGTCCCCCAACCTAGTGAATGGGAAATTAATCTTGAAAATCGGTTTGGGGCACTGTCAAACTTGAATGAGTGTGATTGACTCAAATTGCCTGACAGAGTTGTGCCTAACAAACCAGCTGAGTTAAAAAATGTAGACACCCACATAGAGAAGGATGTTATAATCTGATGTCTATTTCCTTTAAGGAATTTCATGAGGTCATATAGAATGTAAGCCTTCGGCAGAGCAGTTCGCGTTAGACTGGAAACCGACTGGACGTTGATGCTGTATCTCATTAAAGATACTTAAACTACTTGAAATTGAGTATCCTTCTTTTTAACAATGGCGATGAGGACGACTTAACTTGATTGGGGACAAGTGGACAGCAGCATCAATTCCCCAAACATTTCAATTTGGACTTATCCTGATTTTATTTATTTTTGCTTAACGGAAAATACAAAAGAAATCAAAACATCTGGACTGATCGAGAATTACATTCAACTAAACAACCTTAACGTCGTGTTCAGTAATTAAGGTACTTTATTCTCGTTTTACATACTTTGCGTGGTTCGTAGTGCCAGCAACCGCCCCTGCATTTTTCAACTCTGAGGTGGATTCCATACCTCGAGAGCCTGGGACATTCTCTGCGCGTTCGTGCTCTCATCACAGAATGTTTCCCTGAACGCGAAGGGTGACGGAGCTGCTCACCAGCGTAATTACGCTCGAGTCTGTAAGTCAACACGGGGTCCAGAAAAAAAAAATCCTGATGCAGTACGCATTGTAGTGTCTAGCATCAGGGAAGAAGATGGTATAATTGATGCTGACAACATTTCAATGCCAGAGTTTGACATCATGGTGAATAATTTCAAATTTGTTGGCTTGGCTGACTCGGGGTCTCCTTACACCATGATAGGCAACAAACAATGGGATGAAGTTGTTGGGTTAGATGAAACTGCTTTAATTCCACCTGATGTAAATCCAGTCGGTTATGCTAAAGCAAAAATTAATGTTCTTGGTTATATAGAGGCTTGCATTAAATTTAAGGACAGAAAGGCGTTTGGAAAAGTTTACGTGGCTATGAGGGGTGACAACCTGTTAGGTTGGAGACATCAGCGTGACCTGGGGATCACGCTTAATCCATCTGCTAAGGATCCTAAAGATCAAGTTATGTTGATCGATAGTGATAGTAATGGCGGTACTGTAGACAATCAGAATTGTGTGTATTTCAAAAAATTTCCTGAAGTCTTTTCTGAGGATTTAGGGTGCCTCAAGGGTTTTGAGTACAATATTATTCTAAAAAATAAGGCCATACCTTGTATTTACAAAGTAAGAAAGGTTCCAAACATGATGATGGATCCTTTGAAGCAGGAGTTGGATAGATTATTGAAGTTGGATGTGATTGAGGAAATAGAGGCTCAAAACCTGGATAAGTCAGGGTTGGCCAGACTACAAATCTTTGGATCAGGAAATGAAAATGTATTGGTCTGTTAAAGATGAAATTTCTTTTGTGGGGGACAATTTACTGAGGGGTCTGAGAGTGATTCCCCCAATTGAGTTTAGAGACAAAATTATAAACACTGCTCATGAGGGTCATCTTGGAAGGAGTCTCACCAAGGCTAGAGTGAGGGAAAGATATTGGTGGTCTTCAATGGATCGTATGATTGAAGGCATGGTTAAAGACTGTACTTTGTGTGCATCTAATGACAAGTCGTATGCAATCAGTCACGCACCCTTGTCACCGGTCAAAGTACCTGGAACTTCTAGAGCCGGTTTAACATCTTCTGATTCTAGTTCTAGTCATTTTTCCAGTAGACAACGTAATTTGCCGTTGAAATTTAAGGATTATATTATGTCTTGAAATGTAGTTGTATAGTTTTTATTTTTACTGTATTTAACTTGACCATTTCTTTCTTTTTGTTTGATTTTTCCATTTCAGGTTCTTGTTGTGCTGTTTGCATGATTTTGTGGGGAGGGGATGTGTTATAATCTGATGTCTGTTTCCTTTAAGGAATTTCATGAGGTCATATAGAATGTAATCCTCTGGCAGAGCAGTTCGTGTTAGACTGGAAACCGACTGGACGTTGATGCTGTATCTCATTAAAGATACTTAAACTACTTGAAATTGAGTATCCTTTTTAACAAAGGACCATTGTCTGATACACGCTATTCCCTTGTTCCCGGGGAAAATGGTAGAGGAAACATCTACTCCAAGTAGTAGAATCAAGAATAGATATTTGGAGACACAGTTAGACCCCTCAATGGTAGAACCAAGTCCCGCTCCTGACCTAGTTGCATCTGCGCTTGATTTCACACGCCATCATAACATCAATATTGATCTAGATATAGGGCTGGGAGATGATTTACAATGCTCTTTTTTACCCCATGTCCCCCTAGATGTAGTGGCAGAGGGAACAGTAGAGTCAGGGTTGTCTCTCCTCTCCTGGAACATTGCTGGGATCTCAAATAAGCTGATATCACCGGAATGGTGTACATTTATAGATCAGTTTGATATCCTACTGTTCCAGGAAACATGGTCCGTGACCCCAATATATCATCTAGGTTACCTCAATTTCCATATCCCAGCCATAAAAAATCCCAAGGGTCGACCGGTAGGGGGCCTAACAATCTGGGTTCGCCAAAATTTATGTTGCAGTATCCAACAAAGGAGCTCTTTAATTGACGACATATTGTCAATTACTCTTTCCTGGGCTAATGGTCATGGGATGGTCAGATTTAATATCTATGCCAGGGGAGTAGCGGGTGGTAAAACATCAGAAGTTATAACCGCCTTGGATCATGAGCTCGAAATCCTCCCAAATCATCTGCTCTTCATTGTTGGGGGCAATGTCAATACCACCTTTGAACCGCTAGGCCTAGAAGATCAAATTCTAACCGAAGAAGAGGATAGCAAGTGGGGTATTCCACAGCTAGAACTTCCCGCAATTACTAGATGGACAGCGGTGGCTATCCAAATGAAGGCCCTATGTTTAGCTAGAGGACTTAGAGCAACAAATGGACGAACCCCTTCGGATCGACAGGGAAACAAAACGTTTGATGACGGTAGATTCTCTAGTCGAATAGATTACATCCTAGTGGATGTCAGATTATGGCATAGGTTGACTGACATGGAAGTTAAAACCAGAATGGAGAGTGACCATAATCCTCTTTGTATGGGCCTTAAAGCAAATGCGGGATCAAGAAAACTAAACAAAGGGGGAGATAAAACTACCCTAGATATTGTAACTTCGAATAATCAGCGCACATCAAATGGGGTAGATTAATAGAGAACGTAGAGAGCTCAAAAAAGTTGTGCTAGAAGAAGTAGCTGAGATTAACCCACACGTTAACAAGCAAAACTTCCCTGGAATCATGCTTGAAGCCCACATGACTTTTTTTATCAAGCTTCAGGAGTTCTTTAAGAAGGAGAAAAAACCAGGAAACCCTCAGAATAAAATGCCCAAATCAGGATGGTATGATAAGTCTTGTAGAGAAGCCCGTCAGAACCTAAGTATAGAACTTAAAAATAAGAATATCTTAGGGGTGAGAAAAGCGAGGGACACCTATAGGAAAGTTCAAAAAGAGGCTAAGAAAAACTGGGATGAGGCCCACTGGCGTGATTTGAAATCCGCCTGTGACGCAAAGAATCAGAGTCAATTTTGGGCTCTGGTCAAATGGGACAGAGAAGGGGTGGCCCAACCCCCACAAAATATTGTAGCCCAAAACCAATGGGTTGAATTTTTTAGTCCTCAATACGCGTGTGTGCCAACTGAAGGGGAATATTCTTTACCCCCTACAGTCTTCTATCAACACCAGCTATTCACTACAAAAGATGTTAGCCTAGTGCTGGATTGTGTGACAGGGGGTCGTGCCCCAGGAATGGATGCCATACCAGCAGATGTGTTCCTAAGTGACCGCCCAACTTGGTGCCAGTACTTTGAGTGGTTAGCAAACTCCTTGGCCAGATGTGCTCCCATACCGACCTCTTGGAAGGGTGCAGAAATTATCCCAGTTTATAAAAAGGGAAATAAATCATTACCCAGCAACTACAGACCAATTAGTCTTATAGACTCTGCACAAAAAATAATAGGTCGAATGATACAAAATAAATTACAAATCTGGATCGATGAAAATGATATTCTATCCCCTTATCAAGCTGGGTTTCGCCCTTGTACCAGCTCAGTAGACCAGGTCTTCTTATTCACAGCCCTTTATTGGAAGAATGTGATGCTTACTAATGGAACTCTCTACGCTGTATTTGTAGACCTAAAATCAGCTTTCGATTTAGTTCCCCGTTTCAAGCTCTGGGGGGTACTTGCTGAAGCTGGGATGGCCCTGGAACTATTGACGATAGTCGTCCGTTTACATGAGAACAACTACGCTAGAATCAGGTGGGGTGCTCAGGGCGAGGTGACCGACACATTCCCAGTTGAACGAGGGGTTCGGCAGGGGTGTGTCTTGGCACCAACACTGTTTTCCATCTATATTAATGGTATTGTAAATCATCTAAGCCGTACGCCCACTGATGCACCGATTCTGGCTGGAGAGCGTGTGCGTGTTCTCATGTTTGCGGACGACACGCTCATAGTGTCCCGTACACCTAGCGGGCTCCAGAAGGCAGTAAATGCCTTCGGAGAGTTCTGCAAAGCACATGGACTTGAGATAAACACATCTAAAACCAAGTTCATGTGCTTAAATCAGCGGAATACCTTCAGGGGCTCAATAAGTTTTAATGGTATCCCCCTAGAACAGGTCGAGGCATTCACATACCTGGGAATAAACCTCCAATGTAACCTGAGCTGGAAAAACCATATACGGCTGTCTTAAAGTTCCACCAACTGGCAGGAGTAGTGGCTCACAAATATAAAGCCTCACAGACCAAGCCCATTACCCCAGCCCTTGAAATATATAACATGAAAGTGATCAGTGCCTCTCTATAGGGCTCGGAACTTTGGGGTTTCTCCAATCTAAAGCAATTAACATTGGCAGAAAATAGCTTCTTTCGCCGGCTGATTGGGGTCCCCCAAAGTACCCCTACCGTGGCATTGGCGTATGATCTAGGTAGGAAACACATCAAGGACTTGGCACGACTACGTCCGTTACTTTACTGGAGATGCCTCATGACCACCCCTGAACTTGTGCACTTTGCAACTGCCCTAAAGGATATCATTAGGGCAGACCGTTTTCACTCGATTGTGTGGCTAAAAGAAATAAAAGGGCTGCTTAGTAAGCTGGAACTAGACCATCTGTGGAACTCATCCAATGTTGAAAGTTTCCTTTCAAAGGACACATTAAAGAACATGTACTGGGAAATGGTATGGATGTCCACCCAATATAAAGGCTCTAACACAAACTTAACAGGAGGTTATTTAAACATCAAATCTGTACCATCCTGTGAGCCCTACTGGGACATCATAGAAAAACCATTCGATAGAAAACTGTATTTTCAGTTTAAAATCGGGATGCTACCTATAAAGGCGATCACTCGAAATTGGTCGATAAACCAGGATGATAAATGTCCCTACTGTAAAGATTATACTGTTTGTTTGTCCCTTATACGTTAATCCTCGACACAAATGGATAAAACCAGTCTGCCAAAATCTAGGAACATGTAGGTGTGCAGAGGCGCTAAGAATATTGGAATCTGACTGTACTCCCTTTCTGGCGATTGCTGTCGCTAAATTCCTAGGTTGGTCATGGACCATACGCACCCGCACTTTACAACAGCTAGATACTGTTCAATGAAATAACTGATATGGCTGATTGTATGATTTTATGTAGTCAATCTTTTAAATGACACGACCATCGGCTGGCCAGCGCACTAAAGAAGGCTTCACCATGAGGGACCTTGTCATCACCTTAGCGCATAAACGAACCATGGCGATGTAACATCCCAGCATTGCACACGATAAGGCGCAACGTAATTAACCCGATCACAGCGTCTCATTTGTTTATCATGCCATTTTCAAGACACTAGACTGACATGGCATACAAGAAGGAAAAGGACAGCTGAACACCTCCTTTACCTTCTTCGTTTTTCCCCCCAGTGTATCTCAGATCAATCGAAGTAAAGATCCCATCGCGCCAGACACAACAAATAAACGTCACCACGCGGAGCCCAGTGATTGAATTGACGATAAGAGAAGAGGAACTTCTATTTCTACTTATGGGTACGTGACCCTAACACACATTATTATTTTAACAGCTCCAAAAACAAGTTTAGTATTTGTTCATAAGACTCCTTACCCAGAATTAAAACATGCTTCTTACACCCCCATCGGTGTAGCATGATGTCCTACAGCAACAGCAGCGAGCCCTGATGAAGACCTTTCTCAAATCTTTTCCTGTCATTATACAGAAGGTCGAAACGCGTAGGCTTACTACTCAGGCCAGGAGAAGTGTATGCCTTATGACCTAGTGAATCAACAGGACATATAGTGAGAGACGCAACTCACACTACGGCAAAAAAACTCTAAAAAGGAACTCTCCGACCTCATACAGGACTATAATCATTGACTCTTTGTGGGAAAAGTATTTATACCCCGAAGTTAGTTAAATTATTGATTTCAAGTAGGACCCCTCTCTTCTTTAGCAAACTTGGAAGAGTAGCGAATTTGAAAGAGATTGTTCGTATAGGAGGGAAAAAAACAGTAACATAGGTCTCTCCATTGCTTTGCACTTATGTTTAGTATTGTTAAATTTTGTGTAGATTTTTTTGTGTAGACAAATGTTTATTTAAGGAAGTAATTTTTGGATATATGTTGAATGCTTTTTACCAAAGGATGATTATAAATAATGTGCTAACACCCATTTGTGTACCATTGAACAGTTTTGAAGAAAATGTACAATTATAAATGCAGACAATGTCAATAAATAGGACATTGGACAAAATTTATGTGTGAAATCTATGGTGTCAGAGGCAACTCCTACTTGATAACATCTTTTAAATGACAGCATTATGTTTAATGAGTTTTTAAAAGTGAAATGTTCTTAATTTCCTTGTAGTATTCATTGTGTAGAGAATATTGTAAGATTGCTTTAATGACTGCTGTTGAATAAAGTTTTTGAATTGGAATTGGTAATATTAAGTCATTGTCATTGTGATCAGCAGGTTTCCCTTGTGCTGATGGTAATTTGCGGCGCACTTGTACTTCTAATGTTGCTCCGCAATGTCTGCTCGATCTGTGGAGCTGCCCAACCCGGACAACCGCTTGGGGAGAGGGTATTGTGGACAAGCAAAAGTGCTACTCAGGGGTCTTGTGAAGAGGTACCAGACCAAAAGTTGGTGGCACCATGTTGCAGGGATTCTGCACAAACGCATAACTATGCTCAGGATTATAGGACCTTGGTGTATAAGAACTGAGTCTTCCTGCCCACCTAAGTACCCACGAGCCCGAGATCTACTTACTATAGTGTCTCACTTGCTCTCCTACTCGCTCATAGAGAAAAAAAATTATTAGACACCCGAGAACACAACACCCCCAGATCTCTCAGGAATCACAATAACAATGCATATTCTTTCACTTGCACTCTTGTGTTTGTCAACAATAAGATCTGACAGAGACACGGAACAGTTTGAAATATTTATTTTAACTAACAAGCCCTAACATGCCGTATATGTGCCACAACGAGCAGGAAAATGCTTAGTACAAATGTAGTCAGCAACGCAGCCTATCCATATATCATGAAGCGAGATGTCATAAGGAAAAGACAATAGAGCCTAACCTCCCTCTCCTTGCTAAGAAGCAGTATTATTATATATTAAAAGATCTATAGGCTTTGTCAACAGACCCCATACCTTAGCCTATAGATGGGAAATCTACATCATAGGTGCTGTCTCTCTCTTCTCCCTGGAAAGATTCCTCTCTAAGTGTGTGCTACCTGTTTGTGAATCCAACAAAAGCGCTTTTGTCCAAACAACAGCTGCATTGGTATGGTTTGTTTTAGGGCTAAAGCCTGGTCACACCACAATAACAAGGGGCATTGTTGTTTGACCATTCACATAATCTTCAGTCAAAATACCAGGAACATTCAGAGAGTGAACACAGCGATGATTTCTCATGTGAAAACAGCCATAGAAATTATTGCAAAAAATAAAGACGTGCAGTAAAGTGCGCAAAGTATCAGGAACCCTGCCGCGTGCTCATGCTAACTTAGTGAAGATAACAATGTTAGTATGTGCCACATGACAACAACATTATCCTAAATCTAGCTTTCCACCCCCTCCTACTTCTCCCTATCCACAGTCTCTACTCCCATACCTGGCCAAATCACACACAAACCTGACCATGCATCCACATCAAGATCCACACACAGCACACAATCACACAGACATAAGGTGAAAGGAAGACACACACACTCAGCAGACACAAGACTCCATGACTTCTACATCTATTGACTTGCAGGAAGACTCAACACCCACTTTACCACATGACTCACATTCATACAAACATGCAGATAGAACACCATTACACGGAGCCATGACAGACACCACACCAGGATACACAGAAATGCTGCATGCATCACTACCCTCTGCCTCCACACCCCCTATCCTGGCTTCTCCTCATACCCAATTGGCCCAGAAACTCCACCTCATTGACCTTGACCTCTTGCCTTACCAAACTTATCAACCCCCTCCTAAACCTAAAAGGAAGGCCATTGTGCCCCTGCCATACCCTTCAACATCCACGCCCAAAACACCTATCCAGCCCCCTACAGAGACCAAAAGGCATCAGCAAAACTTCCCCTTCCTACCACTGCCCAACCCCCTCCAGTACCTCCACAGGTAAGACATTAAAAGGAAAAAAGGTCCCCCGCATCCCTATTCCTTTCACCACCCTTCAGGGATATAAAATATCTAAAATGGTGATGCCTAGCCCCTCCTCCTCTACATCCTCCCCTCCCACTGAGCTAGCCGACCCCCCGATCCTTAGCCCAGCTCTCCGAAGGACCAACCCTGCCCTTCCAGTTATTTTATTGTGGTGCCTTGTATGGCCCTAGATGCCCCTTCCAGGAAAGGTATCCCTCAGGAGCATTACTTAAGGCAAGTTTGGGTGGGCCACACTTTGCTGCCTCAAAACATGGACATTTGGATTGGGCATTGGCCTTTGTTTTCATACTTGACCCTCGGAGGGTGAATAAAAAAAATAAAAAAATTGTCTTTGGTATTCCTGCTGTCAACTGGTATTCATGTTTAATATCAGATGTGTGAGTACAGTTCTGTCAGAATGACAATGATCGCATATGTTTACTAGAGTAGGTAAGACTATTGAGAAGTTGTGTGGATTTGTGTACTTACATTGTCTGCATGAGGTTTGTGTAGGAGTGTGAGGTGAAGGACAAAACCGAGTATTGGGTAAACATAATGTGTAGAAGCATTTCCTCATCAGTTCGCCTCCATCTCCCATTTAGTCCCTTTAGTTTGCGGGTCACCTTCATTATCAGGATAACACAATTTATTAAGATAGTAGTTTAATCTCCCTACACCCATCAGTAATATTAGCCACTTCAGAAGCCAATAAAAGTGCACACTAGGCTTGACAAGAACCATTGTGAGAAAAGGGAAGAGGAATAAAAGGTGTTCCTCCTTTTTTCTGATGAGCTGGCATCATTCCACACACCCAACAGTTAGTAATGTTCGTAGCATTGTGCGTATGGTGCAACATCTGGATGAACGTGTTGTTCAAATAGGACTGTCTATGCTTCTGCTCATGATAAGAGAGTGTAAAATAGGGGTGTTCAATGGGTGCTGGAGTAGTGGCAGTCAGCATTTGTCGAGCAGGAACCACTTCTTCTACAACCCAAGTTATCACTGCCATAGTGTTCACAGTGACAGTAAACCCAAAAAAACACATTATCCTCTTGCCAAAAATCCTCGCAGCACTTGATGTTTTCTCCACAGGTATATTCATCTCGTTGTTGAAGTAACAAAACCGTTGGAGCTTTAAAGTCCTGGGCAGCCGTTGGTTTCTTCACTGAGGGTTAAGACAGGTATCACTACACAAAAAGATCCCCCCCCCCCCTCTTCAGCTAAGTTTCTCACTAACCCAGGACGGTTGCTCAATTAGTCTTTTTCAACAATGCAGTTTCTTTCCGGGGCCGCAGTTGATATCGAGATGCACCAGGAATCATATGGTCGGGGAAGACTTCCTCAGGTTCCACAGGTGAAATGGCTTGGCCTCTCTCAGAGTCCAGGATGTCTCGATGGTCAATCAGGACAGCATGTTCCACCAGGGTATACAGCACCGTCTTGCAGTGGGTAGAATTCACCCAGTTCCTCCTGTTCGTCACTCGGACTGCAGTTCTCTTCACCTGGAGGACCTGCTGTGGGCCGCCCACCTGGACTCCAAGCTGCTTGATATCTGGAAGGACTGGAGCATCACATGATCACCGGGCCGTAGTTTGTGGCCTTCACCCTCTGACCTGTCAGGAAGAGCTTCTCGAACCTGTTGATGAATAGAATTCAAACTGTCAGTCAACTGTGATAGGTAATTGCTCATCAAGACACAAGGTACATCGTGTATGAGGTGTGGCTTAGGAATTCCCCAAATATTCATAGGCCTTCCAAATACCACCTCATACGGTATAAGGTCAGATCGTGAATGTGGCACTGATCTAATGGACAACAATGCTAAGGGTAGTGCGTTGGGCCATTACAAGGATGTGGAAGCCTGAATCTTAACTAGCTTAAGCTTGACGGTAGCATTGTATCTCTCCATGAACCCTGCTGATTGTGGGTGAAATGCAGCATGACATTTCTGCTTAATCCCTAATCCTTTCAGGACTTACTCGACAACTTGCCCAATAAAATGGGGTCCGTTATCACTCCACAAATGTTTGCCATGGGATGCAAGAAAGCCTCTTTCCTTCCAGAGTAATCGAAAATCATCAGCCACTCCCAAATCATAGCGACTATCCGTATAAATGTTCACAGACAAGTCAGTACTAAGTTCACATGCTCTTGTCAAAGCTATTAGCTCAGCTGCCTGAGCTGACTTCTGGAATAAGAGCTGTCTCAACTATCGCCTGAAGTGTTGTAATCACATATGCAGCTGATGTTGTGCCATCTGGTAATTTCAAGCAAGACCCATCAACCCACAGTTCCCCATCAACATTTGAAAGGGGCGTATCTTGCAAGTGGTCACAACCCTTTGTCTGTTCCTCAGTAAGGAATATACAATCATGAGGCTCTTGTGACTGGGACTGAGTTGCTGGGTATGGCAACAGAGTAGCCGGATTCAGGGTTGAACATCTTTTCAAGGTGATATGAGGGGCCAAAAGTGTCAATTCGTTTCCTGTCAACCTAGCACTAGTTATATGCTGTGTTTTAGTTTGGTTCAAAAGGGCATCAACTGCATGGGGTACTAACACAAACAGTCTATGTTTAAAGGCTATCCCTTCACTCTAATGTATGGACACAGCTGCTGCTGTAACAGAACGGAAACAACCAGGCATTGCACGAGCAACTGGATCGAGGACAGCTGAAAAATATGCACAAGGACGCTGTTTGTCACCGTGTGTCTGTACTAAAACTGAAAGTGCACAACCATCTCTATCGTGTACATAGAGTGTAAAAGCCTTAGTGTAGTCTGGAGTGCCTAATACTGGTGCAGAATAGAGAGCTTGACACAACTGTTGGAAAGCATTCTGGCATTCAGTCATCCATTGAAGGGGCATTTGAGTGTCTTTAGTCAGAAGAGCCAAACAAAGGTTTAACAATGTTCAAAAGCTTGGTATTCATTGCCTACAAAAAGAAGTAAGACCAATAAATGCACGAACATCTTTCAGAGTACAGGGCACAGGCGTGTCTGAAATACATTGCAATCTGGTGTAAGTGCACGTCCCTCCTTAGACAGGAGGTGACCTAAATAGGTAACCTTCTGTCTACAATACTGCAATTTGTTTCCAGAAACTTTGTGATGGTGTGATGCAAGAAATGAAAGCAATGACAGTGTTCCTTCTTCACACTGTTCAGGAGTATCAGCTGCCAACAAGATATCATCAACATATTGTATGAGAGCCACCCCATTTGGCACAGGGAAAGAATCAAGCTGTCTTTTTAACGCTTGGCTGTAAATACTAGAACTCTCTGTATACCCTTGGGGAACTCTACAGAATCTAAAGGATCAATTATTCAAAGTAAAGCCAAAAAATATCGTCTGTGAGGATGACAAGGGATTGAGAAGAAAGTGTTGTTTAAATCAACCACACTAAAGGTAGTCGCTGTCGGAGGAACCATGGTAAGGAGTGTTGTGATGTCAGAGACTACCGGGTATTGGGGCACTACGATCTTATTAACTTCTCGTAAATCAATGATAAACCTGTAGATTTTAGTATCAGTGTCTTTCTTTAGAATGGGAAGGATAGGGCTATTGCAAATATTGTAAGGAACTTCTTCCATAACCCCCACTTCAATCAGATCATGAACAATACGTATGAGTGCCTCTTCATCTTCTTGAGAAAGTCTATACTGAGGCAATCGAGGTAATGAAGCACCCTCTTTCACCTGATTATGCACTGGTGTAATAACCATTTGCCCCACATCGGTATCTGATGTAGCCTACAGAGTACTAGGAAGTGAAGCCAAAGCATTAGCCTCTCTAATGAGACAGGACTTCTCAACCACAGGATAGTTATCATTCAAAATAACACATACACCTTCTGGGGAACAAGGTATCAAAGCCCTAAAATGCTTGACCATATCAAGACACACAATATTGTCCGGCGTGTTAGGGGAAAGTAAAAATAGACATGGAGCAGTAAATTTATCAACATGAAATGCAAGTGGCTGTGACAGTGGGCTAAGGGAAGGTGTCCCATCGAAACCTATCAATGTAATGGTTAAGCCAGACAGGGGAGCCCTTGGAACCAATTGTTTAGACAGTGCACTACGAGTAGCTCCTGTATAAACCAGAAACATATCAGTAGAACGCAAAACATATGCGTTAACATAGGGACCCTTCTGATCTACTGGGACTTCAACTGATTCTTACCACATCCGAGGCATTCCTACGCATAAGCAGAATCCATTAAATCAGAAGATAAATAATCAGACATTTGATATTGGTTTCATCTATCGAAAGTATTAAAAGAATTCTTAGTATGCGCAACAGCTTCAAACCCGGCGTGATCATCCATGCCTCCCCTATGTCCAGAATACCCCAGGCGGCTTCTCATTGGCCCCCATCTTCTTACAAAAAGCGCACTGATCAGAAGACAGAGTAGTTCGAGCATAGGAGGGTGCGTTCGGACAATACGCCGCGCGTCTGCCTCTGCCACCCCCTCTATAGGATGGACCATAAGCCTGAGCTAACATAACTTTTGTTTTTAAATCCTTAGCCTTTTTATCCTCATTGCCCTAAGCTTCCAATTCCTGACATTCATAATACTGAGCCATAGTCAAAAGAGAGACCGGGGAAGAGGTAGTCCATAAACGTTTGCAGGCCTTTAGGTGACTAGCTATTCCGGGAAACATATTTGCGAAAAAATTATCGACAAACAGATGCCTGCCCATGTCATCTGTCAATGCTTGGCCACTAAAGTAATAGAATGCCTCCTCAACACATGTAAAAAAGTCAGAGACCGATTTGTCTGCCTTTTGCTTACAAGATGCTAACACAGTCCAATCTATCATTTTAGGAGGAATGTGAGTTTTCAATTTAACTAGTATAGCCTTTGGATGATCTAAAATTTCTTGTTGTGGTTTCTGTGTGGGTTCCCTTTCTGCATCAATCCTCTCTAGTTCCTTCCAGACATTCCCAAAAGTTACATGATGATCAACTTTACAAATAGACCTCCACATATCAGGGGTAGAATAAGCCCAAAAACACGTCAATATCAGATAAAGTCATGGCACAAGAACTAATGGCTCCTTCAACTTCATGAAAAATGGCCAAATGTTTCCGTGGGTCAGGCAAAGCAGCTTTAAGGGCCATGATGTCCGCCCTACTCCAAGGAGTATAAACCCAATTATAAATAAAATAACCCTTTGCATTAGTTGAATTTTTATCGTCAGCCATTCCCGCACCCCTAAGAGGGACATACAAAGGCGTGGCTTCCTGCATGAGTTTCCATTGAACCACAATGTTCTTATCTGTCACTGGATCAACATCCTGCAGCACGGAGGTCTGAACTGCTTGTTCAGCTGCAGCAGCTGCCTTTTTCTCCTCCCGCAAATGGAGTGCATGACCTCGTAGTTTAACCATGCATCTAATTAAGTCAGCCACCTGGGAGGGGAGAAAAAGACCATCATCAATTATTTATAATCGTTCGCTATATCAGCAGGCTCTAACTCTGTGGAATGCTTTCTAAATTGTGCAATTACTTCAGTGGTAAACATTTCTACAAAATATAACTGCTCTCTATCCTGCCTTTGTTGGACATCGGCTGTAAGACCTGAAGCAGGAGTGTTATCACGGGCTGCTAAGAGTGGCTGCACGATCAGCCGTCAGAAAAAAGCGAGTCAGTCACTGAGCATCTGACCCTAACTGATCCTGATCTAAAGAAGGAATATAATCATCAGAATCAAGGATAGGGGCAGAGGGAAAAGTATATGGAGGCAGTGAGCGATCTAACAAAATGGAATCATTCTGCGGTTTATGAAGTAGAGGGTAAAGGGGGCGCCCGACAGGGTATTGGCCATTTACCTGTAAACAACTCTCCCTATCCTCTCTCTCTTTTATCTCCGTCACTGCTTTATTTTTCAGTTACAGAGCTTTCGCATGGATATTTTTGCATTGTTCTTTTTCTACCAAAGCTTGCTCTCTTCTCACTCGCTCACACGCTTCTTTCTCCCACTTTCGTACACAGTCAAACATATCTTGTTTACTTTTGCACATAAACATACATTGTTCAACATACGGAATTTTTCTAAGGTCAAATGACCCATTTATAGGTGATCGAACTCAGGATCCTTACTAGTATATTTATTCCATAATGTGCTGTACATGATAGAAGAAATACCATTTTTAATATACATGTCCTTATTTGGTGTCCCCTCTGGGGACACCAAATAGGGACAAAAATTGGTACCAAATTGGTACCTCCAAGAAAGCAACACATTCTACGAAGTGTGCTAAGAACTGGCTTGCCAAGAATATTGCAGTTTATGCAATATTATACGCAAAGTGGCACTTAACACAATGTGTGACGTTCAAGTTTTAAAAAAGTTAGAGAAAAATCTCCTCATTACATGTCTATATAAATTGCAATACATATATATCCAAGCAAGTTCCAAGATATTGGCCAATTAAAACAACAATTGTCGTATCAAACAACCTTACCAAGCAAGAGTCTCCAGATTCCAAGTGCCAAGTTCTGAATTGTCCAAGTGATCTCTGCACGGCGAACACCAGAAGGGATCTCAGTCAAGGACCTGCACCACCTGTAGGGTCTGGTCGGGAGAAGTAGAAAAACACCTTGGCTGCCAAGACACGGGCCTCCTCAGGCAGTGATCATCCTCAGCGAGATTCCACTCCTCCGTCAAGACCACTCAGTCGGGCATCCGAGTTGCCAATGCGCCACACGGGTGGGTACCAATTTGTAGAAGTAGACCTCAGCAAGGCCTACCAGTGCTAGGGGTTCGCCCTTCTCTGCACGCAAGTCCTCAGACCAGTAAATAGATGTTGGCACGGAAACTGAAATGTAAAGTAAATAGTTTAATAAACCTCATGAGGGGAAACTACATTCACACAACACCCTTCGGTAGTGTATGAAGTAGCACAAGGAGTAGAAGAACCATGGGTCTTTTATACCCACACAAGAGCTCAAAAGGAGGCAGTACAAGTTCACATAGGAAGAGATACATACTTAGATGTTCATACAGAGAATGCACAGTCAACAAAGAAGGAGGAGCCAACAGTTGCTGACTTGAGTAAAGACATCCTGACAGTAACAAACCTAAGCAGGTGCATGGGCAGCTACAGACTCTTCTGAGCATGTTCTGAGTAGCAGAGGCTAAGTATAGCCAGTTCTTGAGCAACGCATAAGGGCAAGCAACAGCAAAGAAGGAAAGAGCACATGGCGAGCACATGGTTAGACAAGATGGCTGCCAAAAACAAGATGGCTTCAGCTAAATGCTGACAGCGATCTCTGCCAAATTTCCACAGTGGGACACACACAGGTAGGTGATGCAGCTGCAACGTCTGCTTTATGTTTTTCAAGATGTTGCTGCACTCAATGGAGTTTGGATGGTAGCTTTCTGTGGAATTGCCATTATGGGAATGCTAGGCACTATCAAGTCCAATAAATTTTCATAAACTGTTATACATTTGTCAGTGCTTGTTCCTCCAATGCACCTTCAAGCCCCTCTCATGTGGTACATCATAAGGTATACACTTTCAGTGTGACACTGCACTGCAACTCTCTACTTCACTGTGCGGTTTAGGAGATCAGGTGGACCCTCAGTCTTTGCTCTCTGAAGTGGTTTTGAGGGTATTGGTTCAGAGAGGATGTGGAGTGCTATTGTATGGGTTTCTGTGAGATATTCCTTTAGGTGTGTATTAGTGTTATGTTGCCATGACATGTGGCACTGAGAGAAGTGGTGATATCACCATACATATTTCTGTACATATGTCTATGTGCCTATGCCCATTTGTATTCCTACCTTTATGTTAGGTCTGTACCTGTATTGCCAAGTTCACAATGGGGACATTCCCTTGTTCCCCCGCACAACATGCTACAGGACACTTTTACAGTACTGCAACTTCGCGTTGTGGTCACTTCAATGTGTAGAGCAGAGGTCTTCAAACTGAGAGGGCAGACCCCCTGGGGGGGCTTAAGTGATATCTGGGGGGGCTCCAGTTTATGGCCAAGAGAAGCATCATGTTTTGTTTTTAGTGTTAGAAGCGTGAATGGCAGTAAGCCAGTCTAGTAATTACAAATACAACTGTGGTAATTTATTTCATGACTAGGAGTATATGTAAACCGGGGTAACAGAGCTTAAATAATACCAACCCTCCTGTTTTGATTTTAGTTATATTCTCTTTGGTGTGCTATTAAACTATTAATCACATATTTAAAGTCATTATGAAATGGTGTAATAATTTTACATATGCAACATTGGAGTTCCTTTCATTTACCTGTTCATCATTTCATCTTCCGCATCACCATTGAGTCAAGGGTATTTTGTTTGAACCTTTAAGAAGAAATGGAATGAAAGATATCAGCAACACCATATGCCTGGTTTAGACACATTTAGCCATTGCCAATTTTGCCCCCAATACCTGCGTTTTAGGAAGTTGTTAAAGACACATCTTTTTCCCTAGCTCCTATGTCCTCCTCGTGAACTCAGCCTCGGTCCTCAGTTTTACTGTTCTAGGGTTCTCCAGCGCTGGGATACCTCCGGGTGACTATGCGCTTTATAAAAATAAATAATAATAATAATAATAATAATAATAATAATCGTGCAAAAATGTTAGGGGGGGCCCCAAGGATTTTTTGACAGGGGGGGTTTCAGCATTGATGATTTTGAAGCATATTGGTATTGGGGTAGGTGTGTCGCTTACCGGTGGTGACGTCCACAACGGTCTTAATTTTGCTGGTCTCCAAGTGGGTATAGAAGCGGTATGACGTGCGCAATGGGCTCCATAACTACACAGGAAATGTGGAAGCGCGTTTTGTGGTGACTTTCAGCCTTATGAGCCTCCCCTTCCACCTGCTCTAATGAGGTGGTTTGACCGACACAGGAGGCGCATCAGAAAAATGCATCATAATATGGTGGGTGGTTCCAGGGCTGGACCGTGCTCAGATCTGCTCCATTGGGCTTTTCTGAAACTCTTGTGGTCTGAATTTCCAGTCGGAGTCAGAAAAACTGCAGTGGTAGGTAAGTCATGGTAAGTCATGTACTGTAGAGCATCATAATACTGCTGTAAAGACGATGGCTTCCGACCCGAGATTGGGTGGTCAAACCGACCCCCGACAAGCACGTGGAGGCTTATCGACCTACATTCTAATGAGCCCCCAAATCTCTCCGGGTGATAAATTGTTATATAAATATGCTGCAAGAGTAAAGACAAAACTTTATGAAAATAGAGTTCCAGCAAAGTGTATCTTAACAGTATTTTGGCAGCAGGAAACTGATAAGAGAAGAAGACGAGGAACAAGCATTGGGAAAATATGCTGAAGCAAATAGAAATGGAAGAAAGGTAAGTGGCACCGCACAGTAACCAATGTGAAGCCAGGAAAGAGAGAGGTAGGTTGTGAGTCCCTTTTAAGTTTATATTAAAAACAATAGATTTCTCAAGCATAGTGCAAGTGCTGTTCAGGCGAAACCTAAAAATGAAGGAAAAGAAGACAGAATACATTTTAAAAGGATACTGATCACTTTGAACGTTTTGTTTCAATCAGATTTAGTGGACCAAATGCATCCAAAGGCAACCACAAGAACAGCCCAGGCCATTGACCGGTGACTTGGTAGCAGGATGCCTAAGGTAGTGGTCAGAATACAACATTGTACATTTCAAGCAGACAAGAAGAATCAGATTTGGAAACCAGAATCTCTGAATCCAAGAACTTGTCTATTCCTTTGTCTCCAACAGAATCCATGTGTACATAAACTATTTCCAAGATAGCCAATCACTTTAATGCATATTGAAAATTATTCTGAGGAAAATGCATAAGCTATAAAAGGAACTAAAAAAGATTCAAAGCAATTAACAGGCTCATTCACTCAGCTTGAGAGGTATTTATGAAATGTAGTATTACAGTTATTAAACGTCCAGTTATCACCTCTGCACTCATCTTCCTCCTCAAGGCTACTTTTTTAATAATTATTGCATGTGAAGTGGAGCACATGTACACCTTTCTATCCCAACTAACATCTACCATTACGATCTCTAAACATCTGGAACAGAGATTCTAAATTGCATAATGTGTCAATTTCGAAGAAATCTGCTTTTTCTACATAGAGACCCCAGATGTTTTCGCCTTTTTCTGGACCCTGCATTTGGCTGTTATTAGGACTCGGTGCACTGTGACATTGTTTGTCAGTGCTACACTGTGAGCGCTCTGTTCCTAAAATGGTGTAGGTAAAATCATTTTCAATGAATTTCTCTATTAACATTAGTTAAATGTGAGATGTTGGCTGCAGTGTTTACTTACACTACCCATATTCATCACAAAAAGATATGGTTTCCTGGAGCACCACTGTGCTATGATTAAGCTGCGGTTTGAAAGCACTCCAGTGACACATTGCAAGGAAAATTGCATTGGCCATATTTGGAAACCTATTTTCGTATATTAAAAGGCACCACTAAAATGTGCCTTGTAAGTATCGAGGACATGTTGCATAATATATAAAAGGGACATAGGATATATTTGATACTGTGTGTCTCTCATGGTAACTGAATCTTTAAAAGCTGTTTCCACTGTGTAGGTTCAAATACGTTTTCCATAAGAAATCCCTTGATGTAATAAAATATTCATATTAGGTCTGTCTCTAATTAATAAAATAATTCAAAGCCATTTCCCTCTTAGTTTTCAAAATGTGATTTAATGGAAACATCAGATTTTTGAAAACCGTAGTGGGAAAGTAATTTTATAAAACATGAACTTTAGGCTGTCGGTGCCTGAACTTTCTGAAAACCAATTCTACCACTAAGCACACCTGCAAAGGCCAATGCACATCCCTTGTTGGATGTAAATACTCTGCTGGTCACAGGTCAGTATCTTGGTCTTTGAATCTAGGAAGGCAAGTGTATTGTCAACAACCGTCCACCTAGGGATAAGACATCTTGGAGGGTTACAGAACAGTTGGAAGAATAAAGAATAGCCTTAAAACTGCTTTTGATTTGCTGATTCGGCGAGGGGAGACAAACAGATACTCATTTAGTGGCTGATTTGTACAGAGTGAAACCAGAAAACCTGGTTTAATCAAGACTTTCTCGCTTAACCAAATTGAGTGATCTTAGGCAAATATTTTATTTTACCTATCCTCCTTTCCTTTACTATCGAATATGAAAGCACCTTCAAAAATGTGATTTCAGAATAACAGCTGTACAAAAACCTATAATGTTGATTTAATAAACTAAAATGTTCCTCTCTCTATAAGAATCTGGCCCACATACAGGATTTTTTTCAAATATCTTGTCTATGAGTTCACTATTGGTATTGTCATCTGAGTGGGGCGGGCAGGAATGGCTCTAAGTTCATGTTTAAAATCTAGCACTTTTAAAATGCACTACTCAGTGCAGTGCAATAATGTGGTTCTAATGTCATAATTTTAACATGTTAAAAAAGTGCACTTTTTAAAAAAAATGATAGAGACTTTATCATATTTTATGCTTTTTATATGATTTACAAGGCGAATATTTCCAGGGTTCGGCTCGTGCATAGACTTTAAGAGCCAAGCCAAAACCTTAGCTCCGCTCTGACTGGGCTTGCCCTGTTAATGTGTTGGCTCGCTCACCTTGAGCACTTGCAAGCTGTCATCATTAGGTCATGTAGTTATGTCTAACTGTTCAGGGGCCGTATCTAGTGCTATGTACAAACATGACATTCACTTGCTTGTGGAAGCTTGTGACGTAAAAGTTTCACCTAGCCCCCTGTATTTGTCTCTTGTCCGCCCCTGCCCAATGTAATGGTTTTGACAATCTAAATCTATGTTTTAGAGCGGATGGTAGTGTTCTTCACAATCCTCTCTGTTTCTAAGTTCGCTCCATGGAAAATAAGGATTAGCAAATCCACTAGCTTTAGTCTATGTGAGACCTATTGCCGTTGTCAATGTTTTTTTTAAAGATGTAAGCAGCGCAGGCTGCTGTGCAACATAGCTCAAAGTAAATAAAAGCATCATGTTATGACGGGGCCAGCATTGACTGTATCATAGGTGAGCTATTTGGAATTGTTAATGTTTTTAAAGCTGTTGCACCACAGTGCAGACTGCTGTGCAGCATGGGTTAAATCATTAAAAAAAGGATTATCATCCAGCCAGTGTTGACCACCCATAGCGATTTACTTTAAGACATGTGCACAGCACTAGGATTGGCAAGCAACAAGAGGGTGTGTTACAAAGAATGTGTAATGCGGTGTGGCGGGTGAGTTAAAGTTAGCAATGGCAGCGGAATGTTTTTAAAACAACGGACAGTAGGCTAAAAAGATTGTAGGGAGTGGGGAGGATTGACACCACAGGGGGTGCGGGAGGATGACCCAACGGAGAGCAGGAGGAGGGGGGATTCACACCATGTAGAGTGGGAGGAGGGCATGGGTGAAGGAGAGGGACCACAGAGGCATTTACTCTCTAAGATACATTCTGAAAAGTGAAAACGAGCACCTGCAGGAGTGTGCAGCAAGTAGAAGGACACTGGCCACAGGAAGCTGTACTTGGTCCATGTTCCACGGCAGGTGGGAAGACTGATGCCCAGGAGAAATCCGGAGGTAAGGAGGAGGCTCTGACCAAAATGAAGCGAGGAAACAAGAGTGACAAGGGAGCCAACCAATGCTAAGCGAAGGTACGTAACATGCAGGCTATAAATCCCCCTTTAAGATATTTTTTTCTTAAAAGATATTTATTAGGCACAGCTCATGCGCTGTGCAGGCAAACATTTCAAAATCACTCAACCGTTGTGGGGCCAGCTCTTTCAGGTTAATGAAATGTGGATCATTAGGTCCCAGGATGAAGTCAGGGTAAGGGCTAGCAATGACGATTTTTCAAGTGCCTTAGGGCTCGGATTCCATGGTGTGCTAAAGTGCTGGAGCACAACAGAAACTGGAGCGTGTACTGACCAGTTTTTTGCATTGGATTACACAATCCACCTGAAGATGGCGGATTGACACCGCCACTGTGAAGAACGCTCTCCGAGGGTCCGGTCGTCGGTAGCAGCTCGTCACCTTCTTTAAACGGCTTGGTGTACTTTACTAGTGACCTGAGCCGCGGTACATCAGTGGCAGCTTTGGGGATGCCCAAAATAAGAAGCTTGGACACCGAGAGAAGAGAGAAAAGCACGCCAGCCTGCCCGCCCGCCCGCTGGCTCACCTGACCGCCCGCCTGTCCGCTCGCATCTCCACCCATTCCTCCGGCTGCTAAACAGCAAACGATATACACGGAGTGGAATGACAACGAGAGGAGGAAATCTCTTACTGCTTGCTGCATAGGTGGAGTCACGGTAGGCTCTCGGCTGCAGCAAATCGCGCTTTTCTCGAGGGTGTGCTGGAATTGTGAACCCGAGGTGAGCGGTCTCTCAGCGAGGCAGCGAGGCAGCGAAAAGGCAGGGAACAGCTAAGCTGGGTCTGCCGCTGATGACTGGGGGAAACTGCAGCTCACAGGACTGAGGCGGGTTGATGTAACCGAGCGGTGCATGGTGTTCGAGGCAAATTGAGGGCTGCTTGGAAGACTGTGATAAGACTGTGTAAAAAAAGAAGTGAGTGATTACTCTAAAGAACGAATTAACTGGTACCAGCAACTACCGTTTTCAAGAAGAAGGAGGCACACTGCATATCGGCGTGTGGCTGTAATAGGGTGAGATCAGTGCAACTATTCTTGTTAGCTTGGCACAAACTTCCTGGTTTTTCATTTGTGGAGTTACAGAGCCGAAATAAGTAATCTGTACCCAGGAGAAACATTTACACTATCCAGCTGAGGGGAGGTGGCGATTAATGCAGTGGTTACAGCTAATTGAAAGACGGGTGAGGGAGCTTCTGGGTCTGGCACGTCTCCCACACTCTTTTTTGGCATTGCGGAAAAACTGGACTTTTTATGAGCAGCTGGGCTTACTGACCTGTAAGATAAGTTTAGCACGTGCAGCTGGGAGAAAAGCAAGGATCGGGGTCATGGCTCCCAAACCTCAGGGGAGAAATACCCGGACCACAACAGCAAAGCAGATATCAGCAGGCATCGGGGCAGAGGCTAACACACCCGCTTCTATAATTACTCCTACTGTGGTAGTGGGGGCTGAACAAAGAACAGTCCCAGATGCAGGGAAGAGAATAGTGGGTAAGCAACTAGCAACAGGACCACGCAGTGTTGTTGGTGTTACCCACACACCCGCTTCTATGAATGTTATACTTGGTGAGGAGAATACCGGATCACCAATCGCGCAGGCAATAACTGAGGTCAATCAAACGAAGGAAGGTGCAGACACTATTATCAGCACTACGGCCCCAGTGGTGACGACTGAGGAGGCAACCCCAGTAATAATTGCTGAAGATTTGATACGGGTGATACAAGAACTGGAAAATACAGATGATGCAGAACAAGTCAGTAATGCTGAAACAGATGAAGAATACTGTGATCTATTAGATTCTGGCAGTAATACATCTATAACCCATGCCAAAGATAAGGCTAATAGTATTAAAAAAGACAGAGCAAAGATAAAGAATAAGAATAAGGTTAGGAGGAATATAATCAAGCCTAAGTCTGCTACAATGAAAGCGATGGCAGAGAACAGTCCTATTAGAAAATGAGTACAAGCTAAAGGTGGGGTGAAATCTATCGTACTAAGGCTATCGGGCAACAGCCCTACTGAGACAAGCATGGGGCCAGAAGAGATAGAGGGGGGGTAATTATATCTCCTACAGAAACCGTGAACACTGAAGCTATGGATAATATCACGTCAACGGACCCTCCTATATCAGCCAGTAATCACCTTATTGCTTCTACCCTCAATGCTGATTCAACAAATATAAGATCAGAGACGACTAAGGTCGATCCAACAATAACAACAGTGGGAGACACCCTTCTATCACGTGGGTCAACGATCCTGACATCTGCACCGGTAATCCCAACCCCGGGATCCGTACACATTGTAACACCTCCTCCAACAACATCAACTATTTCTGGAGTGACTTCCAGATCTTCCTATTCATCTCATCTACCTTCTGGACACGACTTACTAGTCTGTGACAATGCTAGCAATCTGCCTCCAGATGGTGCTTGCGGGAGTAATATGAATCTGAATACAAATACGAACTGGAACCTTCAGGGAGAGGTTTCTTCTTCTTTTCAAATGATTCTCCAACTACTGAATGAGCAGAAACGTGAAGCTCAAGCACATTACGAGCAGATGCGGGAAGATAGTAGAAGAACTCAATCATCCCTGCAGGAGATGTCTTGTAAATTAAATACTGTCTCACAGGATATGGAGGAACTTCAACACAGAGTGGTTGTAACTGAGGAAAGATCGACCCGTTCGGAAGTTGTAGTAAATAAGCACAATGCTCAGATTTGTCAAATGCAGGCAAAGCTGGAGGACCTGGAAAACAGGCAACGTAGACAGAACCTACGTGTTTTTGGAATAGCGGAAGGGGCAGAAGGAGCTGATGCGAGAACATATATGGTTCATCTATTCCAGAAAGCTTTCCCCGATTTATCTGACTGGGATTGGGACTCGCAGATTCAGAGGGCGCATTGACTGCCACTAGTACAGAGAAACAAAGGGGGTAAATTTCCACGTCCAATGTTGCTCTGCATTGGAAACTTTTTATTACGTCAAGCAATATCGATTAAAGCAAGGCCAAATACCCCGGTTACCTCTGATTCTACCACATTTTTTGTAAGGTCTGATTTGAGTAAACTCACGATCGAACGGCGTTAGCAGCTGAAACAATTTATTGACCCTATAAAAGAGCTAGGAGGTCAAGCCTTCTTACAAGAACCAGCTAAGCTGAAAGTTCTCAAAAACGGTCGTACATATTACTTTTTGGATGTAAATGAGATTGAGCAGACAATGTCTAAATGGAAATCTGGGGAATCTGGGGAAGGTGGACAATAAGTTTGCTATTATATGGTCTTCGTTTCTGCTACATTTGGGAGCTTCTTTTATTTATTTATTTATATATATATATTTTCGGGAGTTGATCTTGATCTTGGACTGATTTTAATGTATAAAGCGTAGAAGGTGATATTCGATTCATGGTTGCTTTAGAATACCAATCTGTCGGGCCCTTGGGGCAGCGTCTTCGCTTGGCTGCCACTACAGCGGCAGCCTGGTAGTGGGGGAGCTCCTTGGTAGGCATAAGGGAGGGGGTGTGGGGGGCAATCTAAGGGTGGGTAGAGTGGGAACAGGCAAGGGAAATGGGGGGGGGAAATAAAAAATGCATCATGAGTATAAATATATTCATGTTTCGTTGGCTAAGGAAAGCTTACATGTTTGGTACAATATATTTTTTTCTTTTTGGGGGTAGAAGGCACATTAGAATACATATTAAAATTGATTAAATGTATCAGGTAAAGTTTCTAGCATGGAATGTGGCTGGATTAAACAGTCGGACTAAGAGGAGTCTGATATACGAAGAGCTTAGGATGTACAACCCTCAAATAGTGGTTATCACTGAGACTCATATTGCGTATAAGGATAGACGTTTATTGAATCAATTAGGCTATGATCTTTTGGTAAGCATGGAGTTTAATGCTTCAATTCGAGGTGTGGCTATACTGAAGCACAAACAGTTTAAAGTGGTAGTTAACAGAAAAATGACTGATAAAGCGGGTAGGTGGGCCATGGTACAAGTGACACTGGAAGGCCTCAAATATACAATATGTGGGATTTATGCCTCAAACCAAGATGAACCAAGAATAATTGATCATATGGAGCTACTTACATGGGAGGGGGAGCGGATAGTGTTAGGTGATTTTAATTGTATGATGAATTATAATTTGGATACAACTAGAAAGGGTTCGTTCCAGAGGATGCGTAAGACGAGAGCAGCAATTCTAGAATCGGCCAATATACATGCAATTAAAGATGCTTGGAGGTATTTATATCCTCACATAGCAGGTTATACTTATTACTCATCTGCTCACAAACTCTGCTCACGCATCAATATGGTTTTAGCTTCTGACTCTATTCTGTCAGCCAGTACAATGTCAATATGCCCTAGGGTAACATCGGACCACAACCCGCTTTTATTTTCAATAGAAGTTGTTACAGAAATGCGCCAACCAAGGCCCTTCTCCTTTCCTAGGTATTTATTCTCTGATCCTGTGAGCATGCTAAAAGAGCATATAAAGGATTTTATTGATATCAATAGGTTTTCTACATCTCCTTTGATGGTATGGGATGCGTGTAAGGCTAGCATCCGCGAGCTTACCCAACAGTTTGTCTGGCAACAAAATAAAGCTGGTAGAATTCAAAACAAAAAAAAATGGATTACACAATCCACACGTGTTAGCTGTAAACTACACATGCATTTCCTAAACGCTGTAAAATTCTCAGAATTTGCTTTTAGTCAAAGTTCCTCAGTTTAAGACTGTAATTATTAAAACAGACACCCTTCATTACGTAAAGCGTTATTTTCATGTCAAAGTATAACTGTTTTTACAAATGGAGCTATTAGTCTTACGGAACCAGTATTCATAATTCTATGTGTTATATGTTTAGAAAATGTTGAACCTAGGCACCGTTTTGTATTTCTTCCAAAACAATTAACTAGCAGCAGAAAAGCAAAAATCTGTTATATGGAGCACCATCATTTACAAGCAACACACATAATTCTCTAGGGTGAGGCCAGGAAATAACAAAGTAACATTGATTTCACTTGAACTGAATTGTACTTATAGCAGCAATGAAGTATCCGGCATATAAATCATGTGCCCCCTCTGTAGCACAGACTCATGGAAGCTCTTCCATCAAACTAGCTTATTAGATGACCTCTTGGCTTCTGTAAGTAGACTGCAGCAATGCAAGTTGAACAAGTCTATCTGTTCTTGACTGAAGAATGCTAATGTTTTGCTGGAAAGAAACAGAATTTAAACAGGATAATTTTCCATTCTTGTTTCAGCTAGTTACTTCCCTTTCAGCACTCGCACAGCTATTGTATCTTTTGCAGGTACAATAATAGTCAATATGGAAACGTTGTTTGCTATTCTCCAGTGTGAGAGTTCTCTATTTCATAGTTATTTTTTATTTGATTAAAAAACAAGTACAGATATAGCATGCAAAGTTATTAAAGGTACTGGCCAGACCATCCTGCTTCCTCGTTGCTGCTGCTACCCCAGGTTTCTTCATTTCTATTTTAATGAGAAGCCACTGGAGCGCATACTTGCACATTTCGTTAACGAGTTCCTCCTCTCCAGTCCTATCAGCAGTTTTGGAATATTTCTCTCTGAGTCTTGGATAATGAATAAGGAAAACGCTTCATATACCAAAAACACTAGTTCTGTTATGGTTCCCATCACAGAGCAAACTGCACATCACCTAAAAGATTTGTTATGAGTGGAGGAACCACCATGAAAAGCCTGGCTGAGAGAAAACTCATAATATGCATGCCTGGACTGTGGCAATCCTGCCATGTATACTGCTGCCTCTCACCGCCACTCCTACGCCAGAGAACAGTGGTTTCCTGGCAGAGCAGGCGGTCACCAGGTTTAATATTCTCGCAAATCTTCTCACAATTTGCCACAGATTGGTAATGTTCTGTGTAGGTGATATTGAGTCATGAGAAATGCTCTGGTTACTTTTCACTAACCACAATGACACTAACAGGATCAGTTAGAATGCGGTGCAGGGGGCTTGGCAGCCCTCCGATGCAGAGATGGCCCATCCCTCTACCTGGCCAGCAGATGATTACCAACAAAAATTAGAGGTCCTCGCCATGATTTTAGGGATCATTTTGATGAAAGTGAGCCTAACCACACAGTAGGAGCGTTGCCATCAAAACACTAACCCTAGCCAGCAACCATGGTACAGTCACTGGTTATTTTGTTTATAAGCAACCCCTAAAGCAGAGATTATTAGCTGCAGGGTAAAATATGAATTGATCTGACCTACACAAAGCATCATTAATTAATTTCCATGCCCAGGCCTCCTTTCAATTCATGACAGTGCCAAGCAGGAAACATATGTGTTGCAAGGGCTATCCAACTAGGGTGTGCATTTCAACCCAGTATCCTGGCACCTCTGTGGAAGAAGGGCTGCTGAGTCAAAGCTTTCTGACAGTGCAGCAAGCAGAGACTGTGCTGCTGAAAACACAATGGTTCCCCACCTCTCTGTACTAGCTTTACTGCTGACTTTCAGCCTGTAAAGAGGTAGGTGTGCGTAGTTTATTATATAGTTGATAATGAGTGATGGGAAATGCTCAGATTACCAGCCTCATCATAGACATTTAGAGTTAATTCAAGTAACTATTACTCACGCCCTAAGGTAACTATAACTAACGCCCGGCCATGCACAGTTTCTTTGTGAAAATGTAACTGCAAATATTACATTGACGTTATCAATGACTTTACCAAAGATGTCATGAGTGCTGTGTAATATCTGAGTTAATTAGCAGTGTGTGGAGAAGGCAAAAGTTATAGTTACTTTAAGGCTTGAGTTATAGTTACTTCAAATAATTCCAACTATAATTCCTGAATTTCTATGGTTTTGTGTGTGTAAATTCAGAACCTAACTATTTCATCCCTGTAACCTTAGATTTTTTTTTAATGAATTTATGTTTTAAAAAAGGACATTTATTTCCTAACTCTAATGTCTCTGTAACCTTTAGTTTTTTTAAGTGAATATTTAGAATAGATTTCCCAAACTTGAAAAGATCCTCATCTTCTGGAACTCTTCGAAAGGAAAACGGACTCCAGTTATTTAGTACTTCAAAGATTTATTGTGCAAAATGTCACCATGACGCATTTCGGGCTCTGCAGCCCTTGATTACATGACATGACTATACAGTTTCCTCCCTTTTAAAGTGACAGTGCAAGGGTCGTGGCCAAGATGGCTGCATGAGCAGATGTGTGGCTCTAACACTCCCGCCGACGGCCCACTAATAGCACCGGCATTTAGCCATTACGGGTCTGCTGACCCCAGCACAGGACCTGTTTTGGTCGCCATAGTGGTCTGGCGAGATCTGGTTGGTACGAGAGGCGCCGGCGAGTGCCGGATGGGCGAGGTCAGGCGAGCAGCCGTGAGCGCGCCCCTCCCCTGGAGACACGAAAAGAGGCCTTGCGATTCCTGGAGATGGAACGTTCTTCCCGAGCAGTGGGTCGACGGACCCGAGACACTCTCCCAGAGCAGCAGGGAGCACTGGAGGTCCTGCAACATTGCTGGAGTGACAGCAGTTGGCTGAGCCCGTGGGAGCGCCGGTGGGGGTCCCGCGACCGCTGAGAGAGAGTGACGGGCCGCCATCCTGGGAAGTCTGCCCTGATCTTAACGACACGCGCCCACGGTTGAAGGCCCGATAGACCTGCTGGTGGTGGAGGCCTGGGTGAATGCGGGTCTTTGGAGCAGCTTCGCCGGGGCCCAGCTGTGGGCGGGAGGCATGGTTGGAGCACAGGTACTGAGGCACAGTCTGTACTACAGGTATCCCTGGACAGACTCCTGTGGGCCGAGACAGAGCAGTAACTTGCCGGCAGTGAGTACTGCCCAGCCAGATGGGATCGACACAGCTAGGCACTTATAGCGGAAGGGATCCCTGACAGGATCAACCGACCTGTGGTGCAGGGCGGTATGGCCCGGTGTTCACCTCATGAGAAATGAGGTCGGAGGCCTAGTAGGGCACCCACGGAGAGCGCCATACTCCCAACACAGGGCCACCGGCCGGAGAGGAAGAGAGCGACCTGATGCTGACAAGGCACCCTGGGACCCTGGAGCAGGCCCCATACCAGGGAGTATGATTGGTGGATTCCAGCAATGGAGCATCAGCCCAAGGAGCTCCAAGTAGGGTGGCGCCGGCTGTGAACTTCTGCGGCCCGATTTTGGGCCTGCCGACCGTAGCTCCAGAGCGGTCCAGGCAGCCGGAGTGACCTGGTAGGATCTGGCTGGCAAGAAGGGGCCTCTCTGGGCTGTCGGCGGGCGAAAATCAAGCTGGTGGTCAGGAGCGCGTCCTTCCCCAGAGCTGCGGTGAGATGCCCTACCACCATTGGTGAGGGGAGGCTCTACAGTGAGAGAGCGGGCCCGGGCCACCCGCTCAGAACAGCGGTAAGCGTTGGAGACCTTGTGGTACTGCAGGAGTAGCGGCGGATGACCAAGCTTGGGAGGGGCACAAGCGGTCAAAAATAAGATCTGGACACGTCATGTGCGGCTCTTGATGGGACTTGAGTGTGGTGCGGCTCTCTGGGGCGGCATCGTTAGGTCCTAGCACAGTCGGTGCACAGAAGCAGAGACCGTGCCCTTGCCACTTGCACCTCTGAAAGGACACCTGTGGGGCCGAGCTAGAGCAGCGGCTTGTCAGAAGAGAGTGCTGCCTGGCAGGGTAGGATCCGCGGAGCTAGGGGCCTACAGTGAGAAGGCGCCCCGCCGGGATCCATCCATATGAGGGTCTTGGTGGCAAATGATCCGGCCCCGGGAAGCTCCATGTAGAGATGCAACACACTCCATGTAGAGATGCAACACACACCTTCAGGCAAGTGACATTCACGGAGTGAGACCTTGTAGTGGGCGAGAATGCAAAAGAGTCTATCTTGAGCAGCGTGTCCTTAGTGAACTTGGGTGTAAGACTGTGCAGGAGCAGAGGTTACAGGCTGCCTGGCACCCTCGGAAGAGCAGCGGTTGCTGGTGAGCCTGAGGTGAAGGACGGCCTGCCTCGTGGCGTGGCCTAGTGGGCCACATCAGAGCCACCTATGGGGGCTGGCTGGTGGAAGGTGCATGGAAGGACTGGCGTAGGACACAGCACTTAGCAGAGCAACTGAGAAGATGCTAGAGGACACATAGCTGGCACCGGAAAGCAGCAGGAGACACCGGGAACAAGTAAGCCCTTACGGTAAGAGATACATTGGTGGCCACTAAGGGTCAGGGCGAGCTAGCCTAGACTATTGAACCTATTGGCATCACTGAGAGGTAGGTGCGTTAGGATTGTGACTCCTGTGGTGTCTGGTATGTGCAATGTCCCCTTCCACAGGGCGTAAGGATAAGACTTTGAAAGATTTGTTTGCCAAGGCGCAGGCGAGTCAACAGCTCACCACCATGGCTTTGAGTTCTACTCATCCCACCTCGGAGCCGGAGGATGGGTCGGAGACCATCACCAAATCTTTCTTGGAGTCACTGTTTACTACTTTGAGGGAAGATATCCACACACAGAAAAAGGAGTTCACTGAGGAAATTAAGGAGGTTTGTAGGACATGCACGGCATAGGCGAACGTGTTGCCGAGCTGGAAGGCAAGAGCAAAGGAAAGGACTCAAAAATAGCAGAATTGCAGCAGGAAATCCTTCGAATCCACGACCAACAGGTCGATCTCCAGACACACCTTGAGGACCTGGAGAATTGTTTCTGGCGCCACAATGTAAGGATATGCGGAGTGAAACTGGCCGACAACACAAAGGACCTGTTCAGATTCACGAGGGAACTCTTCAATCACATTCTGGGGCATCCATCGGAGTCAAAGCTTCATCTAGACAGGGCCTCAGGGTGGGCCCCCTGCGTCCTGCTTGCTCTATGCCCTAGGCCTTTGGCAGGAGAGGGGCTATTGAGAGTCAGACGAATTACCTGTTTCACTACATTTCCAATCACCTACGGATGATAGACAATGTTTGTGCTCACCTTTCTTAATCTTGGGGTTTTTCTTTGGGGTGGGTTAGTTTTGGGAGGGGGTTCAGTGTTCCTTGTTCACTGAGCGCTTGCGGCTGAGATAGATACACACCGCCTGGGCTTTCTAGAGAGGAGCGTCATCCGAGGCCTTAGGTCTCTTCCTGATAGCGTACTCCATTGGCTTTTCATAACCCTCACAGAGTAGATGCCGGCTACGGAGCTTAAAGTACTCATGTTAAATATGAGAGGGTTGAATAACCCAGTAAAGGGCAGAGCATCTCTTTTATGCTTACAGCAATCCCATGCCAATGTCTGCCTCCTACAGGTGAGGCACCTTTTACAAAAAGACTGCCACTGCCTCCGGTCTCGGAAGTTCCCCCTTCAGTTTTTCTCTTGCAGCACCACCAAGACAGCAGAGGTGGCCATTTTGGTAGCCCAGCGGTTCAAGGGTAAGGTCATACGCAAAGAGGCAGAGATAAAAGGAAGGTTCTTGACCTATAGGTTCTCTTTAGGCGATTCTACGTTCACTATTGGCTCAGTCTACTTCCCTAATGAAGGCCAGGAAAGGTTCTTTCATTCAGCCCTCACAGAGGCTACAGCCACACCAGATCCCAATATTCTGTTGGGGGAGATCTAAATTTAGTCCTTGACAATATCTTAGACAGATCATGTCAGCGCAACTCCCAAACTGGTACTCTTTCCTCGGAGGGATTGTCCAGTTTAAGTAGGTTGGGCTTCAAGGACCTATGGCGCAGCTTCCACCCCAGGGAAGGAAATATTCCAATTATTCCAGTGCACACAAAACGTACGCCACCTAGATTACCTGCTAGCATCCTCATCTGTACATGCGCTGGCGACTGAGGTGGAGCTAGGGGTTGCCTCCCTTTCTGACCATGCCCCGGTGACAGTTGTCCTTTCTCTTCCCCCAGCCCAGCACGCGCTGCGGACCTGGCGCCTCAGGGAGACATTATTACATCGTAAAGAGGTGGTTACAAGGGTACAGCGCGTCATCACAGACTATCTTTCCCACAATAGCAACACGGACACCACACTTGTGACGCAGTGGGCAGCACAGAAGGCCTTCATAAGGGGAGAGTGTATAGCAATTTCTGCCGCGGATAACGCTGAACGTAAACATGAGCTGGAGGAACAACTTACCCAGCAGACTAAGGAGCTGGAGTAAATGCACCAGAGAACGGGGGCTCCTCGAGTATGGAGGCAACTTAAGGCGGTTTGCCAACTACTAGGAGCTATTGACCAAGATAGGTCGGAAATTGTGGCTTTGCGGTTATGACACGCATACTACACTGGTGGGGATAGGTGTGGGCGCTTGCTCGCCCACAAACTGCGTGAAACTAGGCAACAACAGAAGTAGCAGGAAATCCTTTGGGAGTGCGGTAAGCGAGTCTCGGAGGATGATGGTATTGCTTGTTCTTTAGCAAATTGTACGCAGAATCTATTCCAGTTTCCCGACAGGGGACTTGGTTGGAGACGCCTTTTTTGATTCCATCCCTCTTCCAGCTCTTAAAAAGGACCAAGCTGACCATCTTGAGCATGACATTCGACCGGAGGAGGTCATTGCTATCATCTCACGCCTTAAAGTGGCAAAAATACGGGGACCAGACGGCTTTCCCGTAAGCTTTTATAAGACATTCTGCGCCCCAGTGCTCCCCTTCTTACATGCCTTTTTAATTCCTTCTTGGATCCGGGGGCGATCCCAGGTGATCTCCTGAAGGCCTCCATAGCAGTCATCCCTAACCCGGGAAAGGATTGGTCGCGGTGCGGGGCATATCGTCCTATCTCTCTCCTTAATGTTGATCTTAAATTATACACAAAGAATTTTGCCTGCCCAACTTGTGCCCCACATAGGAGGCGTAGTCGACCCGGACCAGTCGGGTTTTATCCTGTTAAGCCAAACCTCTGATAACACTGAACGGGCCTTACACCTTATCCAAAAAGCTACACGCACAAAGGGGGAATTTATTATGTTGGCTATTGACGCTGAGAAAGCGTTTGATAGGGTCCACTGGCCCTATTCAGAGAAAGTAATAGAAAACGTGGGGTTGGGTGTGAAGTTCCGTACATATGTCTTGAACTGTTACAAATTCCTAACTGCCACGGTTTGAGTCAATGGCTGCACATCCCCCCCCCGGTTCGCTATTGAGAGAGATACGAGGCAGGGGTGCCCTTTGTTGGCCCTCCTCTTCGCCCTCTAGATGGAGCCACTGACGCAGAAGTTCAGGCTTAACCCGCGAGTATTGGGGATCAAATTCGGAGGCTATATCCATACGATTAGCCTCTATGCGGATGACGTCCTGATCTCGTTGCCCCACCCGAGGGATTCACTGCTCTTGTACCTTGAGGATCTAGACCTAGTTGGACGAGCTGCCAGGTTCAAGGTTAACATTGGCAAGTCGGTAGCTCTCGACCTGTCCCTGGAGGAATCCACTTGAGATCTGTTGCAGTGTTTGTTCCCCATCCAATGGGCAACAGGTGCGATCTCATACCAGGGGATTCAGTTGGCCCCCTCCTTGTATAGATACAGGTAGCATTAATTACGCTCTGCTGAGACAGAAAATTTGATGGGAACTGGGGCGGTGGAAACATTACCATTGTCATGGCTGGGCAAAGTTGCGGCGGTCAAGATGACTGTTCTCCCTCAGATCTTATATTTGTTTTGCACTATCCCTCTCCGGCCACCACCGGGCTGGATACAGCATACACAGTCGGAATTGGCTCAGTTTATATTGAATGGGCGGAAGCCGCGTCTAAAGTTGAGGCTGGCGATGCTTTCCCGGAAGGGGGAGGAATTGGACTTCCAGACTTGATGCTCTATTTTCAGGCTGCTCAATTGCATCTCCTGGTGGAGTGGAGTAGATGGGAGTCTGAGAAGCATTGGCTATTTCATGATCAGGCGGTGGCTGATCGGACTCTGCAAGAAAATCCATTCCTTCGTAAGCAACACAGACCTCCCAATCTATACGCCTCATATATTACTAGGGTCCCTTTGGAAGTTTGGGACCGCACCAACGTTAAGCATGAACTCACCACCTTCCCATCCCCTCTTACTCCTATCATGGACAATCCTGATTTCACTCCGGGAATGGTTTCGGTGGCCTGCGCGAAGTGGAGACCCGCGGGGTGTCGGTACCTTTTTCATTTGTATGCGGCGGAGGGAATAATCCCCTTCTCTCACTTCAAGCAAGAATATGGGTTGCCAGAGTCAGAGAGGCTTTGATACCTGCAAGCACGGCACTGGGCGCTTAGCGAGCAAGTGTGCCCCATGGCAGATAGATGCCTTCTAACCTATGAACATTGGTTAATTAAACGCAAAACAGATTAAAAAAAAACTAATATCAGACTTATATAGGATGCTGCAGGTCAAATATGCCCATGTTTATAGTGCTGGTAAGGCGCAATGGGAGAGGAAGCTAGGCAGGACACTCAGTCATAAGGACTGGGAAGGCATATACTATAGAGCAAGGCATTCTGCATATCACATAGGACTCATTGACACTCTCACCAAGATTGCAACCTACTGGTATTATACCCCGAACGTCTCCATGAGATGGATCACACTAGAGAGGCAACATGCTGGCGAGGCTGCGGGCAGGTGGGCACATTGGTACACTTGCTTTGGGACTGCATCCATCTCCAGGCCTATTGGAAGCAAATATCGGATGAGGTAGATGCGCATTTTGACACAGAGGTCCCGCGTTTTCCCTCATACGTCATGCTGGGTCTACCGAACCCCTTGACATACCCACTGTGCTCTCGCAAAGGTTGCTTAGTTGCGATTGTGCTGGGCTCAGCTATGAAGAACATACGCATGCATTGGCGAACCGCACATGTCCCTACATTCAATGGCTGGCTTCACCGCCTATGGCTAGTGCTTGGTATGGAGAAGCTTTCGCTGACAATGGCAGGGGAGGGAGCTAAGTACGCAGAGCTGTGGCAACCCTTCCTGTCCCTGCTGGCCTCGGAATTCCGAGAGGTCACTTGTCCTCGATATCTATGTTTATTGCGCCTATCTGACACGGATCAGCCGACGGTGGTGGTATGGGTTTGGATAAAGACAGGTGGTGGACTTGGAACACCGGTGGAGGGTGGGTAGGGGCAGGGTAAGGGTTCACATATTGTTCTGTTCGTTCTTATGTTAAAAGATTGCATATACTCAGCTCTCTTCCAATAGACTAAATCTGCACCGGTACGGATGGACTTATTTGCCCTTTGATCCTTAGATTCTGTTATACCAACGAATGTGATGGCCATATCGGTAAATGCTTGCTTATATGTGTCGCAATCTTTCAATAAAAAGATTTAATACTAAAGTGACAGTGCAAACAAACGACCAAGAATACAGACTAGCATCAAATATTGCAGTCATAGCAGCATTAAGTTCAATAATTTGCATACGGTTCAATTTTACCATTTTACAACTACATCCAATTTGAAATGTAGTTGGAAATAAATAAATCATTAGAACATTAAATAATATCTGTATATATCTATCTATATATATATATATGGTGAGGGTATATATATATATATTTATAGTTATGGTTAGGATCATAGTTTCATTAGGAAAAATGTTTTTGTTTTGCCAATTAACTTTGGCTCCGCCTGACAAATATTCATGAAATAAAAAAAAACACTCATTGTTTTAGTTGCTGTGATGAAAGTTTCAGGGTGATTTGTCAAGCAGGGGCTGAGAAAAAGGGGGTCCCAAAGCACGTTTTCCCCGTTATGAATTTTTTTTAACATGACTACAGCCGGACAGCTGAATGGAATTTCACTAAATTTGGCAGAAACTAAATGTTTGTCCACAAAGCATGCTTTTTATGATTTGGTGTTAATCCGTTCAGTAGTTTCAGAGAAATTAAAGTTTAAAAAAGATAGGTATCTGGAAGCCCAATAATCTACTGAGAATCTGCTGAAATTTGATTGGCTGCCAACACTTCATCCAGGAAGAGTTGTCAGCCATCTTGGAATCCAGTTGAACCGAGTCCCACAGAAAATGTTTTAAAAAAATAAAGAAAAGGGGGCATGGTAGAAACACCCTAACACCCTTGGCCTCATGGAGAAGGGTCCCACTGGGACCCCCTAGACCAGAAAATGCATTATTTTTTAAAACAAATTTAGCGGGATCTGCATATTCGGATGAAAATTGTTTTAAAATTAATTTGCGGGCTCTAATACTTTGTTTTATTGTCAGCCCCCAGGTGGGTTGTAGAATCTGTATAGCACTGGGGATAGCCATCTCCCGGGCATATTAAACATTTATGTGGGGTTGGCCTTGCGGCAACCCCTGCGCCCTCTGAGTTGCCATCTCCCCAGGGCAAGTTTTTTAATAATACTGGAGGCCATAAGCAGTACATTGCAGGGGCGTAAGGTTTATTTAGCTCATGTACCTATAACTGCTGAATTTCTCTGGTTTTGTATGAGTGAAATCTGTGCCTAACTATACCATTCCTGTAACCATTGTTTTTTTCAGTGAATTTCAAAGGTTTTCTTTTGTTATATTTCCTAACTATAATGTCCATGTAACCTTTGGTTCTTTATGTGAATTTTGTACAGTTTTTCAATTCTATTTCCTAAGTATAATGTCACTGTAACCTTTGTTTTTTTCAGTGAATTTCGACATTTTTTAAAATTGTATTTCCTAACAGTAACCTGTAACCTTTGAGAATGGGTTTGTGAGTGGCTATATATGTATGTTAGTGGGTGTGTGAGTCTCTGAGTGGGTGCATGAATTAAAGGTGGGTGAACATTGCGAACATGTACTACATGGAATTCCCGCAGAGTTGCATAAAAAACTCAGTGAAATTCTGCAGAGTTCCACTCTGCCCTAGCAAAAAGCCACCATTCTGCAGTAGTTAAAAAAAAATGGATTGGAGATGCCGGCTCACAACCCTGCCACAGCTCCTATTTGAGCACCCGGAGGTCAGAATGTCAAATATCAGCACAAATCCACTTTGTTTAAACACGTACTCCTCTCTCAGAAGCACCACACTCACCTTCCTGCTCCCAGTATGCTAAAGACTCTGAGTTACTACTGCGGACACTGCCCTGAAGTTTGGGAGCTAGGGGTTCCATTTTCGGCGGCTCCTGGTCACATCTGTCCCCACCGGCTCCGGCTGCATCCAGGCAGTGATCGCCTCTCATCTGTGAGCAGTGCCACCTGCTCCTCTACACCCAGAAGTGGAGGAGCTTCAGCTGCCCAGCCTTCACCAGTTGGCGGTGGACCTGCTCCAGAGAGGTCATGGTTCACAGTCTCAGGTAAGTAAGAGGAGACAGGAGAGACAGTCTTAGTTGTTACTGTCTGCAGAGAATTGGTTGAGAATGGATGAAGACAACAGGGCCTTCATGGTGCCTGGCCTTAGTCAGGCAGCACTCATCATTATGGACTAGCACCAGGTGCTGGTAAACTCCACTCTGTGGGAAGCAGAGTTGACTTTTTTCCCCCAGACTCTGGGCTCCAAGCAGAATACGGAGTAAAAAAAACATTGCACATTCTGCCAACGTATTGGAGTTCACCGCCCACAGTTAGCATGAATGTCTAAGTAGGTCTATGAGGGATTGTGTGAGTCTCAAGTGGCGCTACAAGTGGGTATGTAATTGTCTGAGTGAGAGTAGGAGTAGGTGCATAAGCCTCTGAATGGGTATGTGACTCAGTACATGATTTTCTGCGTGGATCTCTGAGTGAGTGCATGAATCTCTCAGTGGGTCTCTAAATGGATGCATGAGTCTAAGTGTTTCTCTGAGTGGGTGTATGCAAATATAAATGAGTCTCCGAGAGACTGTATGAGTGGGTCTGTAAGTGGGGCATGAGGGTCTATGTGTAGAGCATGAGTGTCTGTGAGTGGGCCATGGGTCTCTGAGTGGGCCTCTGAGTATGTACAGTAAGTCAGTGTGGGTATGTAAGGGGGTGCATTAGTCACTCAGTGAGTCTGTGAGTGGGTGCATCAATATCTTTGTGCATCTGTGAGAGGGTATCTGAGTCTCTGAATTAATATGTAAGTGGATGTGTCAGTGTCTGATTGGCTCTCTGCCTGGGTGTCTGCGTCTTTCAGTGGTACTGTCAGTGGATGTGTCAGTGTCTGAGTGGGTATGTAAATGGGTGTCTGAGTCTCTGTGTGGATGTTCAAGTTGGGGTGTAAGTGTCTGAGTGGATCTATGAGAGGGGCATGAGTCTCTGAGTGGGCTTAACAGTAGGTAAATAATTTGGTCCGGGTCTCTAAGGGGGTGCATGAGTCTCTCAGTGGGTTTGTGAGTGGCTGCATAAATCTATGACTGGGTGCATGACATGAGTCTCAGATTGGGGCTCTGAGTGGGTCTGTGAGTGGATGTATGTGAAAATGAGTCTTTGAGAGGCTGCATGAGTGTCTGAGTGGGTCTGTAAGCAGGGATGAGGGCCTGTAAGTGGGGCATGAGTTTCTGAGTGGGCCTGTGACTCGGTGTGCATCTGTGAGCGGGTGCACGAGTCTCTGAGTGGGTTTGACGAGTGGCTGCATAAGGCACTAAATGGGTCTGTGATTGGTGCATGAGCCTATTAGTGAGTCTCTGAGGGGATGCATGAGTGTCTGAGTGGGCCTGTAAGTGGGGCATGAGTCTCTGAGTGGGCCTGTGACTCAGTGTGCATCTGTGAGGGGGTGCATGAGTCTCTGAGTGGGTTTGGCGAGTGGCTGCATAAGGGTCTGTGCAATGGGTCTGTGATTGGTGCATGAGACTCCTAGTGAGTCTCTGAGGGGATGCATGAGATTCTGAGTGGGTCTGTAAGTGGGGTACAAGGGTTTGTGGGTGGGGCATGAGTCTCTGATGGTCTGTGAGTGGGGCAAGAGTCTCTGAGAGGTATCTGAGTATGTGTGTGTGTCCGTTTGGGTCTGGGAGTGGGTGCATCAGTCTCACAGTGCGTTTATGAGTGGGTGCCAGTGTCTCAGTGGGTCCGTGAGTAGATTTCTGAGTCTCTGAGTGGGTCTGTGAGTGGGTGTATAAGTCTCTGAATAGGCCTGTCACTGGGTGCATGAGCATCTGTGAGTAGGTATGTGAGCATCTAAGTAAAACTGAGGATAGGTGTCTGTATATTTGTTTTTGTATTTTAGTGACATACATGACAAAGGATGATTGGATAGCCCTAAATCACATTCTACAAGATCAATATATATTAATTAAGACTTCTGATAAAGGAGGCAATATTCTGATAATGAATCATGATAAATGTATAGGAGAAGCCAACAGACAACTCAATGGGAAGTAACTTTATGATAAGTCACACAAAGAGCCAATTGCTTAGTTTACTGCTATCTTTCATCAGAAATTGAAGAATTGGAATGGAGCTGGTCTATTGGATGATGATGAGTATGGCTACATCAAAAGAAATCATCCAATGACACCTACCATATAATTCCTACTGAAGGTTAGGCCTGGGCAGTGAACTTCCCTCCATTTGCGGAGTTTGCAGAGTTTTCTGCACTTCGCTCTCCCCGGAGTTTGCAGAGTGCAGAAAACTTTTCTTTGCAATGTGCAGCAGACTTTTTTCCTCGCTCACGATCGGTAAGTTTGTGATCACAAACGGTAGGTTAACGAGGGAAAGCTGCCGCTCAGGTAGAATTTCTACCCGAGAAGCAGGAATACCAGCACTGCACTCTGCCACTCGTGAAACTTCGTGGAGTTTTTTTGTAACCTCGCAGAGTTTCGCGTAGCAAAACTCAGGGAACTATGCCCAGGCCTGCTGTAGGGACACAAGATTATTGAGAGCCCTTCAGGCCAACCTTTTGTTAGTTCGATGGGCTCTCTCCTAGAGAACACCTCCAGGTTTATTGATTTTTTTTGTTCCCCTATTAACTAAACCTACCCTCACACTTAAGGTATTCTATGAATTTTCTCAATAACATCAATGGTATTCCCTGGAAATCGAACTATCTGATGTTATGTTATAAGAGTTTTGTATAGCGCACAATTACTCAAGAGTATCCTGGCGTGCAAAGTTACCAAATCCTGGCAAGACAAAAGGAGTTTAAGCTGGAAGGTTAAAGAAGAAGGTTTTGAGTTGTTTTTTGAATAACCTAAAATCGTGCATGTTACGTAAATCCAGGGGAAGGGAATTCCATGCTTTTGCAGTTTTCACAGAAAGGAACTGACCACCAAGCCGCATTCTCCGAAATCTAGGAGTCACCATCCGGCATTGTGAGGCTGAGCGCAGTGCCCTGCTTGGAGTATAGAATGCAAAACGTTTCGTCAGGTACAGTGGACCCAGGCCGTGTAGGGCTCTGTGGGCTAGAGTAAGAGCTTTGAATTGCTCTCTATATGTCACAGGGAGCCAGTGCAGATCGCGAAGGTGCTCTATTAGGCTTGATCTTCTGGAGATGTTGAACACAATTCTGGCTGCGGCATTCTGTATGGTGTGGAGTTTTTTTTTTCCAGATAGCCAGGGATGCTAAGGTATAGAGCGTTAGCGTAGTCAATGCAGGAGAGGATAAGCGCTCTGGCGACCGTCTCCTTAGCAGGCCTAGGGAGCAGAGGAAAGAATCGTCTTAGAGCCTAAAGGGTGCCAAAACACACTCCAGTGAGTTTCTTAATTTGTGTTGAAAAGCGAAGGTCTTCTCCAAACCATATCCCCAAGTTCTTAACTGGGGTACCTGCAGAATTTGGTTGGGGAAAGTCAAGAGGCCACAAAGATTTTCTAAATGCAGGGTGGAACTGACCATACAAGAGGACCTCCGACTTATCCTCATTGCACTTCAGTTGGGCGCGTGCAAACCATTAAACACCAATGAAAGACAACTCTGGGCCCCTTCGGTTGACAAATCAGAGTCTTTCCAGGTGAAAAGCAGCTGAGTGTCATCGGCGTAGGCTATTATCTTTGCTCCTAGTGCCTCCACCAGAAAGATCAAGGGAGTCAGATAAATATTAAAGAGCAGAGGGCTCAGAGTGGAGACCTGGGGCACTCCCTTAGCTACTTTCCTGGCAGCCGATGAAAAGGGTGGCATCTAGACCAAATAGGAGTGTTCTTCCAGAAAAGATTTCAGTCAGTCCCAAGCTGGGCTGACGATGCCACATGTCAGAGAGCTGTGTGAGGAGTAGTTGGTGGGGCACCGTATCGAAGGCGGCAGAGATATCGAGAAGCACCAAGGCTGCTCTGCCTCCCGAATCCAGACATTCCCTAATCGCCTCAGCCATTTCCACCAGAGCCGTCTCCGTGCTATATGATTCCCGGAAGCCAGATTGCGCTGGGTGTAAAACACTGGATGCTTCCACATATGCCTCGAGCTGACGAAAGACCACTTTTTCGCAGACCTTGGACAAACCCGGTAGGAGAGAAATAGGGCGATAGCTGGTGGATTTGGGCGGATCCAAGCAGGGCTTTTTTAAAAGTGGCAAGAGCTTGGCCTGTTTCCAAGTCATTGTCAACAATAGAAGTTGTTTCTCCGTGTACATCGATACAACATTTGGATGGGTTCCTCATGTCAAGATCTGCAAGCTTGCTAGAACAATCTGAGATGTTAATGAAAATGCTGAGCTTATGCTTCACACACAATGTAATTTTATTTGATGGTAATTATTGTATGCAAATACAAGGAACCATAATAGGTACATCCTTTGCCCCCACATATGCATACTTAACAGTGGGGGATTGGGAGGCAGAGACTGTATGAACTGAACAGGACTCAGACTTGTTGTAGCAGATGGATTCACTATATAGAGGATTTATTTTTAATATGGGAAGGCAGACTAAAGGACTTGGAGAGATGTATTATATCAGTGGATAATAATCCATAGAATCTAGGATTCACCCATTAAATAAGTGCAAAACAGATTTACTTCTGGACATAGATATCTGCCTCATTGGTGAAAATATATGTACTAAAATTCATAGAAAGCTCACAAGTTGCAACAGCATATTAGATGCCAACAGTGAACATCCCAGGGCACTAAAATGGAGTGTACCATATTACGAGTTCTTAAGGGCAAACACATTTGCTCAAAACAGAATGAGTTCGAACATCAGGCCAATGAGATGTATAAAAGATTCAAGAGTAGAAGATATCCACCATAGTATTAAATTATGCATTTAAAAGAGTAAGAGAAAAGAGAGAAGATCTTCTGCTGGCAAAAAATAAAGGAACTGAGGAATTCCAATATTGGAGAAAGTTAGGATATATCCTTAATTGTCTCACTGTGATATCAAGGAACTTTTGAGGAGCAACTGAAAAATATTGAAAATGGATGAATCCTTAAGGACGTGGCTACCAGACCACCCACATGTCACTCCTGAGAAGGTTGGGATACCTACTAACAAGGAGCTTTATGAGTTTTAAACCAGATGCATTGAGTTGGTTAAAAACAAAAATAAATGGCTTTTGGTAGTGCGTAAAATGCAAGATATGCCTACATGGTTCCATCAGGACTACATTTGAACTTCAATAAAGCCAAAAAAAGACATCAGGGAATGGATCACCTGTGAAACTAACTATGTGGTATATGTAATTGAATATGGACGTAGAAAGAAATACATCAGCATCACGGTTAACAAGTTGAAGCAATGAATTTTGCATCATCTACATGAAAGGATGAACAATTACTTCACCTACACAGTGGCCAAACATATTTGGGAAGTACATGAGGGTAACAAAACAGATTTGAAACATTTTGGCATTCAACATTCCATGAAGAAACTAAGAGGAGGTGACTTGGAATTATTGATTGGGAGATCGGAGTGTAAATAGATTATCCTGATGGGAACAGAGAGTCCATGGGGTCTTAATTCATATGCTGAATTCTACGTCCATTTATAAGAATATATATGGTAGTTGTGAGAAGGTGGTCCTGCCCATCTAATTCTCCTTGATTATTCATTTTTTGTTCACTTGATTTTTTGACCTTTCACAGTGGGAGAGCCTCACAACCAGTGACTAATCCATAGTAAACTCATGGTAAAATGGACTGCATGTTTTTACCGCCAGTTTCCGCCTTTTAAGATAAGGCTGCTGCAATGCAGCAAGGATAATAGGCACTTAGCTGGTTACCCTTAAATATGTGTGCACATGCATGTGCACATGTGTGAGGGCTGTGCGTGGGTGACTCCTGCCATGCAGAGCCCAGGAACTGTGCACAGGTAGCCTGGCACAGAAGGTAATCTGAAGGGTTGAGTATTGACCTGGAATATGCCTTATAATGTTGGTGTACATAGATAGGGAAAGTCAGTGTGCTTTACTGTCTGGTCTGCAGTGACACTGCCTTATACACTATGGGGAAGACTGCCTTGGAGTACAGTTCCACTTCCCCTTGGTCTAAAGACACCTGGGCCATCCCAATGTACAACCTGCCTGAAAAGAACAATGCTTTAAACTCCAAGGTAAAATCTGTACAGTGTATGGGTCAACCAGGAATATCATGTTTATCTTTCTCTGCTCAGGATCATAGTCCTTTTGTCACCCTACGGGGCTTGGTTAATTACTTTTCCCTCCAGCAGCAGGAATGAAGGCCTCCAACCCACAAAGGGAGCACTTAGCATTGATTAGCTCATCTCCTCATAAAGAAGAGGTGGGGTGGACTGCTCTGTATCAGTCGGCCAGCTGACATCCTGGTCCAGGAAGAGGGCAAATAATAGCACACTAAACAAAGGGAGGGTGCCCAGACCATAGATCCAAACCAGGAGGGGGCTCCTGTTACGTTTTGCTGTGACAGACCCTAGCAGTGATGTCAGCGAGTGGTGGAGCCAAGAACCTCAGAGCACATTTGCGAAGTGACTCCTAGGTTGATGTATCCCAGAAGGGTGGGCAGGGTTTTGGGAAGGGCAGAGAAGTAATGTGGCACATCCGGATAGGCCAGAGGCTCGTCCTGCTGGAACTTCCTGACCCAGTCTATAAGGTCTTGTGCAGGGGGAGAGCTCTTGCTTGGTTGTGCTTTTGTGCTGGACATTGAGACTGGAGCCAGATGCCATGGACAATTGGAAGTAAGACCCCCTTGACTTCCATCTCGACTAAGGACTCTGCCTCTGATTGACCCTAGGACCAGTGGAGCATTCCCCCAGGACCAGGGATGCTGGTCTCCTTATGCCTCCTGAGGACCAGTTGGGTGAAAGACTGGGCATCTGTGCAATGAAGGAGAGTAGTCCAGAACAAAAGTAAAATGAAAAGCTGGTGTAAGGAGCCAATGAAACCATTTCTCTGCAAATGTCAATCTCTTAGAGGCCGAGAGGCCTGAAGAAAGTGCTCCATGTGGCTAGGACTTATCACGAGAAGCAAAACGAGACAAAGATATTAAAAATTGTCCAAAAAGGGGCCGAGTTATGGTTGTTTCCTGCACCAGTGACTAAGCACGTCTGGCTCCACTGCTGTTTTTCAAGGATACGCTAGGGCTCCGAAGCTGCCCCCAAAAAGAAGCTACTGTCTATGAAGCTCCGTCATGCTCCCCCGAGATGTCTGGAAGTGGTTCTGGACCCCATTCCTTAGCCCAGTGAAAGGAAAGACGAGGAGGTGCCGCCACACTCCCCCTGCTGCATTGGAATAGGGGTACCAGGATTACATCCCAGGTCCCCTAAGGAGAAGGGTGAGGAAGCATGGTTACACTCCCCTGCAATTGAATGGAGTGGCCCAAGGCCCCATTCCTGGGCCCCACTGTCTCAGGAAAAGGACGGAGAGAGGCCGAACTCCCCCAGCAATGGCCAGCTCACCCCACTCCCCATGCCTGAGTCATAGGTGAGGAGGATGGCCAACCACCAAATGCGCGGCTGTCCCCAGGAGTGAGCAGACAAGAAAGTTGCTGCTGGCTCCCATCTCAGCATGTCAGTGTGCTGGCCATGTGGGGAGCTGGCTCGGCAGAGCTGGCTTGGAGCAGCGTGCGGTGGGATCCTGGGGCTGTACCGCATCATTAAACTCATCTGGGGCCCAGGTGGGACTAGGTAAACTAAAACCAACAAAAAAGGGTTGGTAGTGCAAGGTCCACAGCCTAAAGGAAAAGTTGCATGAGTGGTGTCCAGATGGGCTGGGCACCTCTAAGAGAAAGAACGCTGGGCAAGGTCGCTTAAAGGAAAAACAACAAAGAAAAAAGGAAGATCAACTTATCGCGGTGCAGCAGAAGAGCTGCTACTACAATATTTACGGTGCTCCCATAGGAGTGCCCCATATTGTCCTGCTGGGCTTACCCACATTTTGCTTGCAAAAATGCTTGTTTTGGGCTTGTGGTGGCCTCAGGAAGATGGAGACACCACCAAATGTGCATGGGGCCTGCAGGAGCAGCACAGTATCCCCCATAGGAGTTCCAGAGTTCCCACCCTAAGTTTTGGTGGGACTCTAAAATTATGACCTCCACCATGTTCAAAGAATTTTTTAAGCATTCCCTAGGTGAAGCTTTGTTCTACTTCTGGGAGAGTTACTTCCTCTTGGGACAAAGACTAGGGCTGAAGTCCTTGTGTCCTGAAGTAATTAAATGTGAGTTTTCATACTATATTGACACACTCTAGGGGTGAAAATTGGTATTTACATGTTCTTTTAATTATAAAGCTGATTTTTCCTTTAGTGACACTGTCTGAAATGCATATTTTATGAAAACACCTTCAATAGGTGAAGAGATACAATTGGACGGGTTGTGATTATAGAGGTGACATTTGTATTGCTGAATCATACAAACAATTATGAGTACACAGATCACTCATGCATAGACTTTTTCTCATGCACATGCTCTATTTAAGTAATGAGACTGACTACCACTGTTGATCAAAGTTTGCATGCTTTATTGCCAGTATTAAGTGCTCCTAGTCATAGTTATATGTAATTATTGCATGTATTCCTTTAATTAAATGCTTTTTGAAATCCTGAGATTGACGGCCACTCGTTTGTTGCTAGTATTAAGTGCTCTTATTCCAAGTTATGTTAAATTCTTGCATTTAAGGACTAGATGATGTCTAAACATGCGAGTTAAGGTACTAGAATGATTGCGGTTTTGTCATCAAGAAGTAATTCCATCAGCTTGTATATGTTTGTAAATTGCTTCATAACATTGAGTAGAGTGTGTGTAATAAATGTACACGTTCCTTTTTCGAAGACAAACTGGACAAACATTTATTGAGTGTTAATATTTATAAATACAAAGACCAGAAATGGAGAACTACCTCTGAGATTCAGCGTCCGGAACAATAGGCCTATTGTTCCGGTTGCTGAATCTCAGAGGTAGTTTTTTTAATGTCTAAAATGACATATATATATATATTCAATGAAAAAACCATAGGTTTTAGCCCATATATAGTTAGGGATTAGCATTTACAAAACCTTATTTTACTCGCATAAAACCATTGAAATTCGCATATATAGTTAGTTGCGCTAACTATATATCGCGCACCCGCAATCCACTGCTGATGATGTCACATATTACATCATTCATGACATGGTCAGTGCCATCACTGATGACATCACTGATGACATCTCAAATGACATCACTGATGACATCACTGATGACATCTCAAATGACATCACTGATGACATCAATGATGACATCTTAAATGACATCACTGATGACATCTCATTTGACATTACTGATCACATCACTGATGACATCATTCATGTGATTATACGATGAACCTCTTCAGAGTCAGACTCTGATATAACCTTAGATACACTCAGTGTAAACAGACACTATAACATATATATATTCTTATCGATCACTTTATGTTGCAGGAGTAAAAAACACAACAGCCCTTGACCATTTATCTTTACTGCGTTCCTGCGTATTATACCTTTTATCCGTCATGTAATTGGACTGCTTTATTTCACTTGCCTTTTACTGATTCGAAAACAGTGACTAAAATTAAAAACTTTACCAATGTAAATACTACTACCATGTTTTGTTTTAAAAACCTTTATTGTGAAAATGTCATTATACAATTACGGGCCTATAACCACGTGGGCCGGCCACGGAGCAAACTGGAATCGTATATGATGAGGAGACATTTACACTGTAGAGGAACGCAACGAGCGGGCCATTAGGTTGCAAGAACTAAGGTGTCTAACAGTTGCGGAATCGGTGGACGTACATTTTGTAATTAAAATACAACAGGGCCACTTACAATAAAATTATCTAGATATACATTTGCGGGCAAGTACCATGGGTGACGTTAATTCGAACTTTCAATAGTACAGTAATCAATAACACATCAGAACTTAATATCAATAGGGATGTCGAAATATTCAATCAATTCTCATTCCCGCCCGCCATGTGCTTCAAAACTGCATACGTATCTTGTGATATCAAGGTTGTGCAACCAGTACACAACAATAAGTTACGAGTCCCATTTATACCGGCGCCATTTTGGGCGAGGCCGGGCAGGTCCAGGATATAGTCAAAATGTCTCCACCAACCAGCGGTCGGACCAGAACCCCTTTCGGCAGTCAAAAAAGGTTCAGTTAAATGACAACAGAAGAGATAGGCAACAAGACCAACAGTCAAAAGAGGGGAGGGCAAGATCTAAAGCCATTGTTCTACAAACTCTCAAGCAGACTTGGATGGAAAAATCCTGAAGAATGTACAAACTGAAAACCATTTTTTGTCTGTATAGCATCACCAGCAACGCTTGAGTCAGCTTTGTGTGAAGCCGCCATTTTGATTCAATCAATAGCGTCCCCCTGCACACATTCAGGGACCTGGTCGTGTCTAAAGGTCAAACGGATTGTGGTACAAGATGCAGAAAGGAAAAGGAAAAAAGTTCCGCAGGACCATGGGAGCCGGCCGCCTATGTCATGGGCGATCTTTGGCCACACCAGGGCAATAGTGAAGCTGCAGCAGGTGCAAATAAGCTTCAGACAGTGTTACAAGCGCTGCTCAGAACTCTCAACTATGACACCACCTCCGTGCCATCCGGATCTTGGCGCCTTGTACTGGTTCCGACCTATTCACACATCGGTCCGCTACTGAAACCACCTCATAGGCCAACGGGACACCCCACGCCGACTTTCAGCGCAGCATTGTAGGATGGCCACACCAGTGCGGCAACTTGCTAGACACCACCTCGGTGCCATCCAGATCTCGGCGCGTTGTGCTTCCTTCGGCCTACTGTAGCCGCAAGTGCGGACGCAACTCAGCTGGATAGCGAGTGAAACACCAAGGGGCGCCCCACTGCAGCCGAGGAGCCTTCATCTTGGGGGCGACGCACAGCATCACATTGCTTTCTCAAACAGCCCCCACTGACTGACGCAACCTCACAGGCCAACGGGGCGCCCCACGCCGACTTTCGGCGCAGCATTGTAGGATGGCCACACCAGTGCGGCAACTTGCTGGACACCACCTCAGTGCCATCCGGATCTTGGCGCGTTGTGCTGCCTTCGGCCTACTGTAGCAGCAAGTGCGGGCGCAACTCTGCTGGATGGCGAGTGAAAAGATAAGGGGCGCCGCACTGCACATCAGGTGCCTCCACCTGGGGAGGCGAGAGAGGCCAGTTTGCGCCACCCCCCCCCCCCAGGCACCCCACGCCGACTTTCGGCGCAGCATTGCAGGTTGGCCACACCAGTGCAACTTGCTGGACACCACCTCAGTGCCATCCGGATCTCGGCGCGTTGTGCTGCCTTCGGCCTATTCGCACATCGGTCCGCTACTGACGCCGCCTCACGTGCCAACGAATTTTCTACGCTTTTTATAGCAGCGCGTAACGTAAGCATAACAGGTCATGTGACTTCTTTATAAAACTTTTCATTGGTTCATTTTACTTTTGGTTTCCTAATGATGGAAGGCTTGATCATATGACCTAAAAATAACACTTTTCATTGGATTAAAACATTTTTTTTCCCAAACGATGAAAGCCCCACCTTGTTTCTAGATGTTTCAGACTGAAGCTGGCGTCAGCCTGAGAGCACCACCATATCGTGGCTCCATCGTGGTCATTCCACGAGCAATCATGGCAGCCGCTCCCCACCGGAAGCCTGCAGGAGTCGGGAGCCCCCAAGACTTTTGTAAAATCTTCAAGGCTCAGGGGACGTCCGAGTTCCAAGGTGTCCCAGGGCCATTTTAGTGGACCAGGCCCAAATCCGAAGAGCCGTCCGCCATTTTAAGAGTCCTGTGGCAGCCGCCTATGGCTGCACCGCAAGAGTGGGCGCCACTCAACTACATGGTGAGCGAGACGCTGTAGCCGCAAGAGCGGGCGATAACCAGCCGAATGGAGGATGAGGCACAGTGTAGCAAAAGCGGGCGGAATGGCAACTGAAACGGTAAAGGGGCGCCCCAGTACAGCCGACGAGCCTCCACCTGGGGAGACCCGTTCACGCCGCCTCCCCCCCCCCCCCCGGGGCACCCCATGCCGTTTTTCGGAGCAGCATTGTAGGATGCCAAAACCAGTGCGACAACTTACTGGACATCACCTGGGTGCCATCCACATCTCAGCGCGTTCTGCTGCCTTGGGACTATTCGCACAACAGACCGCTACTGACGAGGCCTCCCCGCGCACCCCCCGGGACGCCCCACGCCGTTTTTTGGAGCTGCATTGTAGGATACCAAAAACCAGTGCGGCACCCAGGTAACATCACCTGGGTGCCGTCCAGAACTCAGCACGTTGTGCTGCCTTGGGACTATTCGCACAAAACACAGCTACTGACCATTGTTGCTTCTTTTTTCGAAAAAGTGTTTAAATGTATTTACTGTTTTTGTTGCGTTCTATATATTTAAAAGGTATTAAAGTGTTATAATCCTGGCATCCCTGGAATCTTCCGCTTCAGGCTCGGTCCCACACACCCTCACAGTGAGAATCCCCTCCCCAAGCACAATACAGGATGGTTATCAGATAGTAGGAACGCGTGTGGTGTGACGGATCTCATCGGGTGGGGGCCTTGATCTACTGTAACTCCTTTGAAGAGGGGTGATTCTCTACAGCTGGGGCCATAAACTACATCTGCAGGGCTAGGTGATAGCCTGGGACCGGCCTGAACAATGGGACACAGAGGAAGAGGAGTGTCAGAGGGTGCGGTAGTGAATAGGGTGAAAGGGTGGTGTCGGGCGGGCACAGGGTGTGATTCTCAGGGAAGAGCAGCGCACATGGGAGGAGGTTTCTGGCCCATGCATGAGAGAGAGAGCGGGGGTGACCAGTGCGTGGGGGAGATGCTTGCGAGGGTGGGGAGCCATGCTGAGGATCGGCGGCGTGCAGAGAGTGGGTCTGGTCAAGGCATCTAAAATGGCTGCCGTGCTCAACAAAAGTGTGGCATTGCAAAAAAGACAAGATGGCGCAGACAATGTTTATCAATAAGGATTAATTTATAACAATTATTTAAAACAAAATATTTACTCGCAGTGACAAAATGGCGGTCAACAGTTCCTGATTTCCATCGAATCGAACGTTAACAGACGTCACGCAACAAAAAAAAAACGCTCACGCACAGCCGCTGGAAGACATGTATCAACATATATGAGCCTCCTTAGCCACCCTCAGAAAACAAAAGGGGTCAGGATATGTCTCCCGTACCCCCTTATACCTAGTAATTTAATGAAATCGAAACACAAAATGGCGAATTCACGTTTCGCTACCAGTTTGCGACCCGGTTCGCGAACCGAGAAGCGCTTCTACCGCGAAAAATCAACATTTTTAATATTTGCCCCACGGGACCCTTTAATAACCCCAACATCATTCCTAGGGGGTCAAGAGAGGTCTACCTAGCCCCCTTTCATTAAATTCCCCCTTCGTTTTTCTCCTCCTCTTGTCTCTCGATCCTACCGACAGACAAGATGGCGGCCGCACCGGACTGTTTAGAATGTTGACAGACTCCGGAGAGCCAATCAGCTTCGCTACGCAAAGCTCCGTTACGCGAAAAGTACGCGATCTGGAGCGCTATCTGGGACGCTGTCACAGATATACCTGTTTTTTAAACGTTAATTTCTCAAAATCCACTGGAGCACATATATTGAGACCCAGCAAAGGCACATCGGGCTAACAGTCCCTATAATTTTGCCAAGTTTCGTGCAAATCCATTCAGCCGTTAATTTGCGAACCGAGAAGCGCTTCTACCGTGAAAAATCAAATTTTTTTAATTTTCCCCACGGGACCCTTTAATAACCCCAACATCATTCCTAGGGGGTCAAGAGGGGTCTACCTTGCCCCCTTTCATTAAATTCCCCCTTCGTTTTTCACCTCTTCTTGTCTCTCGATCCTACTGAGAGACAAGATGGCGGCCGCTACGGACTGTTTAGAATGTTGACAGACACCGGAGAGCCAATCAGCATCGCTTCGCAAAGCTCCGTGACGCGAAAAGTACGCGATCTGGAGCGCTATCTGGGACGCTGTCACAGATATATAAATTTTTTAAAACGTTAATTTCTCAAAATCCACTGGAGCACATATATTGAGACCCAGCAAAGGCAAATCGGGCTAACAGTCCCTACAATTTTGCCAAGTTTCGTGCAAATCCATTCAGCCGTTCGAGCTAAAAGTGAGGCCAAACGCCCTATGGAAATTAACATGGGAAAAACGCGTTTTGGGACCCCCCTTTTTTCTCGGCCCCCCCTTGACGAACCCCCCCTAAATTTTCAGGGGCTGCTCAGAAACAAAATGTGCCATTTTCCTGAAAATTTCAGCCGATTCCGTCAACAAACGCCAAAGTTATTAGACATAGAATTTTTAAAAGTTCCATAGAGAAATAATCCTAACTATATATACCTACTGGCTATCGCCAGTAGGTAATATATATATATATATATATATATATATATATATATATATATATATATATATATATATATATGCAAAACAAATTGCCCAAATGCAGTGAGAGGGCACACCACGGCTCTACACCATTTCAGCCTCGCTGCAGCTCGTCTTTCGTTGCCCAAAGAATTTCAATCTGCCTCTGCCGACGCGTTTCGAGGCCAAGTACGCCTCTTCATCATGGGCTGGAAGTAAAAAACACTGATCACGCACCTCCTTTCAACTTGCCATTTATTCAAAGTAGCTCCCACAGTGGGCGTAGCACAATTCAATTAGCACAGTGATGTTTATGGGAATTGTAGTCCCCTTTGGAGGTGCAACTTTTTCCTATAGTAGGTTCAGTGTAATTCCACCAATGTCACAGGCCGTTTTAGAACCCTTGGTAGGGAGGGAAACTGGAAAGACGGGCTCGTTCTGCAAAACAGTACCGTGCTGCGTCGGGTAGGAAGGGTTCCATCCTGCAGTCTTTCAAGTTCATTGAAGCGGAGCTCCTCTCCACGGTATGAGCAGCCGTGAGTAATTATGCAAAACAAATTGCCCAAATGCAGCGAGAGGGCACACCACGGCACTACACCATTTCAGCCTCGCTGCAGCTCGTCTTTCGTTGCCCAAAGAATTTCAATCTGCCTCTGCCGACGCGTTTCAAGGCCAAGTACGCCTCTTCATCATGGGCTGGCAGTAAAAAACACTGATCACGCACCTTCTTTCAACTTGCCATTTATTCAAAGTAGCTCCCACAGTGGGCGTAGCACAATTCAATTAGCACAGTGATGTTTATGGGAATTGTAGTCCCCATTGGAGGTGCGTACTTGGCCTCGAAACGCGTCGGCAGAGGCAGATTGAAATTCTTTGGGCAACGAAAGACGAGCTGCAGCGAGGCTGAAATGGTGTAGTGCCGTGGTGTGCCCTCTCGCTGCATTTGGGCAATTTGTTTTGCATATATATATATATATATATACATATATATAATCAATCAATCAATCAATCACTGAACTTGTAAAGCGCACTACTTACCCGTGAGGGCCTCAAGGCGTTGGGGGGGAGGTGGGGTGGCTGCTGCTACTGCTTGAAGAGCCAGGTCTTGAGGAGCTTCCTGAAGGTGAGCAGGTCCTGGATCTGCCGCAGGTGGGTGGGGAGGGTGTTCCAGGTCTTGGCAGCGAGGAAGGAGAAGGATCTGCCTCCGGAGGTGGTACGCTGGATTCGTGGCTGGCGGAGCGGAGCTGGCGGGCGGGGGTGTGGAAGGTGAGTCTGTTGTTCAGGTTGGCTGGTCCAGAGATGTGGAGTGCTTTGTGAGTGTGAGCGAGGATCTTGAAGGTGATCCTCTTGTTGATGGGGAGCCAGTGAAGGTCTCTGAGGTGAGGGATGATGTGGCTGCATCAGGGGAGGTTGAGGATCAGGCGGGCCGAGGCGTCCTGGATGCGTTGTAGTCGCTGTAGGTGTTTGGTCGGGATTCCTGCATAGAGTGCGTTGCCGTAGTCCAGCCGGCTGCTGACGAGGGCTTGGGTCACCGTTCTTCTGCTTTCAAGATCCACTTGTAGATCCTGCGAAGCATGCAGAGGGTGTTGTAGGAGGAGGAGGAGACGGCGCTAACCTGCTTGAACATGGAGAGGGAGGAGTGGAGGATGACTCCCAAGTTGCGTGCGTTGTCTGCGGGCGTCGGTGCAGTTCCTAGTGTTGTGGGTCACCAGGAGTCGTCCCAGGCAGATGGGAGGATGAGGACTTTCGACTTGTCCGAGTTCAGCTTCAGGCGGCTGCTCCTCATCCACTTGGCGACGGCCTTCATACCCTCGTGGAGGTTGGTTTTGGCGGTCTGCGGGTCCTTGGTAAGGGAGAGAATGAGCTGGGTGTCGTCGGCATAGGAGATGATGTTCAGGTCATGTTGGTAGCCACTTGTGCGAGGGGGGCCATGTAGATGTTGAACAGCGTCGGGCTGAGGGATGAGCCCCTGGTACGCCGCAGATGAGGTTGGTAGCTTTGGAATGGTAGGGTGGGAGGCGGACACTCTGGGTTCCTTCAGAGAGGAAGGAAGTGGTCCAGTCCAGGGCTTTATCCCGAATTCCGGCTTCTTGGAGGAGTGTTCTTAGTGTGTGGTGGCAGACCGCGTTGAAGGCGGCTGACAGGTCCAGGAGGATGAGGGCTGAGGTTTCGCCGTTGTCTAGTTGGCATCGGATGTTGTCTATGGCGGCAATGAGGGCTGTCTCGGTGCTGTGGTTCCGTCTGAATCCAGATTGCGACGGGTCTAGGATATTGTTGTCCTCGAGGTGGTGGATCAGCTGTATATTGGCGATTTTCTCAATGACCTTCGCCGGGAAGGGGAGCAGGGAGATTGGGCGGAAGTTCTTGAGGTCCTTGGGGCCGCCTTGGGCTACTTGAGGAGGGCGTTGATTTCGGCGTGCTTCCAGCTTTCTGGGAATGTTGCTGAGTCGAAGGAGATGTTGATGACCTTTCGTAGTTGGGGTGCGATGGTGGCATCTGCTTTGTTGAACACGTGGTCTGCTGGCGATCCCGAGTGGATGGAGTTCATGATCTTTCGTGTCTCGTCATCGTTGTTGACATGGGCCCAGGATGTCATCTGGTTGGTGCAAGTGGTCGGGGTGGGGTCTGTCGTGGTCGAGGCTGGAGGTGCGTTGAAACTGTTGTGGATGTCAATGATCTTGCGGTGAAGAAGGTGACCAGTTCGCACAGTCCTTGCGAGGTCGGGATGTCGTTGGTGTTGGCGCTGGGGTTGGAGAGTTCCTTGACGATGCTGAAAAGCTCTTTGCAATCGTGTGCATTGTTGTCCAGGCAGGCTTTGAAGGAGGATCTCTTGATTGTTCTGATGAGTTGATTGTGTCTGCCAATGGTGTCCTTGTGGGCAGCGTGGTTGTCTGACGTGCGGTCTAGGAGCAATTTTTTCTCTAGCATCTGGCATGTGTGTTTGGAGGTCTGGAGTTCTTCGGTGAACCAGGTGACTTTCTTGCTGGAGTGGTTGATGGAGGGATTCTTTAGCGGGGCTAGGGTGTTGGCGCAGTCTTCGATCCACTGTCTGAGGTTTCGGGTGCGGTGTCTGGGTCGGTGGAGTCAGTTGGAGGGTCCAGGGCAAGGGCGGAGGTCAGTTGGTTCTCAGTGGTTTTGCCCCAGCAGCGGCGAGGTAACTGTTGAGTGTGGTGGTGCATGGTTGCCTTCTTGAATGTGAAGTGGATGCAGTGGTGGTTGAAGGCGACGTGGGTGCTTTTGGAGAAGATGGGGTCGAGCGTGTGGCTGGAGAAGTGGGTGGGTTCGGTGACGAGTTGTCGGAGACCGAGGTTGGCGAGGTTGGCAATCAGGGTGGCGGAGTTGGTGTTGTTGTTGTTTTCGAGGTGGTAGTTCAGGTCCCCGAGGAGGATGTAGTACGTGGAGGCGAGTGCGTGGGTGCTGGCGAGGTCACGATGGAGTCACTGAACAGGGCCCAGGGTCCGGGAGGTCTGTAGACGAGTGTTCCTCTGAGAGTGATGTTGGGGTCGGTGTGGATCCGGAAGTGAAGGTGTTCGGCGGAGTTCAGAGAGTCGTCTGCGAGGGTGTGGACCTGGAGTGTGGACTGGATGATGGCTATTCCTCCTCCAATTCCGTTGGCGCAATCCCTGTGGGTGATCTTGTAGCCGTCTGGGATGGCTATGGCGATGTCCGGTGCCGAGGATTCATTCCACCAGGTCTCAGTCAGGAATGCTACATCTGGGGCCATTGTTTCGAGTAGGTCCCAAAGCTCAATGTCGTGTTTGTGTGCAGAGCAGGTGTTAAGGAGTATGGAGCGGCGGTGGTTTGGTCCGGTCCTTGGAGGCTTGGTGGTTCTGTCACAGGAGAAGTTGCAGGTGTGGCAGAAGAAAGGTCAGTGGGTGTGTTTCGGGGCAGCCTGGAAGCGATGGCGGTCCTGGCCGGTGTTGAGAGCGAGGAGGGCGTTGGCATTGTATCGGAGTCTGGCGCTATGGGGGGTGTGGGGTCCAGGGGTTCTGGCACTGGGCGTGGTCCAGGCACGGACGGGCGCAGACGGGTTTGCCTTTGGCGCGCCATCAGCGCGTTCGCTGCGCTTCCTTGTGGCATCCTCCATAAAAGGTGAAGTGGGAGGGAGGAGCAGCTGGGAGGCGGGAGCGGGCGGACAATGGCCGTTGGGAGACGGGACGGGACACAGAAGGCAAAGGAGGCGGGCCGCAGGGATGCAGCGGCGGGAAGAGGGGAGCTGGGGGTACTAGAGGGCAAGGGGCGCTTAAGGGTCCAGAACTGACTACAATATAAAATAAAATAAAAATAAGAGTACAGAAATAAGAACAAAGCACTCACCAGACCACAAACACAGGAGCACACCAGCGGCGAAATGTCGGCAGCAGCAGCAGTGGGGCAGGAGTCACGGGCGCACAGGAGGAGCTGTGATGCATGGGAAGCGTCCTGACCTGCGAGCAGGGTCAAGGGTCTCACTCACTGCAGCACGGCGTCCTCCATAAAAGGCTGAGTGGGAGGGAGGAGCAGCTGGGAGGCGGGAGCGGGGCAGCCAATGGGCGTTGGGGGACGGGACACAGAAGGCAAAGGGGGCAGGGCCGCAGGGGTGCCGCGCTGGAAAGCTGGGAGCGGGAGGTACAGAGGGCAAGGGGCGCTTAAGGGCCCAGAACCGACTACAATATAAAATAAAATAAAAATAAGAGTACAGAAATAAGAACAAAGCAGTCACACAGGAGCACACCGGCGACAAACTCTCGGCAGTGGCAGCAGTGGGGCAGGAGTCACAGGCGCACAGGAGGAGCCGTGCGGCGTGGGGAGCGACCTGACATGCGATATATATATATATTGGTCATGTGATCGAGCCTCCTTGGAGGTGAAACGCGTCATGGCGGCAGCGCTGGCATTTATGAAATAAACCACGCTTTTTGCACCAGCAACAATTGGGTCCACTCTTCGTCATTTTTGCAATCTGGCAGTGTGATTCTGCGGTATGTGGCGAGTTTCCCAAATATATATATATATATATATATATATATATATATATATATATATATATATATATATATATATATATATATATATATATATATATATATATATATATATATTCACTGAAAAAAACATAGATTTCACGCCAGTTATAGTATTCCAATGGGTTAGTTAGTTGGACTCACTATAAAAAGCGCGCCTGCAATGCACTGCTGATAACGTCACATATTACATCCCTCATGACATCGTCAGTGACATCACTCATGACATCTCTGATGACACCAGCCAGTGAATGTGTGTCTTTCTTTAAAATTAACATGTTTAATGTTTGTATTTGTAAAGGTTGATGAAAGAATAAATGGTTAAATACGTGTGTAAATGGATGTTTTTTTATTAAAAATGATTGGTTAACTGCCTTATTAAGTGTATTTTATTGAATACATATATTAGCGAGTAACTTTTAAATATTGAAATATATGTATCAGTGTTTTACTTTGTGTATAAGTAGCTGCATGGGTTGGTGACTGACTCACTGTTTGTATGTGTTTTGAAGACAGCATGTGTGCAGGACTGTAAGGGTGGATGAGTGTGTATATGTGTGTGTTAGTGAGTGAATGACCGTCTCCCTATTGTGTTTTTTAGTAACGACATATATTTTAATCTAGTGTATGCAAGTTTTGATGTATATAAGTGAGTATATGTGAGAGTAAGAGATTGTAAGAGTTCCTGTTTAAATAAGTATGTGTTTATATAAGTGATTGTTTAAGAGAGTAAGTATGTGTAATTTTCCTTGGAAGTAAAGAGGTAGTGGGTGTATAGTTTTATATGCAAATAAATGGATGTTCAATAATTTATTTGCATGTGTGTGTATGTGTGTGAGTCACTTTTGGATGACTGTCGGTGTATAACAGGATGTATAGATGTGTCACTACATATGATGAGTGAGTATATGTATGAGTGACTATATAGAACTGTTGGTAAATGAGTGGATGTGTATATAGATGGTGGAATTACTGAATTGGTTGTTGTAACTGGTATGGGTATCTCCTTTTTTTTGAAAATTTTAGTTTCTATTTTTAATATCTATTTCAAGGGTTACATTACACTAAAAGGAGGTCTGTCACTCTGTCACAAGGATGGTGTCATAAGTGATGTAATGAGTGTTGTCATTGACGATGTCATGAGTGATGTAATATGTGACATCATCAGCAGTGCATTGCAGGCGCGCTTGTTATAGTGAGTTCAACTAACTATAACGTTGGAATTTCTATGGTTTTATGTCAGTAAAATTTGCAGCTAACTATAACTGGTGTGAAACCTATGGTTTTTTCAGTGAATTTAATTGGTTTTTTAAATGCTAATTCCTAACTATAACTGGTGTGAAACCTATGTTTTTTTCAGTGAATTTCATAGTTTTTTTAAATGCTAATTCCTAACTATATATGGGGCCTCAAACCTATAAAATGTAATATTTTTTATAATGAATCCTATATTGTATATTTATATAATACAATTTTTTTTTTTTGCCCTGGTGCTCTCCCGGTGCGTGCCCCGGTGTGCGCACTGGAAAGCGCATTTTTCCGGAGCGCCCCGGGTCGCGCACCGGTGAGCGTCCAGTTAGCGCTATTGCCGCGAACGAAAACATCATGACGTATCGCGTAGCTGCGTCCGCGTGATACGCACGGCGTAAGCGCACCCGGAAGTACTCGAGCGAATACAATCGCGCAACGTAAGCATCTGACGCGCTTACGCGGCGCGCCCCGTGGCACGCCCGGGGGCGCGTCGCGCAAGCGCGTCAGGTCATGTTGACCTGAAAATAACACTTTTTGTTGGTGCAGAACAGTTTTGGTTTCCAAATGATGAAAGCCCGGGTCATGTGACCTGAAAATAACACTTTTCATTGGTTCAGGACAGTTTTTTTTTCCAAATGATGAGAGTTCCCACTTTTTTTCCTTATTCTGACTTTGTCCTTTGACTGAGGAAGACCTGTTTGGAGATCTTACAGAAATATGTTGTACTTTAAAATGGCTACAGTAGCAGCAGCAGCTGGAGCATCTGCACCACCACCACCACCACCACCACCACCAAGAGGACCACCACAACATTACATTGGTGGTCAAGAAGAAGAGGAGGAGGAGGAGGAGGAGGAGGAGGGGAGGAGGTGGCTGCCAGAAGACAATACCCCATACAGGCCAAGGCAGCACATTGTATGGGAGTTTTTTTCTATTTTAGAGGGCAAGAAGAAAGTCAATGCGTCAAAGGTGACTTGCCAAACCTGTGGCATTGAACTTTCAAGGAGGAACCCTAACAAAAAATATTCATTTGGTAAAAATACCATGGTTAGGCACATGCAGCGCAAGCATCCCAACAACTATGCTGCCGCAAAGGTGAGAGAACTGGCCAGTAACCCTCCCCAGTCTTCACCCAGCACCTCCAAAAGAAAGCAACCCACTCCATCGGGACCAGAGACAAGGGAGACGATCCCTTGCATACAACCACGGTTTGGTGAATTCAGGATCACATGTATTTTTTGTGGTAAGACCATCTCCTATGGTGAGCAGAGCATAAAGGTCATCCTCCTTGCTGGTGACAACCACAATTGCCCCAAAAAACCCTAATTTTTTCCTGATTTTTTTTTTGCTCCAGTTGAGCCATTTTCAATTCCCTGTTTTTTGTTTCTCCCCATAAAAATAACAAAAAAATAAAATAGTTCATAAAAGCCAAAAAAAGTACAAAATGTTCAAAAAACATTAAAAAAATATAAAACAACAAAACAAAGAAAATAAACAGTTCTTTTTAGAACTTCCTCCAAATTATAAAAAAAGGCTACATTTTTTAAAAACTCTATCATTCTTTTTTCCCCATGGAACGCTTCCCGGTACGCTCCGCGGTGCGCGTACCGGGTGCTCCCCCCGCGCAAATAAAAAAATATATATTTTTTGTTTTGCCCCGCGGGGCCCTTTTATAGCCCCCACATCAAACCTAGGGGATCAGGGGGGGTCTACTCTGCCTCCTTATGGTCATTTCCCCCTTTGTTTTTGCCACCTCTTGTGTCTCGATCCTACCGAGACACAAGATGGCGGCCGCTCCGGACTGTTTGGAATGTTGACAGACACCCGAGAGCCAATGAGCTTTCCGCGCGCGAACTCGCATAGCGCGCTGGTTAGCGCCCAGGTGCGCGTACCGGGGAGCGCTTATAGATATATATATTTTTTTAACCTAAATTACTCAAATTCTACTGGAGCACATATCTTGACACATAGCAAAGGCACATCGGGCTACCAGTCCCTACAATTTTGCCGAGTTTGGTGGAAATCCATTCAGCCGTTCGGACTAAAAGTGAGGTCGACCACCCTATGGAAATTAACATGGGGAAAACCCGTTTTAAGACCCCCCTTTTATCTCGGCCCGCTTGAAAAAACCCCCTCAAACTTTCAGGGAAGGACCGGGGCGCCGCAAGGCAAATTTGAGGAAATTTTCAGGCAGATTCCTCAACCGGCGCCAAAGTTATTCACTATAGAATGTTGGGATTTTCTATTGAAAATAATCCTAACTATAACTACCTACTGGCAACCGCCAGTAGGTAATATATATATATATATATATATATATATATATATATATATATATATATATATTAACTACTGGCGATAGCCAGTAGGTATATATAGTCAGGATTTTTTCTCTATGGAACTTTTGAAAATTCTATGTCTAATAACTTTGGCGTTTGTGGACGGAATTGGCTGAAATTTTCAGGAAAATTGTACATTTTGTTTCTGAGCAGCCCCTGAAAATTTGGGGGGGTCGTCAAGGGGGGGCCGAGAAAAAAGGGGGGTCCCAAAACACGTTTTTCCCATTCATTTTTCCATAGGGCGGTTGGCCTCACTTTTAGCTCGAACGGCTGAATGGATTTGCACGAAACTTGGCAAAATTGTAGGGACTGTTAGCCCGATGTGCCTTTGCTAGGTCTCAATATATGTGCTCCAGTGGATTTTGAGAAATTAACGTTCAAAACAAGATATATATCTGTAACAGCGCTCCGGGCTGCGCTCCGGTTCGCGTACTTTTCGCGTAACGGAGCTTTGCGATGCGAAGCTGATTGGCTCTCCGGTGTCTGTCAACATTCTAAACAGTCCGGAGCGGCCGCCATCTTGTCTCTCGGTAGGATCGAGAGACAAGAGGAGGCCAAAACAAACGGGGAAATGAAGGAAAGGGGGCAAGGTAGACCCCTTCTGACCCCCTAGGATTGATGAGGGGGATATTATAGAGCCACGCGGGGCCCAAAAAAAAAAAAAAATTCCGATTTTTTCGCCGTAGAGACGCGTCTTGGTACGCGAACCAGGCAGCTAACCGGGCAGCTAACCGGGAAGCTAACCGGCAGTGTAACGGGAGTCTGAGGAGTAGCTGATTGGCTGTCAACATTGTAAACAGTCCGGAGCGGCCGCCATCTTGTCTCTCGGTAGGATCGAGAGACAAGAGGAGGCCAAAACAAAGGGGGAAATGAAGGAAAGAGGGCAAGGTAGACCCCTTCTGACCCCCTAGGATTGATGAGGAGGATATTATAAAGCCACGCGGGGCCAAACAAAAAAAAAAAAAAATCTGATTTTTTCGCCGTAGAGACGCGTCTTGGTACGCGAACCGGGCAGCTAACCGGGAAGCTAACCGGCAGTGTAACGGGAGTCTGAGGAGAAGCTGATTGGCTGTTATCATTGTAAACAGTCTGGAGCGGCCGCCATCTTGTCTCTCTGTGGGATCGAGAGACAAGAGGTGGAAAAAAAAAAGGTGTAAATGAATGAAAGGGGTAAGGCAGACCCCTCCTGAACCCCTAGGATTGATGAGGGGGCTATTAAAGTTCCCTGCGGGGCAAAAGAAAAAAAAATTGCGCTTTTTCGTGGTAAAGGTGCTTCCTGGTACGTTAACCGGGCAGCTAACCGGCAGCGTAACGGGAGTCCGACATATTGTGTTTTTTGAACGTTTGTGATATGTGCATGTGTGGATTTTGTCTAATTAAGGTTAAAAAAATATATATATCTTTAAGCGTGTTCTGGCGCGCTTACGTTTTGGGTTTGGTTTGCGCTGCAGAGACGATACGTCACGGTTATGCGATGCATCATGAGGCGTCTCACGGGCTACATCACGTCACTTAATAAAGAATATATTTTACAGCTATAGATATTAGCTTTTAAAAAACCAATGAAATTCACAGAAAAAACCATAGGTTATAGACCATATATAGTTAGGAATTTGCATTTACAAAACCTTGAAAATTCAATGAAAAAACCATAGGTTATAGACCATATATAGTTAGGGATTAGCATTTAAAAAACCTTATTTTATTTGCACAAAACCATTGAAATTCCATATATAGTTAGTTGCACTAACTATATATCGCGGACCCGCAATCCACTGCTAATGATGTCACATATTACATCATTCATAACATGGTCTAGGTCTATAACCTATGGTTTTTTCTGTGAATATATATATATATATATATATATATATATATATATATAAAATCAATTTCTCCTTCCTTCTCGGTTGAAGAACCAAAGACACAACGGAGCTTCAGAGGATTGCTTTATTAGGATTACAGGCATTACCGGTTTCGGCGTGGTGCCTTTGTCAGATGCCACAGTTCCATTACGTGTTTCCCTCACATTGTTCATTTTATATGCTCCTCCTCCCAGTGGTTAGGAGCCTCACCTGCACCGGATTCTGTATATATATATGTTTTTTTGTATTTTTTTTATATATATATATATATATATATATATCAGCCTCACAAGTTGCTCATAAGGAGACGCCTCCCACAGAGAAGTTGAAAGCACCTATAATGGCGGAATGCAGAGTGGCAGCATCCAAAACTCCTTCCATTTAAATCAAATGCCCAACGCGTTTTGAGCACGGTTGTGCTCTTGTTCACCGGCTACAAAGGTGAGTAACATATCAGCAGATTTTAAGACTTTCGGTATTCGCAGAAGGCATTTAGGAGTCCTAAAGTTAGAAGTCCTAACTTCTGTGAATACCGAAATGAGTAAGTGCCTTCTGTGAATACCAAAATGAGTAAGTGCCTTCTGTGAATACCAAAATGAGTAAGTGCCTTCTGTGAATACGAAAATGGTAGTAAATTTAGGATTTTTTCTTAAGTTAGTTCTGTGAATCGGGCCCCATGTGCCTCAAATGACCTGCTGTGTTCCCCAAGTGGGTTTGGAGAGGAAAGGCACCACCACCTCTGTTCATCATCCAAGTCTGGCCAAACGGCCTTCTCCGCTCCTTTTTGTGCTCGGCGATTGCCAAACACAGTATCAGTACACTAGCATAGGGGCGTATCCGCGGCCGAGCGAGCCGCAAAACATCAGCCTCACAAGTTTCTCATAAGGAGACGCCTCACACGGAGAAGTTGAAAGCACCTTTAATGGCGGACTGCAGAGTGGCAGCATCCAAAACTCCTTCCATTAAAATCAAATGGCAGACGCGTTTCGAGCATGGCTGTGCTCTTGTTAACGGGTTACAAAGGTGAGTAACATATCAGCAAGTTGCAAAGGCAGCTTTATGCTGATAGAAAAAGTCCAGCCCTAGTGGTCGTATACCCAGAGGCATATTGGTCTTTGTGATCCTTTTAATATTCCTCCCCAGTGGATGCCGATGTGCCTCAAGTGACCTGCTGTGTTCCCCAAGTGGGGTTGGAGGGGAAAGGCACCACCACCTCTGTTCTGACGTCTCACACGGAGAAGTTGAAAGCACCTTTAAAATTTGATTTTAATGGAAGGAGTTTTGGATGCTGCCACTTTGCAGTCCGCCGTTAAAGGTGCTTTCAACTACTCCGTGTGAGGCGTCTCCTTATGAGCAACTTGTGAGGCTGATATATATATATATATATTTATGTTTATATATCGGACCGTGCACACGCGCAGCACGAACCCTACGCGACTTCGCGAAATTGCATTTAAAAGTAATATAAGTTTATTACAAGTAAAAATATATTATTTTTATGAATACCTTAGATAATGTATTGCACTAATATGTATATTCAAGACATATATATATATATATATATATATATATATATATATATACACCAAAAAATACAAAATTGTTTAGAAAAATACAAATAAAATATAAAAGAAAAAAAGAGCTCTTCTCAGAACCAACTTCTCGGGTTAAAGAAAGAACTATATTTGTATGATAATGTGTGAAAGTTTGGTTGAATATATGTATAGAGCATAATTGACTGAAATAATGCATTATTAGTGTATGGTGAATGTATAAGTGCAGAACTATAAGGAAGTGCTGCAGTGTGACACTGCAAGCTCTTTAACTACACTGTACTGTGGCACTTCCAAAGCACAGGGATGTGACAAATGTACATGAATATGTTGCAACTCTGGGCTTCCCTCTGCACTGCTGCACAAACTGCAGCCATGCAGTGACACAGGCACCCTTGCACCATGGTGCCAGGATGTTTGTGTTTTGGGGAGATTGTTTTTGTGAAGAAAGGGACACCTTCCTGCACAACACAATCAGTAAAGTAATTTGCCTCTTTCAATGTATTCTGTGCAATGCAGAATACATTGAAAGAGGAAGAAATGAGGAGAAATGAAAACAATTCTCCTTGTTGGCCTTGCTACACTAACTGGAGGACGGTGCAGTATTCACACACATCTCCAGATTTATAATTTCTGATAAAGCTGGAGATGTGTCTTGTTCTATGAGTGTTGCGTGGGAACACCCACAGCAACACCTATAGAACGCCCTTTTAATGCAAAATGCTGTCCATGAATAGGTAGTATTTACAAGGAGAAGAAAAGCTAAGCATGGTACCTTTTCCTATCCTATGTATATGTAATTATGACGGAGTGTTTTACAAAATGTGACATATCATTGGTACAGGGTGCCACTAAATCTGCCCCATAAGTGCTTACGTATTGGCAGACAGATACAATAAGAAAATATTGCTGGTTGGTTGATTGAAGAATTGCACAAAAGTGACAGGAGGTAAGCACAGAGATGTCTCTCCAAAGATGCTCCAACGAAAATGATTGAAATGGTTACAGTCCTTCAATAGTTCCGATGGGAAATGTTATGAACCAATCAAATCTTTTTTTTTCCTCAGGTTACCTGCTTTTGTCAGGATGATTCTAAGACTAGACACAGACTCACAGTTCTAATAGTGCTAATAGTTATTATCACGATAAGTTAATAAGCACTCATATGTCTGCAGAGAGATTAAATGCTTCTGTGAGGATGATTCTAAGACTGGACACAGACTCAAAGTGTGATTGCAGAAAGGCAAGACTATTCCCTGGACTTTAGTAGGAGAGACTCAATAGTCTGGAAGGGGTTAAGGGACCGCATACATTGTGCTCATTTGACTGTTCCACTGCTTCTCTGAATGCCTGACTCATTCTCCAAGTCCATACACAGTGACTGGGTTTGCATTGTGCTAATAGTTATAATCACAATAAGTTTATAAGTTTATAAGCACTTATATATCTGCAGAGAAATTAAATAAGCACATGCGTCTGTCAGGATGATTCTAAGACTAGACACAGACTCACAGTGTGATTGCAGACAGTCAAGACTATTCGCTGGACTTTAGTAGGAGATAATCAGTAGTCTGAAAGGGGTTAGGGGACCGCATAAATTGTGCTCATTTGACTGTTTCACTGCTTCTCTGAATGCCTGACTCATTCTCCAAGTGCTTACACAGTGACTGGGTTCTCATAGTGCTAATAGTTATCATCACAATATGTTTAGAAGCAGTTATATGTCTGCAGAGAGATTAAATAGGCACATGCTTCTGTCAGGATTATTCTAAGACTAGACACAGACTCACAGTGTGATTGCAGACAGGCAGGACTATTCCCTGAACTTTAGTAGGAGAGACTCAGTGGTCTGGAAGGGGTTAGTGGACTGCATACATTGAGCACATTTGACTGTACCATGGCTTTTCTGAATACCTGACTTGTTCTCCAAGTGCATACAGAGTAACTGAGTTCTCATAGTGCTAATATTTATCATCACGCATACATTCTCCACATTTGACTACAGCACTGCTTGTGTGAATGCGTTAATCATTCTGCAAATGCATAAGCAGTGACTCAGTTCTAATACTACTATTAGTTGACAACAGGATAGGGTTTTAAGCAGTTATGTGTCAGCAAAGAGATTAACTAACCACATGCTTCTGTCAGAATGGTTGCACCAGTGGACACAGACTCACAGTTTGACTCTAGGCTAGCAAGGCTATTTCCTGAACTTTAGCAGAAGAACAGAAGAGACTAGTCTGCAAGGGGTTAGGTGACAGCATATATGCTATACAATTGACTACAACACTGCTTGTGTGAATGCCTGAATCATTCTGCAAATGCATAAGCAGTGACTGGGTTAAAATATAACTAATAGTTGACAACAGGATAGGTTTTAAGCAGTTATGTATCAGCAAAGAGATTAAGTACCACATGCTTCTCTCAAAATGGTTGCACAAGTGGACACAGACTCACAGTGTGATTCTAGACAAGCAAGACTAGTCCCTGGACTTTAGCAGAAGAGACTCACTAGTGTGGAAGGGGTTAGGTGACCGCATACATTCTACACATTTGACTACAGCACTGCTTGTGTGAATGCCTAAAGCATTCTGCAAATGCATAAGCAGCGACTGGGTTATAATACTACTAATAGTTCAGTTATGTGTCATCAAAGAGATTAAGTAACAACATGCTTCTGTCAGAATGGGAATGGCTTCACAAGTGGACACAGTCTCCCAGTGTGTTTCTAGACAAGCAAGACTATTCCCTGGACTTTAGTAGAAGAGACTCACTAGTCTGGAACGGGTTAGGTGACTGCATACATTCTACACATTTGACTACAGCACTGCTTGAGTGAATGCCTGAATCAATCTACAAATGCATATGCAGTGACTGGCTTCTGATACTACTAATAGTTGATACCAGGATAGGTTTTTAACCAGTTATGTGTCAGGAAAGGGATTACGTAACCGCATGCTTCTGTCAGAATGGTTGCACAAGTAGACACAGACTCACAGTGTGATTCTAGACAAGCAAGACTATTCCCTGGACTTTAGCAGAGGAGACTCACTAGTCTGGAAGAGGTTAGGTGACCGCATACATTCTATACATATGACTACAGCACTGCTTGTGTGACTGCCTGAATCATTATGCAAATGCCTAAGCAGTGAGTGGGTTCTAATACTACTAATAGTTGACAACAGGATAGGTTGTTAAGCAGTTAGGTATCAGCAAAGAGAATAAGTAACCACATGCTTCTGTCAAAATTGTTGCACAAGTGGACACAGACACACAGAGTGATTCTAGACAAGCAAGACTATTCCCTGGACTTTAGCAGAAGAGACTACTAGTCTGGAAGGGATTAGGTGACCACATACATTATAAACATTTGACTACAGCACTGCTTGTGTGAATACCTGAATCATTCTGCAAATGCATAAGCAGTGATTGGGTTCTAATACTACTAATAGTTGACAACAGGATAGGTTTTTAAGCAGTTATGTATAAGCAAAGAGATTAAATACCCACATGCGACTGTCAAAATAGATGCACAAGAGGACAAAGACTCACAATTTCATTCCAGACAAGTAAGACTTTTCTATTCCTTTTTAATTACATTTTATGATTAAAAACAAAGGCACCACATAGAACACCTCACAAATTAATACCTCACCTTTCAAATTGATTTGTACATTATGAAGTATCTGAATCACACACCAAATTTTCATAAGTACACAATGAATGTAGTGTACTGCTCTTAGCAAAACCAAAAAATGGCAAACTTTCCCTCTAATTCTGCACACATATACATGTAAATATCAAATCACATTGATTCCCACGTTAATTCAAATGCTAACACACATTTCTATTGTTCACACATTTCAACCCTTGCCAATTGAGATAACTTTCAAACCTACCCCCATTCTGCCTAATGCCTGTTACCATAGTAACAGTTCATAGAACACTCAACTGAACACACAGGTCACAAGTTCAGCACACAATATTGCAAATTCAAACAGAAAGTGTGCTTGACTTTCCAAAGTACAAGCTTATCTTATCAAATGTACCTTTCAAACAGTTTTTACTAACCAATAAGAAACATTCTTTTAAAACACAGAAACATGTACCCTACTTTTCAGTGTATAATGTTCTCAATCAGACAATCATTTCTCTTCTTTTTTTAAAACAACATCTTGTCCACCATTTTAGATATATCTTATTTTCCAAACAGCCTACTTCACATACAGACATCCTCTGACAGCATCCAGATTTCCCTTCAAGATGCTTAGAGTGTGGATTGTGGGACACAGCTATATTTTCTGTTGCAAAAGGTATGCTGAACGCGAGGTATTGACAAAGACCTAGCTTTGCAAAATGTAGACATTCAGTGGATTGGACAGAGGATTAAAGTGGCACCAATTAATGCCAATCCTTTTTGCATCTCCAACACCCTGACCTCATAATTGTGGACTGTGGTGGCAATGACCTAGGCATATTGGCTGGGGTAGGTCTGGAAATGCTAATGAAGGACACCTTTGCATAATTGATGTTACTTTTTCCCCAAACTGCCTTTGTCTATTCTAACATATGCCGAAGACAGAAAAGGAACTGATCCATTCATTGTTGTCCACAGATTGAGAAAGCTAGGAAGCATGTCAATAAAGCTGTTTCTGCTTTTCTCAGAGATTATAGGATGGGGCCCATTTACCACAACAATCTGCATTTTTATATGGATGGCATCTACAAGAGAGATGGTGTACATTTCACAGATGATCATAACAGACTCTTTCTCAACAACTTTAGACTCTGCATAGGTACTTACTTGTAGGTACCAAAATCTCCCAATAAACACAAGGGCTCTTTTTAGAGCCACCCAAGATCTGAACATCGTTTTTTTTGTTTGGAGTTGCGCACCCAGCATGTTCACACCAGGGGGCCGTGCTGGGAGTCGGGCACCCAGCGTGTTTTAGAGTCGCGCACCCAACGCATTAACACCAAGGGGCCGTGCTGGGAGTCACTCACCCAGCGCGTTCATACAAGGGGGCCGCACTGGGAGTCGCTAACATGCAGCTACCCGTGTGGAAAAGCAATCTGGTTTGCATTTTGGAAGAGAGAGCAGGATTCCTGCTCTCTCATCCATAATCCAAACTAAGTTTGCTATGGCAGGGCAGGAGCCGAAAGGCTCACCCCCTGCCATAGCAAACAACAGCATCCTGGGGTGGGCACCCCGAGACACTGCAGGAGCCGGCCCTGGGGGGTGGCAGTCCCCAGGGCCATCGAAGGCTCCAGGAGGGGGGCCCCAAAGGCCCCCTCACAACACTTGAAAGCTCTTGGGGGTGGCAGTCCCCTGGGCTTGGGGAGGCCATGTGCCCCCCCCAAAATATATTATTAAAAGCACCAGGGGTGGTGGCACCCGGGGCTCAGGAGGGGGCTTGAATGCCCTCAAACCACTCCAAATGTTTTCATAAAGCCCTGTGGGTGGCAGTCCTCGGGGCTGGCGAGGGAGTTTCAATGCTCCCCAAACCCAAGCAAAAAATGTTTAAAAGCCCTGGGGGTGGAAGTCCCGAGGACAGTGTGGGGGGATTGGGGCCCCCCACACTTTTGCTTTTCTACCACCGGGAATTGACCCACCCGGGGACTTTATTTAAACTAATCACAGGAGTACGTGCTTCGTTGTTTTCATTTTCACGGCTGGATCCGAGCATCCAGTGCGCATCTCGGCATTTAAAAAAAAAAATGCTTTTTTTAGCCCTGGAAGTCCTTGTAGGACCCCCTAAGCAGACCTATGGGTGTTTCAACCTTACTCACTTTCCTTGTTTTTTGCCTTCACTTTACTTTTCGCCTTCATTTCAGTGTCATCTTGTGCCTCACTTCTACGAGGCACAAGATGGCTGCCAACAGTTCCTGGTTTAGAGTGTTCACAGCCAATTAGAATACAGCTCATGATCGGCAGGGAGCGCAGATCCTGATCTGCAGGGTGTGCGGATCCTCCGTGGCCATAGATATCAAAACTTTTTTTAATTTTGATTTTCTCAGCAACTACTGAACGGATTTACACCATTTACCAAAAAGGGATCTTTCTGAACCAAGGGCTACCTTTTTGCCAAATTTGGTGTAATTCCATTCAGCAGTTCGGGCCGTAGCCGTGTCTAAACTTTCCTATGGAAAATTGCATTGAAAAAAATACATTTTGGGACCCCCTTTTTCTCTGCCCCCACTTGCCAAATAACCCCGAAACTTTCAAGATAGGAGCGGACTGGAGCAGGCCCCAAGTTTTGAAAATTTCATGAAGATTTGTCAATCGGCGCTAAAGTTATTGGGAATAGAATGTTGCAATTTTCCTATGGATGTATATATTACTTACTGGCGGTTGCCAGTAGGTAGTTATAGTTAGAGCCTATTTTCCATAGGAAATCCGCAACATTCTATTTGGAATAACTTTAGCACCAGTTGATGAATCTTTGTGAAATTTTCAAAACTTACGGTCAGCTCCGGTCCGCTCCTATCCTGAAAGTGTCACAGTGATTCATCAAGCGGGGGCTAGAAAAAAGGAGGGTCCAAAAATATGTTTTCCCCATGCAATTTCCGATAGGACTTTTAGCCACAGCTGAATGGAATTATGCCAAATTTGGCAAAGATGTTGTCCTCGGTTCAGACTTGTGCCTTTTGCTTAAATTGTGACAATCTGTTTAGTTATTCCTGAAAAAATTACAGTTAAAAGCATTTATATATCTATGGGCGTGGACGATCCGCGGACTATCAGCGGACCGTGAGTGTATTGTAAGCGCACTCTTCCGATCATGCGCTGAATGCTAATTGGCTGTCAAGTGGTTGTCAGCATTCGAAACCAGGTACTGTTGACAGCCATTTTGTGCCTCTGTAGAAGCGAGGCTGAAGAAGTCAGTGAATATGTGTGCAAAACGTAGAAAGGGGGCAGGGTAGAAATACTTTTACCCTCTAGACCTGCTTAGCGGGTCCCAGAAGGACCCGGCAGGTGCATGCAGGATGCGCGGACTCTGCCGTAAAAAAAAAAAAAGAAACCAAGCTTTTTTTATAATTAGCCGCGGGGGGCTAAATACCTGAGGCAAAATTGTACATTTTTGGGGGGCCCAGATTGGCCCCCAGCCCCGGGGATCGTCACACCGGGACAAAAAAAATGGTGGGGGAGGGGTCCAAGGTCCCCAAAGCCATGGGAACCACCACCCCCCGGGGCTTTATGTACGGTGGGATGAGGGACTGAGTGGCCCCTCTCCTGGAGCACTCCCCAGGGCTAAAAGGAAATATGGTTGGGGGGCTGCAAGGTCTCCAAAGCCCTTTGGACCACCACTCCCTGTGGCTACATGTATTGTGGGAGGGCCGGCTCCTGCAGCGTCACGAGGTGTCCATCCCGCCCTCCCATAGCAAGGAAATCTGTTCTCTCTTTCAAAATCTAAATAAGATTGCTTTTTCAGATGGGGAGCTGCATGTTAGTAGCTCCCCATGTGGAAAAGCAATGCTGGATCCCAAACACGTAGAAGTTGTGCACCAAAGGCGCTGGAGTCTCGCACCCTACAGATTATGGGGCTTATTTATAAGGCATTTGCGCCACTGTTGCGTAATTTGTAACATGGGAAAAGTGACACAAATATGGCACAAGGGGCCTTGTAAATCTGCCCTTATGAGTCGTGCATTCAGCATTGAGCGCCCCGCTGGGTGTGTGACTTCTAATTTTACCGTAAAAATGATAGCCCCTTTCAGTAATTTCTAATATCCCCGGGGACCCCATCCCCGTGGCTTACATAAAATGGTGGGGAGCGTGGGGGGAGCCAAAATGCCCCCACGGTCCCAGCCAGATCACCGCGTACTTCTAGAGCCGGCATTGCTTTTCCAAATGGGGAGATGCTAACTTGCATGTGGAAAATTTATCTAGTTGGATTTTGAAAGTGAGAACAGATTTCACTGCTCTGTCTTTCAATATGCAAACCAAGTTTGCTATGGGAGGGCGGGAGCCGTGAGATTCCTGCCCTCTCATAGCAAACTACAACCACCACTGGATTTGGGCTATGGAGAGATGTAAAATGTTTTTTGTTGTTCTGTAATTATGATGTGAATTATGTAAATGTATTGCAAATTGATTTTTTTTCATATTTTGACAAAAAAACAATTAAAAAGATATAGATTTATTCATGACTTAAAAGGTCTACTGCACATGTTGTTTTGATCAATATAATTGTTTGAATTTAGTGATAAACAAAGACATTTGACATAAACATTGACATTTGTTCAGTTGAATATATCTCTCATAGCAAACAGCAGTGTCCAGGGATAGGCACCCCGGGACACTGCAGGAGCCGGCCCTGGGGGGGGTGGAGGTCCCCAGGGCCCTTGAGGGCTCCAGACAGAGGGCCAAGCAGCCTGCCTCCCACAATACACAAAGCCCCGGGGTGGTGGTTCCTGGGGCTTGAGGGGGGTCGTTGAGGTCCTTCCACTTCTAATTTTGCTGGGGGGGGGGGGGGCTTTGGAGCCCACTCCAACCATTTATTTTATAGCTCTGGTGGGTTGCTCTCACTGTTGCATAGCAAACAGCAATGTAGAGAAAATCTTCCGGTAAGACATAACAAAGGATTTTGAAGTCGATTTTCGGTGTTTTTGTTGTAGGTTGCAGCCGTTAAAGCGGCGACAATTTTAACTCCATCTTTGTAAATATGCCATTAAGTTTTGTAATGTCTATAATTTCGTCTCCCATTTAAATAGGCACAAAGTGTTTATTGAAGTGCATTGTGAACTGTGAAGCAACACTGACTAATTATGATTGATAAAGAATTGAAAGAGTTGTGTACTTCTTTTGCTTGTAATATGCTTTGGGGCAGATTTAGAAGTTTATTGCGTTACTGTTGCATCATTTTTTTTTATTTTTTTATTTTTAAAACCTTCATTTAAAAAAGTGCACACAGCTATTCAGCCTAACATCCCGGAGGCAAGGCAGCATAGTGAATCAGGAGAGCAATAGTGCAAGAACAATTGTCACAGTACAATGAAGGTTGTTTTTATTATTTTATGTCATAAAAGGAACATAGAACAAGAAAAAGAAGAAAACGCCAAAGGGCGCTAAAGAGTGGCAATGGAGTAGAAGAAGCCATCGAGGTGTTGGCAGCGGGGCAGGGGGAGCAGCGGGTACACAAGCACGGATACAGGAGAATAGATCAGGATAGAAGGGGGGAAGAAGAGGAAACAGGATTCAGCATTACAGCGTGTCACAGTTGGTGTCACAGGTTATGGTGACAGATGTTCCTCCAAAGAGACAGGTTCCGGGGGCAAGCAAATATCTCCCCTGTAAGCATTCCAGGCCCCCCACACTTTCAACCACTTTTTGGGCCTACCCCTGGCAACATAGACCGTCTTTTCCCTAAACATACACCAATCCATGTTGGCTTTCCATTGCACCTATAATACACTGAAGGGGGGCATGAGTGGGAAATATTTAATGACCTAGCATTGTTACAGTTCCCATAACTAAATACCAAACAAAGTGTAACAATGGGTCAAAAGAAAATGATGCAGCTATCTAAATGACTATGTGTGTGATAAAGGAACACAATACCTGAATCCAAAGTATTCTTGGTTTTGAAAATATGTTCCCATCAGATACCCGTCCTGTACCGCCCTACATCACTTGGGATCCTTCACCCGAAGGAAGTGGAAAGAACCACTTAGGATTAGGTAGATTGTGGCCTAATCAAAGTGTGAGGGAATGTAAAGTGTGTGGGTCTAGAACTTTAAATGGTATCAGGGGGCACAAAGAATTAACAAAAAGCAGTGCAAAAAGTGCTCATTGTAGCATGTGAAAGTGAAAGAGTTAATATTGGGTTGTGGGAATGGACAAAAAGTTTATTAGGGTCCTACCCACACCCAAGGTTAAAAAACAGTGCAAGTAGTGGTAACAAATAACTACTTAGATTTAATCTTGGTCGACATGTTTCTGCAGTATACAAGGGTTCAAAAGATACCAGTCTGCTTCATCAGGACCTTCTTATAATTAAAGTGCAACTGCTAAGTATAAAGTGTATAGTGTGTATTTAGAAAATCATATCACCCATGTTCTGGGGAATGCTCTCTCCACCTCACCCGGCAACAGCTCAGGTACAAATGGAGCACCGCTCTGTCCGTCGGTACTCCGCGCCTTCCTCTAGGCTGACTTTGAGGTCAAAGTCAGCCTAGAGGAAGGCGCGGAGTACCGACGGACAGAGCGGTGCTCCATTTGTACCTGAGCTGTTGCCGGGTGAGGTGGAGAGAGCATTCCCCAGAACATGGGTGATATGATTTTCTAAATACACACTATACACTTTATACTTAGCAGTTGCACTTTAATTATAAGAAGGTCCTGATGAAGCAGACTGGTATCTTTTGAACCCTTGTATACTGCAGAAACATGTCGACCAAGATTAAATCTAAGTAGTTATTTGTTACCACTACTTGCACTGTTTTTTAACCTTGGGTGTGGGTAGGACCCTAATAAACTTTTTGTCCATTCCCACAACCCAATATTAACTCTTTCACTTTCACATGCTACAATGAGCACTTTTTGCACTGCTTTTTGTTAATTCTTTGTGCCCCCTGATACCATTTAAAGTTCTAGACCCACACACTTTACATTCCCTCACACTTTGATTAGGCCACAATCTACCTAATCCTAAGTGGTTCTTTCCACTTCCTTCGGGTGAAGGATCCCAAGTGATGTAGGGCGGTACAGGACGGGTATCTGATGGGAACATATTTTCAAAACCAAGAATACTTTGGATTCAGGTATTGTGTTCCTTTATCACACACATAGTCATTTAGATAGCTGCATCATTTTCTTTTGACCCATTGTTACACTTTCCATTGCACCACCAGGGGAGCCGTTGGAGCCCCCCATTTCTGCGCGATATCGCGTTTGGCCACCATGTTGCCAAGGGTCACCCACTGCGTCTGAGCCACATTGTGATCGGATGGTTCCCAGATGTTGAGGAGACATCTCCTAGCTTCCGCAGTCGCCACCACCCCAGTCACCTTGTCCATAATCGGGTGCACACGTCTCCTGTAGGATGCTATGACGGGGCATACCCAAAGAATGTGCATAAAAGTAGCAAAGGCGCCGCAGCCACGGCGACAAAGCCCATCGGTCGAGTAGCCCATATGCACAAGCCGGGGGCCAGTCACGTACACCCTGTGCAGGATTTTGAACTGCACCAGCCGAAGACGAGAGGAAATTGTTGCATCATTTTTAAGATGGGAAAAGTGACGAGAAAGTGGCTCAAGGGGCTTGTAAATCTGCTGCACAGTGTTCTTTCTTACTTTGCTTTCCTATCTGTCATGTAGAGGATCCTGGGTAAATATAACAGTTTCTGTACAGCCAGTACCTTTCAAACCTACTCACAAACTGCTTACTGCCTGTTACCATAGTAACAGTTCATGGAACACTTAAGTGAGCACAGAGGTTAGAAGTTCACCACACTATGTTGTTAATCGAAACAGTTACTGTGCTGGAGTTTTAAAAGATTTCCATAGGAAAAGTTATTCGTAGAAGAAGTCAGTGGAAAATATAAAAGAATAATAACAGGGGTTCGCTGGGGCCCCCAGTGCCTCGGGGCTTCACTCATGTTGGGACGGGGGTGCAGAAGGCTGTGTAAATTATATTGGGAAAACAACAATGCGGCTTATTGCGGTTTTTCAATAATATAATGTGGAATAATGTTTATTTATTAGGCAGTGTTCACTTTTGTTACGGATAGAGTCACTTTGTTACAGGAAATGTATTAATATGTTGGACGGCGTGTTATAGATGTGTGCGTGGAACAAATTTAACGTTTAATTGGCTAAGGTGTTCTAACAACAAGCTTAATGTTCATTGGGTGAGAACTATTGAAAGTAGAAGTGTTTTCTGCAATTCACTTCTGCTCCGGAGAGTAGCAAGAACATCTAATTGGCTTACATGTTGTAATGAGGACTTTCCCGAGTTTTATGATAGTTGGTTGTGAACTATTGAAGTTAGAAGTGTTGCAAGCCATTCATTTCCTCTCTGCGAAGTAGGAGGGACATCTGATTTGCTGACGTGCTCCAAGGAGGACCTTCCCAAGCAGGGAGTTCCGCAGGGATCGACCCTGGCCCTACCCTGTTTAATATCTATGTTGCTCCCATGGCGGAGATTGCGGAGGGGTTTGGGATCAGGTTCGTATCCTATGTCGATGATACACAGCTATTGGTCTCCCTAACCCAAGCACCGGAGTCGGCCACCTTCAGCTTCAGGGCAGTACAAAAGGGGGTGGTGATGGACGGAGCATCTGAATCAATCAAACAATCACACCCAGTTAAAAGATCTGGGTATAATCCATCACCGTTCTTTAGCCCACTCTGCCACCCCAGTTCAAATATGGCTATATGCACATCAGTCTGACCCTGTGCCTCATGGGAACAGTCCAGCCCGAACTGCCAAGCCATGTCTTCCCTGGACCGGAAACAAGCTTCCGAGGACCAGTTTCTGGCATTCCAGCCGTCATCAGCCCGGCTTGCTTGAATCCAGTGGCAAAGTGAGCAAGGGACTCACGTCTGAGCATACCCTGCCACACTTATGGCGGCCAAAAGCGGTACAAAAGGGGGGGGTGATGGACGGAGCATCTGAATAAATCAAACACTCACACCCAGTCAAAAGATCTGGGTTTAATCCATCACCGTTCTTTAGCCCACTCTGCCACCCCAGTTCAGACATGGCTATATGCAAATCAGTCTGACCCTGTGTCTCATGGGAACAGTCCAGCCCGAACTGCCAAGCCATGTCTTCCCTGGACCGGAAACAAGCTTCCGAGGACCGGTTTCTGGCATTCCAGCCGTCTTCAGCCCGGCTTGCTTGAATCCAGTGGCAAAGTGAGCAAGGGACTCACATCTGAGCATACCCTGCCACACTTACGGCGGCCAAAAGGGGTACAAAAGGGCGTGGTGATGGACGGAGCTTCTGAATCAATCAAACACTCACACCCAGTCAAAAGATCTGGGTTTAATCCATCACCGTTCTTTAGCCCACTCTGCCACCCCAGTTCAGACATGGCTATATGCAAATCAATCTGACCCTGTGCCTCATGGGAACAGTCCAGCCCGAACTGCCAAGCCATGTCTTCCCTGAACCGGAAACAAGCTTCCTAGGACCGGTTTCTGGCATTCCAGCCGTCTTCAGCCCCCTTTTGTACCGTAAAACAATAGGGCATCACAGCACAGCATCCTATCACTGGCTACACACCTTGTCTAGACCCCCAAACATATTAATATAAACGGTATTTCTAAATAGTGTTTGAAGCGGCTTTGCTGCGGTTTCTTACCTTGGTAAACAGCGCGACTGTCACCTTACTACGCATCACCTTCCTTCTGCCCATCCCTTGCTGTGACCACCCCGCAAAAAAATCAAAAACGTGTTTTCGTTGAATAGCGCCTCACTGACAGTTTGCCGTTTTTCACTGCCATAAATACGAGTTGCGCCATGTTTTTAGTCATCTGAGTATTTTAAAACCAAATAATTAGTTTAAAAACAGAAAGTGAACAACTCCTATTCTTTTATTTTGGGATGCCGCATGTCACCTTCAACGGTGTGAGTGAAAAAAGGACTGTCTGCTAAAGGCCAGTTTCTCCTAAGGACGTTCGGCAATCAAAGATACATTTTGCTCTGTTTGCGGCTCACCAGTCTGATGGAGGCACCCGGCGGTGCAGGTATCATTTTATGATCTGCATTTGCATCCACCCTCGTTTCTGTATTTTGTACTGCACACAGTGTGCTCGCACATGGCTCTCTGTTCTCTGCCTTCATCAGCGTAAACCGCTCTGGCCACGTGTCCCGCGCTATATAACATCAAAAATAAATAAGCCACGGAGAGCAGTGCTTGGGTGTGGGGGAGGGGCTGTTTCCTATAGGACAGGTTTTTAGGGCTCGACCTCACCAAACAATAGTGAGTAAAGATACTCCACTGCCCACAACAGAAGAACTGAAATGAAGGATGCGCTCTTATCTCTCCTCTCTCCTTACTCTCACCACTCTCCCATCCCTCTCTCACCTCCCTCTCACCTCAATCTCCCCTCTCCTCACTATCCTCACTCTCCCCTCTCACCACTCTCCTCTCACCACTACCCCCTCTCACCACTCTCCCCTCTCTCCCCCTCACTCCCCTCTCCCCACTTTCCCCTCCCCTCACTCTCCAATCCCTCTCTCCCCTCCCTCTCTTCACCTCTCTCCCCACTCCCCTCTCTCCTCACTACCCTCTCTCGTTACTCCCCTCTCTCCTCACTCCCCTCTCTCCTCTTCATCTCCCCTCTCCTCACTCAACCCTCTCCTCACTCAACCTTGTCCTCACTCTCCCCTCTCCTTACTCTCCTCTCTCCCCTCTCTTATTCTCTCTCACCTCCCTTCTCCTATCTACTATCTACCCTCTTACCTCTCTCCTCTCGTCCCGCTCCCCTCAGCACCACCACAGCATCACTCAGGGGCACCACAACATCACTATGCGCCACTACAGCATCACTGAACACCACAGCATTACTCATCACCACCACAGCATCACTCAGCACCACCCCAACATCACTCAGCACCACTCACCATCACAACATCATCACTCAGCATCACCCCAGCATCACTCAGCACCACCACTGCATCACTCATCATCACCACATCATCACTTAGCGCTACCCCAGCATCACTCAGCAACACCACATTATCACTCAGTACCACCACAGCACCACTCAGCACCACAACAGCACCACTCAGCACCACCACAGCATCACTCTGCACCACCACAGCATCACTCAGCACCACCACAGCACCACTCAGCACCACCACTGCGTCACTCAGCAATACCACAGCATCACTCAGCACCACCCCAGCAACACTCAGCACCACTCACCATCACCACATCATCATTCGGCATCACCCCTGCATCACTCCGCACCACCACAGCACCACTCAGCACCACCACTGCGTCACTCAGCAATACCACAGCATCACTCAGCACCACCCCAGCAACACTCAGCACCACTCACCATCACCACATCATCATTCGGCATTACCCCAGCATCACTCCGCACCACCACAGCACCACTCAGCATCAACACATCATCACTCAGCACTACCCCAGCATCACTCAGCACCACCACATTATCACTCAGCGCCACCCCAGCATCACTCAGCGCAACCACAACATCATTCAGCGCAACTACAGCATCACTCAGCGCAACCACAGCATCACTCAGCGAAACCACAGCATCACTCAGCGCAACAAAGGCATCACGCAGCACCACCACAGCATCACTGGTTCAAATATGTTCTTTCAATGTTTCAAGCTGTTTTCAAGCTTTCACTCTTTATTACAAATCACAAATAGATGTTAATATTTCACTTCTGTTCTTGGATTTTCGTCACAATAAAAAACACTGAACATAATCTTCACAAAAGTAATTTACAAAAATGTAAGCTATTGCCATTACAAATTAAATAAATGAAGTATTAATTATTTAAAAAAATTAAAAGCATTGTTATTTGTAATATCAATACATCTAAGTCACGTAAATACAAAACATGTTGCATTACAAATGCTATAGGTGTCACATTTGCGAAAGTTATAACTATTGGCATTGAAAATGACAAAGCTATTAATTTAACTATTTGAAAAAATAACACATAAATAAAAAACAAATCATTTATAAGACCAATAGCTCAAACTTTCCTAATGCGAGCCCTATTGCATTTCCAATGCTTGTTTTCTCTGTTTCCGAGCTCCTCACTCCCAATCAGTCATGAGGATCCAGCGGAGCCAGCGGACGGAGAAGGCGAGTTATGCTGCAGCCTGCTTCGGACCATCGGACACTCGTCTTTGCCTGCTCCTCACAGCTCACCCAGCTGTGGACTTATGTGTCTTGACCATTTAAGTTTTCTTGTGCTGCCACAATAAGTTAGGAGGTGCCTCAAAAGAGCAGTGTGTGGGGTCAAAGCTGCAGGTACAAAGGGACACTATATGGGATGGAATGGCAGATGTGATGAAAGTTAGGAAGGAGGTGCATTGTAGGAGCAGCGTCTGGGGTCAGAGCTGCATGTACACGGGGAGCTGTAGCAGCGTGTGGTATCAGAGCTGCATGTACACGGGGAGCTGTAGCAGCGTGTGGTATCAGATCTGCAGGTAGACTGTGGGAGCTGTAACAGCGTGTGGTCTCAGAGCTGCAGGTAGACTGGGGGACCGGTATTTCCTCTAGGTGGAATGGAGGGGGTTGTGTAAGTTACGAGTGAGGTGAGTTGGAAGAGCAGCATGTGGGTTCAGAGCTGTAGGTACACTCGGGGAGCTGTATAAAATAGAACGCCAGGGGTGTACGCTTTGGAAGGAGGTGCATTAGAAGAACAGTGTGTGGTCTCAGAGCTGGAATCAAATGGGTGGCTGCAGTCAGGATTGATTGAGATACACGGTGACAGCTGCGTGTGGGTCTTTGTGGCATAGCAGGGGTGGCGCAAATCAGGGTTCATTCACACTGCCCGAGCTGTGAATTGTACCAAGGCTCAGGATTGAGGCAAACTGGCAGAGCACACAGTGGGTCTTCAGCACTGGGATAGTAGGGTGTTCTTGTTTCATTACTGGAATTGTAGGAGTGTCGCAAGTGTGAACGCAGGTGCTCTTTCTAGTACAACAATAATAGGGTAACATTGAGGCACACTGGCGGACCTCTACGTGTCTCTCTCCTGCAATGGTATTTAGCTACTGGAATTGTAAATAACAAACCTTTTGTCTAGGTGTTGGTTTTAAAAACAGATAAATAAAAGGCATTGCCATTTACAATGCCTTTTACAATGCCATTTACAATGGCACTAACTTAAAACTTTGCAAATGCGAGACCAATTGCATTGCAAATGCTTGTATGGTTGGGATACCCGACACCCGCTCTCAACACAATCCCCAAGAATGGAAAGACGGAAACGGTTCAGAACTTTTGGAAGGCGGGAGGGAGTTACCCTCCCGGCCGTATTTATTAAAATATGAAACAAAATTAAAACATTAAAATAACAGTTTCATATCATGTACAATTTCATTTACACATTACGATGTTCTTGGCTAACCTTAACACATCTCTAACAAAGGTTCTCCTGGCCGATACTAAAACATCCTGTAAATACATTTCTCAAAATTGAAATTGTACATCCTAACATTACGGGCCAACTGCAAGGTCGTAACCGGTGTCAGATCCCTAATACCAGAACTCCCCCCTCACTTGTGAGTGGCGGGCGCACAGAGGACTGTACCTATGTGCCAACTTCCAATTTCCCTTGTCTTAATGGGGGCCCCTGTTTACTCGACGCCATCTTAGTGGTCGTCCGAGGACTCGTGTGAGGTGTCTAGAAGGTAGCGTAGACCCCCCTCCCACCCCACACTGCTTACCACATCTGCCGTCGCAGATGTCCTGGCCCCGGGAAATTCCCAGGAGGGGCCCGTAGACCCTCCTCCCCAGGGAGGGGCCTTGACCGCCTTCCCTTTCGGCGTCCCCATCCTTAGAAGGGGACCGCCTCCGCGTTTGAGGGGCCAATGGCCGCCTCCCCCGGGCGCTCCCATCCATAATGGGTGACGCCCCACCTCTAGGGATCTTCCAATTATTGCTCACCGATCATGACCTTACCGCCCGACCAAAAATAAATACGACATTTTTAAACTAAAAGAGAATAAAACAGACAATTATACTGAGCAATTCAAAGTATAACTTCTACTAAGCACTACATTTAACTCCGCTGCAATTACTTTGTCGAAATCCATGCTGAAAGATCAACCACTTTATTACACATCAAAATTATCAACTTTATTCACAACAACCTGTAAAAGAAACAGTATCATGTCACTCGACTTTATTCAAAACAAACGCTGTCATCAGGGGCTGGTGGGTGGGTCAAAATTGGCTCTTCGTTCCGTCTCGAGCTCACGTGCAACGGGGAGGTGCAGCTTCAGAGCACAGGAAAAAGAGGATGCTTCCTTGGCTTGTTGCTCCTTTTATCCCTCTTCGGGCGGGCGTGGACCCTCCTCCAATCCGCCTCCGGGGTGTGGCCATCGGCGTAGGTGTCTAGGACAGCCCCCTCTTGGGCGGGAAAAGGCGCGCCCCGGCTACGCCGCTTCGGGCATACCAGCCGAGACTCGCCTCCCGCCCAACATGGCTTCCTGGGGGGATCAGGGTACTCCACCATACGTTCGGGGGGACCGAGCGGTCGCCCCTTTCCATATGGTTGGGATACCCGACACCCCCTCTCAACACAATCCCCAAGAATGGGAAGACGGAAACGGTTCTGAACTTTTGGAAGGCGGGAGGGAGTTACCCTCCCAGCCGTATTTATTAAAATATGAAACAAAATTAAAACATTAAAATAACAGTTTCATATCATGTACAATTTCATTTACACATTACGATGTTCTTGGCTAACCTTAATACATCTCTAACAAAGGTTCTCCTAGCCGATACTAAAACATCCTGTAAATACATTTCTCAAAATTGAAATTGTACATCCTAACATTACGGGCCAACGGCAAGGTCGTAACCGGTGTCAGATCCCTAATACCAGAACTCCCCCCTCACTTGTGAGTGGCGGGCGCACAGAGGACTGTACCTCTGTGCCAACTTCCAATTTCCCTTGTCTTAACGGGGGCTCCTGTTTACTCGACGCCATCTTAGTGGTCGCCCGAGGACTCGTGTGAGGTGTCTAGAAGGTAGCGTAGACCCCCCTCCCACCCCACACTGCTTACTCATCTGCCGTCGCAGATGTCCTGGCCCCGGGAAATTCCCATGAGGGGCCCGTAGCCCCTCCTCCCCAGGGAGGGGCCTTGACCGCCTTCCCTTTCGGCGTCCCCATCCTTAGAAGGGGACCGCCACCCCGTTTGAGGGGCCAATGGCCGCCTCCCCCGGGCGCTCCCATCCATAATGGGTGACGCCCCACCTCTAGGGATCTTCCAATTACTGCTCATCGATCATGACCTTACCGCCACAGGCCGGATAGTTGACCGGCTATCCGGACCCCCCACAAAACTCCTACTTAAAGGTCATGGCTGCACAAACTCTTTAACCAGGCTACGAAGTCTCCTATGAGTAAAGCATTCCCCACCCGGGACAAATGGACCCCATCCTCCAGGTACATATGGTCCCCCCTGATACATCCATGAGGAATAGAATGCAATGTACATGTACGGAACAATCTACCAAGTTTGTTATTCACTTTCTTCACCGACTGATTCAAAGCTGACACAGAAATAGCCCCCCGCCACACCTTCCGTGGGATCATGTGGGACCATGCAATCGTGCACCCCGGAACCCTTCTCGCCAACCAACTTACTGTGGATAGTATCAATTCGAGAAGTACTCGTCGACCCGTGGTCACCAAATCATTGCCCCCAAGATGCACTATGATTACAGATGGCGGTGACCTTGTCCGCCCTAACAAACCCTCCATAAAAAGTCTGAAACTGGTCAATACAGAGCCCGCCCCTTCCGTAGAAGGTCACCCTGTACCCGTATTCCCCAGCCATGTGAATCATGTCACCTGCTTTGAATACGTCTGCGGCGCGCCTCACGTATGAGTGGCCGACGACCCACACCACTCTTGCCTCAGCCGGTGATCTTTGACCGCTGGTCCCCAGGTGTCGGGTCAACTGCACAGTCCGCCCCGCAAAGCCTGCTCGCGAAACTGAAAACCAAACAGAAAACAAGAAGCGTGAGTGCATGACAGTAGCTTCACAACATGTGCAACCGCACATACCTCTTATAACAATTCGAGGACCAACGCCCCAACTGTTTCACTTTATCCACACTCAAACCCCTGGTTGTAGCCTCTGTAGCAGCACCTATCCGGAATGAGTGGGTCCCAAAATCGCTCGGGTTCAACCCCGCTGCCGCGATTGCCATTGTTAACACCCGCTGAAACTGAAACCTGGTCAGTGGGGTGGCGTCGGTATGTCTCAGCAAGCTCCCCCCCCATGCTGCTGCCCTTTGCGCTAAGTACTCCTCTACGCATTTCACTGGGCACATGTGGGACCCTAGCATGCGCTGAACAACCACACTTTCTCCGATCGCTCCCTGATCGGTTTTGGACTTGACAATCGTGACTACCATAGTGTCACCCTTAATCTGGATGTGTTCTCGACACAGACCTCCCCCCGTATCCTGCTTGTTCCTTGCTACCAGTTCGCTTATCCGCATAGCCCCATGGAACGCTAATGCAAAGGCGGCCCGGAACAGCACTGTCTCTGACTGAGATGAACATGTCGGAGGTAGTACGGACATTAACTGGGACAACCTCGCCAGCCCTATAGGGCGCCTCTCGTCGTCTCTACGACCCTCAAGGCGCTGCCACCCGCGCAACGCCTTCTTGACTAGAAAGGACGCTGTGGGGTCCTGAATGCCATGAGCCTGCGCCATGAATGCAATGGCGGCTCGATGTCTATTGGCTGTTGCCACTGATCGGCCTGCCTGATGTAATGAAACTAGAAATTTCAGGACATACTCTTCCTGCCCCCAATGCTCCCCCCTAGCTGGACCCAAAAATGCCCAATAGGAACGGAACGCCCCTTCATATGCCTTCCTTGTCCTGGGGGCTAGACTCTCTCCCACGAGGTTTTGTAATCCGGGGCACCGAGAGACCAGAGAACTTCGGGAAATGGTGCCGCCACCAAGTCCGCAGAGGGCAGATGGCCCCGGAAGGCCTGCATGTGGGAACGAGAGAGTGCATCAGCCGCCTGGTTCAGTACCCCAGGCACATGTTTTGCTCTAAAGTGGACGTTTAATTTCATACATAACAGGACAATTTCTTTCATCAATCTCAAGATCAATTTGCAGCGTGCTGCCTGATTATTGACACATTCTACCACGGTCATATTATCCGACCAGAACACCACAGTGCGATCACGAAACCCCTCCGGCCATGTCTTCAAGGCCACCAGAATAGGGAACAGTTCAAGGAACCCAATGTTACCTGTGAGGCCACTCTCGTGCCACCATGCCGGCCATGTTTGTGCCGACCAATGTTTACCAAAGATGGCGCCAAAACCCACACTCCCTGCCGAGTCGGTCCACAAACCCAACTCCTGTGAGGAAACGGCTGGTTTGTTCCACAGGACACGACCGTTGAAATCCGCCAGGAATGCCAACCATATGCGCATGTCCTGGCGAACCTCCGCCGAGAGCCTTGTGCGGTGATGCCCTTCCTTAAGGCCAACCATGGCTTGAGCAATAGAGCGAGAAAAGGGGCGAGCCATTGGTATCACTCTAAGGGCAAAATTAAGCTGACCCACAACCTGCTGCAACTGATGCAATGTTATTTTTGTCTCGTCAACACATGCCTCGAGTGAGGTCCTAAATTTCAATACCTTCTCCTTAGGCAAACGGAAGCACCCCTCTTCGGAATCGAGCTCAATTCCCAGAAACTCGAGCGAAGTAGACGGCCCCACTGTTTTGCCCGGTGCCAGTGGCACGCCAAATATTCTCATGAGATCACAAAATTTACTCAAAGCCTGTGCACATTCCGTGTCCCCAGCTGCCCCCAGAAACAAAAAATCATCAAGGTAATGCATAACCTGCGTAAAGCCTGTGGCCCTGGTGAACGCCCATTGTAAAAAACTACTGAATTTTTCAAAATATGCACAAGAGATGGAGCAACCCATTGGCATACATTTATCCATGTAATAGCGTCCCTGGAACACAAAACCTAGCAGACGCTGATCCTGTCGGTGTACCGGGAGTAACCGGAACGCTGATTCGATATCCGATTTTGCCATCAGTGCTCCGGGCCCCAGGCGATTCAACATGGCGACAGCCTCATCAAAGGAAGCATACCGCACTGAACAGACTCCCGGGTCAATCGCATCATTCACGGAGAGACCCTTAGGAGCGGACAGATTATGTATTAACCGAAACTCACCTGGGTCCTTCTTGGGGACTACTCCCAACCGTGAACAAACAAAATTATGAACAGGTGGGTTCGCATATGGACCCGCAACCCGACCTCGGGCCACCTCCTTTGCAATCTTTGCCTGTACTACAATCGCATTCTGCTGCACCGACAGTTGGTTTTTACACAGTGCTTCCCCCCGAAAATCCCCCGCCGGGATGCGGAAACCACATGAGAAACCGTCCCTCAACACCCCAGCGGAGACATGATCAGGGTATTCGTTCAGCCAGGGGATCATTGCCATGATGTCGATGGGAGTAGGTAGCAGCGCCCCTCAGCCGTCATTAGACCTGTTTGGCGCCGGCCCCTGCCCCCTGTATCAACATTCTTGGCTCTGCATGAACTCTAGGGGTGTGAAGACTGTCCGCACCCTGCACACTCATGCCTGAACTTGCACGTCCCCTGTGGTCTAGTGCACTTGCCCCTGTTGAAGCTCCAACAGACCCCTTTCTTGCCAGAGTTCCCATTACTCCTTGCGTGCTGGTCACTACCGGTGCCTGCTCGAAAGGGCACCGCCGGAGAATGGCGGGAAGGCTCTGCCCCATTCCCGCCAAACGAAGACGGCTTTGTCGAGTTTGACCTGACCTGTTTCTGCCAGGAAATGGAGTCGAAACAATCCCACGTCAGGGATGAGTCGTGCTCCTTGGCCTTACGAAATTTGTTATCATAACCCAACCATTGATCACCATCGTACGATTCATAAAACTCCATTATTCGTGTCTGGTAACAAGCCAACTCAGTCAATACCTCAGGCCTATGTTCCCCCATGATTGCAGTGAACATCCCAAAAGCCCTGGCCCAATTAGCGATCGTCTCATCAACTCTGAAACCCGCCATTTTTGCTCGCCATACACTTGGATGCAACAATTCCTTCTGATTTTTAACGTGTTCTATTTCATAATGATCAGTCAATAGTGAAAATATGTTCACGTATTTATCCGCCCATATCATTTCCTTTGTGGCCAACGGTATATGTTGTACCACCTTTTCCCTTCTTGAGGGTACCGACCCCTCCCCAGCCATTGGCAACGGCTTCTTACCCGAATCAGTAGCTGAACTCGCTGCTGCCGCTGCTCCAACGCCTGAAGACGGTTGTTCCGCGGGAACCTGAGGGGGAACAAAAGGACAAGGTGCCTTCGCAGCATCTCGCGACTGCCGCAACTGCTTCATTATTAGTTTGGCCTCTTCGGCCGTATCCCCTGGAGCTATAGCACCCTCATTATTCTTGCCCAACCACGCCGCCAACTGGGCGGCCAACTCGGGTGGCATATCCCCCTCGTTCACCGGCGTAACTACGACAGGGATCGGCTGCCCTGCATCCGGAATCGGAACTGGGGCCTCCACTGGCCTGACCGGGCTCGCCGGAGGTGACTCTGGAACCGGAGCCTCACCCCCTGCCGCCCTGTTCCTGGCCCTTTTACCTCTCCTGGCAGGGACTATCCCCGGCAATGCTGGTCCGATGATTTTCTTAGGCCGGCCCGTACCATTCATGGCCGCCATCTGCTTCTTCATATTCGCCATGTCCTTCACCAGCATACGAAGCATTTGGTCGGTGCTAACCTTCTTCGCGACCCTTTTGCCCGGCATTTTCTTACGATAGTCGACCGAAAGATCCTGGGACCAAAGTTCGAAGCGCTAGAAGAGAAAACACAAGGATTACAAATTCTCAAAATTGGCTCTTCGTTCCGTCTCGAGCTCATGTGCAACGGGGAGGTGCAGCTTCAGAGCACAGGAACAAGAGGATGCTTCCTTGGCTTGTTGCTCCTTTTATCCCTCTTCGGGCGGGCGTGGACCCTCCTCCAATCCGCCTCCGGGGTGTGGCCATCGGCGTAGGTGTCTAGGACAGCCCCCTCTTGGGCGGGAAAAGGCGCGCCCCGGCTACGCTGCCTCGGGCATACCAGCCGAGACTCGCCTCCCGCCCAACATGGCTTCCCGGGGGGATCAGGGTACTCCACCATACGTTCGGGGGGACCGAGCGGTCGCCCCTTTCCATTAAGACGGTGGATGGCGCTTTTGTGCCCATCACTTTTTGCCCGTGGTCTCGCTCACTCTGTCTCTCCCACAGAAGTCTCTAGGTCAATGGTGGATGGCAGTCCAGGCTGCACGTGCTTCTCTGCCGTTCCCTCACCCACTTACTTATTTTGGGCATGGGCGCCAGGGGAGGGAGCGGCAGGCAGATGAGCCCAGAGTAGGAGGCAGCACCTCACAGCATGAGAGGTCAGCTGTTAGGCATTCAACGCAGGTAGCATGCGAGTCGAGGCGGCACCACACACAGCTCCCATTCCCCAGCCTCTTAAGCTGTTTTCACCCATCATAATAAAATTTGCCGTCATCTGCATCCACTTCCAAGTATTTGCGGACCTGAGCTATCATTGTAGAAGTGAGAACATTTTTCACTATCACTTCTTTAATTATAAGCATCCACAGTTGTCTTCCGAGTGGCACAGGCGTTCCTATGACATATGCGGGATGTCAGCATCTGCTTCCCTAAATAATGTACATGATTATTGCTGGCATAAATTAGTTATTTTCTGTAATTTTCTGTTTTGAATTACTAACCCTACAGTTGCCCGCAATTGGATTAGCACACAAGACTTGGTCGCAAAAAGAAAGCTTTTACATGCATTATGTTTTGCACGAGCTAACAGGATTGCTGTGTCTATGAAATGAAGACTAATGTAAGTTCTTCTGAGCAACCTATCGCTGTGGCATAAACAGAGATGCTAACGGAGATTACATCTCGTAAAGATTTTAGAGATGCTGTCTCTCACTATGGGTCATATTATCAAGCGGCAGCGATAATTATCGCTGGCCGCGCTTAGCATGAGATTTTTTATCGCCGGCTATCGCTGGAAATTATTGCCATGCTAGCGATGTATTAACAATGCATAGCACACTGGCGATAATTATTCCATCGATAGCAGTGATTTCCAAGGAACGTCGCTGGTTTTCCAGCGATGTTCCATGGAAAATGGTGATAACCTTGCTGATACGACCCTGTGGTTGTACCAGCACAATCCACCCCAATGTAAAGTATAGGTAAGTCAGCATTGTAGCAGACGTTAGTTTTTGGTGAAAAGCGCGGTTTTCACCCAAAATTAACGTCTGCTAAAATGTGTGGGCCTCCTTTTAAATATCGCAATGTGCACATCAGCGATAATTTACAAGCAGTACTGCCCAGTGACGCCCACTTTGCATCCCATTAGAGATGCAAAGCGAGGCGTCGGGAAAACTGGTGCTCACATGCGCCAATGCATGTTACCACCCACTTGTAAATAGGGCGATAGTTTAATCTCTGCTTTTTTTAACTTTTAAAGCCAAAAAAGCGGAGATAAGGCCCTTGTTGATATGCCCCTATGAATTAATAGTCCCTTTCGTGTCAGAGCAAAGGACAACACGCTCCGTTCACAAGAAGCTCATGTTTATGGAGATGGGTGCAATCCTAGATCTGAAAATTAGAGGTGTAAAACATACACTGTAAGACCGAGGCACTTTTTGCAGCCACTATGCCCCCACCGTGCTCTGGGCTATTTGTGCCAGATAAACAAGAAATACGATATTAATCCCAGTTCTGTGTTGCAACAATGGATTGTGCCTGATATCATGTGCTGTGTAATCTGGATAGCCATGGTCATGCAAGCCAAGGATTGCAGGATGGCTAGAATCAACAGAATGAATTATAAAAATAAAAGCAAGATGTTAGAGGTAAGCAGACAATTAGTGTTTAATGTTTTTTTGTTGGAGATTAGGTATCTACATTTGAAGGCAGAACATCTTGCTATCTTTTTGTCTCAGATGTTCACTTGACATGCTTACTTAAGCATAGTATGAATTTGCATTGGGTCAGCAGCAAGTGGCTCCAGCACGCATCAGTTTAAATTCTTCTCTCTGCAATTACCATATGGTGCAGTTATTATTATAGGCCTAAAAAGAGCATTCGCGGGAATGCCAAAGATAAAAGCTGACCCACCTTGTTCGAGTTTAAGGTTTTGCATGCAGACGCAAGAACAACTGCCTGGAGACGTGTATACTACGAACTCTACATCTGCTTTTACTGTATAATTTATAGAGAAGATTAATAAAGGCAAAAAATAACGTTTTAATGGGTGAAAGAAAATTTCCATGGATTACCTGCTTGAAGAGTAGGGTGTAAATTAACTGAATGCTGTTGTATAAAGTATTTAAACATTTCTCATTCATCACTTTATTACCCCCCACAGGGAACTCTGAAGTTATAAAGATGGGGACTATAGAGAAATGCTAATGTCTTTGAATATAAAAATCAGTAAAATACTTTGAAATAAAAAAGAAAGTACTATCTAGCTCAGACTAAACAAACACCATTTTATCTCCCATCCCCTTTTCTATAAAACACTCGCTTAAAGCTGTCTACTAATCAACAAGGCTTATACACTCTGCAAACAAGTACAGCATTTACACACACATGCTTCGAGCAGCTGCCAAAGTCAAATTCCATTTAAGCTATCTTGCCATGGACCGTCTGTAACAATAACACTACTTACCTTGTGGATTGCCTGACATTTTCCAGTGGCTCAAAAAAACAGAGAATCAAAGACCCATTTCTACCACAAGTAAACAATCCTTTGCCGGGGCTGTGGTCTCACCAGGCTATTCTTAGTCATGCCCGGTTGACGGATGTATGACATTACAACGCATGCTTTTACCACGCATGCCTTTACAACGCGGTTTTTACAACGAAAACCTTTACAACGCATGGCGCTTTGGGGTGCTGGATAGTGAATAGTTTAATTTACTATTCCAACTCCAGTCCCCGTGAACACTAGGGAAGGTGTTGGATAGTAAATTAAACGTATTCCCTATCCTAGAGCGCCCCCCAGCGCAATGCGTTGTAATGGTTTGCGTTGTAAAAGTTGCGTGGTAAAGGCACTGCGTGGTAAAAGTTGCGTTGTAAAGGATGTTTCCCCCGGTTGACTTCCCTTCGTCCCACATAGTGCAGGTATATCAATTTATCTTTTGGATTTGTGAAAAAAGTAAAACCTTTCCTCTAAACTTCCCATAAGGTTGACTGGAAAGCAAAACTACCTTTCAAAGATAACAGGTTTATCTGAGTTCTCCTTACATTGTCTCCTGAATTAGCACACAGACAAGATAACTAGACTAGTATGAGTTAAGGCTTTTATGAGTTGAGAGTTTTATGAGAAGCCAAACTAGGGCAAAGCATAAGTAAATTGACAGTAAAATGATAGTGGCATTAGGAATACATTACCCTTAATTATTGATTTGAATGTTTGTCTGCGATCACGTAAATAAGCGATTCTCTTTTGAAGGGGGCCAAAAGCCCTACTAATTATTGAAATGTGTACATGAAGACATTACACTAATCATTATCTGGGATCCTCATAATGCCTAATTTATACCTTGCTGAAGATTCAAAGGAAATGTACAATTAGATTGACTTGGGAGCTGGATAGGGATGTTTTTTTTTTCTGTCAAGCCTGGGCAGTGCATGCGCTGCTGTGCGAGGCACGATGTATTCAAGTATGTACTGAAAGCCCCGCACACACTCCACCCATATTTGTCATTGGTTTGTGCCATTGTCCTTTATAAATGCTGGCTTCTGATTCGTAAATAGGCTTGTCAGTCCCTCCTTAGTACCGCCTTGTCTTAATTTGTAACCTCCCATGAGGACTGCCCCTTTTACTTTGGGTGTTACACAGTACATCTTACTTGCTCTGTAAAAACTATTTTCTTTAAAACTTTTCTCCTACTGCATGCACAACATGCTTTCCTCCAAAATTTAGCGCACCATGCCGCTTTCACTTTCCAAGCAGCCTGGGAAAATGGCCGCCACTTCTTTAAAATAAAGCGTTTTAGCTATTAACATTGTAATTGATAATGCCTTTTATTTATGTGTTCATTATCAATACAAATAAATAAAAAGCATTGTCATTTACAATGCAAAATATTAAACTCTGGCATGTGCGAGACAGATTTCATTGCAAATGCTTGTTATAATTTCATGTTGTTCTATCCTTCCTCAAGTTCTTTCTCTTTCTTTGCTCCCTTTTTCTTGTTCTTTCTTCCTAAAGCAGCTCATCATTCATTCATTGATATTGTTTCTTTGCCTGAGAGGTAAACTTATGGGATTGGGTATGCCTGCATAGGTATGTTTGTCTACCTATTCTTAATCCAAAATCTTTAAAGTTGTGCCAGTTTCTTGCCATCAATGAATGGATTTTAGGGCAGTTAGCAAGAACATGACAGACTTTCAGGTCCTATCTCTCATAAAGAGGCTAGTGTCATCCCATGTATTGCATGACAAAGATACAACCTAACCATTGAGACCTCACAAATGGTTCAAAAGAAAGAGTAAAGAAACAACACTGGTTCTTGTGAACCCCATAGCTCAACAATTATTACTTAACAGGTCTTCTGCCATTAATAGTGAGTGCTTATTACATCAGCTCTGGGGCAGTGTTTAAACGTATTAATCATTTTTTGTGCAGTGCTCTAATCCATAGGCAGTAGCTCTAGATATTTTTCATAGATCAGAAGTAGCTCTTACTATTGAAAAGGTTGGGGATCCATGCTGTAGATATGAAACTGAAAAGAAAACGTCAATGCAGCAGGTCCACACTAGTAGTGTCTTTGCTTCTGACCAGTGATCTGACAAGTGCTTCACAAGTGCAGGTTAGCCGCGCCCCTTGTGGGAGTCTTTGTAGCCCACCTCAGTGGTCAAGGGTTACTACAGAGATATGTTGAGAGATTATTTAAAATACCTTTGTGATTTCATACTGTGCTGTCTTCAGCACATCTGCTAACTCCGAGAGTTAGCACAAGCACTGGAGAGCACATATTTTGCTAACCAGACACTTAACTCCAGTCTACATCAGGCACACACCATTGCCGTCCATACAAATGCATGGCCATTGAGGTAGGGTGTGGTGCTCCTTTGAGCCCCACTAAAAAACACACACTGAAGCGTCTAAGATTTACTCTAATATACCAGGGAAGGTGCAATGCCCTGATGGACATCAGCTTTGGCCAGCCTTCCCTACAATGTCAGTTGGAAATGCTATCTGCATGTTTTTTCCAACTCTTATTGTCTGCCACCATGTGATGCTGGCTTCTCACAAGGTGACAATGTGAAGGAAGGCAATACTGTGTGACACACGGTTGTGCTGTGTTAGTTTGCAGAGCTGTAATCGGGTCCCTGGACTTTTCTATGATGCCAGACTCAATCGAAGCAAGAAAAAATAGAGCTTCCAGATTCATAGATTTGGTAAATGAAAAACTAAAATCCTTGTGTTCTGCATACATAGAAGATAAAGCAACCCCATCAAGAGGACCCTAACCCTTTTCCTTTGTGAGTACCTGGAACTGACAAAAAACTATGGACATCATTACAATGCCCATGGTTGAATCCCAGGCCAGCACTGTGGCGGTCGGGAGCCCTCCCAACGAGAATGAACGTATTAGGATATGATCGCCGGGCTGGTGTTCAAAAAGTCGGCGATCCCACCTCTGCGGCATGGCTCGCCCATTTAGATGAGCCACAGCAGATGCTGCAGGGGTACAGAGCCTTCTGCATATCAGTGCACCACGTGAAATGCATGCACTCCGTCTTCCTCAGCAAAAAGTCTTGGGGTGATAATAAACAACGACCTATCAGTGAAAACTCAAGTCACATCAGTATCTTTGACCTCCCATCACCAACTTAGGAAAATTAGGAAAATCTGCAGGTTGCTTACGAGAGAAGCACTAATACAGGGTGTTCTTGGCATGGTGACTATGCCAATTCACTTTATTTTGATATACCACTGTATCTCATTAAGAGACTACAGTTGGTTCAAAATCAGGCAGCTAGCCTGGTCTTTCAGCAACCCAGTGTCGCGTCGTAGTGGCAATAACGACCGACACTTCTATGTATTTCAAGAGAGCTTTATTTCCATGTCCTCTCCTGATCCTGTCCCTACTCTAACTGTCCCCTGGTTCCTATCCCCGGCTCCTCCCGTTCCTGTTCCTCCCTCTGTCTCCACCCCGCAACCACTAGACTGCGTCTCACCATACTACATCTCCCCCTTTCTTAACAAAATGAGCTTAATGTCCTTAGTGTTCGCAGTTCTTCAATCCGCCACACAGGTTGGCGAACAGCCTGCTCTTCGAGCCTCAGTAGTGTCGAATCCGAGGTGGGCTTGACTTTGGTCAATCTTTCTGTTGTCTTAATCAAGGCATTCTTGATCACGTTGCGTGTGAACTGTCTGCTCTCATATTCCGCAGTCGGCATGTCTCTTTCCCGTGATGTAACTACTGTTGGTTTAGGTGCTCGATCTCTTTCATGGGTGGATAGTGTTCTGGTCCTCTTCCGAGCACCCGCATCCACTTCTGCTTCCGTTTGTCTTGTCTGGTTGAAGGCAACACTGTCCTCCAGTTCAGGATCATGTATGCCAGACAGCATGGTGCTATTTGATGAGACTGTCTTGGCTTGGTTCAGTAATTCATTCACCGCCTTTATCTTTACTGCCTTTTGCTTTGTCAGGTCAAAAATAACACTGTCTTCCTGTTTCGAGTCTGGGATGCCGGCCGGTGAGGTATGAACGGTGGAGGTCAGTTTGGTATGACTTGGAGATTGATTGACTGTCTCGGGTTGTTTCTCCCACGCCTGCGTACGCCTGGGACAGGCAGACCCTGGGGTCGGCTGAATGTTGGTGTGTCTTGTTCCCCTCCGATGATGACTTAGTTCTCCTGACGTGTCTGGCTTCTTTTGCGGATTGACTGGTTGGTCCATTTTTATTTGGGTGCTATTGACCACGATGCCGACCTCCGTTTTATAGGACCAGGACCAGGGCCTTCGAGTCAAGCTTGCTGCCCCTACCCGGGGTGACGGTGTGGTATTAGTGTCACGATGCACCTGTGCTCGATGCGACAGGTTGTCTGGTGGAGTGATCGAGTGTGCATTGACATTGGTGTGGGACACGTCGCTCTCGACATGAGGAGTGACCCTTGGTTTGCTGATGTGTTCAAGTGCTTGGCGCCATGGCCGGTGTCGGGACCACGACTCTGTCGACTCAAAGGATCGGACCGAAATGCTGTCCGAATCAGAGGAGTTCTCCCTCACTTCCCTCTGAGAATGTTTCTTTAAGAATGTTGCACGTGGTCGTTGTCGGGACCATGACTCTGCCGACTCAAAAGATCGGACCGACATGTTGTCTGAATCAGAGGAATTCTCCCTCACTTCCCTCTGAGAATGTTTCTTTAAGAATGTTGCACGTGGTCGTTGTCGGGACCATGACTCTGCCGACTCAAAAGATCGGACCGACATGCTTTCTGAATCAGAGGGGTGCTCCGTCAGTTCCCTCTGTGAGCGTTCATTTGGGACTGTCCTACTAGGTGGTCTTCGGAACCGGGTAGTCCGTGACGAGCTGCTTTCCCCTTCGGAATTGTGTTTGAAAAGCTTCTCCATGTGTCTTTGTTGGAATCTCTTCAACGCTGTCTCATTTGGGAGATTGTTTGAAGATTCCGTGCTTGTTCCTTGTGCTTGATCCCAAGCTTTCGCCTCTTCGTCCTTCTCGTCTGATGTTACCCATCTACGCTCTGTTTCGTCGTTTTCGCGGGGCCCATGGATGCTTTGGGGCCCATGAAGGCATGGATCTTTTCTTGCTGGTTGTTGTTGTTGTGAGGGACCAGTCCATCTTGTGTTATCTGGTTCTCCTTCCCAATTGCTTGATGTTCCAACACCCCTGACTTGGGGTTTATGTGTTCTCCGGCCAGATGTTTCCTTGGACTCATCTTCACTGCTTGTCGACTGATGTCCCTGCGCCGACTTTCGGTGTTGACCAGTGCGACCCTTTCTGCTATGGTTAGTCTTTCTCTCCCACTTGCTGTGTGGGATGCCTCCTTGTCCAGGAGTGCGATCTGTCCCACTTGATGCTCTTTCTTCCTCCTTTGAATGACTCTTTGAGGAACTCCTGGGGGGTGAATAATTTTTTGGAATTGTCTTTTGGATGGTTGACTCTGGGTCATCTGACTCCGAGCAGTCCTTGATTGACCTTGAGTAGTCGGATGCTGAGAAATCTGACTCTGAGCAATCCGTGTTATTTTCTTTGTCACTGTGTCTTTCCCGTTGTCTTTTTGCTGGTCTGTCTTCCCTCTCGCTCCCTTCAGTTCTGTTTATTTTCTGAGGGTTATCTGTCCGGGCGTCTTGATAATTTGCTTTCAGATTCGGGGCCTTTGATTTGTCTCTTACCTTGACGTGCAGTCCAACTTCAGCCTTCCTGATGATTTCTTCCAGTGACCACTTTCCTCGCAAGATCTTGAGTTTCGTGTCGGGGTTTGCGCAGCCTTCAATTATCCGGAGTCGGACTGCGTCCTCATTCGTGAAGGTGTTGAAGTGGCAGCCTTGTACCAGGTTTTTTAACCGAGTGATGAAGGTTGGCAGTGGTTCACCTGGTTCCTGCCGAGCTGTGTTGAAAGCGATGCGCTCTCGATCCACTTCCGTTTGTGCGGAGAGACGGGCACATAGCTTCTCTTGGAGTCTTTTATAGATGTCTGTGTCTTCTTCGGAAAATGTTTTGATTGGGCATCGGCCCTCTGGACCCACCAAATGGAGGAGCAGCATTAGGCATTTCCTCTCTCTTTGTTCTCCATTGGCATCCAGGAAATCACTCAATGTGGCCAGCCATTGGTTCCGTTGGAGACACAGACTCCAGGTGTCCGTCTGCATCCCTGGGGGTGGTGCTTCAAAGCAGGGATTGAACTGTTGTGCGATTTCTTCCCCCGCCATAAGAGGAGGATTTTGATGGATCATGTTCGCAGAGCACGGGCGGTTCCTTTGTCTTCTCGTCTTCGTAGTTGATCTGTATTCGGTCGAAACCTGCGGTCTGGTCATGTGCTGGGACGTTAGCAATGCTTGTTTGGCCTTCACCAGTGCTCGCTTGGTCTTTGCTAATGCTTGATTCTGTTATGTTCGCCAGTGCTTGTTTGGTTTTCGGCAATACTTGTTTTCTTTTCTTTGCTGCGATGTATCCAATGCTTGTTGATCTGCGTGTATCAATGCTTGTGTCTCTTTGCATGGATCAGTGCTTGTTTACTCTTGGCCAATACTTGTCCTTGCATGTACCAATGCTTGTTGATTCACTCCCGCCAATGTTTGTTTGTGTGCAATTGCCAATGCTTGTTTGTATGTTTGTTTATTTGCATGTACAAATGCTTGTTGATTCACTTCCGCCAATGTTTGTTTGTATGCAATTGCCAATGCTTGTTTGTACATCTCTTGCCCTTACCAATGATTGTTTGGTCTTTGCCAATGTTTGTTTGTTTGTCTTTTACCAATGCTTGTTTATTCTTAGCCAATATTTGTCTTTGTATGCACCAATGCTTGTTGACTTCCCTTTGCCAATGTTTGTTTTTTCTTTTGTCTTTACCAATGTTTGTTTTGCACTTACCAGTGCTTGTTTTCGGGCCCTGTGGCACTCGCCAATATTTGTTTGCAATTTCAGGTCTTCTGCCTGACCTCAAAATGGCCGCCTCTATTTTGCACAGGGAGGTCGTCCCAGAAATCGCCTGACTTAAAGATGGCTGCCGCTAGGGAAGTCTCGTGTCTTACAGGGTTTCATTCAGGCTCTCATTCTCCACTTGGCACTCACCGGCAGCCAGCCTCTTCATGCAGCTCGCCCTCCGCACCTCTTCAGACGCTCCTCAGGCACTGGAGCAATCAGACGCGATCCAGGCGAGCTCCCTGTTTACCGCGCGTCAGGTAGGCGATGTCTCACGCATCGGGGGTGAGCTTTTCTTCCGTTTTGGCGCGAACAGCGCTCGGTCAGCACCGCTTGGCAGGCGGTCTCCGTGGGGCGCCGTCCTCCACGCGAGGGCACTTTCTCTTCTCTCTTGGGGTCTGGCAGAGTCAGGGTAGGCTCCTGGCTTCTGCTCCTGCAGCGCTGGCTGGACACCGCGCTCTCTTGCGCAAGTCGTGTTTTAGCGCGAAGGGGTCACTTCTGCCTCGGGCGTTGCGACGCTTGGTGCCTCGGCTCCCTCTTGAGTCCCTCCCAACTGCTGGGGGGGGGGACAGGGTCACCTGCTACTGGCCTCACGTGGCAGGTCGCAATTTCGTCCTTCTGGTCAGCGTCGCCTGCTCCTCGAGGCACGCTGGGGACAGGGCTCTCTCGTGAGGGTCTGTGGGGTTCAAGCACATCCCACCCTCGTCGCCAGTTGTCGCGTCGTAGTGGCAATAACGACCGACACTTCTATGTATTTCAAGAGAGCTTTATTTCCATGTCCTCTCCTGATCCTGTCCCTACTCTAACTGTCCCCTGGTTCCTATCCCCGGCTCCTCCCGTTCCTGTTCCTCCCTCTGTCTCCACCCCGCAACCACTAGACTGCGTCTCACCATACTACACCCAGGTGGGACCATATCTGCACCCCTTATGAGGAAGTTGCATTGGCTAACCATTCTACAACGCTCTCCTTTCAAAGTAGGTTGCTTGATTTTTAAATCCCTACATGGCCCAAGGGCCAAAATAATCTCCAACTCCAACCTCATTCAAAGGCACGTACCCATGCGCAACTTGCACTTGTCTCACAAGAACCTGCTAACCATACCCGCCTATAAGCGAAAGCGACAAGGAGGTAGTACATTTGCAGTGTTGGCTCCTGGCTTCTGGAACTCCCTGCCACCCAACCTCAGAGCATGCACGGAACTCATGAAATTTAGGAAGCTTCTGGCTACTTGCTCAAGCCTATGATTAATTCATGTGTATGACAGATTATCATGGCCTCAGTTATCCTAAACCTAGTGCCAAGAAACCAATCAGTGAATGTGCGCTCTATAAATAATTGTGAACATAACATAACATAACCATGTTGTGCATGGCACATAATTCACAGAGGTGAGTGGCGGCTCTACATTTGCCCCCAGGGCCACTTTTCAGTGGCCTACGATGGAAGGGGTCCATGTTTGGGGGCCCTCACATCCTTTTCCGACAACCTGCCTTGAAAAGGCTGTCAGAAAGAGATATCATAATTCCACGGAAGGTCGGGCTGTAAATGAATTTCGCTACCCCTTCCCCCTTCTACATAAACTCAGACTCATATTTAAATAAAGTTATGCGAGTGTTGTAAGGGGTTAGTAGCAAATGTACAATCGTTTCTTTGTGAATTTGCCTCAAGGTGGCCAATTTTGACCTCTTTAAATATGTGATCACAAAACGTGGCATCAAATAACTAGTATTGTCCTGTTTTGATCGTGCTGAATACGATTTTTTTACGACTGCACATCTTGGTATAAATCTACCGGGAAAAAAAAGTACATAAAAGATGATAAAAAACTGCACAAACCCTATTACCTTTACAGCGCTTTTTTTTAATGCTCATGGTTAGAAAGTTTTCCGGTGCCGCAAAAACCCATGCTATGGAAGCCATGCGGCGCAATTAAATGTACGAACAGTTTAAATTGAGCACTAACAGCTAAATTCGCTTAAAGAATCATTGGCCTCTTCCACTCAAGCATTATTCAAAATGGAGCCCTGGAATGTTTATCGGACAAGTCACTATACCTGTTGCAATAACACAATGATCTCAGCGTGAACTGTGAGAAAATGAGCCGCAGGTCTTTACAGAAGGGGAAGAAAAACAAGCTTAGCCTCGAGATGTGTTCAGGATTTACGTCATCACTTTCCAATAAAGGAGAGGCCCCCAGAGATTTAATCACATCCACACAGCAGAGAACAGCTGCTAATTTTCTTCAGCTTCATAACATGTAATTTCCCAGTCACTGGATGGCTTTCATGCAATGGCACATAACCTGTGTACTGCACGTTTCCATCTTTGCTACAGATCTAAAGATTGCAATTAAATTGAACTCGGAGCAGCCACGAATAGTTTGTTTGGTAGTTTGACACAGCATGATTGACCCAAACTCTAGCGTGTTTTTAGCTGGGAAATAATTCAGATACTTAAGGAGCATGGACGAAAAGAATGCAATCATTTGTCTCCTGACTACAGTAGTTTACGAAAAAAAAATGGAAAATGGCTTCAGACAGTTGTCTTTGAGCAAAAATATCAGAGTATTTTTATTTACTGTGATAACACGTGGGGTAGTTTATCGGAAAAACACATTGTGAATTGACCTCACTTACTCACTCACAGGATGCACTCAGGTTCAGCTCCGTGATATTCTGGCACCAGACCGACTGCGTGGGCCTAGGGGGGCAGATGACAAAGTATGAATACAAAATTAGAGGCGATGCTGCATTCCCTGTTTACAGAGTTTTACCTGAGAAATGCTTATTCTGTGAATCCAGTCATGTTCAGTCCTCTAAAAATAGCTTCGAGAAACATGTTTTCGTCCACATCTGATTCATTACGCTAGTCATTAATCCGAGGGCGCCTTGCCTAAACAGTTTAAAGATGGTTCTAAACCGCAAATGTTGCCTAGCCTACTCTACAAGTAACTCAATGGTATATAACCGAGGTGAAGTCTAGACTAGAGTTCCTTCTTAGGGTCTCTCAAATGTTATGGCCCAATTAGAAGTGGGCTGGAAAACGTCCTGGTTACCCCCCCTTTAGCGTTACTGATAGATAAAGTAGGTAACAGTTATTCTAGGGGATGGGGGCTTGTGGAGAGGAGGTGGAAATCCCCCTAAGGCAAGTTAGACTTAAAAATCAAGTAAGAAGTGGGGAAATATTGAGGCCACCAAATAGCCATTTCCTCAATTCAACCTGATAATTCAGCAGCTCCAGCGCCTAGCTGAAAAATAACAGATCCCAAGGTTGTCTTTGTAATCATGAGCATGCTGATAATCCCATTTAGACCTGGCAAAGTAAACCCTTTGCCAGGCCTCAATCTTAATTCTTAATACATAAAAGTCACCCCTAATTTAGGCTTGAAATGTCCATAGGGCATGGTCCATGGTATTCAAAATGTAGGGCATATATTTTTCGGGCCAGATGTACAACCATATTTTGAGGTCGCAAACTGTCTGATTACCCATTTGCGACCACAAAATATAGTTGTACAGCAAAATTGGTGAGACCCATGTACAAACCCTATTTTGCGAGTCAGTAACCTAATATCGACTGGCAAATTAGGGTTTGCAACTTGCTATTAGGAAGGGGAGTACCAAGGGAGTCCCTTCCTATAAGCAAGTCTCACTTAAATGTATGATTGTTTTGCAACCACAATTGTGGTCACAAAACACTTGCAGTTTACCACTGTTAGAAATGGGGGTCTCTTTTTGGCAGAGGTAGGTACCTTTGTCCAAATAGTGACCCTTGCTTCTAGTCAGGTTAAGGGGGATACACTCCTAAAATAACCCCTGCTCACCCCCTTGGTAGCTTGGCACGAGCAGTTAGGCTTCTCTAAGAGGCAGTGTGTAAATCATTTGCACATAACCAACAGTAACACAGTATAAGCACTACAAAGGGATACTATACGAGTTTAGAAAAATATCCAGTATTTTTATATACTTAAAACACAACCAAAAATTATAAAAATTCACAATACAGTACTCAGAAATCTTCAGTTGTCAAAATAGACTTGAAATAAAGTTACTTGAAGTCGATAGCACCATCTGGGCTATCACGGTGTCGTGAACAACAAATCCAAACAGTTCTGGCTGACTGCGGCGTCTCAGGCCAGCTATGGTGTCGAGAAGACCCGCAAAACAGTACCTTTAGAAATGCAGGGCGGCGGCGACCTCTCGTTGTGCTCCGAAGGCACGGCGTCCGCAGGCGTTGGTTCCAGGGCAGTGTGCAAGAGTCGTCGGGCCCTTGAAGTCACATGCATTGCAGATCGAACTCCTCGTGGTTGAAGTCAGGAGCACCACATCAGCAGGCATCGGGTACTGCGGTGCGAAGTGCAGCGGTGCGGAGTGCGGTGCTCTCAGGTCGCGGTGCACGCAACGGATCGGTGACGGTCATCCAGTAGAGTTGGTGAGACCAGGGCTGCGGTGCAAAGTGATGCGGTGGCGGCGTCAGCAGGCGTCGTTGGTGAGACCAGGGTCACGAAGCGGTGTTGTGACGGTGCCTTTAGGACATGAAGTAGGCAGCGGCGTCATAGATGGCATCGGAGTGCTTTTTCTTCTGTTGCAGCACAAAACACACAGTCCCCAGTGCTGAAGGCAGAAGAACTTGAAGTCTTTGCTGTTCCTGACACTTCTTGAAAGGGGATAAGCTCTACCTCAAGCCCTTGGAGAAACTCCCAAAAATAGATTGCAGAAAGTTCAGTCCAGTCCTTTCACTGCCCAAGACAGAAGCAGCCACTGCAGGCCAACACAGCAAAGCACTCAGCAAAGTGGTAGTTCCTCCTCACAGCTTCTCCAGCTCTTCTTCTTGGCAGTCTTCTTGGTCCAAAGGAGTTCTAGAGTTCAGGGGTTTGGGCTCCACTTTTTATAACCAGAAATATTTTTTCCTCTCAGGCAGAGAGTGTCTGTGCCCAGCAAAAACCAGTTCTGCCCTCTCTGGTGTGGCTTCCTGGCAGGAGCTGGAGACAGCATTGTCAGAGGCAGACCAGTTCCATTTAGGTGAAAGGAAATCTACTCCCATACTCTAAATGCAGCCCAAGTCTATTCAGCCCCTTCCTGACCCACCTGTACTATCTGGAGCAACTGCTTCTGCCTAGCCCCTGCCATCCAAAACCCAGACAGTCAATTCACAAACCCAGCAGAGGCCTACTGGATGGCTGAGCAAGAAAATACCTACTTTCTAAAAGTAGTATTTTCAAACACAGAATGTAAAAATCACCTTCACTAAAAGATGCCAGTTTAGATTCTGAGGTCAGGCATACTAAACTTTATTTTTCTACCTTGTTCCCAGGGCCAGTTATGTTTATAAGATATTATAAACAAACTTCTCATTCTGTCCTATGGGAACAGGTAGCCTTGCAGTAGTGATGAACAAAACTGGCAGTAATTCACTATCAGGACATGCCACACACACCAGGGCATGTCCTACCTTTCACATACACTGCACCCTGCACACAGGTACCTTGGGCCTACCTTAGGGTTGACTGACGTGTAAGAAAAGGGAAGGTTTTAGGGCCTGGCAAGTGGGTACACTTGCCAAGTCGAGATGGCAGTCTCAGACTGCTCACAGGCTCTGCATTGGCAGGCCAGAGTTACACTTACAGGCTGCTTGGGTATGTGGCACAATCCAGTTCTGCAGCCCACTAGCAGCATTTGATTTACAGGCCCTGGCACACTCAGTGCACTTTACTGGGGACTGACAAGCAAATCAAATATACTAATCATGGAAACACCGCTCCATAACACAGTTTGCAACAAGAGCACTTGCACTTTACCACTGATCAGCAGAGAGAAAAGTGTGCAGACACTAAGCCAGCAAAAAAACAGTCAAAACCAGGAAGCCAGAAAGCCAAAACTCAAGGGAAACATGCCAAAAGATGCCAAGTCTAACGGTCACCCACTGTCTGTACTTTTAATTGTTATCAGGCAGATTAGCTCTTGGGAACATCTCACTGTCTCCTAAAGAGACCAGGGTCATTTCTGAGTACCACCCACCCCACTAGCCATCTCCCGGGCGCTGCCCCAGTAGGTGCATTTGTAATCTTTTTGAGATACCTAGGGTCCCCCTGGAAGTGACCTACCTGACCACAACTATAACATGCCCTGGGACCCTTCTGAACAGGCTTACCTGTAGGGACTCATGGCTTCTTTTCGGTGGGAGGCTGGGAACCTTTCCCTTGGTTCCCTTTTTGTAACCCCTTCTGTTTATCCTTGTTCCCACACTCTTCTGCTGGGGACCCTGCCTACATTTGGCGGAGTCTCCCACACAATCTTTTTGGACCCTAGTACTTACCCAGCGGTTCGCCTCCACAGCAAGCTTCGTGGGATCAGTCAGCTGTCAATCAAGTGCTGGGGTAGCTCTGGAAAACACTTATCTGACAAGTGCTCCCATGTAACCAAATCATAGAGCCCCTGGAAATAATTTACCTGTCTACCCTTATCCCATCCATCCAGCGTTCAGCAAAAATAATAGACATATTCCACCCAAATGCTTGACTCTATCTTCTAACAAGCCCTCAACTTGTGCCTCTACAATTCTGGGGTCAAACCATACCTTGCAATCAAGGCTTCCGTCATAAGAGCAAAAGACATCTGATCTTAAGTGGGTAATACTAGCAACATGTTCCTCACCTCAGCAACAGAGGGGCTCTACAACCCAGCTCCCCAGTTTCTCTCATGGACTCTGCTGGACCTCATCGCAACCTCATAGGCCTTAAACCATTGACCAATGTCTTCCTGCTTCACAAAATCTTTAATAACCTCCTCGAGAATGTATACCCTCCCTTCTCCAGGTACTGATGATGGGCTGCCACCATTGGGATTGGACTCTATACTCTTTGCTTTTAGATCCAGTTCCCTCAAACCTTTTTCATGTTCTAAGAGCATCTTTTTCTCTTCTAGGGCTAATTTCTTCCTCTGAAATGCCAACTCATTATCTTCCTTCCCCAGCCTGAGCGTGGCGAGCTCCAATTCATGCATTCTGTTTTCTGCCTGTCCTCAATCTCTTCTGATAGAGACAGCCCCTTTAAAGATACACTGCTGCCCCCAGAAAGGTAACCTTCTCCCAGGCAGACCCAAAAGTTCATCCTCCTACCCATCTAAATTCTCCACCTCCTCCATAGGCGGGTCATCATGCTCACTGGTTTCCCTTGACACCAACCAGGACCTCAGTACCTTTTGGGATTCCTCCTTTCTGGAGAGGCCTCTCACAGAGATTTTAAACTTCTTGCAGAAAGGTTTTAATTATGACACAATGTAGGTTTCAACCCTATCCTCTTCAAACTGAATATTCACAGATGCAAGTGATGCTGGCTTTGCTTTGACATGATGATGATTGGCAGTTCTCAGTTTCAAGAAACAAAATAGTCCCAAAGAAAAAGTTCCACCAATTGTATGTGGTTGTGTGATGGTCTGCACTCTACAAGTAGTGTACACCAATCACTGTATGTAAGACAAAAATGTAAGTCTGGATCCTCACTGTTGATCACCAATGTTTGAAATGGTGGTCCCTAGTTGCCAAAGGTAGGTACCCTTATCCAAATAGGGACCCTTGCTTCTATTCAGGGTAAGAGGAATACACTTCTAAAATACCCCTTCTCAACCCCTTGGTAGTTTGACACGAGCAGTCAGGCTTATCTCAGAGGTAGTGTGTAAAGCATTTGTGAGCACATACAGTAATACAGTGAAAACACTACAAATTAACACCTCATCAGTTTGGAAAAATAAGTAATCTTTATTTAAACCAAACAAGACCAAAGTGACAAAAATCAATCATACAGTAATAAAAATATGACTTTCAAATTATAGAAATAGTTCAGTTCAAAGCAAATTGTAGATGCAACACTTTTTTCAGAAAGTACCTTGGATGCGTCACGCACACAAACAAAAAGGGTCAGAGGGAAGGTGATGCGTTGATTCCTTACACTCAGAGGAGGTGATGCGTCAGTTCCTTGCTCCGGGGGAGGTGAGGCGTTGGTTCCTTAATGATGCACAGGGGAGGTAATGCGTCAGTTCCTTTCCAGAGAGGAGGTGATGCATTGGTTTCTTACTGTGTCCCCCAACGATGCAACAGACTTGGCGCCTCAATGCGATGTGATGATCTGGGATGATGGTGGGTTCTTACAACCGCACAGCAGGGCTTGTGTTGGAATCAGTGCAATGATCTCGGACTTCGGAGACTGCTGCACTCGATGCGGCATGCAGCGATTTCTCGAGCCACGGGCAGGCGCTGCGTGGTTTATTCAGCGATGCATCGGAAACAGGTACAGTTGTGTCACACTTCTCAACATTGCTTTGCCTTTCCAGCTCCCAACAGCCAGAATAAACTCCAGAGGCCCAGAACAGCTACAGGCACCTCAGGTCAGAACTCCCAGCAAGGAAGTTCAGGGGAGCTGGAAATGAAGTATTTGTGTCCCTGAGACTTCAGAACAGGAGGAAAGCTCAATTTCAAGCCTTTGGAGATCTTCCTCAAGCAGGTGACACAGCAAACAGCAAAAACCTTTTCCTTTTCCTTGGCAGAAAGTAGCCACTGCAGGTCAACCTCAGACAGCAAACAGCAGAGGGGCAGAATTCCACCTCAGTTTCTCCAGCTCTTCTCCTTGGCAAAGGTTCCTCTTGATTCCCAGAAATGATCCTGAAGTCTGGGCCCCTCTTTTTACACAGTAAAATCCTTTGTTTTCTGTGGTAGATAAGCTCTCTGCCCAGTTCTGTCCTCTCTGTTGCAGCTTCCTGGTAGGAGGTGGAGACAGCATTGTGAAAGGCAGACCAGGCCCATTCAGGTGAAAGGAAATCTCCTCCCCTACTCTAAATGCAGCCCAGGTCTATTCAGCCCAGCTCTGACTCATCCAGACTCTTTGGAGCCATTGCACATCCCCAGCTCCTATCACTCCAAAGCCAGACAGTCAATAAACATCCTAGCAGAGGCACACTGGATGGCTAAGCACAAAAATACCTATTTTCCACAAGTGGAATTTTCAAACACAGAATGTAAAAATCACCCTCACTAAAAGATGCATTTTAACATTTGTCCAGGCATACTAAACATTACTTTCCTACCTTGTCCCCAGGGGTAGATATGTTTAGACAATGTTATAAGCAAACTCCCCATTCCATCCTATGGGAACAGATAGCCTTACAATAGTCAAAAGATAAATTGGCAGTATTTCACTATCAGGACATGCAACACACATCAGGGCATGTCCTAACTTTCACATACACTGCACCCTGCTTACAGGGGTACCTTGGGCCTACCTGAGCAGTGACTAACATGTAAGAAAATGGAAGGTTAGGGCCTGGCAAGTAGGTTTACATGCCGAGTCGACATGGCAGTACCAGACTGTTCACAAGCTCTGCATCGCAGGCCTCAATTACATTTACAGGCTGCTTATGAGGGTGGCACAATCAGTGCTGCATGACCTCTAGCAGAATTTAATTTACAAGCCTTGGGCGCCCCCAGAGCACTGTACTAAAGACTGACTAGCAAATCAAGTATGCCAATCATGTAATCACCAATACATAGCAACAATTTACAAAGAGAGCACTTGCACTTTGGCACTGTACAGCAGTAGCAAAGTGGCCAAAGCATCTAGAGAAGCAAAACAACGTCCATCACACAAGAAAGGTAAGAGGAGGCAAAGGAAAAAATACAGGAGAAACCCACGCCAATTATGCTAGGTCTAACAACCACTTAATTGAAGTAGGTGGTATGCCACTCACAAATGGAAAGTGGTCCCCAGGGGACTCCTTCCCATTTATGAGTGTGTGCGAAAATATTTTTTAAGAGCAGGCAGTGGTCCCATGGACCACTGCCTACTCTTAAAAAATGAAACAGACATGTTTAATCTTTTTTTTTAAATGCATTCTATTTTCCTTTGAGGAAAACAGGCTGCATTCAAGAAATAATTGCTTGAAAAGCAGTCACAGACATGGTGGTCAGCTGGCCCCAGCAGGCCTCCATCACTAGGAGTGCTACCCAATCCAAATGGGGTAAAAAATGCACCTGCCTCATGAATATTAATGAGGCAAACAATTTGTGACCCCATTAGGAATCGCTAACAGTGTCTGAGTACATTTTGCGAGTCGCAATTTGCGAGTCACAAAGCGACGCAATTTGCGACTCGCTAATTGTAAGAGTTGTACTTCTGCCCCTTAGTGTTTTACATATCCTGGCAGTACAAACATTCCCAAGTCTTTTTTCACTGTGGCAAGGTTGGCTTTCCAATAGTTTAAAACTGGTTTAAACTATTACATGTAATAAGTGCCATATTCAGTTTGGAAATAGCTAGAAAAATGGTTCAAGGACTAATTTTAAAAGTGAATTAAAATCAGACCTAATCATTTAATCAAATTTATTAATACTATTTTAGAAATGACACTTTTAGAAAGTTGTCATATTCCTGCCTTAATCCAAAATGCTTTTATGCCAGTGTCCACCTGTCACCTGAGCCCTTATGGCTCCCCTGTGGTGAGATATGTATTGCTCTCAGTCAGTGGACAAAGGGACCTGGGAGGGGGGACTTTCCCTTCACAGGATAGCCTGGGGGTGGCTGTGGCCAGTCCCATCCTAAGCTTCAAGGGATGCTTACCTTATCATAGGTAGATAAAGCTCATACCTATGCCTCCCTCCCCTCTGTCTCTCTAGTCAAGCTGGCACCAAACCTAAGCGGGAGGAGAGGAACTGATCAGAAGATCAGAACTTTTTTAAGGGGTGGACAAATGCTTGTCCCCCACCCACAGGTTGGCACTTGGCATAATGGAGGACCCCACATGCCTCTCCTAAGAACACTCCCGGACCTGTGTAGATCAGAAGAAGGACTGCCTTGCTGTCTGAAGACCGAAGAAAGACTAGACCTGCTTGCCTTGAAACCAGTGCTCTAGACGTGACTCCAACGGACAGTTGTCTGACCTCCTTTTTTAGCTCGATGGACACAACAAGCTTCCAGCGGCATATCCTTGCAACTGCCCAGCTCACTGTTGGAGAGTGGTTGCTACCACATAAACTGGCATGGAAATGTGCTGTCTTAAATAACAAATGCAAAAAGAACAATTTATGGACAGAATGCAGAGCAATGTCATACATTCACCCAAGTACAGAGATATGGGCCAAACTCCATTGTTTTTTTGCTGACCATGCCATTCCAGTTTGGTCCCACCCATATGCAAATCAGTCTTGAACCTGCGCCTAATGGGAACAGTCCAGCCCCAACTGCCAAGCCAGGTCTGCAATGGACTGGAAATAAGCATCCTGGGACTGGTTTTGGGGTTTCACAACTCATCAGCCAGAATAGCTTGAATCCATTGGCAAAGTGAGCAAGGTACCCACGTCTGGGCATACCCTGCCAACTTAGGGCGAACACTGCCACTGGAGTCAAGCTATTCTGGCTGATGATGGGTGAAACCCCAAAACCGGTCCTAGGATGCTTGTTTCCAGTCCTGGGAGGACCTGGCCAGGCAGTTCGGACTGGACTGTTCCCATTCGGTGCAGGGTCAAGACTGATTTGCAATTGGCTGGGTCCAATCTGGAATGGCATGGTGATCAAAAAACCATGGATTTAGTCCCAGATCTCTGTCCCTGGGTGAATGCATGACATTGTTCTGCATTCTGTCTATCAATTGTTCTTTTTGCATTTGTCACCCCGAGTGGGACGAGTATGCCCAGACTTGAGTTCCGTGCTCTCCATACCACTGGAGTCAAGCTCTTCTGGCTGATGAGGGGTAAAACCGAAGTGAGCTAAAGAATGTTGATGGATTCAACCCAGATCTGTGACTGGGGGTGAGTGTCTGAAAAGTTTCAGTGCTCCGTCCATCATCTCCTTGTGTTTGTCTGAAATAAAAAGACACACATCTGAAAATGCAGGAATCGACTCAGGAGTGACACTATTTATTTACACAAGTGAACAATACATGTAAAAGACACATCACTAATCAAAAATAACACCATGCAATCTAGCAAGTAAAAAGTGTGAAAGAAACATCATAGATCAAGAGCAAAAACATGCAATCTAGCAAGTTTTAGAATCGTGGCAATGCAAAGAAAGAGAGAGAGATAGAAATTGAATATCAAAGTACAATGAAGCATTATAACCTTTATCAAAATGCTAAATAAATCAGTTAACTGTTAACACCTCTGTCATGAAAATACACTGTGAGTGGTGGTCAATGAATGGGCCAGTAAGGTGCCCTTTTATACACCTTTAATGAGGAACCGTTGTATGCTGGATCTAACTTTAGCAGGTGTTTGACCGCAGAACATAACAAAAGTTGAACATTTTATCAAAAACAATTGGCTTCATTTTTCAGAAGCTTTAAGCCGGAATCTCCTTATATGGTCCATAGTGCATAGAAAGGTTATTGTGTCATTTTAAGCCACATCGCTGTCTTAAGTTTCCAAAACAAGCAAAACATCTGGTCAGAAGCTGTGGAAAGTTACAGTTAGCCCGCACCTCTACTCTTACCCCATCTTATTCTTCTAGATGACATATGCATCCTGTTATTGCTGCATCTTCTTGATATTCAGACATATGCACATGCAGAGGACAGGGGTGGAGAGTGGGGGCCTGGTGACTTGTTTATCAGAAAAGCAGTGAACTGGGGTCATTGGCTTTCACAGGAGAGATAACTCTAATCTTCTTTTAGATAGGCAAGAGGCCTACTGTTTCATTGAATGCTTAAGGCAGTATGGACAATTTAGCACACCCTTACCGATTGACTGACAGGGACATTCAGAACTCTCATGTCCAGATGTGGAAACAATAGCTAAGGCATTATAAGTTAATACTGAACTCTGCTTCATCACCAGTAGCAAATGGACCTGCCCTGGTCTATACTACTGGTCTCTGCTGGAGTGAATCGTTACCTGCAAATAGTGACCCCTGGTCTTGGACCCTTGGCTGGTATTAGAGTGTTTTGCTTGTGTCCTTTAAACTGCAAGAAGAGGGATTTAGAATGCTAGACCAACTTTCTGCTTGAAGAACCATTGAAGAACTGGACCACCATCGAAGCCTCAGCCATCAAAGTCGAATTGCAGCTCAGACTCAGTTTGCTGATTTGCCTCGCTGAAGAAGATCCAACTTCTAAAAAAAGAAGTTTTTAAGTACCAATATAAAGGGCTTAATTGGAACCAATGCCATGTCGCAACCTGTCAGCGTTTAGGCCTTCCTGGGCACAGACTTCAGACTTTGACCCCTCTTAGTGTTCCCATCTTTTTAGACGACTGTGCCAGGACCCAGCTTTCAAGCCATTGTTGAGCCCCACTTCAGACCCAGCTTGCAGCTTACCTCACCGATGACTCCTCACTGACCACTTTTTCTCCATAAAGGATTCTACGTCAGAAAAGAAACTTTCTAATGGGATGAACCTGGTCCCTGTATCCAACCTGCACTTAATCATGGTCAGCCTTACTTTTGACTTTGACCTGGTCTAATGTGACCAGATAACCGCGGTGGTTGCTTTGTGCTTTTTGGAACTATTTTTAATTCCAACTTTAAAAATTCATATGTCCAGTTCTACCTATTAGATGTAGGTCATTTTGGTTTAATTTTTTTTTTTAAATGTACTCTTTTTTCTAGTTTTCTAAATTTATTTTTCTTGTGTTGCATTTTTAATTTATTACTTTAGAATACTGCATAAATACTTTACACATTGCCTGTAACATAAGCCAACTTATATTGTTGCAAGGTAAGAGGGTTAAACACAGGTTTATTTAGTGACTTTGCCATTTCACCCTGAAAAGGATTGTGATCGTTGTTTGAGGCTGGTTCTCATCCCCATCAAATAATACTCCAATTTCTTACAGCCGGTGTCAGAAATGCAACATTTTGTTGGCTAAGGTATGCACCTAAGCCAGGTCAAACCCACCACTCTACTCAGGGCAAGTAAGTTACACACCAAAGATACCTTGTGCTTACTCTCTGGCAGCTAGGAGCAGAGCAATCAGGCTTATCATTAGAGGCAATGTGTAAAGCGTTTGTGCAACACACTCACACATAAACACACTGAAAACAGCACTAAAGAGACTCCACACAAGATTGTATTAAAATATATTATAATATACATATAATCTGACCAAAGCGACCTGAACCATAAATACTGGGCATGCAATGCAAATCCTGAGATAGTACTTGTTATTCTGACAATGCAAGAATTCAAACAACATACATTATAACAGCAGGGCATGGCATGCCGCACTTAGAGGCAAAACACATAACCACAAATCATAATAAGCACATCAGCAACATTAAAGGAAAATGGATCCAGGAACAACTTCCCTACTATGAGCAAGGATTTGGTCAACAATGTGGCCTAGCTGCAATGAGTGTGTTTATGTCCCAAGCGTAGGCTCAGGAGCCCCTAGTGCCTACTGTATGTAATGTGGTATCGGAGTTCGCAATATGCAACAATGTCTTGATCGGGGGCCTCCGTTGAGGACTCACCCCATCAACACATTCAAGCAAATGCCCCCCAAGGTACGCCCCCACGGGGGGAGCATAAACTGCAGACTTCAGCAATGAGATCTCAAAGGGCCCCCGCACACCGAATAATCAGCAGCAGCTGCCCTCTCACACACTGCCATGTGACCAGGGCAAGATGCCAGCTGTCAATGTCCGCCCCCATCCGTACCTCCCACAATGGTACCTAAACTAAGACAATGGGGCTCCCACAGTGGTGATTGTTCTGTAGGGAGTGGCATGGCTGGGCTCTGAGTGGCTGGGGCGGCGCTGTTATCGTTGATGGCCCCAGTGGCCTCATTGCCTTAGTAACAAGTAGTAGAGGGGTTGCGGCCCTAGAATTCCACGCACAGCTGGGGTACTGATTACTTTTCCAGCACTGTCAGGTGTCCCAGGAGAGGTACCCATATTGGGGACTTTGTTCTAAGTACTTCTGGTGTGCTCTGGCTGCTCAGGCTGGAGTGGAGATCCAGCGATGACTCCACTTGTGTCGACCTGCACTTTCACTCACAAGTAAGGGCCGCTGAGGGGCTCTCCAAGTGCGGTGCTGACTCAGGCCCACCTTTACGGCTGACGGGCCCCTCTGAGGGGTTTCCCACAATCCAGCAGGCAATTCACAAGCAACAAAGGCCCGACACGCTGAGCCCAGTGTGTTTGCTTCTCACAGAAGGAGTTTGAGGCTCTCACGAAGTATGAGGCATTGCTTTCCCCTGGGCAAAGTGCTTCACACAAGCTTGTGAGGAGCCAAACAATACCCTTGCTTCTGAAATCCCTGAAATGAATCACTCAGCAGGCACTGTTACCTAGGGAACAGAGGAGTCACCAGGCAGCAGGCAGAGTTTAACCCGCTCTAGTAAAAAGCTTATGGAGGCCAAAATGGGGGGGAAGAAGCCACCCAGTACCTGGAGACCAACTGGGGGGCACAAAAGCAGGGAGGCTGGCAACAGGCCAGCTTATAAGGCAGATGTAAGATGGCAGTCCCTCCTGCAGCCCAGCAATCAGCAGGCGGCAGGCCAACACAGCACATCAGTAGGCCTGGGCAGAGGTGGCGTAGTGCCTCTACGATTAGCTCCACGGAGGTTGAAAAAGACTCTGTGGTGCTAGGCTCCTCTCCGCTCCCTCCCCATCCCAAATTCTTTAAAAATATATGTTTGTTTGTTTGTAAAAGCTTTATTTCAGCTGATTAGGCCACAAAAGTGCATACTGAACAGTTCCAACGTATATACACAATTTATACAATAATTACATTTTCATAGTGTATGCATGGTTAAAAACACTTACTGCACAATACAGTTTTAAAAAAAGAAAAGAATGTCCCAGACAATCATTAAAATTCACTATGACATAGAGAAAGAAAAAAGAAAACAGGCTGTCTCTAATTAATCCTCCCCTACGCAAGTTTTAATAGACTTCTCCTAATGTGCCACATGGCGTTTAAAAATCGTGATACTACAAATACAATAAGAGGTTCAGTATCGTATTTTAAAACTCTAAAGGCCTCGGCACAGCGGTTAAACCCTAAATTTTTACATAATAGAGTTACCCAGTGTTTGCGGGGTAGCACAAAAATAGGACATTCAGCTCAGTTTCAACCGATAAATTAAAACTAGGGCACATACTTGAATTCTCCGGAGCCCATGAATTAGTGTACTCCGCCAAAGGTAAGTTCCCTCATCTAAATTGCGCATACAATTTTCTCGCCATAGGTGGCTGGATTGCGTCCAGAAAGGGTTCCTTTATGTACATCTCCTTTACTTGCAAAAACTCCCTAGTCAACCTGTCCTCTTTAGTGCTCTACTGTAATAACAGCAGATTAGATCGCCTCAGCTGTGTCACGAGATCCGCCCTGGATATAGTGGGACAAAATAGCTCAGGAGATAGCCAGAGATCCGTTCTCCCAATCCTATTGGCAAAGCTTCTAATATGGGCCAACCATGGAGTTTTGCTGGGATTGGGTCTAGGGAGGAGCTCTTTCAGCTCTTCTTTAAATGGACTCAGCTCGGGAGTTACCCATAACCTTCTCCAAAATGTCAAGGGCCCAATGGCGATCTCTTGATCAATTGGCTTCACACCCAAGTCCATGCGGAGGGGAACCAGTGGGGTGCATGGTTGGTAGACCTGTGAGCTGCCTCATGAAATTGTTTTCTAGCTTCATGAGTTCTGTAGTAGAGCTATACCCCCAAAGCTCTGCCCCATACAAGGTGGCCCCTCTTGCATGAGCCTTGTATATCTCCACGACAGGGGCAGCTGGCTTAAAGGTGGATGATCTGAGCATTTTCATTATCCCCCCTGATGTCTGGGTGAGCCTAAGCTGTGCTTTGGTAATCTGGGGGCCCACCCGAATAGTTCGGGCAATGTTATGCACAGATAGTCAAATGTCCTTACTTTATCAAGGGGAGTGCCATTTAGGGAGGGGTTTGGATGCGTGCTCTTGGGAGGGTTAAAGACCATAAATTTGGTCTTAGCTAAATTTATCTCCAGACCTCTCATAATGCAAAACTGGGCAAATCCATCCCGGATGCGTTGTATGCCTAATGGTGATTTGGACAATAACAAAGTGTCGTCTGCAAACATCAACGCGGGTATTTTCCCTGTGGCCAGTTTTGGTGCATCAGTATCTTTAATATCATTTAAGAAAGCAATGAGCCCGTTGATGTAAAGACAGAATAATGTGGAGGCTAGACCACAGCCCTGTCTAACCCCCTTTCTGACAGGGAAGCGCGAGGAAAGTTCCCCAAATTTGCTTCATCTAACCTGTGTGTAATTATCTGCATGTAGCCTCACCAGCACATTAAGAAGGTATGGTGGACACCCAAGCTCATCGAGCACCTCCCACAGCTTCTTTCTAGGCACGAGATCGAAGACAGACTTCAGATCAACAAATATGAGATAGAGGCTGCCACCCTCCATCTTAACCGTTTTCCAGAAGAGAAGCTGTAGTCTAAATATCTGGTCCACGGTGGACATATTTGCTCTGAAGCCGGCCTGATAGGGGATCAGAATTCCCTGCTCCTCCATCCAACCCTGTATGCAGAACAATAGGACCCTGCCCATCAGCTTTTGGGTGTGATCAATCAAGCGGATGGATCTATAATTGGTGGCAGGAGAGGGCAACCCTTTTTCAATATGGGTACTATTTCCACACCCTTCTAAGTGTCTGGGGGGTTCATGCTTTTCAAAATTGCGTTAAATAAGGCACTCAGGCATGGGGCCCAAACAGTGGGTTCTTCCTGAAAGAGATCCCCCGGGAGTTTGTCAAGACCCGGGGCTTTATTGGGGAGTAAGCTGGTTAAAGCATTTCGGACCTCCATCAGCGTGATGTCTCCACCTCCCTCCTGGCAAAGCTCCAGGTAGTTACTCAAATTCTCTGGGCTTGGGTTGTCTTCTGCCTCATAATCATACAGGGCCCCAAAATGAGACTCCCAAACTTCGGGTGCTATGTTGGGCTCTATAGCTGCATGTCCCTCCTCTTTGCCAGAGCTAACAAGCCTCCAAAACAGCTTGAAATCGTTAGCCTTAAGGGCTGTCCCCAAAACCTCCCACCTTTCTATTTCCCAATCTTTCTTTACCTGATGCAAGGTTTTCCTGTGATTTGTTCTGGCTAACTTAATGATTAGCCTATCTTTGGCTTTCAACGTATTTACAAGCTCTTGTTTTGCTTTACGGCATTTGCTGTTATACCAAGAGCATTTGGGTCGATCTATTTCCTTCTTATAGATTTCCGGGTAGAATACATCTGTCAGGGTTGCTACTAGATCTTAATGGATTATTCTAGCCTTGTCTCTATCCTCTTCAAGTGACTCCACCTGTCCCAATGTTCTCATTCTGTCTAATGCAGGAATTACAAGCTGGTACACTTTTGCCAATTTGGGGGGATATTGCCGGACACGGTTCCATCTGATTTTCCTCCGGTTATTAGTAGTTACAAGACCATTGGTGCTGGTCACCGGGTTAGGGCTGATGGCCGATACGCCCAGATTCCCCAGCTTCAATGTTACAATCAGAGCATTATGATCACTGTCCTGCCTCTGTTGTACCTTGAAGTCAAGGACTTTCTCCCAAGTTCTTGTTTCCACCATGATATAATCAATTAACGATGGGTGGCCATCGCAATTGAATATGGATTTACCCAGGAGGTCAGACTTAGTCCTCCCGTTGCATGCCCTTAATGAGTTGGACAGCGTAAGTGAATACATTTGTATGGCTAAAGGTGACCAGACTTTGATTGGGGTGATCTGTGGTTCAGGGATTGACCAATAGAGGTCTTCTTCTGAGGGGTCTTCCTGGAAATTGTCAGTTAAGGGTCCATATTGACAGTTAAAGTCACCTCCCATAATTAACAAATTGCCGGATCCAAGGTTGGAGATAGTGGCTAAGGTGGTCTATAGTGTCAGATTCTAGTTTATTAGCTACAGGTCTAGAATAGACATTGATTTGAGCAATTTTTGTCTTTTCAGGGAATGACAGCAAGACACATTGAATGTTGTTATTTGGAGTTGTCATGTGCTCTGCCTTGCACCCGAGATGTGTGCCCACCCAGATTGTAAGGCCGCCCAATGGACGCCCTCTCCCGCTTTTTGTGGCCAAGATGTTAAATGGGGCAAATCCTACCCTATGATGTTCTTCACATGCCCAGGTTTCTTGAACTAAGCAGATGTCTTGATTATCCACAAAGGACCACCATTCTGGACTTGGTAATTTGTTTTTCAGACCTGCTTAATTCCAAGCAAGAATTCGTAGCTCCCTGTTCCCCAGTCCTGCCCCTATTGGAGCCTCCCTGTAAGACGAATGGGGAGGGAGATGTACAACCTGATGGATCCCATCTGGTCTTGCAGATACTACACTACATCCACCCTTGTCAGTGCAACCCATCTGGGGATCAAGAGAGATAAATACACCCTCGCCACTTAGGTGGCTGTCCACTACTTGGGTGTCATCCCTGTGATCCAAAACCCGACTGCTAGTTCCGTTCATACTGTTTGCAGAGCGGCCTTTTACAATGGAATGATCGAGTGGCTGTTTCTTTCGAGTATCACCAGTGAGATGACTGAACCGTATAAAGAAGGCACTTACCTGTGTTTCTGCTGCCTCCCCTGCCTGGCTGCTCTCCATCCTGCTACTCTCGCGTCCTCGACAGCCTTCTTCATAAAAAAAACACTATGTTTTACGTCTTGCTCCCACTATAAGTAGCATGAATACAGCATGCTACAACGCATGCTTTCACATCGCGTTCTATTACAACGTGGTTGTTACAACAAACGGGTTGTTAGAACGCAATACCTCTACAACGCAAGTCATTAGTTTGACTTGCAGTAGATGGCACTCCAACCTTAGGAAATGTATAATTTACTATTCCAACTCCACCCTGTGCAACAGTAGGGAAAGTGTTGGAATAGTAAATCATACTATTCCTTAGGTTGAAGCACCATCTTGAGCAAGTCGATCTAATGACTTGCGTTGTAAAGGTATTCCATTTTAACAACGCGGTTATTCTAACAACCGTGTTGTAAAGGTAACGCGATGTAACAACCACGTTGTAAGGTTCTCATATAGTAGCATAGGCCCAACCACTGATGCCTTTCATTCCAAAAATAACACAAAAAAAACATTTTTAGGCAAAAGAGAATGAAAAACTCTGACCCACTGGAGTACGGGCAGCCCTGTCAAAGGACGGGCACAACAAAGAAAACAACACAAAATATAGTCTGTGCATCAATAGCCCTTTACAAGAGGTGTGCAAAGGAAGCAAGGGCAGACTGGCCTTTCATCTATAAGACATTTTTCCTGGTGAGCTGGAGCCTCTGAAGGCTGTTTTTCAAAGCCCACACTACTGGAACCTCTGCCACTTTGTCCTGATTCCCACATATTAATTGAAGTAAGCACCAGAGGCTTCATTCAGACAGAGAGAGAAAGAGGAGGAAAGAGGAATGAGAGAGAAGGGAGAGAAAAGAGGAGAGGGAGAATGGATGGACGGTAGTGGAGAGAGACATAAAGTGAGAAAGGGAACCAATTTGGGCTGGTTTTAGTACCTCGGTACAGTCCTGAAGGCACGCTACAGTGAGTTGTGAAACTCTTTTTCAAAGGGAGTATAGTGAACAAGCATTGACAAGGTCAATAGGTCTGGCTTTAAAGTAATGTTGTATGGTAATTTGAAGCGTTACAAGTATATAGTATGAGAAGGAATATGTATTTTTGTCAAAGCAAAGTACTGTAGAAACATATTGGTGTAGGTTATAGGGCCAGGTGACAGTTGTGCTGTCAAGCCAGACCTAAAAATCCATGTAGGTTAATGACTGCCTTCCTCCCATCTGCTGCCAGAGAGACACATACACCATAAAGTATCTAGTTTTTGAAGACACTTTTACAGAAGTACAATGTTGCACGTGTGCCCCTGAAAGTCCAAATTAAGGCAGCCGTATAAATAAATAAAATGATCACAGTTATGTGGAAAGAGAACACTGTTTTGTGGAATCACTCAACTTCTGCCCGATCCCAACATGAGGGCAGAGCAAAAGCCCCTCTCTAGTGTTATTTACACACGAAGGTGTCAGAGAGTCTTACAATAGAACCAATTACGTTACAGAAAATACTTCAGAGTACATGAAAAACATAAAATACTAAACAAATACATGCATCTAAACACAAAAAGGAAACATTAAAATGGTGTGTACGAGTGATGTGCAATTTAAAATAACAGCATAGATATATTCTGCCAATATTGGCAGGAAGTGATCACAAAGTATTAGCAGGAAGTGAGGGCAAAGAGTATAGAAATAGCATAATGATATTATGTAGCATAGTATTATGACAGACAGTTTGTTCAGTTCATAGTCCAAAAAGTATTCAAGGGCCCCAGCCGCTAGCCCTGTCCCCACCCTCAGCCCACAGGATGGGCTCAAGCTACATGGGGTGGTCTAAAGAACATAGGCCTGATATAATATAATAGCCTAACAGTGATGCCATAAGGACACAAGCCCCTCGCAGGATGGAAGTGTGCCAAACATTAGCAAGTTCTATATCAAGGGTTCAGGAGGTAGCTGTTTAATGTAGAACACACTCAGGAAGGGGACGATATTGTAGTCTCCTCCGGCACAGGGGACATCTCCAAGGCAGCAGCAGAGATCCCCGGTATCCTGCAGGGTGTAAATGGGAGTATGGGACCAACATATCCGACAAGACGGGATTGGTTTGCAGAGTGAACACCGCCCTCTCGGGAGAGCACGCCTATTCACCAAGATGGTATTCTCCGGCATCAACCAGTAACCTCTGGCAACCCAAACGCCCACCTAGACAGCCCACGACAGATGATGCATGGCAGTCTCCTGATCACCGGCCACTGGGCATGGCGGAGCACATCAGCGGACGCGGGACCACAATCGGGCGAGTAGGGACCAGGCCACAATACATACTACCCTCCTGCTGAGGTGAGCTTCACGCCTTCACCACCAAGACGGTGGTCTCCTGTGCCACCCTTCTTTGTTTTTGTGCGGTCCTCAACCGTGCACTTCATTGGGCTACCCCGTTACCCGATTTTGGGCTCTGTTGGCTGCCCCGTTACCCGATGTTGGGCTCTGTTGTCCCCTGTGGGAGATCGAGAGATCATTTCTCTCGATTTGCGAAATGCGATGGTGTGATGGAGGGGCTTTGCTGGGGTGATCTTGAGCACGGGGGAGCTGCTTAGCAGTTGGCCATCTTAAAGGCGGCATTATTACTTATAATTGTCTGGCAACAGTTGCGTTGTTAACTCGGCTGGCGTAAATCGGATTCACCGGGACAGTGCCCTGGGCAGAAAGAAAACTTGGGGACAGATTTACAAGCCACTTTTGCATCATTTTTCCCATGTTAAAAATGACGCAAATGTGGCGCAAGGGGCTTGTAAATATGCCCTTTGTTGTTTGTTGTAGGGGTGGGAGACGTCACGGTGTGATGGCAGGAGGTAGGTGTAAGTTAGACTGGAGGAGACCAGGAGGTTGTTGGTGTGCTAACCATTACACTGAGGTACAGTAAGTACTGATTACAGAGGGACAGATTTACAATGGCGCATCCCTGCATATCAGCACGGATGCGCCAGTTATTGCACTCCAGCTCCGCCACTCTGGATGCGCCGCATTTATAATGCAGCGCACCATGGGGCAAAAACGGCACAGGTGTGTCACGCATCTGTGCCATAAAAGCAGCGCATTGCTGGAGTTGTCCAGCAATGCTTTGGGGGGCCCTATCTCCACAATGCTGCGTCAATGCTTACTCCTGCTTCAAGCAGGCGCAGGGTTTTGACGCAGCATGGGCCCAAAAGTGACTGAGTGAAATCTTGTACATTTCACTCAGGCCCTTTAGGGAGGCGTTCCGGCGCCGGAACGCCCCCCCCCCCCCCCCCTGCGATGGAACGCCTCCTTCTGGCGCAGGGCTGTACAACGTGACGCATCTGGGAGATGCGTCACGTTGTAAATACCCCGCACCATGGCGCATCTTTTGCGCCACCGCTGCGTCACAAAAGTGACGCAACGGCGGCGTAAAAGAGGCGCAGGGGGCTTGTAAATCTGCCCCAAAGTCTTTACCAGGATCTGATTGAGAATAAGTGGAATGGACAAGATTTTGTTTGCATGGCATTAAGTCAGGCATCTTCCTGCGGCACCCCTCGGAATATTGGCGCCCCGAGTTTAGGCCCAGCTCGCCCATGCCCAAGGCAGGCTCTGTCAAGACAGACCATAAAAAGAGTGCTTTGTGACTGGCTATGAGTCCTCGCCAAATCCCGTAAATACTGGAACAAGGGAGGAGCTGAGGTACATTTGAAGGAAACTGTAAGTGAGTAACAATGACATTGTCTGTTAGAGCGCTGAGACTGGTACGTTAGAATAAGTGAAGTGGCCTGCGATCTCACACCGGTGCTTGTGTCCTGCAAACAAGGGACATCCCACAGATATATCACGCTGGTATGCCATCAAGGGCACACACTGTAATCTGCGGTATAATCCTCCGCAGAAACCGGAAGTACACTGCGCCAGCCTTTAGAATAGCAAAGTGTGACATTCATCTCCATTCACGCTTTACAGCATGTCTCCCTCCCCAGCCTTGTTCCCTGCGGATTCTCGACACCTACCTTTCTTTTCAATTCAGTTCGTCTAAAACTGACTCACCCCTGCCCTTTCACGTCTCTGATGGAAAAAAAAGCTCCCTGGTGCCTTCATCTTTCAGCCTTTATACACTGTAGCGCAGAGATCTTTCCGAGATAACTGACAGCTCTAACAGGAAGCTTGTTCTGACGGCTAATCGACAAGGAGACGGTAAACGAAACGAACTCCTGCACCCTACTCCAAAATCCATGCATGGGTGGCAGTTATGACTGCAGACACAAATTATGAACACCCATGTCAGACGCTGATACATACTGCGCACTACCGGATGTGTCGCGAGACTTGGGATATGCTGATTTTTTAAGGAATACATTTATGCACAGTAGAATAATTTGTTTATACGTGCACTATTTAAGCGACTGTTAGTTGTCATTTCTAAGTACTGGGAATATCAGGGGATGTCATCAAAGAATTTAACCGTTTTCAATTTACGACTTAAGAAGGATGCGCCCCTTTCCTTCAGTTTGGAAATTCAAATTCGTAACATGCAAATCTTCAATTTGTGAATTCGATTTCGTGACTTGCATATCTCAGTTGCAAGCATTTATCTAACTGAGCTATACTGCCAGCATTGGTGATGTTTAAATTGAGTGGACCACCATAAATGGGAATACATCTTCATAGAAGGCACATTAAACTATTTTACGGTTTCAGAAGTTGTTTTATTGGGCTTCAGAACTGATGACATTCTAGATGAAGTGGCTTGAAGTATATTCATCCAATGTCGATGTGAAAGAGTGATGGCCAGATAAAGGAGTAGAATCGAGTTTCGAAAAATGAAACTAAACAAGTGCAAAGATTCCTTGGCAAAGAGGCTTCTCTTTCATAATAGTAAACTACAGTGGTTGACAAGTCTGTAAGATCCATAATTACCTTTGTTTTGCCACTACATTCATGACTTCTGACACCATGGGTAGCAAAAGGGCACCAAGGGTCACAAAGGGCAGATCAGGAGTAGCAGCTCCAACCCTTGCATACTATTAATTGATGTCCATAGTTGGAGGAATGAATCACTTATCCTACCTGCTCCTTGAGAAACATATGCCTCAAAGTCATGCTTAGCAAGCACATGAGGCCCATTAGGATCTCGGGCGGATTGCCACCACCCGCATGGCGGTGGCAATCAGCCCGAGATCCTTCCCCGCCCGCCACCCATTTCCCCCGCCATATTACTATGGCGGGGGGATCCGCGGTGGACCGAAAGACCGTCTGCCGCTTTTCCGCCCGGTCAATGAGATGACCAGGCGGAAAAGGGTTTAATATGGTGGCGGTGTCTGTTAGACACCGCCAACCATATTACCATGGGTGTGGAAAGATGCCTTTCCGTGGCAGCTTTGCCCCCACGGAAAGCCATGCGGGAATAGACTGTGGGGGCCCGTTGTGGGCTCCCAGGGACTCTGGGGGGTGGGGGGTGCACATGGGGGGTACTTATGGTACCCCCTCAGCAGTTCCATGCACAACATGGCAGGCACGGCGCAGTGCCTGCCATGTTGTGCATGGAAGTGCACAACATGCCTTCCTGGCATTGTGGCGGGCGATGCTGAGTGCACCGCCCACCACAATGTTAGGAATGCAGGATTCGCCCGCCACTGTGGCGGGCACATCCTAATGGCAGCCACGGGACCCCCGCCCTTATGGCGGGCGGTCCCTTTGTATGATGGGATGGCGGGCAGACAAAGTCTGCCCGCCATCCTATTGGGGCCCTTAGTGTCAGTAGGCCTGACAATGTCCACCCCTACCATACGTCTGGCTTGCAACTGTCTTAGCAGACCATGCAGGAACGACAACACTCCTTTACTTTGGCAGACATCTGGGGCCAATACAAATGCCACACCAGTCTGCCATGTGACGTGGTGACACCAAGATGTACAGTAAAGGGGATTTCATTTTCCAACTTCACTAGGAGTGCTTTGTAGTACTGGGTACTACAGAACTAGCAGCAGAAGGAGGTTCACTTTGTGGCTCAATGTAGGGAGCACTGCCCTTGGTGTGTATTTTAAACTCTGCTCTCCAGTTTTTTAAATGTCTCTCTGAACCTTGCAGCAATCAGCCTGGGTGGGTTCTCTTGCAGCCGGCAACCCTTCGGGTTTAAGTAGGCCATCCAGGACATGGAGCTTTTTCCACTTATATAAGACATTCTACTTTTGAGTCAGAGTCATTCAGGACCACAGGAATCTTGGAGGAGGATTTCCCATGCCAATAGCCCTCCCTTTTCCTTCTGGAAACCTGATACATTTTTCATAGTGCCAGTTTCTTGACTCCTCTATCAGCTGTTTTGCCTCGGTGGCCCTTCCACTCAGGCAGTACACACATTTCTGCATGGGTTCACTTCAACAACTCTCTCCTGGCGGAGTCTTCAAAGGTTTATAGATAGTCAACATTAATAGTGGAACAGACTCCTACTTCGTAAGGTCACTTACCCCTCTGCTCGAGGGTAATCATTGCTCTGTTATGTTATTTTAGGCAGATTTGCAGAGGGCACTATATCCATGGAGGGTATCCTGGTGCAGAGCAGGTGTGAGTTTGGGCACACCAAGGGGCAGATTTACAAGCCCCTGCGCCTCTTTTACGCCACTGTTACGTCAATTTTGTGACGCACCGGTGGCGCAAAAGATGCGCCATGGTGCGGGGTATTTACAACATGATTCATCTTCCAGATGCGTCACGTTGAAAGCCCTGCGCCAGAGGAGGCGTACCAGCGCGGGGGGGGGGAGGGGGCGTTCTGGTGCAGAAATGCCTCTCAAAAGTGGCTGAGTGAAGTCTACAAGATTTCACTCAATCACTTTTGGGCCCATGCTGCATCAAAACCCTGCCCCTGCTTGAAGCAGGCGTAAGGATTGACGCAGCATTGTGGAGATAGGGCCCCTCAAAGCCTTGCTGGAGCTGCGTCGTGCTTGCGACGCAACTCCAGCAATGCGCCACTTTTACGGCACAGATTGTAAATGCGGCGCATCCAGGATGGTGGAGCTGCGGCACACAATAACTGGCGCATCCCTGCTGTTATGCAGGGATGCACCAGTTATTGTAAATCTGCCCCCAAGTGCCTATATCAGCTACCTGAAAAGCCAAGTCTTTAACTTCTTGCAGAATTCAAGAAGTGAGGAGGATTCTCATGTATAGCTGTAGGTCATTTTTACACTTTAGGATCAAAGTGGGAGAAGGTTCACCCACCGGATTCGGTTTTCTGTATGGGTGGGATTTGTGCAAGTAGGAGTCCGGACGAGCCGAGATATCTGGAAGGTTTGTGAAAGCAGATGCGATTGTTGAGGTATGCTGGGTCGGTGTTATGTAATGGTTCACTGACAAAAAATTGATGTGAAAAATATTGATGTTAAAACTATCGTGTAAAAAATATAGACAATAAAAATATCGACTTCTGCACTTTTTAAAAAACTTTATTTACCAGTTTGTCACACATCAAAATAATACAGGCATGGCAGTTTACTGTCAGTTTCAGTACCATTGCAGCAGTAATAAAAACAACGTACTGAAGCATTGAAAGATCGACATTTCTATAGTTTTTGGTGTAAAAGACTCAGCAGATCATAAAAATCACAGTCGCGTAGGCCTCTCCCGGGCCCTAGTTGTAGCCGCCACCAGGCATCCGCTAGACCCCCAGAACACTGGAAGCAACAGACGTAAAAAGCCAGACATTTGAGAGGTTTCATGCATGGTGGGGAGCATTGGGGGCGTGCATCACAATATAAAAATAATGAAGTCTGTTACCCCGCATCCTCTGGTACAATGCCCTGTTCCAGTTGAGAGTTGGAGGCTTGCCGTAAGCTTCCACATAGGATCGATAGGGGCCCCATATGTGTTTAGGGTGGGAAGAGCTAGGCACTATGCTGGCATAGACATCACCGTTAGTGTTACAGTAGGCCAGGCTGCGCTGCCAACCCTGTAAAGTAGGAGCTGACTTGCGGCCCCAATGAATAGCAATTTCTCTTTTGGCCAGCAACCGACAGAGGGATGCAAATCTTCTAACCCTTTTGGGGAAGTTGACCATGTAGCCCAGAAAAGCCACTTCCGGTGAAGGGATAAGGGACAATTTAATCATGTCACTAGTGTGCTGTGTATCTTTTCCCAGTAGGCCTGTAGCTTGGGACAGGTCCATGTACGGTGTGCAAAATCGGCATGTGGGGCAGCGCACTTCTGGCAATTATGTGGTCTGGACGGATCTAGTCTGTGTGCTTTGGCAGGAGTAAAGTAAATTTGACGTAAGAACTTGAAATGGAGAAGTTTATGCCTGCTGTTGAGAGAGACTTCCTTCGTTACTGCGAGAGAGACTTCCTTCATTACTGCGCAACACTTAGCCCACTGCTCGTCCGTAATGGGGCGACCTAAGTCGATTTCCGAGTCTTTGCGGACTGTGTCGTCGTTCACCGGCCTCATACTAGCACATGCTTTATAAAGTTTAGATATTTAATGGTCAGCATTCGCACTCTCGATTATCAACGTAAGAGGAGTGAACAAATCAGGATTGATGGGGAAATTAGGCAGTGTGGCGCGAAGAGCCGAGCAGATTCGGCCCAGCACAAAGCTGTCCATAATGGGGATGTCTTGGAAACAGCCGTTATTCAATATCGAGAAGATATGCCCCTCTGGATATAATTCACCTAGTTTGGAAATATCCAATTTGGCTAAGGTGCATTGTACCAGTTTTTCACCTGTTATTGGCAGCCAGCGGGCTTTGGGGATAGGTAAGCCAGAGGAATATAATGTGGTGGCGCCAGAAAACCGCCTCAGCTTATCCCAGGCCCAAATGGTAGTGGAATCTGTCTGTATGTCATTAAGGTCTCTGGGAGCGCCTTCGGCAGCACAGTGGACAACCACTGAGGCAGAAAAAAATCCGCCTCTGGGCGAAGAAATGGGATCCTGGCATACGGATGAAACCATGCATAGGTGTAGCAGTAGCAGCATTAGGCCACCAAATAATACAATTGTAGATCAGGAACACCATACCCTCCTCCATCATATGGGATGGGGAGCACCTGCCACCGAACGCGTGCCTGTTTGCCAACTCAGACCAATCTGATAAGGTGTGTGCACAATGTGAGAAAAAAAACGTTCGGAAGGGGTTTGGGGATATTGTTAAAAAGATATAAAAAAATTTGGGAGCACTACTATCTTGAGAATCGCAACTCTGCCGGCAAATGACATGATAAACACAGCCATGTCTCCACTTGAGCCTCAAGGGTGTTAATTGCTTGCCATTGTTTAAGTGGAGGAACTGGGCAGTGTCCAGGTAAATATGAATGACCAGATACTTGACCGAGTCAGTGCACCATTCAAGGGGGAATTCACATTCCCATGGAACTGTACTGGATGTTAAAGGAAAGATCACCGACTTGTGCCAAATAATGTCCAGGCCAGAGAAGCTGCCAAATCTGAGCATTTCTTTAATGAGCGGCTCTAAATTTACCTGGGGATCTCTGACATAGTAGATAGTGTCATCCACGTAGAGCAAGACTAGGAGGGGGCCAGTGTTGAATTGTAAGCCTCTTTGTAAATGCCTTTCCTGGAAATGGCAATTAAAGGATCCATGGCCAGGATAAACAATAGGGGGGATAGGGGACAGCCCTGCTGTGTGCCACGGGAAAGTGTAACGGGTTGGGATAGAGTGCTGTTCAGGTGAAGTCTCGCTGTGGTCCGGCTTTATAGTAATGCGGTGGTGGGTATAAATCCCATGGGCATGCCCATACGGTGCATAATATAAATGAAAAAGGGCCACTCCAAGGAATCAAAGGTCCTATCTGCATCTAACAGAATTGCAGCAGCGGGGACCTCAGGGTTAATCCTGTGGATGAGTGAAAAAAGTGTTGTAAGATTCAATGAGGTGGATCGGAGGGGCAACGAAGCCCGATTGATCCGGAGATATGATAAATTCAATCAACTGGGAGAGGCAATTGGTGATGATCTTGGCTAAGATTTTATAATCTAAGTTTAGTAGAGTCAGAGGTCTGTAGGACACGTCTTTGCCAGGTTTGGGGAAGAGTATAACAACCACCTCCCGAATCGTGGGGGCAGTATTTGTTTCTCGAGGGCCTCTGCATAAACCTCAATCAACTGCAGTGCCAGTAGGTCCTTTTATGCCTTGTAACAGTCCCCTGTAAAGCCGTCCAACCCAGGGGCTGAGGAGTAGAGGAGGGTATCAATGGCTCCGAAGACATCAGCCTCGGAAATTGGTTCTGCTAAGATAGACTAGTGCAATCTCGGAGAGATAAGCTTCCTGTGCCCTACTTTAGTGGTGTACAGAGCCGTGAAATACTCCAAGAATTTTTTATGAATCTCTGAGGTGAAGGTGAGTGTCTGATTTGTAGAAGAGAGCAGCTCGGTGATGTAGGCTTGTAGACTTTGCAGGGCTGGCATTCGATGATGACATGCTGAAATCAGTCCTAGATGATAATCCCTGTCTTCTTGATTTACTGCCCGATACTACCAATACAACTAAAGATGATTGGCCCACTCTTCTCAATCTAAAAAAAACACACTCACGTACTCTAATACACGGGACCATCATGGCACAATATCTTAGGGGGAAGTGTGCTCCTACAGGCCTGATTGTTACAAATGCACCTAGGCTATTTCTGACCGATGAGGAGTTTATGCGTGACTGGTCTCTAATAGCGTGGCGTTGCACGCGAGACTGGCTTATACTGATCATTAACACGGCCAAGAGGGTGGCAGACGCTATCCTTATAGAGATCCAGACTCTGGAGGGCCAGATTAAGGCAACTTGCAGCACTTTGTTCAAAAAACGCATGGATGAAACCAACAAAGCCAACAAAGAATACAAAGATAACATACTCACAAGCAAGATGGATAAATTCAAAAAGGATTTAGAACGCTTCTCCCTAACCAAAGTTTATCCCTACACCAGTGACAATTATGAAGCCCCAGGGTTTAAAAATAAAGGCAAACGGTACGGGTCTAACTACTCTACCTCTGGATCCGAGTCGAGTGACTCAGACACATCTAACCGTGCAAGTACATCCGCCGGACTGGATGGGCAACAACAACGACCCTTTAGAAGGAGCGGTAGACAGAGAGGGGGTATGTATAATCAATACCCAGGGAATTATCAGCACCCGGGACCTTGGTGGCACCCAGGGCCGTGGGGTTTTCAACCTCCACCACCATTCCCGCAACAAATGAATCCATTTGGACAACCCCCCCAGTTTTTTCCTAACCAGTCTTTTTTAGGACGTGGCCGGGGACAAAACCGGGGAAAGAGAAGAGGACAACAAACGGTCCAATGGGACCCCGACATCCCAGTCCCCAACACACGGAGCAGGAAAGCAGCTCAACAGAGCAGCAGTGCAGAGACGACCGGGATCTAACAGTGAACTTAAGTTCCCGCACTCTGACACCAGCTGAACAGACAGTCTTGGGAAAGGGCCTAGGCTTTGTCCCCACTAATAAGGGGGACCCTTTCCTGATGAGGACGGAACTTGAAAAATTCTTTCGTAAAGTACGCTTACATTTCTTTTTCAAGAATAGAACTGAATCTCCTGACAGTGGCAATGATGAACCCAGCAACACCGGGCTGCGACCGAAATCCACCTTTACCCCCCTGAGTCATCAAGTGCCATCGTTTGTAACTACTTTTGAACAAGCAGTCAGATATGACGTTGCAAAAATGCAAGATATGGAGTCTCAAACCTTCCAGAACTTTTCCAAATTAGAAAGACAGGCCCTCACCAGTCTCACCAAAGATCCGACAATTATAATAAAACCGGCGGATAAAGGAGGTGCGACGGTAGTTTTAGATATGGCCCAATATCGACAAGAATGTCTTAGACAACTGGACAACCAACAATTCTACCGTCGTCTATCTGAAGACCCCACCCCGCGTTTACTGTCACTGATTAAGAACTTGGTGGATGAGGGACTGAATGAAGGGTGGATCACATCTCAGGAAGCAAGATTTTTGGTAACGGAGAACCCTGTCACTCCAGGTTTCTATTGCTTACGGAAGATCCATAAGGCCACCAGACACCACCTGGGCGTCCCATCATTTCTGGGATTGGCTCCCTGTTGGAGCCACTATCAACCTTCGTAGACGTCTTTCTTAGACCTATCGTTAAGAAAATGCCTACGTATTTGGAAGACACTGCTGATGTTCTCCGATTACTACCTGGTGTAGAGTTCAACGTAGAGACCGACCTATTAGTCAGCTTTGACGTCGAGTCCCTCTACACCTGCATACCCCAACAGGACACTCTGGACACCATCAGACACCTTCTATCATTGGAAGAGCTGGATAGCATCACTCCTGTGAACTTCATTTTAGCATGTGCTGAAATAGCAATGAAAGAGAATTTTTTCAAATTCGAGGAACAATTTTTCCTGCAGGTCTCCGGGACATCGATGGGGAGTGTCTTCGCCCCTAGCCTCGCCAACCTCTACGTCCATCAATTTGAACAAGATCTCATTCTCAACCATAGTAACCCATTTTTCCACCAAGTGGTACTATGGAAGAGATATATAGATGACATTTTGATGGTGTGGCGAGGCACCGAGAGAGAGATCGAGTCCTTTCACCAATGGCTGAACGAACGTAACCAGTTCCTCAACTTTACGCTGGAACACAGTCGTGTCAGACTCTCATTCCTAGACTTGTCTATTTTTCCGGAAGCAGGCAGTTTACAGAGTGAATTGTTCACTAAGCCTATGGCGAGAAATTCCCTGCTGCTCTTCAACAGCCACCACCCACGCTCCTTGAAGGAGAACCTCCCTGTGGGACAATTCCTCAGAGTCAGGAGGAACTGTTCATCTCAGGCGCTATTTAACAAACATGCGAAGACCCTTTCTAACCAACTACAGGAACGAGAATACCCTGCACACCTCGTGAAGAGAGCATGGAAAAGGGCCTCAAACAACAATCGTGAGGCACTGCTGGATAGACGTCCACCGAAACCACCTCTCGAGAGACTAACATTTGTTAGTACCTTCAACGCACAATCCAACAGACTCCAAAAAGCGGTGCGAAAACACTGGGGGATTCTCAATACCACGAACGCGAATATCCCCTTACCCCTCTTTTCATTTAAAAGAGTGCCCAGCATACGTGACACTTTGGTCCACACGAGACCTAGGATACAGAATACCGAAAGACCTACAACTCTATGGGATCTTCCTCCGGTCACTGGCCATCATCCATGCGGATCATGTAGTGTCTGCCCCCAGACCAGTAAAACTAACACGATTGACTTGGGTACAGGAAGGACTTGGGTTCTCAAGAAACACACAAATTGCAACACAGAAAATGTGATTTACATGATCACTTGCCCTTGTTCTCTCAGATACATTGGGTATACAACTCGCAAAATTAAACTAAGAATTGGGGAGCATAAGAGCACCATCAGGTGTCACAAACAGGCAACAAAACTCACTAATCACTTTTTAACCTGCAAACACACAGCAGATGACATGAGATGGGTAGTTCTAGAACATCCTTACATCCCTACCCACATAAGTGATGTCTCGAAATTCCTTTTCAAAAAAGAGCAGAAGTGGGTTTTCCAACTACAAAGTGACTCTAAGGGGCTCAATGATGACATACCATGGGCGTCCTTATAACTTACCATGTCTGCACTAATAACAACTTATCTGCACTCTTAACATGTTGTGTCTTAATATCTGGACTATATTCTAAACAACTATTTATAGACACAGTCATATAGGTACACATGGGGATCACACCCCCTTCTAGCCCCTTTTTATGAACTGTAATTTTTCCAATCTAATTAGAGCAATGTCTATGCCTTTAATGCATAATACTGAATAGGAGATTTCTCTTCCAGTTCCAATGATAACTTTATACTTATAGATCTGTCGTGCCCATTAATATATTTAATTATATCAGGTCCTCTTTTGAATTGCTCGCTTTCCAACTCGCCACATTCAATTGAGGGCAAAAATCTAGCTACGCGAATACGGTAACACGAGGACTGCTGGTATATTGTAAACACACGCGAGCGATGTTTGCGCTTCGCACATGCGCACCGCGGTTCGCTGTGCGCATGCGCCACCGTTCTAACACTGCTCTGTGGCTCAGCACACAACGCGCTAGAGTGTAAGCGCGTAGACATCAAAATGATCACTGGCGCATGCGCGTTTAGTATTCGGGCCGCCGCCACCACATATGAGAGTCAGGCAGCGCTTGCCCAATAAATATAGACCTTATAATCAAGTGCCGTTTTCGCGCGTTTTTCGTCAGCTGTCCCTGATTATCCAATTAGAGCTGGTATTTAATGAGGAGGTATACACAGCCCAAACTACCTCCACTCCCGCTCGGACGCTGGCCATTGAGGTACCGACGGACAGGTATGGCTCCCTGGAAATCTAAGATCTAGCAATAAGGGATACTATTTAAAGTCCTGTTTTTCTCCTTCTTTTTACCTGAATATTCTGTTGGCCTTTATGCACTAATCAATTCTTTTGGCCTCACCTATACTATGCTCTCAATACACTGTTCTGGCTAGGCATAGCCAGAACCTCCCCTTGTTACCATTTAACTTGTAGAGCCATTTTAACAATCAGTGTCACCTCCATGCTTGGTCTTAACCATGTCCTCTTTTAGGGTTGAGTCTCTTTTAAATTAACTGGTATTCGTTAGTATAGATGTATGGATTAGTAGAGTATGTTTACTCTGTACCTCAATATAACTTTTTGAGGTCTTTATACTTTTCCATCTCTAACAGAGCGGGCCTCCTTCTTCCCGAGTGGGTGCCGGGTGAGGTGAGGTGTTCTCCCACAGAATGCTGGGTGAGTAGATAATTGATAAACTAACATTTTGTAATTCAAAGAGTTTCAAATCAGGAGATTTTTGTAGCTTCTGATAGGCGGAGAACAGTCTTCTGCCGCCCTGTCTACTTCTGTTGTGTTGTGTTTCTAATCACCATTATATCACATATGTCTCTCACACTCAGTTGTCTTTTCTCCTTAGGAAAATCACGACCAGTTGGATAAACACCAGAGAATATTTTGGGCTCAAAGTTCTGGTAGGATTAATCCAATATGTTAATTTACTTAACTTCTCACATAGTGCAGATGCGTAACATCTATCGGTCCTGAAGAATGCTTGGACTAGTGGTCCTCACAAGCTGAAACATGTCGACCTCCATGCACTACGCCACAACATAGTTATTCTTTAAGACTATAAGGCGTTGTTTTTACTCTTGACCCTGGACAATACTTAATAAACATATTTTTTGTCACAGGAGCCAATTTTACTCACACTTGTTTTCTTTTTCACGAGCACTGCACTCCATCGGTCCTACCTTTGAAATACTGTGGTTCAGAATAGTACCTTCCAAAACCTATCTCCGCATCATCATCAGGTGCATTGGGAGAGATTAAGGTTCATGGTCTGCATCCCACATGACGACACTCCGCCAATAATGGTGGGCTGATGGGAATTTTTCGAACCCAGTATTATCACTGTGATGACATGTTGGTTTAGCGGTCTTTTGGGCATGACACAACACGTAGGCAAATGATTGGACCAGGTAACTCTTGTTTGTTTCTCAATTTGACTAAGGGGTTTGAGCTACCGTGGTTGTTAAATTTTCCCCTTTGACCCCCCCACCTGCTTTTTTTAGTTTGCTATATAGGGGCCACAGCATCTGCGCAAGCACCCTGCCAGGTCGCTCTCCCTCTCCGTACCTCCTGGCAGTCTAGTACTTGCCTAAATATAATATCTCGCAGACTGTGGTCTCCCTGAATTCAACAAGGAGGGCCAAGCATCGTCCCGAGTGAAGTGTTGTGTTATCTCAGTCTGTGAGGTTGGGCTCAATGCGTGAGAGTGTGTTACCGGGATCCATAAGTACTCCGGCATGTTTGGCAATGCAGACGCCCCTGATGTATGCTTTGAAACCCTATCCATTGGACTGCCCATGTATCAACTGAACCAGTGTTAATGGTGAATTAATCTTCAATGGCTTTGGGCACTTCTGTATAAAAAAGTCATCGTTGAGGGCGCGGCTCGGGAAATGCCATTGCCGCTCAAATCCCTCTAGTCCAGGGACTCTCAGGTGAAGCTGTACCGGAGAGTGGTCAGAATACATCCTCGGAAGTGTCACCAGTGACCGGAACTAGCAGAATATGTCTTGGGAAACCAGCCAGGAGTCAATTCTAGTCCAGGTGTTGTTTTGGCCAGAATAATGAGTGTAGTCTGTGAGGGTGTGATTGCGCAGGTGCCAGATATCTAGAAGCAATAGCTTCTCACAAAGATTTAAGAGAATGCGGCGTGCCCGTGGTTTGGTGTTTGGAGATGTGGCGGTGCTATCCAATCTGGCGTTAAGGAGCAAGTTGAAATCCACCCTCCCAAGAGCAAACTAGGCTCTAACCTTACTAGCCCCTCCTGCTTCAGTCCAATTGTTATGGCAAAATTCCTGCACCTCAGTAGGAGTATCAAAAATGTGAGCCCGGCCACCCACATCAACTATTAACCTGGCAGGGTACAACATTCCATATTTTAAACTTAGGTTCCTGAGAATGGCTTTGATCCCATTATATTTACGGCGGGCATCTTGCAGCATGACAGTGAAGTCCGGGTAAAAGGATAGTTTAGAGCCCTGCCAGGTAGGGTCCCCACATTCCCTAGCGAGGTGCAGTGTAGAGTTGCGGTCTCGAAAGTTCATAATATGTGCAACAATGGGTCTAGGTGGGCAGCCAGGATTGGGCCGGGCCCCAGGGACCTATGCGCACACTCTAGCACGAAACTGGGGGTGAAGGACTCCCTCTCAAATAGGTCAGACAGCAGAGTCTCGACAAAGAGGTCAATTCAGCCAGTGGTAGTAGTCTCTGGTACTCCCAGGATGTGGATGTTATTGTGCCTGCTTCGCACTTCAAGGTCTTCATTTTTGATTGCCACATCCTTGAGGATGTGCTCAACGCGCTCTAATATTTTTAGGGACTGTGCAGTACCATCTTTAATATCTGAAATGCATGCCTCAGCCACATCCAAGCATCTGCCATGTACTTGGATTTTGGCCCCCAGGCCTGCAAGACTTTTGTCAAGTGTGTCAAACCACCCATCTAGTGCCCTGAAGCCAGCTCTCATCTCCGGTAGCATTGATGTGGATGATCTGTACCTGTGCGCCCTTCGCCATGCTGGAGCTTTCCTCAGGAGCCTTATCTGCAAGTTTTTCAAAGTGGAGGGCCTTCTGTTTGGGATCTTTGGGGCCCATGCCACGGAGCCACAGAAGAAGTGGAACAGGGGAAAAGTGAATCACGAATTATCACTATTGTAGCGCTGGATCAGGCCCGATGTGGCGATCGAGCAATGTGGGGAGCAGTGCAAGGGTTGAGGGCGCCAGTAGTGTGAGTGGCTGGAGCTCATGGGCAGCTAGAAATGTATGGTTGTGGGTTCCCAGGGAGCTGATGCAGAAATCCAAGTGCCCGGATATGGTGCGGTAGGCAGGTCCAAGTTTCGCCTTTCAGCCCGCTGTGGCCTTGTTGCAGGTCTGGGGAGAGCTGGTTGTGGATGGGGCCTGGGGTGCAGGTCCTCGCCCCCTACTAGACTGATGTACATTAAATATTAAATATAATTTTACCAACATAAAATACATGTAATGTGCATTTTAATAAAATATAACAAATAAACTTATTAAAAAATAAACACACAAACCTAATTTACACATATATATTTACTTTAAAACAATATTTAAACTATTATTTTTCATTTGTTAAAAGTTTAAAACAATATAAAAAGGACAATATATATTAATTATCTAAAATATAAACAAACAAAAAAAATCTATAGTAAATTAAAACATTAAACTATTAAAAATATTTACACTTAAATATCACAATCAGTGCAAAAGTGAGAAAAGTGTTGGCTAGCAAAGGTTTAAAAATAACTATTCCCATTCCAGTGACTGCAACAGTAGGGTAGGTGTTGGATAGCGGAGAAATTCCATTTACTATTCCGACTCCAGTGAGTGCAGCAGTAGGGAAAGTGTTGGATAGTGGAGGAGTTAAAATTACTATTCCCACCCCAAAAAGTGTAACAGTAGAGAACTTGTTGGATTGCGGAAGGGAAAAAATTACTATTCCCACTCCACTGAGTGCAACAGTAGGATAAGTGTTGGACAGCGGAGGTGTACAGTTTACTATTCCCACTCCACTGCCTGCAGCATTAGGGAAAGTGCTGGATAGGGAAGGAGTAAAAGTTACTATTCCCACTCCAAAGAGTACAACAGAAGAGAAAGTGTTGAATAGTGGAGGGGTAAAAATTAGTATTCCCACTCCATTGAATGCAACAGTAGGATAAGTGTTGGATAGAGTGGAAACATTTTTTATTCCCACTCTAGTGAGGGAAAGTTTTGGATAGCAAAGGGGTTGAAATTACTATTCAAACTCCAATGAGTGCAACATTAGGGAAAGTGTTGGAAAGCGTAGACGTAAAAATTACTATCCCAACTCCAGTGAGTGCAACAGTAGGGAAAGTGCTGGATAGCGGAGAGGTAAACATTACTATTCACACTCAAACAGTTATAAAAAATATATATATATATTTAGAAAAAATAAACAACATTAAAAAAATTGAAAATCAAATAAATTAAAAGAAAACATATTATAATATTACTTACATATAACAAAATCCTAGAATTATTTTATAAAATTAAATAATAAATACATTAACCTTTTGCATGCTCATGACAAGCTTAGCTCGTCATGAGGCACGGTGCTCCGGTGCTCATGACGAGCTCAGCTCGTCGTGGGCCGTGGAACGCTCAGGTGCAGGGAGAATTCCCCTGCTGTGCTGAGCGTTCCACGGGAGCCAATGCACCTGTGCTCGTTATGAGTACAGGAGCGCCGTAGCTCATGACGAGCTCAGCTCATCATGAGCATTCGGGCGCTGTGCACGCCCCCCTCCCCCCCAGCACAGCGGGGGAATTACCCCCTCATCGAAGGGGCTAACAAAATATTTTTTTGAACTAAAAAATGTTGACAAAGAAAAAAATTAAGGAATACATAAATGTATTTACTTTATTTCCTACCCTATAAAAGCACACCAAAAACACAACACTTCAACATTTTGAATCAATTTACTTTCATATTTAACATTATTATTAATCAATTAAATAAATATTATTAATAAAAAACTAATACACATTAATTGACTACACACACTTTAACACTATAATACCCACAACATACACCTAAATGAAACTACAAAATAATAAAATACAATAAAATGTATTTTTAAATAAAAAACTATTACTATTAACAACTAATAATGAAGTAATTAAAATGTATTTAATACCCACCATTTACCCCTTTAAAAGTAAAAACACACAAAAAAATAATAAATTACCCAAAATAAATATCAAATAATTAACATTAACAACTATATATTATTAATTAAACACAAATTACTTCCCACTTAATTCAATCAATCAATCAATCAATCAAAGACATTTATAAATCGCACTACTCACCCGGAGGGTCTCAAGGTGCATGGGGGGGGGGTGTGCCGCTGCTGCTCGAACAGCCAGGTCTTGAGCTTCTTCCTGAAGGAGAGGTGGTCTTGGGTCAGGCGCAGGTCGGTCGGGAGGGAGTTCCAGGTCTTGGCGGCCAGGTAGGAGAAGGACCTTCCTCCTGTTGTCGCTCTTCGGATGCGGGGGACGGCGGCGAGGGCGTGGCTGGTTGATCGGAGATGGCGTTTGGGAGCGTAGAAGTTGAGGCGGTTGTTGAGGTAGCTCGACCTTGGTCCTGTAGGGCTTTGTGTGCGTGGGTGAGGAGACGGAAGGTGATTCTCTTGTTGATGGGGAGCCAGTGCAGGTCTCTCAGGTGTCCGGAGATGTGGCTGCGTCGGGGGATGTCGAGGATGAGTCTGGCTGAGGCGTTCTGGATCCGCTGGAGTCTCTTCTGGAGCTTGGCGGTGGTTCCGGCGTAGAGGGCGTTGCCGTAGTCCAGACGGCTGGTGACGAGGGCCTGGGTGACCGTCTTCCTGGTCTCGGTGGGGATCCACCGGAAGATCTTCCGTAGCATGCGCAGGATGTTGAAGCACGACGAGGAGACGGCGTTGACTTGTCTGGTCATGGAGAGGGAGGAGTCCAGGAGGAAGCCTAGGTTGCGTGTGTGGTCTGTCGGTTTGGGTGCGGTGCCCTGGGCGGGGGGCCACCAGGACTCGTCCCAGGCGGAGAGCGAGGAGCCCAGGATGAGGACTTCCGTCTTGACGGATTGACGGATATGATGTCCCAACCGAGTTTTCATGGTGAGAATTGGTAGCGTAGCGATTGTGAGCTATTTCCAGACAGAAACAAGGTTTTTCTTTCTCCTCTCCATGTAACAAACGAGCGGAGTCGAGGTAGCGGAGAATGGTGGTGAACGGCGGTCGGCGCTAGGACCCTTGGACCTTGTGGGATGGTTGCTCTAGTGGATCTAGAGGCCGCGGTGGAGGAGTTCGTGACGAACGCGGGAGCTTCTCCGAGGCAGTCTGACAAATTGAAGATAAGTCCTAACTCGAAACGCTGGAGTGAAGTTCGGAAGGGGGTTAATTGGAAGTGGGATATTTGGCAGTACACGAAAGGTGTTTTTCCTCTACAACATTACAGTGGACCTGTCTGCTGGGGGAATTTTTCAATCAATAGATACCTCTCCCCAGTTACTCCAGTTACCCCTGTCATAGGAAGAGTTCGCATGGAGGCAGCTTCCTCTGAAGCAGCACCAGTTTTGTTGAATCAGAGGGAAGGAAGCCCAGATACTGTGTCTGATACTGATACTTTAACACTAGTAGACTTACATTCAGCCACTAGAGTCTCAGAGCATAAGGGGAAAGACCGGGCTAACAGTAAGCAGGCTAAGAGCCGAGGAGAGGTGGTAAAGAATAGATACCAGTTGAGGTCAAAACAAGAATTAAAGCAACAGGGGGTTTTAGATTCAGCTGAACTGGGCGAGAAGGTGAGACCCTCGCCTCTTATACCACACAAAAGTAAGAGGAAGTGGAGCTCTAAGAAAAGTATTAGTAGTAAGCTCCTTCAGCAGATTTCAATGCAAAAAAATACTCCCTCTCTTAAAAGCTATTTCAAGGTGGTAGAGAAAATGAATTCTTTAAAAGAAGGAGCCAATATGGAAGAGGTCCAGCAGTCTATTCAGAAAATGGAGCCTCCTTCCTTATCTGGTTTGGTCCTGGATAACAGGTACTCCCCACTAGCTGAAATTCAAACCGAGGAAGTTTTAGAGGACTCAGAGAGCCCAGTTAATACAGGTAATGATACTTTAAAAAGCTTTAGTAATACCAATAGTCCCTCCGAGAATCCTCTTTTCCATCAAGACTCGATAACTTTACAGACATCAGAGATCGCAGCATGAAGCCATATTGAGACTGTGAAAACCCCCAACAACACACCCCCCTTAGCTTCTAAACCCGTGTTAGATTAGAAAAAGACACAGAAAAAGATACTGGTCTGATTCCCATTCCTCCCCAGGAGTTTGACACGATCGGACTCCTACTTCATTCTTTGAGAAGTGACTTGTTGGAGAAGTTTGAAATTTCTGAGACAAACCAAAAAAGATTACATGACAGGTTTGATCTTTTAGAAACCAGATTGGAAGGGATAGAAGCCCGGACAGTTACTCTGGAGAAAAAGGTCTCTACTCTCTCAGGTACCACAGCAGAAAACAGTGAGGACCTCAGTGCCCTAAAGAAACAGAATAAGGCTTTAATGATGGATATGTAAAGACTGGAGACTCATTCGAGATGGAACAACCTCCGCATTTTAAAGATACCGGAAGGAGAGGAGGTAGGGTATATAAAAGCCTTTGTCTGTAGACTCCTAAGAGAGGGGGTTCTGAAAGATCGTCCAGATATAGACCTAGATGCGGAGATTCAGAGAGTACATAGGGACCCTTTCAGAATACACCAAGATCGTAAGGGACCCAGAAAAATATTGGTCTATTTCCAGCCATACACTGTTAAAGAGCTGATATTGAGTAGAGCTTTAGCAAGTGCCTCTCTCCATTATCGGGCCAACCCATACCAAATCAGGTCAGACATAGGAGGAAGAACGGCCCAGAGACAATGGGAATTGGGTTCAAGAATGCCGGAACTTAGATCATTGGGAGCGAAAGTGCTGATGAAGTTTCCAGCCTTGCTTAAGGTTATGTGGAATAATAAAACGTATACCTGCAACCAGCCGGAGGAGGTAGATGAATTGTTACGGAATATGAGGGAGTAGGTTATGTTGGAGATATCCAGCCCCAAATATTGATTACAGTTAATACCTACCTAACTTCCATTTGTGTACATTTCTGTACACAGATTGTGCCTGTATGGCAAGAAATTAACTTAGCAATCTAGGTCATGTATAAAATTACAATAAGTAAAAAAAAAAAAAAAACACATGCAATAAGGGGGTTTGCACACTACACTTGACAAAAAAAAGGGGGAGGAAGGAAAGGAAAGGGAATGGGGTGTAATTGACACATAATTACACTAATTTACAATAATCTACATAGATAGTAGTTAATAGGGGCAAGGGATAAGATAGATAGGGCGCGGTAAGATGGAGAGCTCCACAGGGGCAGGACAAACGCCCAAGATGAAGGGAGGGTTCCTTGGGGAAGGGAGCGGGGGGGAGGGAAGGGGGAAAAAAGAAAAAAGTCCTAATTTGTGTACATAAACTCTAAAATAAACATCCATATTCACAGACAAATACAAACATATATACACATACATAGATATTTAGACAATACCCTAGAGATTAACTGGTATGGCAGTAAATCCCCACACAAGTAGTAAGATTATCTCCTGGAATCTCAATGGAATAGGAAGCTTTAGGAAACAACAGAGGATATGTGACTTTCTAAAGAATCTCGAGGCTAGTATATATTTACTACAGGAGACCCATCTTGAGGAAAAAGAGTGCAAGAAGGTTTTCGAGAAAAGGCGTTGGGTAGAGGATGTTTTATGCTCGAGGCAAAAGGGAATATCTAGAGGAGTCGCAATAATTATTAGAGCAAACAAGGGCATTAAAGTACAGAGTTGGGATACTGATCAGACAGGGAGGTGGCTGGTAGCTGAGCTCTTAATTGCTAGCTTACCATATACTTTTGCAGTGTTTTATGGCCCAAATGAGGATAATGAAATCTTCCTTTGTAAACTGGAGAGGGTCTTAATTCCTAGTAGGACACCTATTATTCTTGGGGGGGACTTTAATCTCATTTTAGATACTCAGTTAGATCGCACCTCCAGAGCAAAATATATTCTGCCTAGAAAATCCCTCTCTGTTCTTAAAAATATAATGAAAGAATATAACCTGTTAGACACCTGGAGAACCAAGAACGTCAACCTTAGAGAATATTCCTTTAATAGTAAAAAATACAAACAATTCTCGAGAATTGACTTATTTCTGGTAGATCATTCTTTGGAGTCAGTTTTGGCTTCAGTCACTCATATTCCAGTGGGCCTTTCGGATCACTCAGTAGTACAACTTAACATCAATTTTGCAAATATAGCCACTGAACGAAGATAGACCTTAGATAGAACAATTCTTATAGATGACAATATTGGAGTTAAAATTAGGAGCAGTACAAGAGAATATTTTCTATTTAACGTGGGGTCAGCGCAAGAACAGAATGTTTGGGAATCATTCAATGCCTTTCTTAAAGGTTTACTGGGACACCATATGAGACAAAAAAGAAAAGAGATAAAAGATAAAGAAATTAAAGAATTGGACTCTATTGAAAAGAAAGAGCAGGAGCTTCAGCGTGCAGCATTGGAGGAAAGAGAAAAGATTCCAGAATTAGAAAAGGAGCTTTTAAGCTGCAGCTGAATCTCAAAGCTAGAGCTGATAAACAGATTCGTGAAAGATGGGAAATTAGTCAAATAAAAAACTTTGAATACGGAGAGAAGTGCAGGGCACTTTTGGCATGGAAGGCCAGAGCAGACAGGACCAGAAACAACATTGACACTTTGACCCAAAGAACTTCCGGAGATCAGTTGACTAAAGAAGAAGAGATCAGGGATGAAGCCAGAGGTTTCATGGAAGAGTTATATCGGGAAAACATTAAGGTTGGAATAGAAGATTTGGAGAAGTGGTGGAACCAAAAGGCACTACCCCAATTGAATGAAGAAGATAAAAAGACCTTGTCAAGGGACATCACTGAGGGGGAAATTAGAGCACAGTTAAAAAAGATGAGTAGGAATAAAGCCCCAGGCCCAGATGGCCTACCAAAGGAGATCTACAAAGATAATGAGGACGTGATTATTCCACACCTATTGTCCCTTTTCAACAATATCTATCAGCAAAGAGGGGGTATTCCACCCTCCTGGTTTGAGGCCACCATCACTTTAATAGCAAAACCAAACAAGGACCCAATGAAAATAGAGTCATATAGACCTATCTCTCTTTTAAACTCTGACCTTAAAATATTTTCGGGGATTCTGGCTGAGAGACTATCCAAAGTTATTAAAACTGTCATTCACCCTGACCAAAGGGGTTTTATCCCAGGACGACAACTGAATGAGTTGACCTTTCAGGTCATTGGAGCAATTGATTATGCCGAAGTAAAGGGATTGCCACTTACCATCGTGGCAATAGATGCCGCGAAAGGCTTTCGATCAAGTTAACTGGGTGTTTCTGTGGGACACCCTAACAAGGTTCGGCTTTCCACCACCCTTTATTCAGGCTGTTAAAAACTTATATGGGAGCCCACGAGCAAAGGTTTTAATTAACGGGTCCTTGTCAGACTGGTTTGAGATATCAAGAGGGACGAGGCAGGGTTGCACCCTGTCTCCTCTCCTTTTTGATTTATATATTGAGCCCTTTGTGACAGTGATACGATCTGACCCAACAACCTCCCCCTTCAATATGGGTGGGCTGGAGTTAAAGACCGCATTGTATGCTGACGATCTGTTGCTATACACTATTCACCCATTAGAGGCTATTCCGAAGTTATTTAATCTAGCAGAGGAATATGGAGCAGTCTCAGGTTATGGTATTAATAAAAACAAAACAGACATAATGAGTTGGAATAGTCCTGTCCTCATATTAGATACAAAAACAAAGATTAGGTACCTAGGTATTCACATCAATCAAAAATTGCAAGACATACCCAAAGTATCTTGGCAGATCGTGGTAAAAGAGATAACTAAACTCCTTCAAAGATGGTCCAGTCTGCCTCTCAGTATTTATGGTAGAGTCAATTTAATTAAAATGGTAGTATTACCTAAAGTGACTTTCCTATTCAATAGCATTCCATTGACTTCAGGGAAAGATTAGCTCATTTATTTGGGCAACCAAGTCGCCAAGAATTGCTTGGAAAAAGTTGAGGAGGGGGTTAAAAATAGGTGGACTAGCTCTCCCAGATCTGCTTTTCTACTGTTATGCATTCCAGTTAAAAAACTTTAGACTCCTGGCCAATAAGCTAGATTCGTCATCACATGGTCGCCTGTTTCAAACTTTGCTATCCGACCTTCCTAAGGGTCTTGAATTTTTTCTGTTTAAATTTGGCGCCCAAAAGTTTTATAAAAAAGTCCGACTAAAAATTCTACTAACAGCCTTAAAAGTATGGCAAACAGCCTGTAAAATTTGGAAAATTCCCTACTATAACTTTCTGGCACCAATTTGGGACTCCCCGGAACACTGGAATGTCTATTAGATCAACTCTCCTTTCCCTTGAGAGAGGCTAGTTTAAAACGATGGGGAGATCTCAAGGTCAATCAAGAACTATTAGACTGGACATCTATATCTAACATGATAGGAAGGTCCCTCACGAGGGTCAAATACTACCAATTATCATCATGGTGGGTAAGTCAAAATTGGGCGTCAGAAACAGTGGGCTGTGAATTCTTAGAATTAGCTAATAGACAAGAAGGGTGGAAGGGTGAGGTTTCAGCATGGTATAATATACTAATTGGGGCAAAGGATAGGCAGGAGGAAGAGATCTCGAAACTTTGGGGGGATATATTAGGAGATGATTCGGAAAAACAATTGGAGGTTTGGATAGACTCATTTGTAATATCTCAAAAAACAGTAAAACCAGCTAACCTCAGAAGAAATCATCTTTACACGGCATATAGGGTCTAATGGACTCCCTCTAAGCTCTCAAAAATATCTGGAATTCCACACTTCTGTCCCAGATGTAAATATACAGAGGCAGATGACTTACACATTTTCGCAGACTGTACAGAAATTAAAAACTACTGGTCATTGGTCTGCACCTTTTTAGAGGAGGTACTGTCTAGATCAGTTACGTGCAGCCCTAGACTGATTCTTATGGGTTTGTTAGAGGAATACGACACTAGAGACAGCATCACTCAGTTTATATTCTATGTGATTGTCATCGCTAGGAGGGAGATCTGTAGAGAATGGAAATCTCCAACCCCCCTAGGTTCGCAGACTGCCTAAAAAACATCATGGCCATTAGTAAAACAGATCTGATGTGTGGAGGAGAGGATGCGGCAAAGATCTGGGCTCCGTTGACAAATTAGTCGGCTAGTTAGACAACAAAAGTCCAATGATTATGCCAGGGGTTTGTGGTCTGGTCCTCCCCAAGGCAAGGTACAGGGACATCGATCAGGGGAGTTGGACTAGTAGAAAACCTACCTCTGGGAGACTTCTCAAAAGCTAAACATAAAATAAAATATTCCAGGGCGCACAGTTGGGCATTATGTTCGCAGAATTGAGAGTTTCCATCTAGAGTCATTCCATCTGGTGGCATATATGAGGACACAAAAAAAAAAATTACTTTCCACCCTTTACTCCTATAAACACCACAACACACACCTAAAACTAATTACACAATTACCATAGAGTAATTAATTAAATTAACAAAAAAATTAAGAAAAAATAAATAAACTACTTAACGCCCTTTACCCCTATAAACCCCAAAACACACACCTAAAATGAATTACACAAATACAATAATTAACTACCAATTAATTATTTAAAATTAATTAACAGCCATTTATTAATTCATCAATTAAGAATACATTACTTCACACTCTTTACACCTATAAAAACCACAACACACACCTAAAATGAATTACTCAATTACCATAATTAATTACCAATTAATAAATCACTTTACACATTTAAAACTATAAAATCTCAACTACACAAATATTAATTAGAAAAAAGTGAATTATTTAATATATTTAAATTACTTCCCACCCTATTCCACTATCAACCCACAACCTGCTACAGAACTAAAAATGCAAAATTCAAATTAAAAAGAAATTAATGACTACTAAAAAGTTAACATATTTATTAAAAATACAAACAATTCTTATACAAAAAAATACATCACATACAAATAAAATATACACCATTACATAACAATTAAAAGAACAATATTTTTTAACAGCTATAGTTTTGAAAACGATATTAAACACATCGATATTTTCAAAATCGATATTACTTACCTTAAGTCGATATTCTTGACCACGATATTCTTGCTGTCGATATTTCTGTACTAAAGTTGATATTCTTTACTATATACTCTGTCTACACACCTTATTTAATGCCTTGAAAGTGCGGGTGAGGGAATTTGTATTGTGCTCATTTGTGAATGGGTGGCCAGTGGAGCTCCTTCAGGTGTTGAATGATGATAGTGCGTCATAGTAGGGTGAGAGTGATTCTGGCCTGCAGTCTGCAGTCTTCTGTCAAGTTTTTTGTTTATCCAGCACAGAGGGTGTTCCCATAGTGCAGATTGCTTGTGACCAGGGAAGCCATTTAAAAATCTTCCTCAGCATCTTCAGTGTATGGTAGCATGAGATTTTAACAGCATTGACTTGGGTTGTCATGTCAAAATTTCTGTTGATGATGATCCCGAGGTTCTTGCGATGCATGGTGGCAGTGGTTGTCAGTACTAGTTCAGCTGGCCACCAGGTGGAGTCCCACAGTGATGAGCTCTTCCTGAAGATCACAATTTTGATCTTGTTGATTTTCAGCTTTAGGCCGTTGGTCTTCATCCAGTGGGTGATATCAGTCCTCAAGGAATTGCACTTGATTTAGGTGCTAGGCGTCTTATACATGAAGGATATAATGAGTTGCGTGTTCTTAGCATTGGAGAGAACATTGATATTGCGAGAGCAGAGGATGCTGGATAAAGTGATCATGTATACATTGAAGACAGTCCAGCTCAGGGATGATCCTTGCAGAAGTCAGCCAATGAGGTTGAGGGTGTCCGCGCTGTGCCAGCCTGAATAGCTGGGTCCCTCCAGTCAGGAAGAAGCAGATCCATCAGAGAACATGTTCTTCAGATTCCGATGTTGTGTAGGTGCTGGATGAGGATGGGATGGGAGAGCTTGTCAAATGCTGCCAAGAGGTCCAGCAAGATGAGGTGTGAAATCTAATCTTTCCCGGATGACCTGAACACGGAGGAGCAGGGAGGCCGAATCCACTGATTGAGACTTTATAAAGAAAGGAAGTGAATCAAGCGGTCCTGCATCGGATAAGCCATATTTTTATCACAAAGTGCCGAGCAAAAACGAGCATTTAACTCGTGATTCCGAATTGAAGAAGGGATCTGAGACCTTTATTGAAAACTACTGAAAAGGTTGAAATAGTAAATTACGGTGGCTCCTCCGTGCTGAATCAAAAGCACAGATGTTTTAAAGCAGGTTTCACACTACCAGAAGAAAAAGATCGATACAAAATCTCCGGTCGATCTAGAAGTTGTTTAATTGATAAAAACTTCTTTAAAAGATAGCAAGTCAATTGTCAAATGTCCTGATGAAGGTGTGACTATTGTAAACAGACACTGAAACGCCGCGTCGACTCTTCCTTTTGACTGTTTTTTAACAAATACAGTTTTTTTATGATGATAATGTTTTTTAATTTGATTGTAACCCTTTCATATTTTTGGTGGACTTGCTTATGATTAATGTCTTGGTATACAGTATGATGAGTGTTATATATGCCTTTGCAACTACACTTTAATTGAAATTAGGGACTCCGCTCAGACTATAACCTCCCCACACATCTCTGTATAGTCAGTATTTCTGACCTCACTTACAAATACAAACCACAGGGTCCGATTCCTTGTACAGTTCACTCCCCTCCCTGTGTAGATTACCAGGAGAACCTTCCAATATATTTGTTGTGCCAGCAAGATGAGGGCCACCAAATCTCCTCTCTCCGAAGTCATGATGATATCCTCTTTGACAGTATTGATGGCAACTCCCATGATGTGATTGATTCTGAACCAGACTGAGTGGTGTTTAGGAGTTTGTGGCGGTTGGGTTATTCGGTTTGATGTCTGTTAATGATTTTCTATAAGACCTTGGCCAGGAATGGTAGCAGGGAGATTGGTCCTTATTTGGTGAGCATTCAAGGGTTTCCAGACGGGTTCCTCAACAATAGTTGGACATTTATGCATTTCCATGCATCTGGCAAGGTTGCAGACATGGTGGAGGCATTCAGAATTGTTATGCGCATGGCGCTGATGGGTTGCAGTCCTCTGGAGTGTTGTGGGAGTAAGTGTCCGATAGGGCCCTGAGTGGATGACTTCCTGGTGGCCTTGTGGTTAGTATTAGTTCTTTGGTTAACATCAGGAGGCATTTGGAAAGGTCTGTCTTGTTGGCTGAAGCTGCTGCAAATAGAGGTACTTTTGTTGCTGGAAAATTAAGAGCGGTTTTGCAGAGGTCATTCTAGGGAGTGAGTTGGAGGTGGATGATGGTGAGGTGAAATCTTTCACAATGGTGAAGATTTTGGGGCATATGCATATTCTCAAGGACTCATCGCCGAGTTATCGCCACTTTAGCGCAGCGAAAGTGGTGAAAGAATTATCGCCCCATTCTCAAGCCGGTGAAAACTGCAGATATTGCCAGTTTTCTAGCGATAGCTTCCGCAAAAAAAATTGCCACGGATGAGAGCGACAACGAACGCGTTCCTGTGCAAAAAAACACAAAAACACCACTCCACGACGTCCTCAACGACCAGCCAGATCTGTGATGTGATCCAAAAACAGGTGATAAGGCATGATGACAGTAGGGATTTAACACCTGCCTTTTACTGGTGCTAAGCAGGACGACTACCTACAGTATGAAAGGGAGCCCAGCCCAGAGCCACATCTGAAGACCAACACATGGCATGGAGCCAATGATCATGCAGTTTGGAGACCCAAGAGGGCCACAAAACCCACCCCACAGTAAGTATGGGCGAATTTTGCGAATCTGGCGTTCACGAATTTAGCGAATTTGCGAACTCGCAATCCACAAAATCCGCGAATTCCCGCGAATTTGCGGATTTTTTTGTGTTCGCAAGTGTTTCTGCCAGTTTGCGAGGATTTGGTAGTAGTTCGCAATTGTGAACTTACTTATCGGCTCGCAACGGTCGCGACTATGTTGTTTCTACGTCTGGTTCATCATCACAGCCTCCCAGCACCCTCTGTTTCACCACTGCCACCCTCTCTTTGACCCATGCCACCCTCTGTTACATCAATGCCACCCTCTGTTACATCATCACTGTAGAAGATGGGGGGGAAAAGCAAGCACACCTGCCCTGCTTCAACTGACATGAATTAATTTGGGGTTAGTTTATTAACAATACCTGCCCTGCCCCAACTGACAATAATGAATTAGGGGCTAATTAATGTGTCACTGAATTTGAAGTTCCAGCCTGGCACCTGCTTGTCTGCTCCCTTAGCTGTAAATCAGGAGTCAGGACCTTTGTGGCATACAGTTAAGGTCATAGCAGGGTCACACAATTGTTGCAAGCAGGCAACCGAATTCTGGAGGGCCCCCTCAGGAAGCACAACAGGGAATCGTTACAAATCATGAGATTGACCTTTTGCACCTGCTCATTTGTTTTGCTTTTGCAAAAATCGTTCTTCGGTAATTTCGCGCTATTTGCGAGGCTCGGCGTCGTGCAAAACTGACCGCGGAAGCCGCCAATTCGTGTGAATGAGCTTTATATTTTTTTTGCAGTGTGTTATTTCGCAAGTTTTTTTGCAGTATTTACGAGCCCTTGCAGCGCAACACGCGAATTTACCCCAAAGGTCGAGTACGGGCGCGGCCATTTTGTTTGCGTGACGTATTTCCGTTTCCGCCCGCTATGTATAATCTCGCGAGGTAAGCGCATTGCGAGTACAAGTTTGCACGAGATCGCGAGGAAAATTGCGTGCGAACTTACTTTCGCGCTCGTGAACGGGCGGCCATCTTGTTTTTCATTCATTTCCTGTGTCTAGGCATGGTGTTTATCCTCTTGCTATCTTTGCCATCCTTTGCTTGTTTTCAGTTTTTTTTCAAACGATTTTGCTTCTTATCTATCCCTCTCTTTTCCTAGCTGTATATTTTTGTCTTTTCTGCTATTTTTGTTTACTTTTAAACTACTTTTTAAACTCTTTTCTTTTCTTCTTCCCTATCCTATTCCTTCTTAATTTTATACTTCCTACCTTACCTGCCCAGTCCATGGTGAAGCCAGGTGCCGTGAAGCTGCCCAGGCACTTGAGGGACGCAGCGGCGGCGGGGAGGAGGAGTCCTGGACCCCGTGCCAGGACAGCATGCGGGCGATTGAGGGGGGAGCAGGTGACCCGACGGGAGATCTTCAGCCCGGAGGAAGTGGGCGCGCTGGTCTACTTAGTCCAGCGCCGCCTGCCCAGGACCATCGCGGGAGGCGGCAGGATCGCGGCCGGCTAAAACATCCGGGAGCGCCGGAAGCGGTGGGAGAAGGTGTGCTGGGCCATGTCCCAACTCTCCGGGGTCCAGCGCACCTACAGCCAGGTCACCCACCGCTGGACGGACGTCCTGGACAGGGAGCGCGACCTGCTGGACCAGCTCGGCTTGGAGATCCCCGGGCTTGGTGAGTAGTAGTAGCTATTTCATCACTCACTACTATGTTGTCTCCTGCTCTGTGTTGTTGTATTGCAAATATTTGTTTTTTACATGGAGCAAGCCAATAATGCTGCTGAAGATTACATTGTAGTTAAATTATATTTCAAAATCTTCTGTGCATTTCAGGTGCACTGCTCTCCTTCTCAGTGGCGTTGCTACTATGCTTATTTGTTTTCTATTTTGTGGTCTCATTGGCCTGAGTAACAATTATGTATGAGTGTACTTTACAGAACTGCGTAATGCTAGACACTAGGGGGCAGATTACATTTACAAGCCCCTTGCGCCACGTTTACGTTGCCTTGCGTGACGCAACAGCGGCGTAAACGTGGCGCATCCCTGCGAGTCATTTACAGCGTGACCCATCTAGGGAGATGCGTCACGTTATAAAGCCATGGGCCTGCACCACAATGGGTGCGTTCCTAGTATTCAGGGTGGGCGGTCCTGCGGCTATGCGCCTCGCAAAAGTGCCTGCGTGAAATCTACAAGATTTAACGCAGGCACTTCTGCGACGCTGCTACGTCAGTAAGGACTGACACAGCATGTTAAGTATTGGGTGGCCCTGAGCATTACTGGAGTTGCATTGCGTTGGCGACGTGACTCCAGCGATGCGCCGCTCTTACGTGACGAGATGCATCACGCAAGTGCCTATCCTTGCGCCAGGGCGCGCCGCATTGTTAATGAGGCGCATCTGCCGTGTCGCAAGGGTAGTTTTGCGTGACGCATTTGATCTGGCGCATCTCTGGAGATGCCCCAGAACGCGTAAGTAAGTATGCCCCTAAGGGGCAGAATTGCAATTACCGTCGCATCCCTGCAAAGTAGCAGGGATGCGCCAGTAATTTTGCGGCCCGCTACCACCACCAAACATGGTGCGCCGTATTTGCAATGCGGCGCACCATGGGCCCAAAACGTCACCGAAGCTTTACTGCTGGAGTTGCGTCGCAACGATGGCGCAGCTCCAGCAATGCTCTGGGGTACCCTATCTCCCCAATGCTGGGTCAAGCCGTACGTCTGCTTCAGGCAGGTGCAGGGTTTGTGTGACGCATCATTGTCCTAAAGGTGACTGATTGAAATTTTGTAGATTTTCCTCAGCCACTTTTAGGATGTGTTCCAGCGCAGGAATGCCCTCCCTTGCGCCGGAACGCCCCCTGATGGCGCAGGGCTTTATAACGGGATGCATCTCCCAAATGCATCACGTTGTTATAATATTATACCCCGCACCATGGCGCCTCTTTTGTTTAGCTGCTGCGTCACAAAAGTCATGCAAGAACGGAGCAAAAGAGCCGCAAGGGGCTTAAATCTGCCCCTTCCTTTGTACCCCTGACAATAAGAAAAATAGTGGCGGTGGATTGATAGTTTGACTATTTAAATGACTGGTTATGTAGCAGGCAACTGTTAGTGTTGTCACTGATCTGACTGAAATCACAATGGAGTTTGTCTGTCACTTTGCGTCTTGCCTGCGGACTGCTGCCTGCCAGTCCTAGGTGAACCTTTCAGTACTTTGTTTAGTGAGTTACGTGACTTTCGAAGTCGCAGGTCCGCAAATCAATGAAAACTAACCCTAATCAATATAATTTCGTGGAAATATTTTGTTATTGTTGTTTTGAAATGTTTGATTTGGTTGACATTGACAAGCAACAATCATCCATGTTTTCTGTTCTTTCTTTCATGTTGTACGTCAGCTCCCCCCAGGGGCGAGGGGACACAGGAGCAGCAGGCGGCGGATGCTGTTGAACAGGGCCAGGATCGGGCAGGGTAGGGTTCCTTTGCTGGCCCCAGTAAGTTTTCATTTTAGACTAGTACCTATTTTTCCTAGCGTTCCTCATTTGATTTTTTCAAAATCGTCTTTGATCTTCTTGTAGACTGTATCTAAATTCTTATCCTGCCTCTACTATGACTCCCTGTGGTATTACTAGATTATTCTTATTAGTCTGTCTGTGTAGCTAACTATGATTGCACGGTTGGCGAAACTCCCATTCTAGTCAGCAATAGCTCTATCAACTTAGTGCAGTGCAGTCCTCTGGGATTGTCCATAATGTCTTTTGAAGTGTTCTATCTGCTTTGAAAATTCCCAACTATAAAATGTGAATGACCATCAAGAAAGAATAAGATACTACCTTTTGGTTTGGATAGGAGGACAATACATACCACTACTGTTGAGGGGACAATTCTTCTGCAGAAACAACTATGGACAATAAATAGTGCATTGCTTATCAATTATAATAGGCGCTGTTAGAGTTTCCACATACCTCTGTGATAACAGACTTTGAACCCCCAATGTCCTTACTGAGTGACTACATAGTGTGGCACAGTCATTTACTTCCCGAATTCATCCATGATTGATCCCCAATGATGATTATCCAACGTAGCTCAAGAGTACGGAGTCAGAGTCAAGAAGTGTCAGAGGCACGGACTCATGCTTGCAAAAATTGCAAAACCTTTCGCTCAGTCACTCTAGTCTGGACCAAAAAACACAGAGTCTATTTAAGTTTAAAAGCTTTATTAAAAGTAAACACAGTTATTAAAATGAAGTCATAATAAAAAAAGTAAACGTTTAACTGAGACTGGAAAAGTGGTTAGTGCTGATGATTAATTGAAGACATTTCTTGTGGTCGAGCTTGTTTCAACTTGATCTTGTTGTTAGAAGTCCATCTTCTGTCTGTGTGGAGAAAAATGGTGCGTGTTAAAAAGCCAGCCTTCATCATTTGTGCCAAAAAGTGCAGCAAGACAACACCCTTCCCTTGAAAAAGGGACATTTTTTTTTACTTTAGAGTACACAGTCACAAATTACATTGTTTTCACATGTCTTCATTCCTAGACCAAATACTAGTGAGTGGTTTATTCTAACATTCTTAAATGTACTTTGTAGGTGGAACATCTGGTGGCGGGGCCAACACGGAGGTGGTGGTGCTCGACATGGAGGCGGAGGGCAATTCCTCAGGGGAGGATGCTGCGGTTCCAGTGCCGGCTGTGAGAGTTCAGACGGTGGTGGTGGCGGGCAGAGGTAAGCTCTTATATATTCCTTACTTATTGAGATTGAAGACGTGGCTGGGAAGGAAAGAATATGAGATGCATGGCTGGGTGAATGATGAAGCAATGATTGGTGGAAGGACAACAGCCTGGGTGGGTGACACAGAAACTGTATGTGTCCATAATATACCTGGATCATGCTACTATCTGACTCTTAGATAGCATATGTGTATCTAGAGCAGGGGTACTCATAGTACGGCCCGCGGGCCGGTGGCGGCCCGGCAAGCCGTCCTTGGCGGTGCGCAGACCTTGCAGACAATCACTGCTCCCCGGCCCCCACAGAGCAGAGCCTTTGTTGTATTTCACCTGTTAGCTCCCCTGCATCTCCACTCTGACAATCACTGCTCCCCCGGCCCCCACAGAGCAGAGTGGAGATGCAGGGCCACAAAGAGGTGAAATAGAACAAAGCCTCTGCTCTGTGGGGCCAGGCAAGCAGTGATTGCCAGGGTGGAGATGCAGGGGCGCTACAACAAACAAAGCCTCAATAATATGTTAATGGTCTTTTAAAGACCTGTTAAGTACTTTGGTGTGGCTGTCTGTGTGTGGCGTTGAGGAAGCTGTCTCAGCCCGGGCTGAAGGCTGACACAGACAGACACACACACAGTGAGATGACAGAGGGGGAGGGAGAGGGAGGGCAGGAGGGAGAGAGAGATGGAGAGGGAGGGCAGGAGGGAGAGCAGGAGGGAGAGAGATGTATGTAAATGCTGGGTCTGGTGGCTCAGTGGATGAAGGCATCTGCTGCAGGGACCTGTGTGCAACCTCATGGTCACAAGTTTTCGTTTTGCTTTAGCCCCGCCCCCTCTGACTCCACCCCCACCAGTGCAGCCCTCGACCACAAACTACACTGTAAATTTAGCCCCTGAGAGAAAGTTTGTGAGTACCTATGATCTAGAGAGAGTAGACGGTCAGTGGATGAACTAAGTGTAACTTTGAAGAGCATGTAACACGGCACCCGCACGTCCGTTCCAGTGTAGGAAAGGCAAGGAAAAGAAGTTGTAATTTTGTCCAAATACTACCATCAATAGTAGTAGTAGTTTGTATTGCAAGCACAGCATAGATCCGGTTATTACGGTGGCCACTCCCTACCTCTCTTAATAAGTTTAGTAGTACTCAGTCATTCATGTGTGGATGTATCACTGGTCACTCAATAAAAAGCAAAGCACCTAAAGTCATCCCATATGTAAGCAAAAACATCCCATGTGAAGTGATAGATAATCAGATTATTTATCTTCTTCATTTTTCCATTTCTAGTACTCATTTGCACTGTAGGGTGAAAGTTAAATCAATTAAGCAGTAGCCCTTGTAACAGAGTATTCTCAGTGCCACCCGTAATAGAAAAGTAAGAGCTTCACCACCTGCATGTACTGGACCGGTACAGTAACGCAAGTCTAGGTCACTCATCATGGCGTGCGTCTCTTTTTCTCGGGTGCAAGTTCACTGCGCTGGCATTATGCCGGCTTGCAGAAGATAACGTACCAATTTTCCTAAACAAGAGACAAGAAGAAGAATAAGACTGATGTACTTTCATAGTCGACTCCAATGGAAGTCCATAGTGCTCGTAGAATTTGTTCCTTAAACTCCCACTAATGTTAGAGCAAGGATGAAGAAGTGGGAGGTTAGATAGATACTGGCCTCAATAGTTATGTAATGCGCTTGCAAGTTGCTAGTTGTACTGCAACACAAATTTCTGCTGAATGATTGAGTTAATGTTAAAGAGCATTGGATACAGACTCTGTCTTTCTTTCTTCATATAGATGCTCCTTCCAAACAAACAAGGAGGAAGGAGCTGGCTAGAGCGGCCCGGCAACGGAGGATCGCTGCCACTGTTGCAGAAAATCGGCGGCTGGTGGCCCTGGAGGATGACGAAAGTGTGCAGTCGACCACAACAACAACGTCGTCTGCATCGGCCTCCGTGCCCCCACGGGCTGCGACCCAGCACAGTGCTCCAGCCAGACTGAGCCGGGCTGCCAAAGCCAAACGCCACCGCCGAGCAGCAAGGACAACAGCTGCCTCTCACAGCCATTGTAACTGCAAGGCACGCCTGCGCCGCAGTACCCTGAGGGTGTCCCGCCTTCAGCAGGAGCTCCACCACTTCACAAACGTGTTGGAGGGGCTGCGCGTAGAGCACGCCTTGCTCCGCCAGGAGTATGATGCCCTGGCCCAAAAAGTAAACAGCATCCACCCATAGTGTCCCTTGCCCCTTTTGTAGAGACTTTTGGGGGTGGGAATCGGGAGTTGGGTTTGGGACTTTTAAAGGACAACCGTTGGGGTTAGGGAGGGTCTTGCGGGAGATTATTTTGTTAGGGATATAAATATGCTTTTTCAAACTTTATCTGAGCATACCTGTTTTTTACTGCTTGCCTGGTGGGTGGGGGTTTAACAGTAACTTTGTTTTCCTGAAAGTTTAGTTCCATTTTCTTCCTTTAAGTGTAAATGCCCAAATGTTTTCAACACTAAGTGCCTCTCACAGAGTAAGTGAAGTGAATTCAAGAGTCCTAGGACTTTAGTAGTACTACCGTCAGTCTCTCGTCTCTCCTAATACTCCATTGTACTCCATCCCACCAAACGCTTATCTTACCTGTAATTTGTGTTTTAAAGTAGGGCTGGCTCCAGGGGAAACAGCGAATAAGGTTGGCGATCCTGGGCGGATAAAATTTCCTCATAGCGGTGGTACTAGTGGTGTGACACAGTGGCAGTTGCATGCCTATGAAAAAAAAGAAAATGAAATCTGGTTTGTCCTCCTGAGCAATACAACGGTACAATAGAGAATATAGCAGGTGACAGTACACTAGAACAGTGCCACATTGTAGCCTAACAAATGGTAAAGTATAACTACTAATTCGGTTGAAGTTCTTTGACATTAGCCATGGGTCTTTGTCAAGCAGAGTAAGAATATATCCTCGGATTTCTTCACCAGCCTGTTGCTATCACCTTATCCTCCCAAGCAAGTGTGTGGATTTATTGCTGTAATTTAGTCACACATCAATCAAAACCACACAGCCCGGGGGAAGAGGGTTAGGGTTTGAAAAATGGATGGGTACGGGGGTTTTTGGGAAAGGTTTTGGGAGACAAGAAAAAATAGCACAGCATGGACAAAGAATTGTGAACATAAACAAATCTTTTGGTACAAACCTATCCATCAATCTTTGAAAGTGCATGCACTACTGCATGCATGTCAGTGAAAAGTAAGTAGTACTTTCGACAACTGTGGAAGAAAGAATGCGACAGTACAGGGCGTGTGTGGAAATATTGATAACTATATTCAACATAAGGTCTCTGTTGCCAGATACCTGAGAGCCTTGCTGGTCACTATAAATCCATTCACAACATTCAATGGGGTTGGTCTGGAAGGTATAGTAGATAGAAAAGGAGAAATTGCTCTTTTTCTAGGTGTCCCCTCACTCACCAGGGTTGCCCCTTGGTGACATGCTTCATCATTGGGGCATCCCAGTCCTCTACGGGCTGGGGCATGCTGCGACTTGCAAATTACGTAGGAGCACTTACAAATGACTATGTGTGGTGCAGATGTGATAGTGGAGTGGACTAAGTGATGTGTTAAAGGATCAATTTAGAAGCAGAGAGAGATCCAATAAATGCAGTCACAGTCCTAGAAAAACACAATGGATACTGTATCTGTATGTTGTTGTAGTTGTTCTGTTAAATTTGGTAAGTAAGTTGCATGCAGAAAAAAAATCCTCTTATTAGCGGCACTCCTCCATTGCAGCTGACGCTTCGTCCATCGATGTTGGTCACCACCAGAAGACACCCTGTAAAAAAAGCACAGCATGGACAAACAATTGAACATAAACAAAGCTTTGGGTACAAACCTATCCATCAATCTTTGAAAGTGCATGCATGTCAGTGAAAAGTAAGTAGTACTTTTGTCAACTGTGGAAGAAAGAATGCGACAGTACAGGGCGTTTGTGGAATTATTGATGACTATATTCAACATAAGGTCTCTGTTGCCAGATACCTGAGAGCCTTGCTGGTCACTATAAATCCATTCACAACACTCAATGGGGTTGGTCTGGAAGGTGTAGTAGATAGAAAAGGAGAAATTGCTCTTTTTCTAGGTGTCCCCTCACTCACCAGGGTTGCCCCTTGGTGACATGCTTCATCATTGGGGCCATCCCAGTCCTCTACGGGCTGGGGCGTGCTGCGACTTGCGAATTACGTAGGAGCACTTACAAATGACTATGTGTGGTGCAGATGTGATAGTGGAGTGGACTAAGTGATGTGTTAAAGGATCAATTTAGAAGCAGAGAGAGATCCAAGAAATGCAGTCACAGTCCTAGAAAAACACAATGGATACTGTATCTGTATGTTGTTGTAGTTGTCCTGTTGAATTTGGTAAGTAAGTTGCATGCAGAAAAAAAATCCTCTTATTAGCGGCACTCCTCCATTCCATCTGACGCTTCGTCCATCAATGTTGGTGACCAGAAGACACCCTGTCCACTCCCTGCCTGGCGGATGCTGAATTGCGGCTCGCTAATGTGAAGCCTGACTCCATCCATTTTTCCCCATTGCACAGACTGAAACCCGGCCTGTAATTATTCAACGAAAAACAGGAAGTGATATAATATTACAACACCACTGATAAATAAATATAAGGTATGTAGGCTGTGGAGTGCAAAAACTCACACTTTGATTTTCCTAGTAGACAGTACAATATTTTTGACAGTGCGTACTCTGTCCGAGTCACCTTTTGAAGGATAAATAAGTATGGGCAAATTAATGTAGCGGATCTTTCCCCTCAAGCTAGGTGTACTGTAAACTGTGTTTTAGAACAAAATTATATCTTCCCAGCAGTGCTCCCACCCAGACCCTTACTAAAGACAGTCGCAAAAATGTAGAAGACCCCCAATCAAATTGCAAAAAACGAGGCCTAGCAGAAAACTGGTGACAAAACGTACTTTGAAAGTAAAAGTAGGCCCAAATACCCCCTTACCCACCGTGGATTGCATTCAAACCACTTGCAAGCAACCAAGCAAAAGTATCCATAGCCAGCATCGCTCCAAGACTCGAAAACCTCCCCACCCAAACACATGCAATCGAAATACTGCTAACCCTAACGAACCCTAAGTTAAGAATAGTGGCAAAGGCTTTCTTTAAGTATGCCAAATCCCCCCTTTCCCACCCAGGATTTTCTTCAAATGACTTGCAACCAAAATTATACATTCTCACGAGTGCTCTAAGACCCCAGAACTCAGTTGCAAAAATGTAGAATACCCCAAAACACATGCAATCCTGCTGCTAGGGCTAACGAACCCTAAGTTACAAAAAGTGCCAAAAGGCTTTTCGGCGTGGATTTTGTCCCAACCACTTCCACCCGGTATTAGCACTTCCCAGGAATGGCCCAAGACCTGCCAACCCACCCACCAAAAAGCATAACACCCCCAAACAGGCCAAAAGATACATCTCCTACTTACAATATTTCTCGGCCTTCGGTCCAAACGCGCTGCGTAGCTAGGCCATAAGTCTGGTTTGCCACCACGGATTTCCTGAAAAGCAAGTGCAATCAAGATTAGAGTGTCCCAGCAGTGCTGAAAGACCCCGAAACTCACCCACAAACAGACGGAACCCCCCTAAGAGCACCTCAAAGGCAAGCAAGTCAGCAAAAACACACAAAAAATTCCGCCTCGGATTTGGTCCAAACGACTTTTATCCGGTATTAGAGCTTCCCAGCAATGGCCCCAGAGCCGTCAACCCAGGAGAAAACGAGTAGAAGACCCCCAAACAGCCAAAGAGCAAAAGTACAAAAATGGGGACTTAGTCATTTTTTCCCAAATTTCCCAAATCACTCCGCGCGCGCTCTGCAGTTAGGCCCTAACTCCCCTCTGCCACCATGGATTTGCTTCAAACCTCTTGCAAAGTAAAGTATCCATAGCCAGCAGTGCTCCCAGACCCCAAAACCCACCCACAAACACCAGGAAGCCCCCCAAACAGGCCCCCGAAAACGCTACATTGAGCAAAATGTCAGAAATAGCAACAAAAAAAATCGGCCTGGATTTTGTCCCAACCACTTCTACCCGGTATTAGACCTTCCCAGGAATGGCCCAAGACCCGCCAACCCACCCGCCAAAAAGCATTTCTCGGCCTTCGGTCCAAACGCGCTGCGTAGCTAGGCCATAAGTCCGGTTTGCCACCACAGATTTCCTGAAAAGCAAATGCAATCAAGATTAGAGTGTCCCAGCAGTGCTGACAGACCCTGAAACTCACCCACAAACAGACGGAACCCCCCCTAAGAGCACCTCAAAGGCAAGCAAGTCAGCAAAAACACAAAAAAATTCCGCCTCGGATTTGGTCAAAACGACTTTTATCAGGTATTAGAGCTTCCCAGCAATGGCCCCAGAGCCGTCAACTCACCTGCAAAGAGGTAGAACAACACCCCCACAAGTGCTGAGTCTTTCTTCATTGGGCGTAAACCAGCCCTCTGCTTTGATGGAAATAGGAGTCTGGAGGAGGAGGATAGAGGAGCATGTTCTTCTGAACTTGTGAACCTGAGGAATGCAGACTGCGGCACCTTCAAATCAATTAGCAAACAAGTGAAAACAGTTCTGCTGATGGGCTTGTTTTTGTGATTATCTGATTAAAGTTTGAATTATATTAACTGTGCACAACAAAGAAAGACAGACACACAGGAATAAAAGTGAATAAGGACGAAAAAGAAAGTTATTGATTTGTTGTCTCATTTTCAGGGCTCGGTATCACGGTCCATGAATGAGAATAAGGCTTCGTCATCATACTCTGCGAATTCAGGCAGGGTGAGCTCAGTGTCACCTGACAGAGAAGAAATTCCCTCATCTATGTTGCTGGCCACCTCGTCTTCATCCGGCGCGCTTTCTCGTACTCTGAAATCTGGTGGTATGAGGTGCTGATTCATCTTGATCATTGTTAACCTCTCCACATTTTTGGGCGAGAGGCGGCTCCGTTTGGAAGTTACAATGCCACCAGCAGCACTGAAAACACGTTCAGAAGACACGCTTGCGAGTGGGCAAGACAAGTAGTTTAAAGCCAGGTTGGTGAGCTGTGGCCACAATTCTTTTTTCCCATGCCAATACGCCAATGGGTCAGCATTAACATAGACCTCTGTTGAGTCATTCAGATAGTCCTTGACCATCGAATCAAGGTTCTCCTCCAAGGTTCCTCCACTTTGCTTAGCTGTTGCTGTGACCTTTTGAGAACCAAACCCAAGCCGAGCTAGCCAATCCTCTTCAGCCTCCAATGTTACTGTTGTGTCTGGTGGTGCAGATGATCCGGTTGCCGGTCTCTTTAACGGCTGAGAGGTCACTTGTGCCGCAGCCACAGGTGCAGAAGTGGATTGTTTTGACTGGGGATGGCCTGCTGATGCTGATGTACTGCCTTTTCCTTCAATTTGCTGCCGTTCTCTTTCAAACCTCTTGGCTGAGGAGGCTATCCACTGTTTGTACTTTGTAACATCTTCATCAGCAAAAGGAAAGAATGCTTGGCCTGCCAGCGCCTTTTTGTAGCGTGGATCCAGAATAGTAGCACAAAGGTAATGCTGGTTTGAGTGGATCATTTTAAGACGTTCATCACCTTGTAGGTGCTCTAATAATTTCTCAGCCAGAACAAAAGGGTCTTGGTTTTTTTCATCTTTTTCAAACACAGAACACACCTCCTTCAGTTGGTGCTCCAGCATGTACAACAATGGGATAGCTCTTCCCAAATTACAGTCCTCCTTGCTGACTGCATGCGTGAAGAACTCAAAAGGACGAAGCATGAGTGTCAGGCTTTTAACTATGTTCCATTGCGCCGCACCCATCCTCAGGTCCTCCTTCTGAGCTGTACCCTGTGTTAAGAAATAGTGATCGAGTACCGTATACTGCTCATACAGACGCTCAAGCATGTAGAAGGTTGAGTTCCAACGTGTTACCACCTCCTGGATGAGTGCTTTCACTGGCATTTGACGTTCATATAGCAGGCTCCTCAGATGCTTCCGGGCCTTAAAAGAATGGCTGAAATGGTTGCACATTTTTCGGCAGGTCTCCACTACTCTGTACGCTGCACTGTCTTTATCACCCAAGAATTTTTTGACAACCTGGTTTATACAGTGCGCCAAACACGGCACTCTGAAATAGTCACCCAGCTGCATGGCCTTAACTATATTGGAGCCATTGTCCGTGGAAACATAACCAACCTGGCGTTTTTTTGGGGACAGCCAGTCAAGGACCTTTGTGTTGAAGACATCCAAAATGTTTTCTGCTGTGTGACGTTTCTCCAAACCAAACATAGATAGTGTTGCATGTTTCCGAGCAGCTTTAAAAACAATGTCCGGGTCAACACCTGCGTTTAGCTTTGCTTTAGCCCCTGAAAAAGAGACCCAGTGTGCAGTGATGCACATGTAATCAGCGCCTGCGCCACTGGTCCACATGTCTGTTGTCAGATGTATAGTGTGAACAGCACTCTTCTGCAAAGCTGCCCCAATCACCTTCAGAACATCTTCATGTAGTGCTGGAACCGCAACTCAGGAAAAATAGAACCGGCTAGGAACCTTCCATTTAGGGCAGAGCGCTGCCACTAATTCTAGAAAACCAACCCCTTCTACAAAAGAAAAAGGGAGAAGGTCCAGAGCTAGCATTTTAGCCAGCTTAGTGTTATACAGACGCGTCAGTGGGTGGTTGCGTTCATATTGCGCTTCTGTAAACAACATCTTTTTAATGTTGCCCTGGACCAAGGATTTACGGGATGATGATGATATCTTCGACCCAGTTACGCTCGCTGATGAACTTTTTCGCATTGATGTCTCACTCTCTCCCACACTCTTAGTGTGGCTCACTTGGGGTGTGCTGCTGACAGGGGTACTGGGTGTAAGTGAAGTGTTTGAATCGTCTTCTTCCTCCTCGTCATCATCAGATGAAAAATCAACGTTTTCATTACGTGCAATTCGGGCTTCCTGGACCGCATCTAGGTGCGCAAGCCATTGGACAGCGTGCGTTCTCTTAAGATGACCTCTCTGGCCTCCGGTACCATAGTTGGTACCAAACTTACCACGACTAACTCGAAGCTTACAAATGCTACAAATGGCTACGTTTTCCTTTTTTGGGCAAACACTAAAGAAGTCCCAAACTGGAGACTTGAAATTTCTTTGGGGGCCGGAGGAGGCGGCGATACTGGTGGTGGTGGTCCTGCTGCTAATGCCAGATGAAGTGGAGGATGTGGATTGCCGAACTTCAGTACGTTTTGCACTTTCACCACCACTAATTGAGGTCGAGGTGGATGGAGGTCCCTTCTTGCGAGAAAGAAATATGGAAGCGGTAGGTGTTGGTGTACTAGTTAACTCCAAATCTAATGATTGTTGTGTTTCCATTTCCATTGCCTCCTCGTCGACATCATCATCACGCTCAGCAGCTTCTCGGGATAGGGTCAAAATGTCTCTTTGCTGCATGCCCGCTGGGGCTGCAGTGACCTTTATGATGACTGGCTCGTCGTCATCGTGAGAGGCTTCACCAGCAGCAGTATCCGTCACTTCTTGTTGAGCCTCATCACACTCCATAGCTATGAGTTTTTCGACTACCTTCCTTTTACGCTTAGGTACCTTTGTCAGATCATGGTGTGCCTCACTCTCAGACTGCCGTGATGATGGTTCCCAATCTTCATCCAGAATGGGATCATCAGAAGGAGGTGGGCTTGAAGAAGATGTAGACACCAACCTTGATCTTTTCCTTGCTAGGGATGTGGAAGACAATGAATGATCATCAGGAGGAGTGGCTTCCAATGATACCTCGGCTTGATTGTCGATTTCCTGATGTGCCCCTAGTTCGGGAGGAACAACTATTGTGGGCACTTGTGACCCTCCATGCACCTCTGCTTGCGCATCTCCTTGCGCTGCCTCTCCTTCCACATGTACTTGGGCTTGTACTTGCACATGGTGTTGTTGTTGCGGCAGTGGTTGTTCAACACTTGTCAGATGAGTTACAACAACCTGTGTTGATTCAGGGACATTGCTGCTACTTTCTTGCGATGAGCCAACATCACTGGTCGATGGTGATTGGAGAAGTACACTGACTGCCTCTGAAGCACTCAAGGGCTTTGACTTAAGTTGGGGTGGTGGTGGAGGCACTGAACCCAATGGAGCGGGGGTGCTGCTCCCAGCTTGGTCCCCAGCAGATCCTGCTGCTGCTGCAGGCGTACTTTTTTTTTTGCTCCCAAAAAACGCGGCGGCCGGCACACCAGCCTCCTTGGTAACTTGCTTCTTCTGCTCCTTACTAGCAACTTTCTTGCTAGAGGAGCTACGGAGACCTTTTTTTGGGGCCATCTTCTTCAGAGCAGGTCAGACAGCAGGCCGCAGTTGCACGAATTGTAGAGTTGTCTGAGGCCAGACGTGACGTCGCGTGACGTTATGCTGCACACACACACCGCTGCAAGACTTCTTCCTGGCACTGGTGGTTCTCTTGAGTCTTGTGCACCTAAAAACAATGGAAGACAGAGGAACATCAGTTCAGTTATACACCCCAAAAAAATCGAAAAAAAACAGAAAAATCAGCACAATCCCATGCCCTCCATGATGCTTAAATTCAAGACACCCCACAGAAAGACTAGGCACATGCAACACTCACTAGTCACTACCCCTGGTGAAAAGGCCACTACAACAGGCCAAAAAACAAAAATCACAGAAAAATCACCACAATCCCATGCCATGATGTTTAAATTCAAGACAACCCACAGAAAGACTAGGCACATGCACCACTCACTACCCCTGGGCCCTGGGCATAATGGATGAAAGCTAGGCAAAATGGGTGCAGGCCTGAGAACACGCATTGCATTCAAAATGGCCCCCTCCATCACAGCACATGGCCAGGGCCTGTAGCAGCACTTAAAATGGCTCCCAACCACATGGCCTGTCCATCCACAACAGGCCCAAAAAACGAAAATCACAGAAAAATCACCACAATCCCATTCCATGATGTTTATATTCAAGACAACCCACAGAAAGACTAGGCACATGCACCACTCACTACCCCTGGGCCCTGGGCATAATGGATGAAAGCTAGGCAAAATGGGTGCAGGCCTGAGAACACGCATTGCATTCAAAATGGCCCCCTCCATCACAGCACATGGCCAGGGCCTGTAGCAGCACTCAAAATGGCCCCCAACCACATGGCCTGTCCATCCACAACAGGCCCAAAAAACGAAAATCACAGAAAAATCACCACAATCCCATGCCATGATGTTTACATTCAAGACAACCCATAGAAAGACTAGGCACATGCACCACTCACTACCCCTGGGCCCTGGGCATAATGGATAAAAGCTAGGCAAAATGGGTGCAGGCCTGAGAACACTCCCTGCATTCAAAATGGCCCCCTCCATCACAGCACATGGCCAGGACCTGTAGCAGCACTCAAAATGGCCCCCAACCACATGGCCTGTCCATCCACAACAGGCCCAAAAAACGAAAATCACAGAAAAATAACCACAATCCCATGCCATGATGTTTATATTCAAGACAACCCACAGAAAGACTAGGCACATGCACCACTCACTACCCCTGGGCCCTGGGCTTAATGGATGAAAGCTAGGCAAAATGGGTGCAGGCCTGAGAACACTCCCTGCATTCAAAATGGCCCCCTCCATCACAGCACATGGCCAGGGCCTGTAGCAGCACTCAAAATGGCCCCCAACCACATGGCCTGTCCATCCACAACAGGCCCAAAAAACGAAAATCACAGAAAAATCACCACAATCCCATGCCATGATGTTTACATTCAAGACAACCCACAGAAAGACTAGGCACATGCACCACTCACTACCCCTGGGCCCTGGGCATAATGGATGAAAGCTAGGCAAAATGGGTGCAGGCCTGAGAACACTCCCTGCATTCAAAATGGCCCCCTCCATCACAGCACATGGCCAGGGCCTGTAGCAGCACTCAAAATGGCCCCCAACCACATGGCCTGTCCATCCACAACAGGCCCAAAAAACGAAAATCAAAGAAAAATCACCACAATCCCATGCCATGATATTTATATTCAAGACAACCCACAGAAAGGCTAGGCACATGCACCACTCACTACCCCTGGGCCCTGGGCATAATGGATGAAAGCTAGGCAAAATGGGTGCAGGCCTGAGAACACTCCCTGCATTCAAAATGGTCCCCTCCATCACAGCACATGGCCAGGGCCTGTAGCAGCACTCAAAATGGCCCCCAACCACATGGCCTGTCCATCCACAACAGGCCCAAAAAACGAAAATCACAGAAAAATCACCACAATCCCATGCCAGATGTTTACATTCAAGACAACCCACAGAAAGACTAGGCACATGCACCACTCACTACCCCTGGGCCCTGGGCATAATGGATGAAAGCTAGGCAAAATGGGTGCAGGCCTGAGAACACTCCCTGCATTCAAAATGGCCCCCTCCATCACAGCACATGGCCAGGGCCTGTAGCAGCACTCAAAATGCCCCCCAACCACATGGCCTGTCCATCCACAACAGGCCCAAAAAACGAAAATCACAGAAAAATCACCACAATCCCATGCCATGATGTTTACATTCAAGACAACCCACAGAAAGACTAGGCACATGCACCACTCACTACCCCTCGGCCCTGGGCATAATGGATGAAAGCTAGGCAAAATGGGTGCAGGCCTGAGAACACTCCCTGCATTCAAAATGGCCCCCTCCATCACAGCACATGGCCAGGGCCTGTAGCAGCACTCAAAATGGCCCCCAACCACATGGCCAGTCCATCCACAACAGGCCCAAAAAACGAAAATCACAGAAAAATCACCACAATCCCATGCCATGATGTTTATATTCAAGACAACCCACAGAAAGACTAGGCACATGCACCACTCACTACCCCTGGGCCCTGGGCATAATGGATGAAAGCTAGGCAAAATGGGTGCAGGCCTGAGAACACTCATTGCATTCAAAATGGCCCCCTCCATCACAGCACATGGCCAGGGCCTGTAGCAGCACTCAAAATGCCCCCCAACCACATGGCCTGTCCATCCACAACAGGCCCAAAAAACGAAAATCACAGAAAAATCACCACAATCCCATGCCATGATGTTTACATTCAAGACAACCCACAGAAAGACTAGGCACATGCACCACTCACTACCCCTGGGCCCTGGGCATAATGGATGAAAGCTAGGCAAAATGGGTGCAGGCCTGAGAACACTCCCTGCATTCAAAATGGCCCCCTCCATCACAGCACATGGCCAGGGCCTGTAGCAGCACTCAAAATGGCCCCCAACCACATGGCCTGTCCATCCACAACAGGCCCAAAAAACAAAAATCACAGAAAAATCAGCACAATCCCATGCCATGATGTTTAAATTCAAGACAACCCACAGAAAGATTAGGCACATGCACCACTCACTATCCCTGGGCCCATTGGATGAAAGCTAGGCAAAATGGGTGCAGGCCTGAGAACACTCCCTGCATTCAAAATGGCCACCTCCATCACAGCACATGGCCAGGGCCTGTAGCAGCACTCAAAATGGCCCCCAACCACATGGCCTGTCCATCCACAACAGGCCCAAAAAACGAAAATCACAGAAAAATCAGCACAATCCCATGCCATGATGTTTAAATTCAAGACAACCCACAGAAAGACTAGGCACATGCACCACTCACTACCCCTGGGCCCTGGGCATAACGGATGAAAGCTAGGCAAAATGGGTGCAGGCCTGAGAACACTCCCTGCATTCAAAATGGCCCCCTCCATCACAGCACATGGCCAGGGCCTGTAGCAGCCCTCAAAATGGCCCCCAACCACATGGCCTGTCCATCCACAACAGGCCCAAAAAACGAAAATCACAGAAAAATCACCACAATCCCATGCCATGATGTTTAAATTCAAGACAACCCACAGAGAGACTAGGCACATGCACCACTCACTACCCCTGGGCCCTGGGCATATTGGATGAAAGCTAGGCAAAATGGGTGCAGGCCTGAGAACACTCATTGCATTCAAAATGGCCCCCTCCATCACAGCACATGGCCAGGGCCTGTAGCAGCACTCAAAATGGCCCCCAACCACATGGCCTGTCCATCCACAACAGGCCCAAAAAACGAAAATCACAGAAAAATCACCACAATCCCATGCCATGATGTTTATATTCAAGACAACCCACAGAAAGACTAGGCACATGCACCACTCACTACCCCTGGGCCGTGGGCATAATGGATGAAAGCTAGGCAAAATGGGTGCAGGCCTGAGAACACTCCCTGCATTCAAAATGGCCCCCTCCATCACAGCACATGGCCAGGGCCTGTAGCAGCACTCAAAATGGCCCCCAACCACATGGCCTGTCCATCCACAACAGGCCCAAAAAACGAAAATCACAGAAAAATCACCACAATCCCATGCCATGATGTTTATATTCAAGACAACCAACAGAAAGACTAGGCACATGCACCACTCACTACCCCTGGGCCCTGGGCATAATAGATGAAAGCTAGGCAAAATGGGTGCAGGCCTGAGAACACTCCCTGCATTCAAAATGGTCCCCTCCATCACAGCACATGGCCAGGGCCTGTAGCAGCACTCAAAATGGCCCCCAACCACATGGCCTGTCCATCCACAACAGGCCCAAAAAACGAAAATCACAGAAAAATCACCGCAATCCCATGCCAGATGTTTACATTCAAGACAACCCACAGAAAGACTAGGCACATGCACCACTCACTACCCCTGGGCCCTGGGCATAATGGATGAAAGCTAGGCAAAATGGGTGCAGGCCTGAGAACACTCCCTGCATTCAAAATGGCCCCCTCCATCACAGCACATGGCCAGGGCCTGTAGCAGCACTCAAAATGGCCCCCAACCACATGGCCTGTCCATCCACAACAGGCCCAAAAAACGAAAATCACAGAAAAATCACCACAATCCCATGCCATGATGTTTACATTCAAGACAACCCACAGAAAGACTAGGCACATGCACCACTCACTACCCCTGGGCCCTGGGCATAATGGATGAAAGCTAGGCAAAATGGGTGCAGGCCTGAGAACACTCCCTGCATTCAAAATGGCCCCCTCCATCACAGCACATGGCCAGGGCCTGTAGCAGCACTCAAAATGGCCCCCAACCACATGGCCAGTCCATCCACAACAGGCCCAAAAAAATCAAAAATCACAGAAAAATCACCACAATCCCATGCCATGATGTTTATATTCAAGACAACCCACAGAAAGACTAGGCACATGCACCACTCACTACCCCTGGGCCCTGGGCATAATGGATGAAAGCTAGGCAAAATGGGTGCAGGCCTGAGAACACTCATTGCATTCAAAATGGCCCCCTCCATCACAGCACATGGCCAGGGCCTGTAGCAGCACTCAAAATGGCCCCCAACCACATGGCCTGTCCGTCCACAACAGGCCCAAAAAACGAAAATCACAGAAAAATCACCACAATCCCATGCCATGATGTTTACATTCAAGACAACCCACAGAAAGACTAGGCACATGCACCACTCACTACCCCTGGGCCCTGGGCATAATGGATGAAAGCTAGGCAAAATGGGTGCAGGCCTGAGAACACGATTTGCATTCAAAATGGCCCCCTCCATCACAGCACATGGCCAGGGCCTGTAGCAGCCCTCAAAATGGCTCCCAACCACATGGCCTGTCCATCCACAACAGGCCCAAAGAACGAAAATCACAGAAAAATCACCACAATCCCATTCCATGATGTTTATATTCAAGACAACCCACAGAAAGACTAGGCACATGCACCACTCACTACCCCTGGGCCCTGGGCATAATGGATGAAAGCTAGGCAAAATGGGTGCAGGCCTGAGAACACGCATTGCATTCAAAATGGCCCCCTCCATCACAGCACATGGCCAGGGCCTGTAGCAGCACTCAAAATGGCCCCCAACCACATGGCCTGTCCATCCACAACAGGCCCAAAAAACGAAAATCACAGAAAAATCACCACAATCCCATGCCATGATGTTTACATTCAAGACAACCCATAGAAAGACTAGGCACATGCACCACTCACTACCCCTGGGCCCTGGGCATAATGGATGAAAGCTAGGCAAAATGGGTGCAGGCCTGAGAACACTCCCTGCATTCAAAATGCCCCCCTCCATCACAGCACATGGCCAGGACCTGTAGCAGCACTCAAAATGGCCCCCAACCACATGGCCTGTCCATCCACAACAGGCCCAAAAAACGAAAATCACAGAAAAATCACCACAATCCCATGCCATGATGTTTATATTCAAGACAACCCACAGAAAGACTAGGCACATGCACCACTCACTACCCCTGGGCCCTGGGCTTAATGGATGAAAGCTAGGCAAAATGGGTGCAGGCCTGAGAACACTCCCTGCATTCAAAATGGCCCCTCCATCACAGCACATGGCCAGGGCCTGTAGCAGCACTCAAAATGGCCCCCAACCACATGGCCTATCCATCCACAACAGGCCCAAAAAACGAAAATCACAGAAAAATCACCACAATCCCATGCCATGATGTTTATATTCAAGACAACCCACAGAAAGACTAGGCACATGCACCACTCACTACCCCTGGGCCCTGGGCATAATGGATGAAAGCTAGGCAAAATGGGTGCAGGCCTGAGAACACTCCCTGCATTCAAAATGCCCCCCTCCATCACAGCACATGGCCAGGGCCTGTAGCAGCACTCAAAATGGCCCCCAACCACATGGCCTGTCCATCCACAACAGGCCCAAAAAACGAAAATCACAAAAAATTCACCACAATCCCATGCCATGATGTTTACATTCAAGACAACCCACAGAAAGACTAGGCACATGCACCACTCACTACCCCTGGGCCCTGGGCATAATGGATGAAAGCTAGGCAAAATGGGTGCAGGCCTGAGAACACTCCCTGCATTCAAAATGGCCCCCTCCATCACAGCACATGGCCAGGGCCTGTAGCAGCACTCAAAATGGCCCCCAACCACATGGCCTGTCCATCCACAACAGGCCCAAAAAACGAAAATCACAGAAAAATCACCACAATCCCATGCCATGATGTTTACATTCAAGACAACCCACAGAAAGACTAGGCACATGCACCACTCACTACCCCTGGGCCCTGGGCATAATGGATGAAAGCTAGGCAAAATGGGTGCAGGCCTGAGAACACTCCCTGCATTCAAAATGGCCCCCTCCATCACAGCACATGGCCAGGGCCTGTAGCAGCACTCAAAATGGCCCCCAACCACATGGCCTGTCCATCCACAACAGGCCCAAAAAACGAAAATCAAAGAAAAATCACCACAATCCCATGCCATGATGTTTATATTCAAGACAACCCACAGAAAGGCTAGGCACATGCACCACTCACTACCCCTGGGCCCTGGGCATAATGGATGAAAGCTAGGCAAAATGGGTGCAGGCCTGAGAACACTCCCTGCATTCAAAATGGTCCCCTCCATCACAGCACATGGCCAGGGCCTGTAGCAGCACTCAAAATGGCCCCCAACCACATGGCCTGTCCATCCACAACAGGCCCAAAAAACGAAAATCACAGAAAAATCACCACAATCCCATGCCAGATGTTTACATTCAAGACAACCCACAGAAAGACTAGGCACATGCACCACTCACTACCCCTGGGCCCTGGGCATAATGGATGAAAGCTAGGCAAAATGGGTGCAGGCCTGAGAACACTCCCTGCATTCAAAATGGCCCCCTCCATCACAGCACATGGCCAGGGCCTGTAGCAGCACTCAAAATGGCCCCCAACCACATGGCCTGTCCATCCACAACAGGCCCAAAAAACGAAAATCAAAGAAAAATCACCACAATCCCATGCCATGATGTTTATATTCAAGACAACCCACAGAAAGGCTAGGCACATGCACCACTCACTACCCCTGGGCCCTGGGCATAATGGATGAAAGCTAGGCAAAATGGGTGCAGGCCTGAGAACACTCCCTGCATTCAAAATGGTCCCCTCCATCACAGCACAAGGCCAGGGCCTGTAGCAGCACTCAAAATGGCCCCCAACCACATGGCCTGTCCATCCACAACAGGCCCAAAAAACGAAAATCACAGAAAAATCACCACAATCCCATGCCAGATGTTTACATTCAAGACAACCCACAGAAAGACTAGGCACATGCACCACTCACTACCCCTGGGCCCTGGGCATAATGGATGAAAGCTAGGCAAAATGGGTGCAGGCCTGAGAACACTCCCTGCATTCAAAATGGCCCCCTCCATCACAGCACATGGCCAGGGCCTGTAGCAGCACTCAAAATGGCCCCCAACCACATGGCCTGTCCATCCACAACAGGCCCAAAAAACGAAAATGACAGAAAAATCACACCAATCCCATGCTATGATGTTTACATTCAAGACAACCCACAGAAAGGCTAGGCACATGCACCACTCACTACCCCTGGGCCCTGGGCATAATGGATGAAAGCTAGGCAAAATGGGTGCAGGCCTGAGAACACTCCCTGCATTCAAAATGGTCCCCTCCATCACAGCACATGGCCAGGGCCTGTAGCAGCACTCAAAATGGCCCCCAACCACATGGCCTGTCCATCCACAACAGGCCCAAAAAACGAAAATCACAGAAAAATCACCACAATCCCATGCCATGATGTTTACATTCAAGACAACCCACAGAAAGACTAGGCACATGCACCACTCACTACCCCTGGGCCCTGGGCATAATGGATGAAAGCTAGGCAAAATGGGTGCAGGCCTGAGAACACGATTTGCATTCAAAATGGCCCCCTCCATCACAGCACATGGCCAGGGCCTGTAGCAGCCCTCAAAATGGCTCCCAACCACATGGCCTGTCCATCCACAACAGGCCCAAAGAACGAAAATCACAGAAAAATCACCACAATCCCATTCCATGATGTTTATATTCAAGACAACCCACAGAAAGACTAGGCACATGCACCACTCACTACCCCTGGGCCCTGGGCATAATGGATGAAAGCTAGGCAAAATGGGTGCAGGCCTGAGAACACGCATTGCATTCAAAATGGCCCCCTCCATCACAGCACATGGCCAGGGCCTGTAGCAGCACTCAAAATGGCCCCCAACCACATGGCCTGTCCATCCACAACAGGCCCAAAAAACGAAAATCACAGAAAAATCACCACAATCCCATGCCATGATGTTTACATTCAAGACAACCCATAGAAAGACTAGGCACATGCACCACTCACTACCCCTGGGCCCTGGGCATAATGGATGAAAGCTAGGCAAAATGGGTGCAGGCCTGAGAACACTCCCTGCATTCAAAATGCCCCCCTCCATCACAGCACATGGCCAGGACCTGTAGCAGCACTCAAAATGGCCCCCAACCACATGGCCTGTCCATCCACAACAGGCCCAAAAAACGAAAATCACAGAAAAATCACCACAATCCCATGCCATGATGTTTATATTCAAGACAACCCACAGAAAGACTAGGCACATGCACCACTCACTACCCCTGGGCCCTGGGCTTAATGGATGAAAGCTAGGCAAAATGGGTGCAGGCCTGAGAACACTCCCTGCATTCAAAATGGCCCCTCCATCACAGCACATGGCCAGGGCCTGTAGCAGCACTCAAAATGGCCCCCAACCACATGGCCTATCCATCCACAACAGGCCCAAAAAACGAAAATCACAGAAAAATCACCACAATCCCATGCCATGATGTTTATATTCAAGACAACCCACAGAAAGACTAGGCACATGCACCACTCACTACCCCTGGGCCCTGGGCATAATGGATGAAAGCTAGGCAAAATGGGTGCAGGCCTGAGAACACTCCCTGCATTCAAAATGCCCCCCTCCATCACAGCACATGGCCAGGGCCTGTAGCAGCACTCAAAATGGCCCCCAACCACATGGCCTGTCCATCCACAACAGGCCCAAAAAACGAAAATCACAAAAAATTCACCACAATCCCATGCCATGATGTTTACATTCAAGACAACCCACAGAAAGACTAGGCACATGCACCACTCACTACCCCTGGGCCCTGGGCATAATGGATGAAAGCTAGGCAAAATGGGTGCAGGCCTGAGAACACTCCCTGCATTCAAAATGGCCCCCTCCATCACAGCACATGGCCAGGGCCTGTAGCAGCACTCAAAATGGCCCCCAACCACATGGCCTGTCCATCCACAACAGGCCCAAAAAACGAAAATCACAGAAAAATCACCACAATCCCATGCCATGATGTTTACATTCAAGACAACCCACAGAAAGACTAGGCACATGCACCACTCACTACCCCTGGGCCCTGGGCATAATGGATGAAAGCTAGGCAAAATGGGTGCAGGCCTGAGAACACTCCCTGCATTCAAAATGGCCCCCTCCATCACAGCACATGGCCAGGGCCTGTAGCAGCACTCAAAATGGCCCCCAACCACATGGCCTGTCCATCCACAACAGGCCCAAAAAACGAAAATCAAAGAAAAATCACCACAATCCCATGCCATGATGTTTATATTCAAGACAACCCACAGAAAGGCTAGGCACATGCACCACTCACTACCCCTGGGCCCTGGGCATAATGGATGAAAGCTAGGCAAAATGGGTGCAGGCCTGAGAACACTCCCTGCATTCAAAATGGTCCCCTCCATCACAGCACATGGCCAGGGCCTGTAGCAGCACTCAAAATGGCCCCCAACCACATGGCCTGTCCATCCACAACAGGCCCAAAAAACGAAAATCACAGAAAAATCACCACAATCCCATGCCAGATGTTTACATTCAAGACAACCCACAGAAAGACTAGGCACATGCACCACTCACTACCCCTGGGCCCTGGGCATAATGGATGAAAGCTAGGCAAAATGGGTGCAGGCCTGAGAACACTCCCTGCATTCAAAATGGCCCCCTCCATCACAGCACATGGCCAGGGCCTGTAGCAGCACTCAAAATGGCCCCCAACCACATGGCCTGTCCATCCACAACAGGCCCAAAAAACGAAAATCAAAGAAAAATCACCACAATCCCATGCCATGATGTTTATATTCAAGACAACCCACAGAAAGGCTAGGCACATGCACCACTCACTACCCCTGGGCCCTGGGCATAATGGATGAAAGCTAGGCAAAATGGGTGCAGGCCTGAGAACACTCCCTGCATTCAAAATGGTCCCCTCCATCACAGCACAAGGCCAGGGCCTGTAGCAGCACTCAAAATGGCCCCCAACCACATGGCCTGTCCATCCACAACAGGCCCAAAAAACGAAAATCACAGAAAAATCACCACAATCCCATGCCAGATGTTTACATTCAAGACAACCCACAGAAAGACTAGGCACATGCACCACTCACTACCCCTGGGCCCTGGGCATAATGGATGAAAGCTAGGCAAAATGGGTGCAGGCCTGAGAACACTCCCTGCATTCAAAATGGCCCCCTCCATCACAGCACATGGCCAGGGCCTGTAGCAGCACTCAAAATGGCCCCCAACCACATGGCCTGTCCATCCACAACAGGCCCAAAAAACGAAAATGACAGAAAAATCACACCAATCCCATGCTATGATGTTTACATTCAAGACAACCCACAGAAAGACTAGGCACATGCACCACTCACTACCCCTGGGCCCTGGGCATAATGGATGAAAGCTAGGCAAAATGGGTGCAGGCCTGAGAACACTCCCTGCATTCAAAATGGCCCCCTCCATCACAGCACATGGCCAGGGCCTGTAGCAGCACTCAAAATGGCCCCCAACCACATGGCCAGTCCATCCACAACAGGCCCAAAAAACGAAAATCACAGAAAAATCACCACAATCCCATGCCATGATGTTTATATTCAAGACAACCCACAGAAAGACTAGGCACATGCACCACTCACTACCCCTGGGCCCTGGGCATAATGGATGAAAGCTAGGCAAAATGGGTGCAGGCCTGAGAACACTCATTGCATTCAAAATGGCCCCCTCCATCACAGCACATGGCCAGGGCCTGTAGCAGCACTCAAAATGGCCCCCAACCACATGGCCTGTCCATCCACAACAGGCCCAAAAAACGAAAATCACAGAAAAATCACCACAATCCCATGCCATGATGTTTACATTCAAGACAACCCACAGAAAGACTAGGCACATGCACCACTCACTACCCCTGGGCCCTGGGCGTAATGGATGAAAGCTAGGCAAAATGGGTGCAGGCCTGAGAACACTCCCTGCATTCAAAATGGCCCCCTCCATCACAGCACATGGCCAGGGCCTGTAGCAGCACTCAAAATGGCCCCCAACCACATGGCCTGTCCATCCACAACAGGCCCAAAAAACGAAAATCACAGAAAAATCAGCACAATCCCATGCCATGATGTTTAAATTCAAGACAACCCACAGAAAGATTAGGCACATGCACCACTCACTATCCCTGGGCCCTGGGCATATTGGATGAAAGCTAGGCAAAATGGGTGCAGGCCTGAGAACACTCCCTGCATTCAAAATGGCCACCTCCATCACAGCACATGGCCAGGGCCTGTAGCAGCACTCAAAATGGCCCCCAACCACATGGCCTGTCCATCCACAACAGGCCCAAAAAACGAAAATCAAAGAAAAATCACCACAATCCCATGCCATGATGTTTATATTCAAGACAACCCACAGAAAGGCTAGGCACATGCACCACTCACTACCCCTGGGCCCTGGGCATAATGGATGAAAGCTAGGCAAAATGGGTGCAGGCCTGAGAACACTCCCTGCATTCAAAATGGTCCCCTCCATCACAGCACATGGCCAGGGCCTGTAGCAGCACTCAAAATGGCCCCCAACCACATGGCCTGTCCATCCACAACAGGCCCAAAAAACGAAAATCACAGAAAAATCACCACAATCCCATGCCAGATGTTTACATTCAAGACAACCCACAGAAAGACTAGGCACATGCACCACTCACTACCCCTGGGCCCTGGGCATAATGGATGAAAGCTAGGCAAAATGGGTGCAGGCCTGAGAACACTCCCTGCATTCAAAATGGCCCCCTCCATCACAGCACATGGCCAGGGCCTGTAGCAGCACTCAAAATGGCCCCCAACCACATGGCCTGTCCATCCACAACAGGCCCAAAAAACGAAAATCAAAGAAAAATCACCACAATCCCATGCCATGATGTTTATATTCAAGACAACCCACAGAAAGGCTAGGCACATGCACCACTCACTACCCCTGGGCCTTGGGCATAATGGATGAAAGCTAGGCAAAATGGGTGCAGGCCTGAGAACACTCCCTGCATTCAAAATGGTCCCCTCCATCACAGCACATGGCCAGGGCCTGTAGCAGCACTCAAAATGGCCCCCAACCACATGGCCTGTCCATCCACAACAGGCCCAAAAAACGAAAATCACAGAAAAATCACCACAATCCCATGCCAGATGTTTACATTCAAGACAACCCACAGAAAGACTAGGCACATGCACCACTCACTACCCCTGGGCCCTGGGCATAATGGATGAAAGCTAGGCAAAATGGGTGCAGGCCTGAGAACACTCCCTGCATTCAAAAATGGCCCCCTCCATCACAGCACATGGCCAGGGCCTGTAGCAGCACTCAAAATGGCCCCCAACCACATGGCCTGTCCATCCACAACAGGCCCAAAAAACGAAAATCACAGAAAAATCACCACAATCCCATGCCATGATGTTTACATTCAAGACAACCCACAGAAAGACTAGGCACATGCACCACTCACTACCCCTGGGCCCTGGGCATAATGGATGAAAGCTAGGCAAAATGGGTGCAGGCCTGAGAACACTCCCTGCATTCAAAATGGCCCCCTCCATCACAGCACATGGCCAGGGCCTGTAGCAGCACTCAAAATGGCCCCCAACCACATGGCCAGTCCATCCACAACAGGCCCAAAAAACGAAAATCACAGAAAAATCACCACAATCCCATGCCATGATGTTTATATTCAAGACAACCCACAGAAAGACTAGGCACATGCCCCACTCACTACCCCTGGGCCCTAGGCATAATGGATGAAAGCTAGGCAAAATGGGTGCAGGCCTGAGAACACTCATTGCATTCAAAATGGCCCCCTCCATCACAGCACATGGCCAGGGCCTGTAGCAGCACTCAAAATGGCCCCCAACCACATGGCCTGTCCATCCACAACAGGCCCAAAAAACGAAAATCACAGAAAAATCACCACAATCCCATGCCATGATGTTTACATTCAAGACAACCCACAGAAAGACTAGGCACATGCACCACTCACTACCCCTGGGCCCTGGGCATAATGGATGAAAGCTAGGCAAAATGGGTGCAGGCCTGAGAACACTCCCTGCATTCAAAATGGCCCCCTCCATCACAGCACATGGCCAGGGCCTGTAGCAGCACTCAAAATGGCCCCCAACCACATGGCCTGTCCATCCACAACAGGCCCAAAAAACGAAAATCACAGAAAAATCAGCACAATCCCATGCCATGATGTTTAAATTCAAGACAACCCACAGAAAGATTAGGCACATGCACCACTCACTATCCCTGGGCCCTGGGCATATTGGATGAAAGCTAGGCAAAATGGGTGCAGGCCTGAGAACACTCCCTGCATTCAAAATGGCCACCTCCATCACAGCACATGGCCAGGGCCTGTAGCAGCACTCAAAATGGCCCCCAACCACATGGCCTGTCCATCCACAACAGGCCCAAAAAACGAAAATCACAGAAAAATCAGCACAATCCCATGCCATGATGTTTAAATTCAAGACAACCCACAGAAAGACTAGGCACATGCACCACTCACTACCCCTGGGCCCTGGGCATAACGGATGAAAGCTAGGCAAAATGGGTGCAGGCCTGAGAACACTCCCTGCATTCAAAATGGCCCCCTCCATCACAGCACATGGCCAGGGCCTGTAGCAGCCCTCAAAATGGCCCCCAACCACATGGCCTGTCCATCCACAACAGGCCCAAAAAACGAAAATCACAGAAAAATCAGCACAATCCCATGCCATGATGTTTAAATTCAAGACAACCCACAGAGAGACTAGGCACATGCACCACTCACTACCCCTGGGCCCTGGGCATATTGGATGAAAGCTAGGCAAAATGGGTGCAGGCCTGAGAACACTCCCTACATTCAAAATGGCCCCCTCTATCACAGCACATGGCCAGGGCCTGTAGCAGCACTCAAAATGGCCCCCAACCACATGGCCTGTCCATCCACAACAGGCCCAAAAAACGAAAATCACAGAAAAATCACCACAATCCCATGCCATGATGTTTATATTCAAGACAACCCACAGAAAGACTAGGCACATGCACCACTCACTACCCCTGGGCCGTGGGCATAATGGATGAAAGCTAGGCAAAATGGGTGCAGGCCTGAGAACACTCCCTGCATTCAAAATGGCCCCCTCCATCACAGCACATGGCCAGGGCCTGTAGCAGCACTCAAAATGGCCCCCAACCACATGGCCTGTCCATCCACAACAGGCCCAAAAAACGAAAATCACAGAAAAATCACCACAATCCCATGCCATGATGTTTATATTCAAGACAACCAACAGAAAGACTAGGCACATGCACCACTCACTACCCCTGGGCCCTGGGCATAATGGATGAAAGCTAGGCAAAATGGGTGCAGGCCTGAGAACACTCCCTGCATTCAAAATGGTCCCCTCCATCACAGCACATGGCCATGGCCTGTAGCAGCACTCAAAATGGCCCCCAACCACATGGCCTGTCCATCCACAACAGGCCCAAAAAACGAAAATCACAGAAAAATCACCACAATCCCATGCCAGATGTTTACATTCAAGACAACCCACAGAAAGACTAGGCACATGCACCACTCACTACCCCTGGGCCCTGGGCATAATGGATGAAAGCTAGGCAAAATGGGTGCAGGCCTGAGAACACTCCCTGCATTCAAAATGGCCCCCTCCATCACAGCACATGGCCAGGGCCTGTAGCAGCACTCAAAATGGCCCCCAACCACATGGCCTGTCCATCCACAACAGGCCCAAAAAACGAAAATCACAGAAAAATCACCACAATCCCATGCCATGATGTTTACATTCAAGACAACCCACAGAAAGACTAGGCACATGCACCACTCACTACCCCTGGGCCCTGGGCATAATGGATGAAAGCTAGGCAAAATGGGTGCAGGCCTGAGAACACTCCCTGCATTCAAAATGGCCCCCTCCATCACAGCACATGGCCAGGGCCTGTAGCAGCACTCAAAATGGCCCCCAACCACATGGCCAGTCCATCCACAACAGGCCCAAAAAATCGAAAATCACAGAAAAATCACCACAATCCCATGCCATGATGTTTATATTCAAGACAACCCACAGAAAGACTAGGCACATGCACCACTCACTACCCCTGGGCCCTGGGCATAATGGATGAAAGCTAGGCAAAATGGGTGCAGGCCTGAGAACACTCATTGCATTCAAAATGGCCCCCTCCATCACAGCACATGGCCAGGGCCTGTAGCAGCACTCAAAATGGCCCCCAACCACATGGCCTGTCCGTCCACAACAGGCCCAAAAAACGAAAATCACAGAAAAATCACCACAATCCCATGCCATGATGTTTACATTCAAGACAACCCACAGAAAGACTAGCCACATGCACCACTCACTACCCCTGGGCCCTGGGCATAATAGATGAAAGCTAGGCAAAATGGGTGCAGGCCTGAGAACACTCCCTGCATTCAAAATGGCCCCCTCCATCACAGCACATGGCCAGGGCCTGTAGCAGCACTCAAAATGGCCCCCAACCACATGGCCTGTCCATCCACAACAGGCCCAAAAAACGAAAATCACAGAAAAATCACCACAATCCCATGCCATGATGTTTACATTCAAGACAACCCACAGAAAGACTAGGCACATGCACCACTCACTACCCCTGGGCCCTGGGCATAATGGATGAAAGCTAGGCAAAATGGGTGCAGGCCTGAGAACACTCCCTGCATTCAAAATGGCCCCCTCCATCACAGCACATGGCCAGGGCCTGTAGCAGCACTCAAAATGGCCCCCAACCACATGGCCAGTCCATTCACAACAGGCCCAAAAAAATCAAAAATCACAGAAAAATCACCACAATCCCATGCCATGATGTTTATATTCAAGACAACCCACAGAAAGACTAGGCACATGCACCACTCACTACCCCTGGGCCCTGGGCATAATGGATGAAAGCTAGGCAAAATGGGTGCAGGCCTGAGAACACTCATTGCATTCAAAATGGCCCCCTCCATCACAGCACATGGCCAGGGCCTGTAGCAGCACTCAAAATGGCCCCCAACCACATGGCCTGTCCGTCCACAACAGGCCCAAAAAACGAAAATCACAGAAAAATCACCACAATCCCATGCCATGATGTTTACATTCAAGACAACCCACAGAAAGACTAGGCACATGCACCACTCACTACCCCTGGGCCCTGGGCATAATGGATGAAAGCTAGGCAAAATGGGTGCAGGCCTGAGAACACGATTTGCATTCAAAATGGCCCCCTCCATCACAGCACATGGCCAGGGCCTGTAGCAGCACTCAAAATGGCTCCCAACCACATGGCCTGTCCATCCACAACAGGCCCAAAGAACGAAAATCACAGAAAAATCACCACAATCCCATGCCATGATGTTTACATTCAAGACAACCCACAGAAAGACTAGGCACATGCACCACTCACTACCCCTGGGCCCTGGGCATAATGGATGAAAGCTAGGCAAAATGGGTGCAGGCCTGAGAACACGATTTGCATTCAAAATGGCCCCCTCCATCACAGCACATGGCCAGGGCCTGTAGCAGCACTCAAAATGGCTCCCAACCACATGGCCTGTCCATCCACAACAGGCCCAAAGAACGAAAATCACAGAAAAATCACCACAATCCCATGCCATGATGTTTACATTCAAGACAACCCATAGAAAGACTAGGCACATGCACCACTCACTACCCCTGGGCCCTGGGCATAATGGATGAAAGCTAGGCAAAATGGGTGCAGGCCTGAGAACACTCCCTGCATTCAAAATGCCCCCCTCCATCACAGCACATGGCCAGGACCTGTAGCAGCACTCAAAATGGCCCCCAACCACATGGCCTGTCCATCCACAACAGGCCCAAAAAACGAAAATCACAGAAAAATCACCACAATCCCATGCCATGATGTTTATATTCAAGACAACCCACAGAAAGACTAGGCACATGCACCACTCACTACCCCTGGGCCCTGGGCTTAATGGATGAAAGCTAGGCAAAATGGGTGCAGGCCTGAGAACACTCCCTGCATTCAAAATGGCCCCTCCATCACAGCACATGGCCAGGGCCTGTAGCAGCACTCAAAATGGCCCCCAACCACATGGCCTGTCCATCCACAACAGGCCCAAAAAACGAAAATCACAGAAAAATCACCACAATCCCATGCCATGATGTTTATATTCAAGACAACCCACAGAAAGACTAGGCACATGCACCACTCACTACCCCTGGGCCCTGGGCATAATGGATGAAAGCTAGGCAAAATGGGTGCAGGCCTGAGAACACTCCCTGCATTCAAAATGCCCCCCTCCATCACAGCACATGGCCAGGGCCTGTAGCAGCACTCAAAATGGCCCCCAACCACATGGCCTGTCCATCCACAACAGGCCCAAAAAACGAAAATCACAGAAAAATCACCACAATCCCATGCCATGATGTTTACATTCAAGACAACCCACAGAAAGACTAGGCACATGCACCACTCACTACCCCTGGGCCCTGGGCATAATGGATGAAAGCTAGGCAAAATGGGTGCAGGCCTGAGAACACTCCCTGCATTCAAAATGGCCCCCTCCATCACAGCACATGGCCAGGGCCTGTAGCAGCACTCAAAATGGCCCCCAACCACATGGCCTGTCCATCCACAACAGGCCCAAAAAACGAAAATCACAGAAAAATCACCACAATCCCATGCCATGATGTTTACATTCAAGACAACCCACAGAAAGACTAGGCACATGCACCACTCACTACCCCTGGGCCCTGGGCATAATGGATGAAAGCTAGGCAAAATGGGTGCAGGCCTGAGAACACTCCCTGCATTCAAAATGGCCCCCTCCATCACAGCACATGGCCAGGGCCTGTAGCAGCACTCAAAATGGCCCCCAACCACATGGCCTGTCCATCCACAACAGGCCCAAAAAACGAAAATCACAGAAAAATCACCACAATCCCATGCTATGATGTTTACATTCAAGACAACCCACAGAAAGACTAGGCACATGCACCACTCACTACCCCTGGGCCCTGGGCATAATGTATGAAAGCTAGGCAAAATGGGTGCAGGCCTGAGAACACTCCCTGCATTCAAAATGGCCCCCTCCATCACAGCACATGGCCAGGGCCTGTAGCAGCACTCAAAATGGCCCCCAACCACATGGCCAGTCCATCCACAACAGGCCCAAAAAACGAAAATCACAGAAAAATCACCACAATCCCATGCCATGATGTTTATATTCAAGACAACCCACAGAAAGACTAGGCACATGCACCACTCACTACCCCTGGGCCCTGGGCATAATGGATGAAAGCTAGGCAAAATGGGTGCAGGCCTGAGAACACTCATTGCATTCAAAATGGCCCCCTCCATCACAGCACATGGCCAGGGCCTGTAGCAGCACTCAAAATGGCCCCCAACCACATGGCCTGTCCATCCACAACAGGCCCAAAAAACGAAAATCACAGAAAAATCACCACAATCCCATGCCATGATGTTTACATTCAAGACAACCCACAGAAAGACTAGGCACATGCACCACTCACTACCCCTGGGCCCTGGGCATAATGGATGAAAGCTAGGCAAAATGGGTGCAGGCCTGAGAACACTCCCTGCATTCAAAATGGCCCCCTCCATCACAGCACATGGCCAGGGCCTGTAGCAGCACTCAAAATGGCCCCCAACCACATGGCCTGTCCATCCACAACAGGCCCAAAAAACGAAAATCACAGAAAAATCAGCACAATCCCATGCCATGATGTTTAAATTCAAGACAACCCACAGAAAGATTAGGCACATGCACCACTCACTATCCCTGGGCCCTGGGCATATTGGATGAAAGCTAGGCAAAATGGGTGCAGGCCTGAGAACACTCCCTGCATTCAAAATGGCCACCTCCATCACAGCACATGGCCAGGGCCTGTAGCAGCACTCAAAATGGCCCCCAACCACATGGCCTGTCCATCCACAACAGGCCCAAAAAACGAAAATCAAAGAAAAATCACCACAATCCCATGCCATGATGTTTATATTCAAGACAACCCACAGAAAGGCTAGGCACATGCACCACTCACTACCCCTGGGCCCTGGGCATAATGGATGAAAGCTAGGCAAAATGGGTGCAGGCCTGAGAACACTCCCTGCATTCAAAATGGTCCCCTCCATCACAGCACATGGCCAGGGCCTGTAGCAGCACTCAAAATGGCCCCCAACCACATGGCCTGTCCATCCACAACAGGCCCAAAAAACGAAAATCACAGAAAAATCACCACAATCCCATGCCAGATGTTTACATTCAAGACAACCCACAGAAAGACTAGGCACATGCACCACTCACTACCCCTGGGCCCTGGGCATAATGGATGAAAGCTAGGCAAAATGGGTGCAGGCCTGAGAACACTCCCTGCATTCAAAATGGCCCCCTCCATCACAGCACATGGCCAGGGCCTGTAGCAGCACTCAAAATGGCCCCCAACCACATGGCCTGTCCATCCACAACAGGCCCAAAAAACGAAAATCAAAGAAAAATCACCACAATCCCATGCCATGATGTTTATATTCAAGACAACCCACAGAAAGGCTAGGCACATGCACCACTCACTACCCCTGGGCCTTGGGCATAATGGATGAAAGCTAGGCAAAATGGGTGCAGGCCTGAGAACACTCCCTGCATTCAAAATGGTCCCCTCCATCACAGCACATGGCCAGGGCCTGTAGCAGCACTCAAAATGGCCCCCAACCACATGGCCTGTCCATCCACAACAGGCCCAAAAAACGAAAATCACAGAAAAATCACCACAATCCCATGCCAGATGTTTACATTCAAGACAACCCACAGAAAGACTAGGCACATGCACCACTCACTACCCCTGGGCCCTGGGCATAATGGATGAAAGCTAGGCAAAATGGGTGCAGGCCTGAGAACACTCCCTGCATTCAAAAATGGCCCCCTCCATCACAGCACATGGCCAGGGCCTGTAGCAGCACTCAAAATGGCCCCCAACCACATGGCCTGTCCATCCACAACAGGCCCAAAAAACGAAAATCACAGAAAAATCACCACAATCCCATGCCATGATGTTTACATTCAAGACAACCCACAGAAAGACTAGGCACATGCACCACTCACTACCCCTGGGCCCTGGGCATAATGGATGAAAGCTAGGCAAAATGGGTGCAGGCCTGAGAACACTCCCTGCATTCAAAATGGCCCCCTCCATCACAGCACATGGCCAGGGCCTGTAGCAGCACTCAAAATGGCCCCCAACCACATGGCCAGTCCATCCACAACAGGCCCAAAAAACGAAAATCACAGAAAAATCACCACAATCCCATGCCATGATGTTTATATTCAAGACAACCCACAGAAAGACTAGGCACATGCCCCACTCACTACCCCTGGGCCCTGGGCATAATGGATGAAAGCTAGGCAAAATGGGTGCAGGCCTGAGAACACTCATTGCATTCAAAATGGCCCCCTCCATCACAGCACATGGCCAGGGCCTGTAGCAGCACTCAAAATGGCCCCCAACCACATGGCCTGTCCATCCACAACAGGCCCAAAAAACGAAAATCACAGAAAAATCACCACAATCCCATGCCATGATGTTTACATTCAAGACAACCCACAGAAAGACTAGGCACATGCACCACTCACTACCCCTGGGCCCTGGGCATAATGGATGAAAGCTAGGCAAAATGGGTGCAGGCCTGAGAACACTCCCTGCATTCAAAATGGCCCCCTCCATCACAGCACATGGCCAGGGCCTGTAGCAGCACTCAAAATGGCCCCCAACCACATGGCCTGTCCATCCACAACAGGCCCAAAAAACGAAAATCACAGAAAAATCAGCACAATCCCATGCCATGATGTTTAAATTCAAGACAACCCACAGAAAGATTAGGCACATGCACCACTCACTATCCCTGGGCCCTGGGCATATTGGATGAAAGCTAGGCAAAATGGGTGCAGGCCTGAGAACACTCCCTGCATTCAAAATGGCCCCCTCCATCACAGCACATGGCCAGGGCCTGTAGCAGCACTCAAAATGGCCCCCAACCACATGGCCTGTCCATCCACAACAGGCCCAAAAAACGAAAATCACAGAAAAATCAGCACAATCCCATGCCATGATGTTTAAATTCAAGACAACCCACAGAGAGACTAGGCACATGCACCACTCACTACCCCTGGGCCCTGGGCATATTGGATGAAAGCTAGGCAAAATGGGTGCAGGCCTGAGAACACTCCCTACATTCAAAATGGCCCCCTCTATCACAGCACATGGCCAGGGCCTGTAGCAGCACTCAAAATGGCCCCCAACCACATGGCCTGTCCATCCACAACAGGCCCAAAAAACGAAAATCACAGAAAAATCACCACAATCCCATGCCATGATGTTTATATTCAAGACAACCCACAGAAAGACTAGGCACATGCACCACTCACTACCCCTGGGCCGTGGGCATAATGGATGAAAGCTAGGCAAAATGGGTGCAGGCCTGAGAACACTCCCTGCATTCAAAATGGCCCCCTCCATCACAGCACATGGCCAGGGCCTGTAGCAGCACTCAAAATGGCCCCCAACCACATGGCCTGTCCATCCACAACAGGCCCAAAAAACGAAAATCACAGAAAAATCACCACAATCCCATGCCATGATGTTTATATTCAAGACAACCAACAGAAAGACTAGGCACATGCACCACTCACTACCCCTGGGCCCTGGGCATAATAGATGAAAGCTAGGCAAAATGGGTGCAGGCCTGAGAACACTCCCTGCATTCAAAATGGTCCCCTCCATCACAGCACATGGCCATGGCCTGTAGCAGCACTCAAAATGGCCCCCAACCACATGGCCTGTCCAACCACAACAGGCCCAAAAAACGAAAATCACAGAAAAATCACCACAATCCCATGCCAGATGTTTACATTCAAGACAACCCACAGAAAGACTAGGCACATGCACCACTCACTACCCCTGGGCCCTGGGCATAATGGATGAAAGCTAGGCAAAATGGGTGCAGGCCTGAGAACACTCCCTGCATTCAAAATGGCCCCCTCCATCACAGCACATGGCCAGGGCCTGTAGCAGCACTCAAAATGGCCCCCAACCACATGGCCTGTCCATCCACAACAGGCCCAAAAAACGAAAATCACAGAAAAATCACCACAATCCCATGCCATGATGTTTACATTCAAGACAACCCACAGAAAGACTAGGCACATGCACCACTCACTACCCCTGGGCCCTGGGCATAATGGATGAAAGCTAGGCAAAATGGGTGCAGGCCTGAGAACACTCCCTGCATTCAAAATGGCCCCCTCCATCACAGCACATGGCCAGGGCCTGTAGCAGCACTCAAAATGGCCCCCAACCACATGGCCAGTCCATCCACAACAGGCCCAAAAAATCGAAAATCACAGAAAAATCACCACAATCCCATGCCATGATGTTTATATTCAAGACAACCCACAGAAAGACTAGGCACATGCACCACTCACTACCCCTGGGCCCTGGGCATAATGGATGAAAGCTAGGCAAAATGGGTGCAGGCCTGAGAACACTCATTGCATTCAAAATGGCCCCCTCCATCACAGCACATGGCCAGGGCCTGTAGCAGCACTCAAAATGGCCCCCAACCACATGGCCTGTCCGTCCACAACAGGCCCAAAAAACGAAAATCACAGAAAAATCACCACAATCCCATGCCATGATGTTTACATTCAAGACAACCCACAGAAAGACTAGGCACATGCACCACTCACTACCCCTGGGCCCTGGGCATAATAGATGAAAGCTAGGCAAAATGGGTGCAGGCCTGAGAACACTCCCTGCATTCAAAATGGTCCCCTCCATCACAGCACATGGCCAGGGCCTGTAGCAGCACTCAAAATGGCCCCCAACCACATGGCCTGTCCATCCACAACAGGCCCAAAAAACGAAAATCACAGAAAAATCACCACAATCCCATGCCAGATGTTTACATTCAAGACAACCCACAGAAAGACTAGGCACATGCACCACTCACTACCCCTGGGCCCTGGGCATAATGGATGAAAGCTAGGCAAAATGGGTGCAGGCCTGAGAACACTCCCTGCATTCAAAATGGCCCCCTCCATCACAGCACATGGCCAGGGCCTGTAGCAGCACTCAAAATGCCCCCCAACCACATGGCCTGTCCATCCACAACAGGCCCAAAAAACGAAAATCACAGAAAAATCACCACAATCCCATGCCATGATGTTTACATTCAAGACAACCCACAGAAAGACTAGGCACATGCACCACTCACTACCCCTGGGCCCTGGGCATAATGGATGAAAGCTAGGCAAAATGGGTGCAGGCCTGAGAACACTCCCTGCATTCAAAATGGCCCCCTCCATCACAGCACATGGCCAGGGCCTGTAGCAGCACTCAAAATGGCCCCCAACCACATGGCCAGTCCATCCACAACAGGCCCAAAAAATCGAAAATCACAGAAAAATCACCACAATCCCATGCCATGATGTTTATATTCAAGACAACCCACAGAAAGACTAGGCACATGCACCACTCACTACCCCTGGGCCCTGGGCATAATGGATGAAAGCTAGGCAAAATGGGTGCAGGCCTGAGAACACTCATTGCATTCAAAATGGCCCCCTCCATCACAGCACATGGCCAGGGCCTGTAGCAGCACTCAAAATGGCCCCCAACCACATGGCCTGTCCGTCCACAACAGGCCCAAAAAACGAAAATCACAGAAAAATCACCACAATCCCATGCCATGATGTTTACATTCAAGACAACCCACAGAAAGACTAGGCACATGCACCACTCACTACCCCTGGGCCCTGGGCATAATGGATGAAAGCTAGGCAAAATGGGTGCAGGCCTGAGAACACTCCCTGCATTCAAAATGGCCCCCTCCATCACAGCACATGGCCAGGGCCTGTAGCAGCACTCAAAATGGCCCCCAACCACATGACCTGTCCATCCACAACAGGCCCAAAAAACGAAAATCACAGAAAAATCAGCACAATCCCATGCCATGATGTTTAAATTCAAGACAACCCACAGAAAGATTAGGCACATGCACCACTCACTATCCCTGGGCCCTGGGCATATTGGATGAAAGCTAGGCAAAATGGGTGCAGGCCTGAGAACACTCCCTGCATTCAAAATGGCCACCTCCATCACAGCACATGGCCAGGGCCTGTAGCAGCACTCAAAATGGACCCCAACCACATGGCCTGTCCATCCACAACAGGCCCAAAAAACGAAAATCACAGAAAAATCAGCACAATCCCATGCCATGATGTTTAAATTCAAGACAACCCACAGAAAGACTAGGCACATGCACCACTCACTACCCCTGGGCCCTGGGCGTAACGGATGAAAGCTAGGCAAAATGGGTGCAGGCCTGAGAACACTCCCTGCATTCAAAATGGCCCCCTCCATCACAGCACATGGCCAGGGCCTGTAGCAGCCCTCAAAATGGCCCCCAACCACATGGCCTGTCCATCCACAACAGGCCCAAAAAACGAAAATCACAGAAAAATCAGCACAATCCCATGCCATGATGTTTAAATTCAAGACAACCCACAGAGAGACTAGGCACATGCACCACTCACTACCCCTGGGCCCTGGGCATATTGGATGAAAGCTAGGCAAAATGGGTGCAGGCCTGAGAACACTCCCTACATTCAAAATGGCCCCCTCCATCACAGCACATGGCCAGGGCCTGTAGCAGCACTCAAAATGGCCCCCAACCACATGGCCTGTCCATCCACAACAGGCCCAAAAAACGAAAATCACAGAAAAATCACCACAATCCCATGCCATGATGTTTAAATTCAAGACAACCCACAGAAAGACTAGGCACATGCACCACTCACTACCCCTGGGCCCTGGGCATAACGGATGAAAGCTAGGCAAAATGGGTGCAGGCCTGAGAACACTCCCTGCATTCAAAATGGCCCCCTCCATCACAGCACATGGCCAGGGCCTGTAGCAGCCCTCAAAATGGCCCCCAACCACATGGCCTGTCCATCCACAACAGGCCCAAAAAACGAAAATCACAGAAAAATCAGCACAATCCCATGCCATGATGTTTAAATTCAAGACAACCCACAGAGAGACTAGGCACATGCACCACTCACTACCCCTGGGCCCTGGGCATATTGGATGAAAGCTAGGCAAAATGGGTGCAGGCCTGAGAACACTCCCTACATTCAAAATGGCCCCCTCCATCACAGCACATGGCCAGGGCCTGTAGCAGCACTCAAAATGGCCCCCAACCACATGGCCTGTCCATCCACAACAGGCCCAAAAAACGAAAATCACAGAAAAATCACCACAATCCCATGCCATGATGTTTATATTCAAGACAGCCCACAGAAAGACTAGGCACATGCACCACTCACTACCCCTGGGCCGTGGGCATAATGGATGAAAGCTAGGCAAAATGGGTGCAGGCCTGAGAACACTCCCTGCATTCAAAATGGCCCCCTCCATCACAGCACATGGCCAGGGCCTGTAGCAGCACTCAAAATGGCCCCCAACCACATGGCCTGTCCATCCACAACAGGCCCAAAAAACGAAAATCACAGAAAAATCACCACAATCCCATGCCATGATGTTTAAATTCAAGAAAACCCACAGAAAGACTAGGCACATGCACCACTCACTACCCCTGGGCCCAGGGCATAATGGATGAAAGCTAGGCAAAATGGGTGCAGGCCTGAGAACACTCCCTACATTCAAAATGGCCCCCTCCATCACAGCACATGGCCAGGGCCTGTAGCAGCACTCAAAATGGCCCCCAACCACATAGCCTGTCCATCCACAACAGGCCCAAAAATTCGAAAATCACAGAAAAATCAGCACAATCCCATGCCATGATCCAGCCCCTCCATGATGTTTAAATTCAAGACAACCCACAGAAAGACTAGGCACATGCACCACTCACTACCCCGGGTGAAAAGGCCACAACAGGCCAAAAAAACGAAAATCACAGAAAAATCAGCACAATCCCAAGCCACCCAGCCCCTCCATGATGTTTAAATTCAAAACACCCCACAGAAAGACTCAGTGCACCCACCACTGAGTACCCCTGGGCAAAAGGCCCCAAAACAGCCCAAAAATCGAAAATTCCAAAATTGTACTTGCAGCAACTGTAATGCCCCAAACAAACTTACTTGTGAAATTTCTAATCCAAAAGTGATCCAAAGAAAGTCAAAAAGGCCTCAAATCCAAATATCCAGCAGCATCCACAAAAAGTAATCCTTCCAGCTCCAGATCCAAATGAAAAGTGACCAGGAGATGGGCAAAGCACTGGGAGGAGCCTGCTGGACAGGAACAGGAAGTTGAAGACTGTGGGGCACTTCCTTCCTCCCACCCCCCCCCTCCCCAAAATGGAGTCCTCGCAAAAAAAGTGCAGGCAAATGTCAACCTAAGGAGTTATTCAGATAAAAATCATCATTTCAAGAAGGTTTATGCTGCTTGCTGGTGGATTTCTTGTGCAGAATTGCAAATTTTATATTTTCGCGTGTGCGAGATTGTTGCTGCTCGCCGCATCTCAAAGCTCGCAATTGCGAAGTATCGCGATACGTGATCACGGCGCACTCGCGTTGACAAACGCTCGCTGTAAAAGTTGGCAAGCCGTGATTATGTAATCGCGCTTGTCAAATTCCCGCGGGATCCCGCAGCAAGATCCAAAATGGCGCAGCACTCGCAAAATATCAAGAAAAGTAACTCGGCAAACGATGATAAACGCCGCGCGCCGCAAAATTGTATCACCAAGAAAAAAAAAATCCGCTGCGTGCGAATTTGCGGATTTTGCGGGAAATTCGCAAATCTCGCAGATTGCGAATTTGCCGAAAATCCACAAAATCCGCGAGCGTAACGGATTTTCCGCCCATGCTTACCCCACAGCCACCACCTCCAGGACCACCCCCCCAGTACCTGGGACTACCACTAAGGCAGCGCAGAACAGAGCAGCGTGCGTCGCGAAAACGGCATTGCCCCTCACCCACACAATAGCAGAATGTGGGGAGAGGTGGGAAACAAGCATGTGTGAAGGAGGCAAGTCACCCATCAATAACAATGCACACAATGCCAAGTGTAGCGGTAATGTGCTGGACAGACCTCAGTATGCAGAGCACAGACCTTATGGACATATACTGCAAGTGCTTGTAGTCTTGTGGACAGCGGATGCAAACATGTCACCTCAGGCAGTGGGTAGGAGCTTGGAAATGTAGTTAAATCGTCTCCCCTGTGAGTGACAATGTTGCAAAGTAGCATGCACCCAGAGGGCGGTCTCGTACGAATGGAGTAATTAAGGAGTGCAAGACTTCTGGGGGACTAGGATCATACACGCCAAGTGTTGTGTCTATCTGTATTGGACATTGCGTAGACAGGCATGATAATGGTGTGCCATTGGAGTGCAAGTGATGCAATCGTACAGCACACACAAGTAAATGGGTTCAGAGGGAGGGAAGAGCAGCTGTGAGGCAACGTAACACAGAGTGATGCAGCTCATGTGCCACATGTAAGACATGTCAAACATGAATCCAAAAGTCGCACACTTCCCAAACCCCAGCCCCAACAAGCCACATTACATTTCCTGAATGCAAGCAGATGACTAACTTACATTAGAGATTAAAGCTCCTTTGTTTGAACTATCAGGTGGGAGAACATCTGCACCTCTGACCTCAGGATTGCATGTGCCTGGCACCCCCTGACAGATACCCTAGCAGCTGATGCTGACTCCCACACTATGCACAGCCCGAAGAAGGAACAACGTTTACACACCCCTCAGACAGAAGTCCTTGATCAAAGTTATCTTGCCATGGAATGGCATTCACACTTACTCCCACATCATCCCAGGCATACAACCGTTGCACACTAAAACAACTCATTGATCCGAGCTGTGGCATTTCATCCTCAGTACTGGCCCAGGTCAGATCAGTGCCACTTCAACCAGAGCCACTGAAGCAATGGTCTATCATCCCGGACACATGCACACGTCACGTGGAACTGTACCTTTCACAAATGCTGCATTTACTGGGGGTACTGCCATTGGCAGTGATGCGGATCAATTACTGGTTAAGCTTCCACCTTGCCAACGTCACCTGTGTTCAGCCTGTGTTGTCGATCATGCATATTCGAGTGGTGCATGGATGTCTGCCTATCCAACAGCACGGTAGATGAACTGGATTTAAACATGTGTGTGCGCCTCCTGTTTTCACATGACCAGTGGTGTCACTGTGATACCCTTTTATGGGATGCCTTGATAATTGGAATATATGCTGGCATCTGGACCTGGGAGATTGCACAAATCTTCGTGTGCAGTGACCACATTGAACCGCTCCCCTATTGGGCTGTAGTGCAAGTTGGTGAAAGAGGTTGGACGCAGCACATCTGTCCGAACCTGCTAATGGATGGACTTGCCGTCCTGTTTGATGAAATTGACAGCGACCTCATGTTGGAAATATTAGCCTACGAAGCTGAAATTGCTTTCATGGACAAGTAACTACGTACCTGCAACCACAACAGATTGAAACACATTGCACATGTCCAGACACCTTGTTGCATCTTGAAGATCTGATCACATTTCCCACGACAAAAGTGGACAGCGCTGCATTTGCCTTGACTCTGAATACATGACTGGTCAACAACTCAGCTTAACACACATCTGTGAAAGGGTAGGACAGCGGCAAAGTTGCTCATTCTGACATACTGCTGCATTGGTCTGCATGTTGTGGCACTTATCTGGCCCGTTCTGACACGCATATGCTAATAAATTCTACACACCTTTACTAATATTCAACTGTGATGAGTGTTTATTTGAATGACAATGTGTCTCAATGCCTATCTGGGTCACGGCCATACCTGCACATTGATAGCATTATCCAGGGAGTACCGTTTTGTGGATTCACTGTCCCTACATTCAACCATACTTTCATTCTTGATTGATCATGACCATGACACATCTGTGTAAATTGGAATGTTTTATTCACATTCAGTAGAGTGTTGAAGCTGAAGCAGTACAGGGCCATGCAAACCCCACTTTACATTGTTGGCCCGTGGAGGGCTAACCAGAGTCCTTTCGGGATTAAGACGTTCATAGGGAGTGGAAGACTACAGTCCGCAGTGTGATTGCTGTGTCATTGTTAACCAAACCAAATATGAAAGTCCATGTCGAGGTCCAAGGTCAGTGTCGCTCAGTGTATAGGGGGACCATGGGAGGTGTTATTCCAGGGCATGATGTAGAGGGCAGAACCAAGTTGAACCCGGCCATATGGCGGAGATGTATGCTACCACTTCATTCTTACTACAAAGCCAGATTAATCATAATCTTCATCGTCTGATGTGTCAGGTGCTTCACATGCGGGTGGTGGTGTTTTGTCTGCATCACTGTGTGGCAGTGACACATCAGGGGCTGGAGGTGGAATGTCTGCCGCACTGTGTGGCACTGACACTTCAGGGGGAGGAGATGTGGATTTAGTAGTAGCACCAGCATCCATCCGCGCCTTGTGGTGGCAGTGCCATGATGAGGATCTGCAAGGCATGGAAGATCACAGCTACATCTCGCTGGTGTGCAGCTGTGGCAGCCATTTCTGAGGCTTGCACCCGCTCCATGTTCTCCATGCTCATTTGCATGTGACGCAACTCCTTGCTGACATCGCTTAGGCCACTCTGACTAGACAGCTGTTCTTGACTCAGAGTCATGACTCCAGCGATTTCAGCCATGGCTTGTTGTAGATTTTTATAAAGAAACAATGGTCCTGGACCAATTATTCAAGGAAGAGTTAGATTAACAGAATTATCAACATTTTTGAGCATACATTCATCAGCTCCCAAATGTCTGTAAATTGTGAAAATAAATGTGCAGAAGAAAGCACTAAGTATTACAACAATATATTTTTTTGTCATTTAAAAGAACAATCATTAGAGGGTCAAGAAGGTAGAAGAATGTTCTAGAGAATGTGTAAGAAGGAGTGCTCAAGTGTATATATAGGAGTCAAGAGAGCTCAAAGTGTGTAGAAAAGTAAAGGACATATATTTACAAGACTGTACAAAACTGAGAATCGATAAACAGTTAGATGCAACCTGGCCACATGCAAATTATTCATTTGAATTTGTAAGGAAAGTTTCCTTAAGGCTGCAAACAGGGGTAATGGGGAAGGGGAAATTGGTCCAGGTGTGCTAGGGGGTAGCGTAGACGTTTCGATTCGGCTTATTGGCAATAGAGGAACTCTAATACCTCAGCTATGCGGATCTTTCTCAGGACAAGGGGATGGGTAAATTGACCCTCATCACTCTTGCAATGCTCAATTGGAGTCCAAAACCTGGTTACACCAATGCCCGTAACGTGGCAAGGACCAGCGAAGGACAAATATAGATCATGGCGGTGGTGCCCAAACCATCCATGGAACGTAATATTCAGGCCAGTATTTGTGGCAAAAGTGGGCTGAATTAATCAGGCAGTCCAGGGCACAGCTTGATTTTTACAACTGGAGACTATCTGATCGACGTCCTTACTCTATCGTGTGAAAGATAAGGCCGATTTCAACCGATAACTTTTAAGTATTGCCCGGCGTTAGCCGCCTCTCATACCACTCGAAATTATCAAACAAAGAGGCAGGCGCTGGAGACTGGAAGGCAGGAAACAGAAGTTTATTCCGACGGAGCAGAACACGTCAAATCAGACAACATGGTATCTTCTCAAGGTGCTCTAACCGCATCTCTGAGGCCTCGCCTCTTATGCACAGGTTTATGGCTTTATTACATGAAACACATCTTTGTCAACACTTTGATGTACGGAAAGACATCCTCGGAATCCCCGCTTCAGGCCCGTTCCCACACACATTTACAGTAGAAGTCCCCACCTCGATCTCAGTAGGTGATGACTGTTGCGCAGCAGGCCATTCCGCTGGTTCCCGGAATGTGTGCGGCTGATCGGATCTCATGGGGTGGGGGCTTTTATCAGTTGCAGATCCTTTGAAGAGGGCAGCTTCCTACTGTAGGGGGCAATAAACTGCATCCGCAGGGCCAGGTGGTGGCCTGGGATCGAGCCGGGCAATCGGGTACAGAGGAAGGGGGTTTATCAAAGGATGTGTGGTTATGAAAGAGATGGAGGGAGGTGTTAGCCGGGTACGGGATGTGGCTCCGAGGCAGGTTCGCGCTGAAGGGGAGGTTTATGGCCCAAGCATGTGAGAGCGGGGGCTGTCAGTGCGTGGGGGATGCTTGCGAGGTCAGAGGGAGAGAGAGAAAGACATGCTGGCTATCGGCAGTGGGCAGAGAGGCCATGGCATTCAAATTGGCTGCTACCTACGCGTACATATGAGCCTGAAAAGGGACAAGATGGCGCCGATAATGTTGATGTCGCAAACTAGATTTTAACAATCGCGGTAGCAGCCAGGCTTGTTGTAGAGCAAGGAGCGGACAGTGGGTGTTTGTTAGGGACTGTGAGTGGTCCCTGATGGGACTCAGACACCCATGTATGGCATCTAGTTTAGCCGCCATGAGATCGAACCCCACCCGCATCTGGTCAGACATCTCCTCCTGGCACCCTATCACACGGCATTGGAATGCCATGTGTTGGTATTGCAGGTCCTGGGAGATAGCCATGGTGGTGGGTGCTTCCTGCTGTGTGGTCTGTGCAGGGGGTGGGATCTCATGGATGCAGCTGGGCTGCCCTGCTCCTGGAGGTTGGGTGCCAGAGCTGTCCCTGAGCTGTTAGAGTGTGTTCGTGTAGATGGAAACTAATGGAATTTATATTTATAAACATGAAATAAATTATATATATATTTTTAAAGAATGCAAGTCATTGTTGAGCCTTTGTCACCAATATTTAATTAATTATTTGAAGTATTGCTGTACTATAATCATGTGGTAGGTAAGGGAAATTTGTTCTCTCTGTCGTGTAGATGGGGAGGTCCTCTTCATCATCAGTGATGTGTTGTTGGGTGTGCTCTGCAGGAGGTGTTGATTCTCCCTCTGCAATGTGAAGGGGAAATGCAGATTGACCTTGTTTCACATATATGTTCACGCATTGTACAAGTTTACTGCCAGGCTGCATGGCAATGTAGATTGTGACTGTTTATGAGGAGACTCCTATTTGAAGCGGGACATTTAGCATTTCTATGCCATTTAGGGATGTGGGGTTGTAGTTGTACATCTCACAGTTTCCTGCTATGCCAAATGCGAATGGCCATGTTCGAAACACAAGCGGCAGCAGTTGTAGCCTCTGTTCCGTTGTGTGAGTGTTGCAATTTGTACCACATTGTTGTTAACGTTGGGGTGCTCTGCATCTTATGTGTGTGTGCTGCATTGTGGGTGTGTTGACCCTTCAGCTCTGATTGGGCTGGCCCGTATCCCTTTTAGGCGGTGTGCCTTTCACTTCTATGCTCATACAGTATTGAGATGTTGCAGACTTTGGTAAATTGGGCTCTTGGTCGGAGTTGTGACTCTGGGCATGGTTTGTCTGTAGATGTGCTATACTTACTTGTGCTTGTGTGCCATTGTGCCCAACTCCCCCTGTCCCCCCAGGCCATGGTCCTTACTCACCCTGTTGGCTCAGGTCATGTTGTGCAGTGTCCAGTCCCCCATCTCCTGCCACCGTCTCCCCAATGATGGTTCCAGTCTGGTCCTGCGTGGTGGTTGTGGGGTTCTGGTTGTCCTCTGTACTTGCTCCGGCTACCTCAATGCTGCTTTGCAGTTGTATGTGTTTTGTTTTTGTTTTTTGTTTTTGGGGGAGGACACTTGCCGCAGTGCTGATCCAATACACCCGCAGGCAATCTAGGTTTGGAGATGTTCCGTCACGGCTGTGTGTGGAATGTTTATGCATTCTAGGAGTTTGGAGATGTTTGCTCAAAACGCACATTGAACGGATGTCACGCTGCTCTCACCCTCAGGGTTCTTGCTGTTAAAAGGGAAAAGTGCCCGTCTAAAGGACTGCCCGCTGCCTCCCGCTATCATCATGAGTATAGAGAGCAGGCAGTGCTCTCTATTCACCACTGGGCTGACTCACCCTGTCTCCTGGAATCCCAAAGCCCCTGACACTCAAACTCCAGATAATGAATACACAACCTAGCAGAGGCAGGCTTGGATAGTTAGACAAGAAAATACCTACTTTCTAAAAGTGGTATTTTCAAACACAGAATGTTAAAATCAACTTCACTAAAAGATGTATTTTATCATTCTATATTCAGGCATACAAAACTTTAATTTCTACCATGTTCCCTGAGTCAGTTAGGATTATAAGATGTAATAATCTAACTGCCCATTCTGCCCTTGTAGCACAAGTAGCCTCGCAATAGTGAAAAAAGAAAATGGCTGTAATTCACTATTAGGACGTGCTACATACACACCAGGGCTTGTCCTACCTTATACTTACAACGCACCCTGCCCATGGGCCTACCATAGGTGTGTCTGACATGAAGAAAAGGGTAGGTTTAGGGACTGGCAAGTGGGTGCACTTGCCAAGTCAGCATGGCAGTACCAGACTGCACACAGGCTCTGAAATGGCAGACCTTAGACACACTTTTACAGGCTGCTTCTGTGGGTGGCACAACTAGTGCTGCAAGCCCACCAGCAGCAATTGGTTTACAAGCCCTGGGCACTCCTGGTGCACCGTACTAGTGTCTGACAGGTAAACCAAACCAGCCAATCAAAGAATCACTAATCCATACATCAATTTATAACAGGGAGCGCATATGCACTTTAGCACTGATCAGTAGTTGTTAAACCAATTGTAATTAAAGAATAAAATAAAATATAGGCACATACACAATCAAACAAAAAAAAATAAAACATTTAAAATGTATCCAACCATTTTGAATAGTATCTAAAAATATAACAAAAATTAACATTGATACTATATACAAATTATAGTGTAAAACGTTTTGAAAATAAAACATAAAAGCAAATATATTTCAAATTAATATTTTCAAATACGCATTATTTTCAAATGAAATCTGCTTAAGTCCCTCATTAAAAGTTTGTCAGCCATTTCCCACTACCCTACAGTGTGGTATTTACTGCATGCGGCAAAGAACTGCTGTTCTGAGTTTTCAAAAGGAAAATGGAACATACCATGAGGAATCAGTTTTTAACAAACCAAATTCTGCAGGTTTGCCCTTTATCCTGAGCTTTTTTTCCCGATATATATATATCTACAGACTTGACCTGCCAGAATTTATCAGGAGACAACTGTGAGGGTGTAATAATTATAACACAACTTGCAGTTCCGATCCCTGTGCAAACATGTGTTTACAGAATGATCAGAATGTAACCCCTAACTCATAATGAGGGGCCTAAATATGTTAACGTAAATGTAAGGATAAAGTAATATCTAATAACCTAACAAACGTGATGAAAAATGCATACCTAGGTGGGTAATTTGATTAGGCTAACTCCAGTTTAATAAACACTGGGAAAAGTGAATACAATGGGAGCGCGGAGGAGGTCAGAATAAATAATATTTAACTTCCAATTTAACAATCACTTGGAAATTGCATACTTTAGGAGGGATTGATTTACTATTCTGACTCCAATATGACAAACAGGGAAAACCACGTATGTGAGGTGGCAGGATATTCAGAATAAATATTCAAACTATTTACTAATAAACATTGAGCAACAAGCATACATTGGGTGTTTAAATAAAATATACAAATACAATAAACCTTAACATTTATTTTTAACATGTTGATAAATATTTGAACCATTGAAAATATATAAAAAAATTATCTTTCAATATTAAACGTTTGTATGAGAATTGTGCACAATTATATCATTTAAAATAGATCATAATTAAAATAAACAGTATCCCTCAACCACCCTCTAAAATAATACACAAATATAACTGAAAACGAATAACATTCTTATAATAAAAAAATGATTATATAATAATAATTCAGCTCTTTTTAAAATACAGATTGTACGCAGCTGTTGCCTCAATATACTCAACATACCAAAAAGAAAATGATAAAATAATAAACAAATCAATCATTAGAGTATTAGAAAAATAAGTAGAACTATTTGATATACACATTGAAAACAGCAATGCCCACTGAAACCCAATTACGCATCAAAACCATTCAAAAATAATACATACAAAAACATTTTTCTGAACTAAAATATTTAAAAAAATGTATAACAATTAAAAAATATAATAATTGCAGCAAAAATACATGAACTGATTACTAGTAATTTAAATATGTTTTATTTAAGCACACGTCCTACCAAATCCCCTAATATACCTTATGCCCCAAAATTAAAACTGATTAAATAATGTACGTATTTTTAAACATGTAAAGTACAAATAATCTTTAAACAAATAATCAATTACCATTTATTAAGAAATACCTTTCAAAAGCACTGCCCATCCACACATTCAATAAGCCCAACAACCCTTACTACATGAATTAAAAATGTATTAAGCCTGTACAGAAAAATAACAAACAAAACATATCAAATTAATAAACGAACAGCTAAAAATTACTGATATATACTTTAAAAAAATTACCCCAATCCACCAATAAACCCAACAACCTGAAGAAATATACATTATTATAAAACTATTTTTAAATAATTAAACCATCTTTCACAATAATATAAAGAAATAAAATGAAAGCATGATACTTTAAAACGACTTTTATACTACTTGCACAGATCGCAGGCTTATGCAAAATCAGAACCAGCGGTCACACCTTAATAATAATAATAATAATAGGGGGTCTTGTAAAGCGCATGGTGACGCACAACGGCGTATCCCCGCGCTCCGATACGAGCGTGGTAAGAGGCGGTACTGAGGGGAGGCCGTTATTTCACATATAGGAGTGTTTTTAGCTTTGCTCTGAATATCGACTCTGTAGTCCTTCTCCTACATTGCTCCTAAAGCCTGGAATGAACTGCCTCTTCTTGAGTCCCGGAGTTCTGCAAGAAGCTGAAACCCCAGTCTTCCAGTGCCTATGTGAGATATGCTTTGCTCAACGTACGGCTCAATTTCTGTGGCCCAAATGACCTTTCAAGGGGAAACCCTGTAAATGCATACATGTAATGAGGCACCTCTGTCAATAGCGCCAAACTGAGACAATAACAAATTTAACAACAATTTTGGGCAGGAAATCTTAAGAAATTGTAGTGAGGTACTACCTCGTTTCTGTGAGTCTTTTCTGTGAGTCAGTTTAGAACTGCTTTCTGACCAGATGCTCCCACTCTCTGCTAGATTTCTTCCTATGAAAACATTACTTCTCTGCAATCTACAAGACATAGAAGGATCCTACTGTAGATTGTACCTGGGAATGTGATATTTAACATTGCACAAAATAAAATTGAAAGAGACATTTGAAAATGATAATGCTGATCATGCTCCTTCTTGTCATAAGCCTAATCAAGTCAAGCATGGATAGGCTACTTTTAAAGTCTTACGGTATATCCATCTGTTGATGATGAAGAAATGGCCTCAGAAATCCCATCTATGATGAATGAAGGAAACAAAATACTTTTTTATCAAGACTTACCAGAAAGTAGTTTGCAGATAGGATGCAATATTGGAAAAATCTGGATATAAATATGGCCATTTGATTCATTTGCTTCTGTGTCAGGCTATACTCTTAATATACACAAAACAGAATTGTTTCCACTAATTTTTTTAATCCTCCAAGTATCATTTGTCAATCCAACATTCAAAGGCGTAAACATAACAAAAATATCAGCATTATTTTCTCTAATTCTATAAAGCACAGCATAAAATTAGATTGTGCTCATATTATTTATAAAAATAAAAGTGAAGGTTGATGTTGTGGGGTCAGATTAACACTAATAATATGGTAATTGCCCTTCAAATATTATATGTGATTTCTATTCTCCCTGTCCACTTTCCTATCACCTTTTATCTAGTCCATGAAAATAATAATTCCAGATATATTTGGAACAATAAAATATCTAGGATTAAATGCAATAAATTGAGAACATGTAAAGTGAATTGTGGTATCATCTTGCCATACTTTCTAAAGTTCCACAATGCATCTCTTATCAAATAGGCACATTATAGTTTCAGGAACCTAAAACATTCTGTTTACCTGAATGGGTCAAAATGGAACAAAATATTGTTAAACCATTTCCGTTACCCACTCTGTTGTCTATGGTCAATTCCAATGTGTTTGTTACATCTTCCCCCACATTTAAAGTCACCAAACTCACTTTCTTAGATCTAGATTCTCTACTAAAAGCCAGTAGCAAAGTCTCTATAAAAGACTTCTTTGTGGAATAATCATTTAATTGAACTAGATAATAATCTTATATTCTGGCTTTAATGGATTAATGTGTAGATTTTCTATTAACATATTTGCCAAGGATATACATTCTTATCCTCCTCCGAACTGCAATTTATAGTAAATATTAATAGTGGTGTAATTCCATTTTAAATAGTTTTTCTCATGCATCACCTGTAGTTACAACATCAGATTTAAAAGCCTGTTTCAATATATATTTTTTTTTATTATTTTTTTTTTTGTCCTCACTTATCCGATCTTTATTGTTTAAACAACAGGGTCACCTCAAACTGTGCAGCCTATCTTAAAACAAACACCTTCCACGAGTTATGTATCACTGTTCCAGCCTCTATAACTCTTGAAGTTACAATCGTGTTTGTTTAAATCATTGGACATCCCTTCCTACCCTACCGCCTATAATTATTCCATAATTCCCAGTGTTTTGTGCACTTATAATCCCCTCTGGCTCTATCCAAATTCCTAAATCTTTCTATTCATCGGACCCAGTCATCAACCTTAGCAGAAGAGGGCAGAATCAAATTTATACAAATCTCAAGTCTAGCAAGGAGTATGAATGTGAACAAAAGGTATTTCAGTTTTTTTGTTAAAACATTATTAGAATCTTCAGAATCCAAAATACCAAAAATAATAGTAACAACTCTTACCTTAATAATCGTATTTAGACTCTTATCAATAATCTTACCGACTCCGCTCCAAAATTAATCAAGATGGTGACAAGATTAGAACATGTGGATATCATTTACATCCTTCTCACCACATTTTGGGCATTTTTTCATCACCTGGGAGCTCATTTATTACAGCCTTTCAGGGGTCCAATAGGATCTGTACAAAGTAAACAAATGATTTTTCCTAAGAGGTGTGGCAATTATAATGTGCCATAAATAAGTGCAGGATACTTGCCAAGCTTGTTGCAAGTCTTGAACTGGGAAAATCTTCTTCAATTTAAGGTCTGGAGTGTCATAGTCAGCATCCTTCTTTTCCACCAAATACTAGTACCAGTTCGATACTTCTTTTTTCCCAGCGGCTTTATGGAATCCACACTCTAGATTCGCAACAAAGTCCGGCCAAGTTGCTTGTTCTTTAGACCACCCAAGCAACTGGTTACATTTAAATCTGGATATTTCATTCTTCGTCAATTGCATTAGCTCATCCCATGCTTTTAAGTCACCGTTTTCCAAAAACTCTCCCCCCTTGGAAATTCCAGCTCTCTTCAGAGGTTCCTTGCTAGTCAATTTTTCAAACATTCGGGAGTTCCTGGAGAGTTCCATATCGGTGCTTGCAGGCTATAGTATGGGTATTGCCATAATTTCCTTATATCTGACCATAGCTTAAAAGCTGAGTTTGGCACCTTTAGCTTGACTTTTAAAAAAAACTTTTGGTGGCCAAACTTGTAAAGGCAGTGATTATGTTTAGTTACTGCTTTCTAAGAGGCGGGATAGGACTCATAATCTCGAAACAGATGTGTTATATTCTTAAAATGGAAGGCTTTATAATACAACAGGAGATCCAGACTAGCTATCCCTCCTCAATGTTTTTTCTGGTGCAGTTTTTTCCCAGCTATCCTGGCCATTTTTAATGACCAAATAAAAGTATTCAGTTTGCTCTGTATCTTTTTAAAATGCTGTGACATAAACTCCAAGGGGATTGTATTGAAAAGAAAAGTGAACTTTGGTATTCTGACCATTTTTATTACATTAGCCCTCCCCATAAAAGTGAGAGATAGACAACTCCATGACTTCAGTAGCTTCCTCGTCTCTTTAGCTTTTAGTTCCAGATTTACCTGGGCGATGTCCTCGATATTCCTTGAGACTTGAATACCGAGATATCAAATTTTTTCTTTAGAATCAAAACACGGAGTAGATATATTCCAGTGCATTACCTCCGTTTTTTTCTTATTTATTTGGTAGCCAGAAATTTCCCCAAAGTCTGTTAGTAAGTTGTTTATGCTGTTAAAAGTTTCATTTAACTTGCTTGAATAGATCATTAGATCATCGGCACATAGTGCCACTTTTGGCTCCCAACTATTGAAGCTAAAGGGGGTTATTTCTTTGGAGGTCCTAAACACATTAGCTAACGGCTCCATATATAAATTAAAGAGGTGGGGGAGAGAGGACACCCATGTCTGGTGCCTCTCTTAATTTGAAAACTATTTGATATACTGCCATTAATGAGTATTTTCCCCACCAGAGCCGAGTAAATATTTGCTATTGCCCTAGAGAAGTTTTGGCCTAAGTTGTTATATTGGATAACTTTTTGTAAGTATGACCAATTTACACGGTCAAAATCTTTAGCCGCATCGAATGTAAATATTGCAAGGGTGCCTGCAATATCGATAGCTCCAATCAGTTGGTGTGTGAGGTCATGCAACTGTCTCCCTCTGATAAAACCCATCTGATCCTCATGTATAAGCCTATCAGAGAAGGAACCAAGTCTTTTTGCTAGAACCTGGGCAAGGATATTATATTCTGCGTTAAGGAGCGAGATCGGCCTATAGGACTCACAATAGGAGGGATCTTTACCAGGCTTTAAAATCAAGCTAAGCGTGGCCTCGTTCCAGGATTTAGGCATGGAACGACCCTCAGATAAAATATTGTTGAACACATCAGTGAGTTTGGGGGCAAGGTGATCTTTCAGAACTACATAAAGTTCATTTGGTATAGCATCGGGCCCTGCTGCCTTACTTTTTCTGAGGTATTTTATTGCGTCTAGTACCTCATTCAAAGTCATTTCTGCATTTAAAGTTTCATAGGCATGTACATCTAGCTTCGGGATTGTGACTTATTTAAATAGGTGTCCACTGCTACAGGGAGAGGTGATAGATCCTTTTCATATAATGACTGAATTTTTTTTTGAAAGCTTCTCCAATACCTGCTTTGTCTTCTAATATCTGCCCTCTGTTCCCCTTATGGATAGCAGTTATCTTATTTCTAGTAGACTCAGTTTTTAGCTTCGAAGCTAAGAGTTTACCGCTATTCTCACCATATTCGTAGTTTGACAGGGAACTAGCTTGCCATCTCTTCCTTTTCTTTTCCTCCAAGAATAAAGCCAACTCCTGTTTCTTTTTCATAATTTTGTCTTTCAAAATATTTTGTTCTAATTCTGAGGTTATGGATTCAAGGATCGCTTGATTTTCTAGTAAATCAGCCTCTATTTGTGATATTTTAGACCTCTTTAACTTATTTTTACCTATTGCTATAGCGGCTAATGTTCCTCTAAGGACAGTTTTATAAGCATCCCACACAATCATATCAGAGACTTAGCCCTCACCATTTTCTTCAAAATAGTTTTCTGTAGTTAGTCTTAGAGCATCAATGACTTGTTGGTCTAACAGGAGAGTCCGATCCAAAGTCCACCTTTTCTCGCCCTGAACTAACTCAAGTTTTATACTTAATTGGACCAACGAGTGATCAGAGAGGTGTGCGGGCAGGTGTTTAACACTTGTGACGTTTTTACTTAGGAGTCTATCAACCAGGAAAAAGTCTATTCTTGAGGTGTGACCATATTTATAGTTCCTAAAGGTAGATTTGTTGGTTTGGTCCCCTCTTAGCTTCCAGATATCTATTAAACCCAAGTCGTCTTTGAGTCTGTACAGACTTCCTCGCATTTTAGGTAGGCTTAACACTTTACCAGGGGGTGTTTATCTATTTTAGGGTCTAACAAAATATTATAATCACCTCCCAATACAATTGGTGCAGTCTGAGACATCAGGTGCGCATACAAGGATTGAAGTGGTGCGGGATCATCTATATTGGGACCATAGTATCCCACCACCGACAAGACACTGTCTCTAACTTTTATGTTTGCTATGGCCCACCTTCCTCTAGGATCTGCGAGTTGTCCTACGGACATACAATTCGATGTTTTTTAATAATAATGGAGACACCCTTAACATTACATGATTGATTTGTACAAACAGATTCTCCTATCGATCTTTCATATTTTATGGCATCAAGCCACTTATCTCTAAGGAGATGTGTCTCTTGTAATATGATTATGTCACTTTCCAGCCGTTTAAGATACTCAAGAATTTTAATTGCCTCCCCCTAGTCCTTAAGCCTTTCAAATTCCATGTCACTATTTTCAAATCACCCATAATATTTGAGATCTTTTCTGCTGCTTTGGAGTCCAACCCTGTTTGCTATGCAATTTACATATCGGACAAAAAGTATATTTTTTAATTTTTTCGCAAAGCTCCCCACCCAAAAAGTATTTCAACGTGTGTGTAAAAGAAAATTAGAAACTTGTGTGTACTCCCTCCAGAGGAGAACCCTCCCCATTATCATTGAGCAATCCAAGTTGACCAGTTTGAGAACCGCAATCGAGACAGCAAATTTGATTACAGACAGTTAGGCTCAAAATGTTATTTATCTCTATTAACTTTAATTTGTTCCAAAAATAGCTCCACTACTTTTGGGTCTCTAATATTGTAGGTTTTATTTCACCACATTATGCGTAAGAGGGCAGGAAATTTCATCTGAACAGTGGCGCCTTTTGCCCTGAGTTCTTGCATACATTTTCCCAGGGCTCATTGCCTATCAGCCGTTCCCTTGGATATGTCCAAACGGATTTTGTAGTTTATCCATCTTTTGTGAGGGTCCCGGCATTTAAAGCCTTATTCAGAATATGTTCTTTTATTGAATAAGATTTAGAGTTGACCAGAAGTCTGAGATGATTTTTACTATCTTTGTATTAGGCCTAAATGGGTCTCTATGGACCCTTCGTATGTCCTCATCCAAATCTTTTTCTTCCATGTCTGGTATGAAACATTTTAGGAGATTTACTACGAAGGACCTGATATTCTGACCTTCTTGACCTTCAGGGATATTTAATAAACGTAAGTTATTTCTCCTTGAGCTGTTTTCTAAAGTCTCAATTTTATCGCTAAGCTCTCTCTCCGATAATGATGCTTTATCGATCTCGCTCTGACAGAGCCTTACTTCATCCCTCATTTGTTCTAGAGCTGTTTCAACTACTACCACTCCGTCTACCAGAGCATTAACTTTAGTCTCCAAAGCCTCGCAAGTAGCCAGAATGTTTTCCTGATTTTTCTCAGACTTAGCGAATCCTATTTTCATCTCCTTCAGCAGTGAGGCAACAAGATCACCGATATCACCTCCCCCCCAGGGGTAGCCATTTCTTGACCACTGCCTTAGCCCTAGACATGGTTGCTTTGTTTTTGAACCCCTCAGTTTGTGGGGTCTCTTCTATTACATTGTCTGTAATAAGCTCTTTATCCTCTCCTAAATCGATTGACATGAGAACTTGATATTTATTTGGTGACTCCATTATGGTCAGCGGTGGCGAAGACATCTCTTCGAGTGAACCACCTCTCAACGTCGGCCTCTCCTGAATTTTAAAAAAGGAACGCAATGAGGGGGTAACTTTTACATTTGAAGTGAACCCTTCTTTAGTAGCTCCTTTTCTTGAGGTTTTTCCAGCTCTGGTAGAGACGACTGCAGCGGTACCTCCTGTAGTTTTCTGAACCCTCTGTCTCCTGGTAATATGTTTAGCTGGACAACTAGCCTGAGGAGTGCTTGAATCCTCTTTTTGTTCCTATAGCGTATCAGCAGCCTTATCCGACAGCTGAGTATCTGGCAATGACAGAATTGGCTTTTGGGAGTCCTCTTCTGTACTGTTTAGAGTGCCGTTGAGTACAGTAGGGATATCATTGGAGTTTTCACCCGCTGTAGATGATGTGGGTGACTTTGAAAAGGAAGGACCCCTCCTCTTACCTCGACCCTTTTTCCTAATTGAATTCATGCAGGCAATGCTCCTTATCTCATCGTCAAAGTTAATAGGCTGGCTGTATAAACCTGCTTGGTAATCACTATTGTTGTTCAGCCTACTCAAACTGTCTGATTAATTCAGCCAGTTCAAACTATCCAATTTACTTTCAGCATGACCGCCAGGGGGCCATACATACAGCGTGCAGGCACCCAGGGACCCCAACAAGCATTTAGATAAATGAGAAGGCTTATAGGGGGGTCCCCTAAAAATTTGCCTTATTTTGGCCCCCAGTAGATGTTGAAAATTATAGGCCGCCTCTGCCCAAAAACCCCCAATTTTATTCCTTACTTGTTGTTCCACCCAGCCAATGTGGCTGGGAAGCCGAGTTGGAGTCGAGCAAAGCACTTCTTGAGGTGTCCTTCCAGAATCCGCCCTCCTCGTAGTATTGCTTTCAGCTCGACAAAGTTTCCGCAGCCCCAGCAGCCTCTGACCGCCCTTCATGCAGCCTTACACAGTGCTTCGTAAAAGCCGGGTGGGGCCGCTGACTCACGCACACGCTATGCCTCTGCTCGAAATCCTTCAGGGAGTCCTTGGCGGCAGCTCTCCCATGTCTCTCCCACCACTGCACCGCTCTCACCACGGGTGACTTCACCCCTGCTGCTGCCCGGTAAATGACAATATGTTGATTTGCTCAATGAAGCATCAGTTGAGCCTTGTTCACCCTCTCACATATGTGCTGCCGTTTTTCAATTGTGGGACTCGCGGTCCGGGCGTTCAGCCGGCCACCATGTTCTCCCCCGCCCCAATTGTTATAGTGCAGGATGAATTATTCTGTTTGAATATTTTTAATAGTATGGATCACATAACTTCTAAAATATATCCACAAATTACATTATTCTGAAGGCTCCAATGTAGCCATATCTTCAATTTGTTGCAATGTAAATGATCAGGAGGTTAATTAAAATGTATTATTTGATTGTTTTCATGTTTATATATTTTGGTCTGAGGTTTGGAATATTACCACAGTGATTCTTTACGTTGTTGGTGTTTACATATACATATTTTGTATTAGTGTGTCCACTTTCCTGTCATAAATGAAACTTGTTGATTTTTTTATATCCTCAGCTATCAAATTGATTACTTCCCATGGAAAAGGTAATATTCAGCTTTCAGCAATAATGGATGGCAGTTGTACAAAACGTTTATAAGAGAAGGGATAGAAGTCTCTAATATTAGTTCCCTTAAAATGTTCTCTTAATTTTAAATGTTTAGGAAACCAATTGTTGATTATATTTATATGCTGAATTCGTTTCTATATAATTGTTTGAATTCTTGACCAATAATGGTTTTCATTATCATGGCATATATTGTTATGGTAGCTCTATTTTTTTTATTCATAATTTATTTCATTTATATTTTATATTATTGTATTCCATTTATATTTTATTTTTCGGTTTTAGATCAATGTTTCATTAATGAATATAATTCTATTTATGAGGTATGAATTATTACATAGGATTATTACTATGTATTATAATCCTTATTTACATTATGTATTTGGTGTTCTTTTCTGTAATTATATAAATTTTAAAACAATAAGTGCATTCTTCACAAAACTCAAATGTTACATGTATAGCTGGTTAAGGTAAGACTCCGTACTGAAAAAGAATGCCATTAATGCATGTTAATTTCCATAGGGCGGTTGGACTCACTTTTAGCCCGAACGGCTGAATGGATTTCCACAAAACTTGGCAAAATTGTAGGGACTGGTTGCCCGATGTACCTTTGCTATGTCTCAAGATATGTGCTCCAGTGGATTTTGAGTAATTTAGTTTAAAAAAAATATATATATCTGGGCGGAGCCTAAGCACACATCTGATCTGATTGGCTGTCAGCACTTCATCCAAGAAGTGTTGGCAGCCATCTTGGGACCAATTTACATGATAGCACCTCATTAAAAAGCATTGTAGTAGGTTTTAGGACTTTAGTTACATTATAAATCATTTGTTGACGGTACAATACTAATTTTAGGAATTGTGGTGTGTTCTAAGGTGATTTTACCATGTGAAAAAGCCTTCTGCTGTGATATCATGAATCATGTTTGAAAGAAAGCTAATATCTCATGATTTTCCCACAGTGGTTTGGAAGGGGATCTATAAGCTAAACTGAAAGCATATTTTCTGTAAATTCACATTATCTTTCTCAGTCATGTGAGAATGAAGTCTGACATTCTCAGTAAAACATGTACATCCAACAAGGATAGAGACTGTCAGTTGATTCCTTTATGTTCTACTGCAGCCTCCTAGAGTGTTCTAAAGAACAACTAGAGCGCTAACAGTCCTACTTATTACAAAGTTATAGCACACCTGAAGCCATCGTGATGGGAATAAAGTGGTAACTCTTAAAACATTTAATATAAAAAGGAACAAAATGAGAGGGTATATTATGCCATAGAAAGTATTATTAGTGCTGCAGAAAGAAAAATTAGGGCACATTTTGATTGACTTCTCAAATCCTCTTCTATTTCATTAACAAATACTGACATGCAGTCTCCCAAGATGGCCACCAGAGACAAAATAGCCCAAATGTAGCCCAAATGTAGCCCAAATATCACCCAGATGTAGCCCAAGTATAGCCCAATGACAGAATGTCCCAGAGTGTTCTAAAGAACAACTATAGCGCTAACAGTCTTACTTATGACAAAAGTATGGCACACCAGAAGCCATCTTGATTGGAATAAAGTGGTAAGTCTGAAAACATTTAATTTAAAAAGGAACAAAATGAGGGGGTTCATTTTGCCATAGAAAGTATGATTAGTGCTTCAAAAAGAAAAATTAGGGATCATTTTGAGTGACTTCTCAAATCCTTTTCTGTTTCATTAAAAAAATTCTGACATGCAGACTGAAACATGCACTTTTAATACCAGCAGCAGACTTCCCTGGTGAGCAGTAGCTTTACTACAGTAATCTAATAAGCAACTAGAGGGCTAACATTCAGAATTTATGGCAAATGTGTGACACATCTGAATGTCTTCTTGATGGAACCAAAGTAAACAAGCATTGAAAATGCAATAGATCTCGCCCTCGTTTAAGTTAAAGCCATTCTGTTTGTAATGAGGTGGCTTTTTAGCTTTGCTTTTATTATTGTTTTTTAAACTTTCATGTAAATAACATGCATCTGTATGCATATATGTATATGTATGCATGCATTTATATTTGTATTTATATAGATATACAGAATATATATGTTTATATATGTATGTATACATATATATTTATACATACACATACATATATATAAATGTATATGCATATATATGCATATATATATATGTGTATATGTGTGTGTGTAGAGAGAGGTAGAGGTAGAGAGGTAGCGGTAGAGAGGTGGAGACTAGTAGAGAGAGAAGTAGAGAGAGGTAGAGAGTAGAGAGTGAGTAATAGAGAGTAGAGAGTGAGTAGTAGAGAGTAGTAGAGAGCAGTGGAGAGAGTAGCAGAGAGTGAGTAGTAGAGAGTAGTAAAGTGAATAGTAGAGTGAGTAGTAGTGAGTAGTAGAGAGTGAGTAGTAGAGAGTAGTAGAGAGTAAGTAGCAGAGTGAGTAGTAGAGAGCAGTAGAGAGTGAGTAGTAGAGAGTAGTAAAGAGTGAGTAGTAGAGAGTAGTAGAGAGTGAGTAGTAGAGAGTGAGTAGTAGAGAGTGAATAGCAGAGAGAGAGAATAGTAGAGAGTAGTAGAGTGAGTAGTAGAGTGAGTAGTAGAGACTAGTAGAGAAAGAGTAGTAGAGAGTGTGTAGTAGAGAGTAGTAGAGAGTGAGTAGTAGAGTGAGTAGTAGCGAGTGAGTAGTAGAGAGAGAGTAGTAGAGAGTGAGGAGTAGAGAGTAGTAGAGAGTGAGAAGTAGAGAGTGAGTAGTAGAGAGTAGTAGAGAGTGAGTAGTAAAGAGTGAGTAGTAAAGAGTGAGTAGTAGAGAGAGAGTAGTAGAGAGTGAGTAGTAAAGAGTAGTAGATAGTGAGTAGTAGGGAGTGAGTAGTAGAGAGAGAGTAGTAGAGAGTAGTAGAGTAGAAGAGAATGAGTAGTAGAGAGTGAGTATTTGAGAGTAGTGGAGTAGGAGAGAGTAAGTAGTAGAGAGAAGTGGAGAATATTCCAAACTTTGGCACAGCACCACTTGCACAATAAGTCCAATCAAATCATATCACTTAGAGTCCTTATTGAAGCGCTGAATCTTGGTGTATATTCATATGCTTTTATTTTCCTTAAGTTTATGTACAACAGAACTTCTTCAGGGCGTTCTTATTTCCTTCAAGTTATGTTGGTATCCTGTTGTCATATAACTGGATATTTCTTCCACATGTTAGACGAGACATAAGTACATTCTTATTCAAAGTGACTAGGTATCAATTTTACCCACACAATTCGGGCAGACTTGAGAAATTTATAGCATCCTCAAAGTCAGTTTTTAAAAAATTCCAAAGTATAGGACATGATAATCCAAATCCAAATGTTTCTCAAGAAAAGTCATTTTCAATTGTTCGGAATATCGGTGTTTGGGCAGATATGACCCAGGGACCCCCAGTATGCAAGGGGAATTAGTCCCTCCTCTGCAAACGTGCCAGTGGCCTGCGTTACAGAGAGGTGTAAAAAGGGGCATAGCCTCATTACACCTCTGTGCAATGCAGCCCCCTGGCGCATACTGGAGGTTCCAGGTGGGCTAGTTGGCCCCCAGGAACCCCTAGTATGCAAGGGGAATTAGTTACCCCTCTTCAAACATGCACGGGGGCTGTGTTGCAGAGAGGTGTAAAAAAGGGTGTGGCCTCATTACACCTCTCTGCAATGCAGCCCCCTGGCGCATACTGGAGGCTCCTGGTGGGCTAGTTGGCCCCCAGGGACCCCCAGTATGCAAGGGGAATTAGTTCCCCCTCTGCAAACGCGGCAGGGGGCTGCGTTGCAGAGAGGTGTAACAAGGGGCATAGCCTCAATACACCGCTGCAATGCAGTCCCCTGGCGCATACTGGAGATTCCTGGTGGGCTTTCAGGTCTTATATAGTTAGGAATTAGCATTAAAAAACCTTTGAAATTCACTGAAAAAAACATAGGTTTCAGGCCTTATATAGTTAGGAATTAGCATTTAAAAAACCTTGCAAATTCACTGAAAAAACCATAGGTTTCAGGCCTTATATAGTTAGGAATTAGCATTTAAAAAACCTTTGAAATTCACTGAAAAAACCATAGGTTTCAGGCCTTATATAGGGCCTCATTATGATTGCGGTGAATCCGCATACTCCGGCCCGGCGGAAGCCACCGCCGTCCCGGAGTATGCGGATTCACCGCTGCAGCCACATAGAACACCCACCGCCAGATTAGGATGGTGGTGGGATTGCAGATGGACCAGCGGCAGACTGCAGGTCCGTCCGCGGGGAGGGGAGGGCTATTTGGTGACGGTGTCTGCAAGACACCGTCAGCCAAATTAGGATTTGCGCGGAGACATGCTTTTCCGCGGCGGCTTCTCCGCCGTGGAAAAGCATGTGGACTTTAGCTTTTGGGGGCCCGTTGCGGGCCCCCAGGGTGTCGGGGGTGGGGGGTGCACATGGGGGGTACCTATGGTACCCCCCAACATTTACATGCACAAAGCGGCAGGCACCGCGCGGTGCCTGCCGCTTTGTGCATGTAAATGTATTACATGCATTTTTAACATTGCGGTGGGTGCAGCTTGAAGCTGCACCCGCCGCAATGTTAAAAATAGAGGATGTGACCGCCACCCTGGCGGTCACATCCTAATCTGCATGCAGGGACCGCCGCTGCCCCTGCGGACGGTCCCTCCTTCTCTATGGTGGCGGACGGACTCAGGTCCGTCCGCCATCATAATCGGCCCCATAGTTAGGAATTAGCATTTTAAAAACCTTTAAAATTCACTCAAAAAACTATACGTTTTAGGGGTGTTATAGTTAGCTGGACATTTCACTCATACAAAACCATTGGAATTACTCCTATATAGTTAGTTGTACTAACTATATTTCGCGCTTATATCGTATGCGCTCTGGTGCTTCCGGGTGCGCTTACGCCGTGCGTATCACGCGGACGCGGCTACGCGATACGTCACGATGATGTTTTTGTTCGAGGCAATAGCGCAAACGGGACGCTCACCGGTACGCGCACCGGGGCGCCGCAAGACTGCGCTTTCCGGTGCGCACACAGGTACGCGCAGCGGGAGCGCTCCCGGACAAAAAAAAAATAAAAAAATTAAGAATATTCATAAAAAAAATAGTATTACATAAATATACAATATAGGATTCATTATAAACAATATTATATTTGATAGCAATAGAAATTTGCTATTAAAATACCTTTGAAATTCACTGAAAAAACCATAGGTTTCACACCAGTTATAGTTAGGAATAAGCATTTAAAAAACCTATTAAATTCACTGAAAAAACCATAGGTTTCACACCAGTTATAGTTAGCTGGAAATTTTACTGACATAAAACCATTGAAATTCCCACGTTAAAGTTAGTTGGACTCACTATAACTTGCGCGCCTGCAATGCACTGCTGATGATGTCACATATTACATCACTCATGACATGGTCAATGACATCACTCATTAGCACGTAGCACTGTAGTAGTCCTACCAAATGGCGTATAAAACAGGAAGTTATGCCGCAAATCCATGGTGCAGCTAGCCTGTGAACAAGGCTAATTATGTAGCTGAAACTCATAAGGATGAAAGAAGGCTGTTTTTCTGCTGAATAAAGTACAGGCTGACCTTGAAGTTTGGTCGGACGTGCCTCTTTTCGGAAGACTGGAGGTTTGTGCTGGGTGTGTAGATATATATATATATGCCATGGGTGCGTGCTTCTCCCCCAGCTACGCGTGTTTACACGTGGGCTGGTGGGAGAGGCATGTCCTGGGTAGGATCCGTAGTTGTTTGGATGAGAATGAAATTGGCATTGTTAAGATGTGGCGTTTCATTGATGATGTCTTTATAATCTGGCAGGGGGATAGAACATCAGCAGAAGAATTTGTTAGTAATATCAATAACAATTCCCTAAATCTAGAATTCTGTGCCGACATCAGCAACGTAAAAGTCAACTTTTTAGATGTAGAGGTTTACATCAAGAATAATGAAATCATGACTAGGATGTATAGAAAAACTACGGCTGGAAACTCAATTTTACATGCGCAGAGCAACCACCCACACCATCTTATTAAAAGCATCCCCTATGGGGAGTTTTTAAGAATCAGGCGCATATGTAATAATGAGATTGACCTCATGAATTGCTTGAATGGGTCTTACCAGAGATTCTTACGTAGAGGCTATACCATCCCTAACCTCACTAACTCTCTGAAAAGGGCTTTATCAACTGAATTAATGGCCACGGTAGAACAGCCTGTTTTAGTCATTCCTGAAGAGGGAGTTTCTATAGCTGAGAAAACTTCAGTTCGCCTAATCACCACTTTTAATAACCAACATAAAAAGATGAGGCAAATCATTAAATCTAATTGGCCCATCTTAAAAACAGACATTGTGGTGGGCCCATTGTTAGAAGATATGCCTAACATTACTTTTCGACGAGCACCCTCAATGAGGGATGCTCTGGTTAAAACCAGCCCTGAAACCATTGTTAAACCTAACTGGTTCTCTAACAAAGCAGGCTTTCGAAAGTGTAGTTCATGCCGGGCATGTAAATTCGGTGTGAACACCAGCGAATTTGTAGAGGGTCTAACCAATGCTGTGATTCCTATTAAGAATGTGTATACTTGCAAAACAGACCATGCGGTCTATGTTCTAAAGTGCACGTGCGATCTACATTATGTTTGTCGCACTAAATTGCAGGTATTTAATCGAATTTTACAGCACCTCCGTGCCATTGTAAATTCTGACCCCAACTACCCGGTGGCACGACATTTTAAGCTGGTGCATAACAATAACCTCAATGACCTGCAATACTATGTTATTGACTCAGTTCCCCCAAATAAAAGGGGCGGTGACAGAGAGAAAAGACTTAGACAACTAGAAAGTCAATATATTCTGAGGCTTAACAGTAAGATCCCTAATGGCCTGAACATTGGAGAAGATCTTAACAACTTTTTGTAAATATTTTACTCCGTCATATGCATGATTTCTTACAATGGATTTTTAACTATTTATGGTTTTAATCTATTTATTCATGTTGAGGATGATTTATGAAAATTTGCTCTGTTTATTTATATAATCAATTTATTGATGAATATGGCATTGAAATTAGATATTTACAATCCAGCTGAACCATTATGAATTGTGGTATTCCATAGTTACTGCTGCTATATAAGATTGATTACCTTTTTCATCTTCCCTTTAACAATATTGATGCATTGCCGACTATTTGCACTTTTTTGCTATTTTGCACTTTCTTATCACAACTATTCTGCTCCAGGTTTTTCCTGGGTAAATCATGTTTGTTCCAAAATTTTGGGATTATGCACCCTGCACTGTTCTTTTTGCACTTTTAAATTCAGTAGTGGTTTTTTAGATCAATTTACTGGACAAATAACGGACCCAACGGACATTGATTTTTGTATCATCAAGTTATTACATGCACTTTAATATTGTGGCAATCCATTTGGGCACTTGCCCTCTATGCAATGAACTGATTTTAGGTGTTTATATTATGTATAGTGTATTGTTATAGTTGTATGCATTCTTGCATTGAGTTATACTATACAGTATTTTTGGATGTTCCACTATATACTTTGAATGAGATTTCTTTCATGTCTATCAACATGTGGGAGGAGTTCCGTTTCTGCACCAGTATTTAACCACTTATGTCTCTGGGTCTTGTCATGTGATCCTGGGCTTCCCGGACGATACGCGTCATGCTGCCATCCCCATTGATGGAATAAAGCACATTATTTTTCTTTGAAATCCGTGGTTTGTGGTCTGTACCTGGCTGTGTCCGTTTGGTGTCTTCGGCGCTTCAGGATCGTGGATTCTAATTTATTTGGCGAAATGGCTGAATTCGTCTCTACGGACCCTCTCGTCTTTCATACTGTGGCTGGTTTGCAGTTTTGGCCGTCCTCGCCTTTGGCGATTATCTTTTCCCGGAAGGAATACAGCGTTGCCAGCCCCCCATGACCCGGAAGTCGATACGGATTTGCTTCGCGTCACGGCCGCCGATGGTTTGCTGGTTCCCGTGAGAATTCGTTTGGCTCGAAGGAACCGAATCTTTCCTCGCTGGCAGTAGATTAAGGTGAGCCAGTTGGCGCTTGAGGCTACCGTTTGGGTTGAACGTGGGCTTTGACAAGATACGAGGACGTTATTGTTTGTTCACTTTCTTTTTTTAAGAAAAGCCGTGTTTAACATCACACGTGAAAAAAGACTGTTTGAACTGGTGCTTAGTATCCTTATTTTCCGCAAGCATAATGGCGATGGCAGCTGACATTTTCCGAGACAGGGAGCAAGCAGCAGATGCTCTTTTTTTAAACTTGCCGGCAGTTGCGAACACAGGGGAGAAACGTAAAGAACAAACTACCGAAGGAAATGATGTAAAAACGAAACTGAAAAAACTAGAAAAATTGCTCCGGACGGAGCTCACTAAATGGTGGGAACAAAAAAGCCTGGAAAAATATAAGGAAGCCAAAAGAGTTCCTCGAGGCTTAAGAGTGTTAATAGCCCCATCTTTCGAAAATCCCAATCCCCTGATGTTAAAAGAATGGGCTCAGCATAACCTCGATGCATCCATGGGCATGGTTTGCATATTAATTAAATACGCCGAAATCGATAGAGTCGAACTAATGACTCAGATTGAAAAACTGAACCTCGAGTTGAACAACATGGAAGAACAAGAGGCAATTAATAAAGGGCGGGAAGACATCAAAAAACGTCTTGACAAATATGAAGAGACCATAAAAACCCGTAAAGCCTTTAAATTTGCCAGAGATAAGGCTGACTATGAAAATGGTAGAATTTTCACATTTTCTAGGAAATTTGAATCGGTCAAAAGGCAAGCTTTAACAACATCTGTGCCAATGTCAGCAACTACATCACAAACTCGTCAAAATCAACAGGTGGGAGCTCCTGATGGATCAGACACAGATATGAGCTCCATCTACAGTAGTGGGGGGTCTGATGATGAAACAAATATGCAACATCTCAGGAGTAGTAGTTTTACTCCTTCTGAGGAATTGGTTTTTATGGTGGAAGATCGGCGGAATACCCTGAGATCGAGAGGGACTCAGCCAGCAGGAGGAACAGGAGGAAGAGGCGAAACAAATCCCGTAAAGAGAGGAGGAAACGCCAACAGTTACGGGAAAAAGAAAAGAGGAAGGGGGAATGCCCAAAAGAAATAATAAATAACTTGTTGAAATTGCCCACCACATTATCATGTGAAAGAACTGTATCACATGTTAATGACACTAATGAAAAAGAAAAAGACAAAGAAAAAGAAAAAAACTCTCAAGAAAAAGACAAAAATTCTATGAGCACCGTCTGCCTTACTGGCAACTCCGAGGTAGAGAATACGGTAATTAATTTAACGGAACTTGATCTCAACGCAGCAGAAAAACAGCTTCTTTCATTGGGTTTGTCTTACTGCCCCAACAATGGATTTAAATATGTGCAGGCCAGAATAGACACCTTTAAATTCATAAGGAAACTTAAACTCCTCAAATTCCACACCACCAACAAAAAAACCGAAAAAGCGAGAGCAATCATTAGTGAATCTCAAATTCATAAGAACTTCACTATTGCTGACACTTTGGCTCTTAAAACTGCTCATTCACTAGTCAATGATGATGATGCCCCAAACAACACCCAGAATGTTTTAGGTGATATGGGAATCAGTAGTGGCAGTGCTGGCAATAGTCCCCTTTGCCCTAAATCTACGTTTGTCCCGGTAATGCCTCGGGATGCTATCGACATCTTCAATGATAGGGTTGTGGAAGATTTAAAAGAATTGAATAAAACGGTGTCTAAGAATAAGAAAAAGAGAAGCTTTAGAGACAAACAATATTCTCTACTTATGCAAAAAATCAAGTCAAGAGGTGACATCATTGTCAATAAAGCGGACAGAGGTGGAAATATTGTCTTGTGGCCACGCACTTTATACCTAGAGGAAGCAGAAGGACAATTGAATGACCCAGCTTGTTATAGAAAGGCCTCTTTTAATGAACTGAATAAAGTTAAAACTCTTGTACATGCAAATCTAACTACTTGGAAGAGGGAAGGACTCATCAGTAAAAAAGAATTTGATTTCTTGAAAAAGGATTTTCCAATTATTCCAACGTTGTACCTCTTACCAAAGATTCATAAAGGCACAACACCAATACCAGGGCGACCTATTATTTCCGCTCAAAATAGCTTGTTGGAACCCCTTTCCAAATATGTTGATTTTTATCTACATGAATATATGGAGGCCTTGCCTAGTTATCTGAAAGATACTGGTGACTTTTTGTTGAAATTGAAGGAAGTTGTGTGGAAACCCAACTATTTGTTTCTAGTCATAGACATTACATCATTGTACACCTCTATCAATCATGTTGATGGTTTGAATGCGATTGAATACTTCTTATCTACTATAGACATTAAGTATTACGGACACAGTAAAATGCCCATCGGCATGATTGATTTATGCCTTAAGAATAACTTTTTTCTTTTCAATAATGAAATCTTCCAGCAGCTGCGTGGTGTTGCCATGGGTGCGTGCTTCTCCCCCAGCTACGCGTGTTTACACGTGGGCTGGTGGGAGAGGCATGTCCTGGGTAGGATCCGTAGTTGTTTGGATGAGAATGAAATTGGCATTGTTAAGATGTGGCGTTTCATTGATGATGTCTTTATAATCTGGCAGGGGGATAGCACATCAGCAGAAGAATTTGTTAGTAATATCAATAACAATTCCCTAAATCTAGAATTCTGTGCCGACATCAGCAACGTAAAAGTCAACTTTTTAGATGTAGAGGTTTACATCAAGAATAATGAAATCATGACTAGGATGTATAGAAAAACTACGGCTGGAAACTCAATTTTACATGCGCAGAGCAACCACCCACACCATCTTATTAAAAGCATCCCCTATGGGGAGTTTTTAAGAATCAGGCGCATATGTAATAATGAGATTGACCTCATGAATTGCTTGAATGGGTCTTACCAGAGATTCTTACGTAGAGGCTATACCATCCCTAACCTCACTAACTCTCTGAAAAGGGCTTTATCAACTGAATTAATGGCCACGGTGGAACAGCCTGTTTTAGTCATTCCTGAAGAGGGAATTTCTATAGCTGAGAAAACTTCAGTTCGCCTAATCACCACTTTTAATAACCAACATAAAAAGATGAGGCAAATCATTAAATCTAATTGGCCCATCTTAAAAACAGACATTGTGGTGGGCCCATTGTTAGAAGATATGCCTAACATTACTTTTCGACGAGCACCCTCAATGAGGGATGCTCTGGTTAAAACCAGCCCTGAAACCATTGTTAAACCTAACTGGTTCTCTAACAAAGCAGGCTTTCGAAAGTGTAGTTCATGCCGGGCATGTAAATTCGGTGTGAACACCAGGGAATTTGTAGAGGGTCTAACCAATGCTGTGATTCCTATTAAGAATGTGTATACTTGCAAAACAGACCATGCGGTCTATGTTCTAAAGTGCACGTGCGATCTACATTATGTTGGTAGCACTAAATTGCGGGTATTTAATCGAATTTTACAGCACCTCCGTGCCATTGTAAATTCTGACCCCAACTACCCAGTGGCACGACATTTTAAGCTGGTGCATAACAATAACCTCAATGACCTGCAATACTATGTTATTGACTCAGTTCCCCCAAATAAAAGGGGCGGTGACAGAGAGAAAAGACTTAGACAACTAGAAAGTCAATATATTCTGAGGCTTAAGAGTAAGATCCCTAATGGCCTGAACATGGGAGAAGATCTTAACAACTTTTTGTAAATATTTTACTCCGTCATATGCATGATTTCTTACAATGGATTTTTAACTATTTATGGTTTTAATCTATTTATTCATGTTGAGGATGATTTATGAAAATTTGCTCTGTTTATTTATATAATCAATTTATTGATGAATATGGCATTGAAATTAGGTATTTACAATCCAGCTGAACCATTATGAATTGTGGTATTCCATAGTTACTGCTGCTATATAAGATTGATTACCTTTTTCATCTCCCCTTTAACAATATTGATGCATTGCCGACTATTTGCACTGTTTTGCTATTTTGCACTTTCTTATCACAACTATTCTGCTCCAGGTTTTTCCTGGGTAAATCATGTTTTTTCCAAAATTTTGGGATTATGCACCCTGCACTGTTCTTTTTGCACTTTTAAATTCAGTAGTGGTTTTTTAGATCAATTTACTGGACAAATAACGGACCCAACGGACATTGATTTTTGTATCATCAAGTTATTACATGCACTTTAATATTGTGGCAATCCATTTGGGCACTTGCCCTCTATGCAATGAACTGATTTTTGGTGTTTATATTATGTATAGTGTATTGTTATAGTTGTATGCATTCTTGCATTGAGTTATACTATACAGTATTTTTGGATGTTCCACTATATACTTTGAATGAGATTTCTTTCATGTCTATCAACATGTGGGAGGAGTTCCGTTTCTGCACCAGTATTTAACCACTTATGTCTCTGGGTCTTGTCATGTGATCAAGTCCGGGCTTCCCGGACGAAACGCGTCATGCTGCCATCCCCATTGATGGAATAAAGCACATTATTTTTCTTTGAAATCCTTGGTTTGTGGTCTGTACCTGGCTGTGTCCGTTTGGTGTCTTCGGCGCTTCAGGATCGTGGATTCTAATATATATATATATATATATATATATATATATATATATATATATATATATATATATCACAATCACAATCCTGACAACAAGGTGTTTTATTCAAAAACATGACCAGGAACGGACCATCAAGCAGTGAGAGATTCTTTTCAGTGCATTCTTTTATCAACAGCACGACACGTTTCGACAGTGTTGCCCCGGTCTTGATCACATGACATGTTGAGTCCAAAACTGTGAATAAATACGGTTGCACTTAAAATAGGCTCCTCCCATTACACTCATAGAATTGAACAACAGACTATTCTCGCAAAGAGATGTATCTATATATATATATATATATATATATATATATATATATACATAGCTATACATAGTTATATTCCAGGCATTTTGAGGAAGATGAAATACTGCACTTTGCTCTTTCTACAATCCTGAAAAAGGAGCACTAGCCAAGGATAAGACCAATTTGTAGCCACTGGTTGGGAGTTCTTCTATCTAAACTGAAGCTTTATTGAAGACTGCCTTGGAAAGGAGTGGTACATGGTTCTAAGCTCTGCGGTTAAATGCTAATCTGATGGTCATTTGCTTGATCAGATCTACAATGATATTTTTCCTTGCCACGACTCACAGTGGCTGGAATTCTTTTTTTTTGTAGCAATTACTTTTATTGGCCTGAACAAATGTTTGGAAAATAACAGTGCAAAAATTGGCATGCAGGTCCAACATCGACCCATATCGAGATACAAATGTTGACTGTGGTATGTGCACTAATACCAAACAACACTAGTATGTGAGAAAAGTAGGAACAGAGAAGTAATACGCTGAAGAAAAAAAGAAGAGGGAAAGAATGACAGAGGAGAGAAAGGGGGAAGACAGAACTGCAGAGGAGGAGAAGGGGCAAAAAGACTAGGGGAGGACCTGGGGAGGGGGTGGTTACACCCGTTCGCCTTTGTCCAGTTTTGCGCCAGAGCTGGGGCTGAGTGCACCAGCAACCGGTTTGAACTGGGAAATGCTCGGGGACACCTTGTGTGCCCCAGGCACTGTCTGAAAAGCATTCAGCAAATGCACCCACCCTGCCCCAATACACTAAAGGTTGTCTGGGGGGGTGTTCAAAACTCCCTGGACAGGAAACCTATTGTCCAAGCCTCCCCTGCTGGAGTTTCATCCAGCAGCAGGAGATCAGGCTCGTGTCTGTGGCAGCAGTATCCATTTTGTGATGCTGGGGCTCTGTTTAACTTTGACAAGGTAGACCTGTGTGTACATGTTTTCTCTCTCTAGAAGGGTGGAATGCTATCCCACCGCCAGAACTGGCAGGGGGTAGTATTCCAAAGTGTTTGACAGAAAACCTGACATGTTTTGATGCAGCCATTCCAAAGTTGTCATTAACCGCAAGGTTATAATGCACTTAAGAGTATATGGTATGACTGTATCACAGAACAGCAATAAGGAAGGGTTTCCAAAAGCTGCAGAGGGGCTTAGCTCATGTTAGGGCACCCTCTCACACACAACAAAGCACTCTGCCTCCAGGATTGTCAAGGTCTGCCAAAGGAGTGACTTATAGGTTTATATGTGTCGGTTTTAAAAGGTAGATATAGGTATACTATATCTAAGTAAGGGGTGCAAGCACCACCTTACCCGGGCTGCAGTAGCAGACATGTGGTGTAATTTTGGAAGGCTTCCCAGGGTTGGCATAATGCATGCTTCAGCCCCTGGTAGGTCTCTGGGGTACCTATGCCCTTGGTACCTAAGGTACCATATACTAGAGACTTACAAGGGTAACCCAGTAACCAATCTGGAGTGAACCTAATGTACATGCAATCAGTTTAGAGAGACAACAGAAAGGCTGGGACCCTGGATAGCAGGATCCCAGTCAAACTAAGTCAAAAACAACCAAAACACCAGGCAAAAAGTGGGGGTAACCATGCAGTCAGATTCCACCTTCCTACAATCATGATCTGCAACAGTGGTAGGGCCTCACTCTGCTCTCATTTAACCTTTATTGTCACAAAGGTGTCAATGGTCCCCAGCATCACAGGGGTGGAGGAGGGAAGGGCCAATGTGGTGAGTAAGGAGAAAGAGCAGGGGAGAAAGTGAGCAACCTTGACGGGTACCGTTGCGGACCGGAAAGGGATCAGAAAGAAAGCCCCCACAGTTGACATGCACAAAAGGGAGTTATAAAGCTCACTATTGAGATGAAATCATCACCAAGGACAAATTTCTGGAGCACAGCAAACAGGTAGTCCAACTCTATCCAGTCAAAGGGCTTCTCAGCGTCCAACAACAGTGTCAATGCCTCATCTGGGAGGTCCACTACTAGCCAGGCCCCATGGCTTGCATGTGGAGGTGGTTACACAATGAGTAACTTGGAACACACCCAGCTACAAATGGTGTATATTGAGAGGGGAGAACTCACTTAAGGCAACCGGCTAGCATGCTGGCCAGTATTTTGACATCCTCATGGAGCAGGGATATGAGCTTATAGCTGCTGGAGAGGAGGGGGCCCTTTCCCCTATCATTGCCCTTTCCCCTATCAGTGCCCTGTTAGACAGTTAACCCAAGGAGTGCAAATGATCAGGCTTAGCGAAGGCCTCATTAAGAACGTCACCCAAATCAGGTTTGGTTCATTTATAGAACTCTGCTGGGAGGCTGTCCTCACCCTTGGCTTTGTGATAGGGTAGGTCCAATATGGCTGCACCATCTCCACGTTGGTAAATGCTTCTGCAATTTATTGTGGTTTGGTGACCAGTGTCCCCTGATTCAGTGGTGATAGTGCCAATGGCGGTTCCAGCCTCCCTCTGCCTGAGCGGCGCCACTAAGAGCTGTCCCACCTTCTCTCATTTAACATAGTTCTAGTATTTCAGCCTCTGAGGTGCATGTTCAGTTTTGGAGGTAAAGAGCTTATTAAGGTTCATGTGTGCCTTTTCAAGGCTGCACCTTGTGAGAATTAAAGTGTGTGTATGTGGCATTCATGACGCAGGCCACCTCCACTTCCAGTGCCTTCTGGCTATTCTCCCTAAGCCGGTTGGACAAGGCAGCATCACTCATCAGCTACCCGCTACAGGTTTCCTTTGCCTCCATGCATAGGGTCAGGACAGAGTTAATCGAGCCATTGTTGTGCTCCTGGTAGGTATGCACATGGTCTTTGAGCTGGTTCTTGCCTGTCGGGTGGTTATAGTGGGACAGGTTCAGATTCCTGGCCTTGTGAATTGGCCGTGACAGGCCCAAATCGGCCTGCAGTGCAACAATGGCGTAGTCCGAGAATGTTCCCTCTGGTATGGAAGTCTCACATAGGAGAAGTAAGGGCTGAGACAGCAGAAAAAAGTCCAACCTTGTTTGGGTACCATGAACCGGGGATAAGTATGTGTATTCCCCGCCCTTCGGATGCAAGAGATGCCATACGTTACGGAGGCCATGATTGTCCTTATGATCCCCTAGCATGGCTCTGTCCACATTGTTGGGCGTATCAATAGGACTGGTGTGGTCTAAGACCACATCCCAGGCCTGGTTCCAGACCTCGCTTATCAGGATATTGGCTTTGTCTATCTCTGAAAACACACAACTGAGTTGAAGAAGGAAACTCTGCTTCAGTCCTGTGGGTGCATATAGTCTGAATCTATGCACAGTACCATCCTGTTGATCTTTATTTTGTCAAACGCTTAGCGGCCCTCTGGATGGACCCAGGCCTTAAACATCACATCGGGCAATGATTTCCAAATGATGATGGCTTCGCCAAAATTTAGGGGCACTGGCAAGTTGTTTGCTTCTAGCGGGGACAGCAACTATGGACCTCCTTGCCCATCCAATCCAGCCTCTCAGCTATCGTCTCAGTGAGGTGCGTCTCCTGGAGCAGTGCTGTGTGGGTGTGTTTAGAGTTGAGGTCAGAGAGCACTTTCTTGCTCTTGATGTAATGTGTAAGATTATTGATGTTCCAGGAGAGAACATTTATGGTTGAGTGCACAGACATGGGAGTCGTAAGAACCAGAGGAGCATGGGGGATATGAACTTTGTTGGACAGATAGAGAGGGAATTTATCAGGGCCCACTGGCAATCCTTGGGAAGCGGAAAGGGAGGGCAAGAACTGTCTGGATGTGTCCACGTGTCACGGAGGTGAGATGAGCAATAAAAAAAACATGCGAAAGAGAGGAGGTACCCATGAAGTGAGCCCAGAAGAGGAAAACGGAAGGAAGAAGAAGGCTGAAGAGTGGGGGGAGGAGAGATAGAGAGGGACGAGGTGTAAGAGAGAGAAGGAAACAGCAATGCACAAGAAAACACAACAATGTAATGCGAACAAAAAACGATCATGCAATCGAGTGCACTGGACTGCAGTCGGCAGGTCTACACCCGATGGGTGGCAGCATCTGGGAGGCCCCGGGGCCCAGTGGTTGAGATGAAACAGGGGTGGTGGGATGTGCACCCTGCAATGGGTTCAGAACAGTAGCTGAGGCCAAAGGTGGAGCGGCGGTGAGGTAAAAGAGAAAGGTGGTAAGTGGACCTGCCCTGATGTTCGTGAGTCGAGGGGAGGTCAACTGGGGAGAAGGTGGGACTGTGTCCCAACACATGGCAAGGTGGCTCTCCAGGGTGGAGAGGAGGGAGGTTCTTAGGGGAAATGCAGTCACAGGGTTCATTACACAGTGTTGAGGTGGGGAGGCTCGTTTAGGGCTGTGTGCGCCATATTAACGAATGAGCATGAATAACAACTTGTCAGTAATTAACTATAAGGAGCCAGCAGGAAAGATATCGCCATCGAGGAAAAAGTATTATTGGCAAACAATAGCAAGCAAAGATGCAATCTATACTCAGCTGCAGGCCGGGAAGTGGCTGGAATATCAAGGAGGTGCACGGTCTCTTGTTTTCTGTCAGTCCTGAAGAGGCCTGGAATTGTAAGGTTGAAATCCGTCGACACGTGTTGTACATAAGGGGACTAATATAAGTGGAATTGTGAAATACAATCTCAGCGGAAGGGTCTTTGAATGAATTGAATGAAGGTTTTTTTTTAGGTCTGGCCTTATCCTTGCTACCTCAAGGTGGATCACTGACTCGAAAGGTATTTCATGAACCACCTGCTGTATACAAAATGGCTGTTTTGAAAGACAAGAAATGACCAAGGGCCTCATTTATGAGGCTGTGCGCCACTTTTACGCCGGCGGTGCATCACTTTTTGTGACGCACCAGCAGTAAAAAATGTGCCTTGTTGCACCATATTTACAAAGTGGTGCATCTAGGTAGATGCGTCGCTTTATAAACCCCTGCGCTACATTATACCTGCGCCAGGTATAATGTATGCAGGGGGGCGTTCTGACGCAAGAAAGACGAAAGGGTCATAGAAGTGACGCAGTGCTGCGCCACTTCTAGGACGCAAATGCGTCAATTTCTTTCACCTGCCTCACAGCAGGCGTAAGACTGACGCAGGCCCTTTCGCATGGGGCTTGCCCCATGTGAAAGGACGCATTGCTGGAGTTGCGTTACTTTTGTGACACACTCCAGCAATGCGTCACTTTTGCGCCATACAGATACGTCAGAAATTCTGACTTATCTGTAACTCCTTGCGCAATGATGTGTCATACTGTAAATATGACGCATCATTGGTGTTTAAGGAGGGCGGAAAGAAAAGTGATGCATCGCTGTTTTCACGCAGCGATGCGTCACTTTTCATAAATGAGACCCCAAGTATGGACGAATGTATGTACAATGTGGGTTTATTTTCGATGTGTCGAGATATATATATATATATATATATATATATATATATATATATATATATATATATATATATATATATATAGGATTCAGTCTGGCCCAAGTTCGGAGGCTACCGGGTGCTCTAAGGCGGTGCACGCGAGGCGCAGCAGGACCCGCTGCGATCACATAAATTCAGCTTTTCCCCGTGGGGAAGTTTGGTTCCTCATGCACTCCCGTGTGAAGGTAGCAATTCAAAAACCACACCGGGTTTTGGTCAAATTACAGATTTCTTTATTCAGCATCCAGCAACACACACGTTTTCCGTAAAATGTATGTTAATGGTGGAACGCCTAAATAAGTTAGATTGTATTTTGTTTTCTATAATATAGAAATGATCAAGAAGTGCACACAAGTGTTTGAACAGAGATGTGGGGTGTTATGAAATAATAGCTGAAGACTTCAAAAACGTTTCTCAAATGAATGAATTTCAGTCTGTGATATAGTAATTGTTAATCTATCCCTGCACTTCCCAATTTTAGCCCAAGGGGCATCCCCGTATTTTTGTTGACACCCCAGAAAATGTAGCTGCTCTTCCAAAGCAACATGAAAGAGCGGCAAGTGCGAAAACACAGCCATGTAGGGTAAAAAGGAGACTGGGACCAAAGAAAGCCAGACAAGGATACTGCTGCGGCCACACACCGGCACAGTGTATCGGTGTATATCTGAGGTAAAATGTACGCAAATCACGGCACATACAAGTGATTGCATTGTAAATGACATGCACTCAACACCAGGAAAATAGCCTTGTGTTACCATCTACAGCAGTGGTCTTCAAACTTTGTTATGTCAAGCCCCCCCTTTTCAAAATACGTAGGAGGCATGCCCGCCATACTTTTAAGAGGGTGGATCAAGCCAATGGTTAGGTCAACCTTGTGAGGCGGGGGGGACAAGCCCCATTCAGGACCCTCATCAAAATCGCATCAAGGATTCCTCTATAAAGTGGTATCATGACCCTTCTGTACACAGTCTTGTACTTAAAGTGTAAATTTCCACTCAAATTCTAAAGTTCTCAAAGCCCCATCCAGAACATTTGCAATCTGTGTCACTTCTTCTACTATGTAACACCAATACCCCAACTGTAAACACCTAGACAGATCCACTAATACCACGCACCATTCAGACAAACTTTACAAAGCCCATCTAAGCACCTCTTTAAAACACACCCTTTAGGCCAACTATTTAATACCTCACCAAGAACCCTTTTTCAAAATCCCATCCAGCCCTCTTGTTAACAGCCCTGTATAAAAAGCTCTCTGCTGCTGGTGAATAAAACACGGCAGCAGTGGACCCCTTTTGTGTTCAAAGGTTAGTCCCATGCTGATTACTTCACAGTTGTGACTTGCCTCTAAACACAAACATTTCAGCTCAATCCCCAACTCATCCACAGATCAGCTCTGTCTCGCTGGTGCCAAGTTATAGGTGTGAGGAATGGATTGTTAGTGCATTAAGGAAGAATGTGAGAGAGAGATGAGACGGGAGGGGAATTATGTTTAAGTGGTGCTACAAAATGGTGCCTCTGTGTGTAACAAACTATTAAAAGTAGCTTAAACAGGAGTAAAGTGAGAGGGGTGATAATGCATGTAGGTCTTACCACATACTGCTTCTTGTGCCCAAGTGAAGGTTGGTACCCTGGGCATGGCCCCAGCTTGCCCATGCCACAGGCAGGTCCTGCTAGTCAGTCTCTTCCTTAAAAGCTCACATTCAGTATCACCTTACTGAAAGCTCCATCCACTCACCCGTCTGGAAAGCCCCATCCACCACATTTAGAAAAACCTGTTAATCTCCTATTGTTCAAAGACACGTTCAGTTTCCCTCTTTACAAGCCTTTGCCCCTTTAAAAATACCCATTCAATCCCCAACGCTTAATCCATATGCTCTCTGCAAATTGCTAACCGCCTACCAATACAAAGTCTTATCCAGTCCTCTCCTTTGAAGCCATAGCGAGTGCACCTTTTCCAAACCATATATGCTAGGTTTTCCAGGTCCATGCAAAACTAGCTGGCTGCATTCCAGGTTTTTTATTTGCATTCTCAGACTTGTGTTCCTGATTTTATAGTGAACCAAACAGGACCACAGTCCCACAATGCAGAAAAAAATCTTTGGAGCAGTTATAAGAGTATAGCTATCAATAATGCAGAAGGTGCACTGACACCTAATTCCAGTGGCCTCAGACCCATTAAACTATGATTATTTCAGTTTTGATTGTTTTACAAACACAGCAGTTGGAGTGGTGAGGGGATAATCTTCCTTGCTCACCTAAAGGCCTCTGGGGCCCTTACTATGCAACTGACCAGTTATCATGCATAGATTTGACAAACTTGAAAGGGTTGCAAAGCACCCTCCAGATCACCCAGTAAAAAGCAACCTCTACTCTACTTTAAATAATAATTCCCCCTTCAAGCACATCCATAGCAGCCACTCTACCTCTCAATGCATGCAGACTGCAGCTGTCTGTAGATTAACGCAGTGGCAAAATCATAAAAAAGCCACAGTGTATGTGTAAATACTGAAAATCAGACTGCAGACACCTACAAAAAGATTGGAAAGGGATTTTGAAGCACAATGTTTCAGCCTCACTGCCCACCTTCCCTAACTTGCAGCGTTTCCATTGATTTTTCTGCAATGAGCCTTCGAGATCGATTCAAATGCAGAACAAGCCCAACTTCCTTTTACGAATTAATCCAAAACCAAAAATGACAACTATTGGTTAGAAAATGCATCAGTTAAACCTGCTCTTACATTTCTCTGTTGTGGGACTCAAATGGCATTGAGGCATGGACTAATGCCCCCCTTCAGATGACTCCATACCCAACAAGGGAAGCCGACACCAAAGTTTGAAGACCCCTGATCTAGAGTGTGCTAAAGTCAGGACTTGAAAAATTGATTATAAACTCACGCCTACAGTAAGCGGAATAAGAAAGCAGAAGAAAATAGCGTTTGTACAATACATGATTCATGATTTGAGGAATCTCTAATCATTGATTAGTCAAGCCAATATAAACCATCAACATTAAGTTTACAGATTAGATTGAATGGGGTCTCAGGCCCAAATGGCCTGCCAAATGCTATTTTTAAAGGAAAGGCAGGTTTGTGGGCCGAAGTTTTGACTCCCTATATAAGGATGTTCTTCTAATGAATGTGGTTTACAAAAGTGGTCCATCCAGAAAACCGACCAATTACCCATAATTAGCCCTAACAGATGTTGAGGCAAAAGTCTAGTGCTACTTGTTTATTTGAGGATCTGGAAAAATGGTCACTAGACAAACATCTCATCTAAATAAATCAGTCAATCAATCAAGTTTTTGTAAAGGTGAATCCACAGTTACTTATCTTAACCCTGAAGGCTGAGAGTGCAGTTTTGGAAAAACAAAATCTATATGTCTTTTTTGTAGACTTATAAGCTGCATTCGACTCGGCCACATGAGCCACCTTATGGATAACATTTGTGGGATGGGGCAATCCCGTAAATGCCATTATTCTATCATATACAAACACTTGGGTTCAGGTTAAGTTAGGGGATTGCCTCAGTATGACTTGGCGAGCCAAAACATTTAATAGTTTTAAACAAGGGTCTGTACTTGTTCCATATTTATTTAATCTTTTTTATGGCAGATTTGTCCCAGCATTTGGATAAGGCCAATGTCCATCCACCTAAATTTGCAAACTTTCACATAAAATATTTACATGATGTGGACAATATGATCTTACTAAGTTAGACTCAAAAAGGTCTACAATGACTTCTAGATTCTTTTGAAAAATATACAATTATAACTTGTCTTGAACTAAATACTAAGAAAACTAAGATCATGAAAATAGGGGCATCGTTCACCAAGTTTAAAGTATGGCATGCAAAAGGAAAGACAATGGCTGTGGTTAAGAGCTATAAGTACATGGGAATACTAATTGACAATAAGGTCTCTTTTAAAAAAGTAATTTAAATGTTTTAAGAGCTAAAACATCATCTACTATATTTGCTTTTAAATTACTACAAGATGAATTTAAGTGTCAATAGTATGACCATCTGATGAAAATTATGAAAGCCACATTGATTCCAGCTTTAGCTTACAGCTCAATTATATTTAAATGAGAGGATGCCAAATTACTTGACTTACTTCAGATTAAAGCATTTAGATATTTTTTTTAAGATTCCAAATTAAACCGGGCAAGCTGTAGTTCGTCTAGAGTTTGATCTCCTCAGCCTAATCTTAGCTATATAGGCAGCATTTTTCAAATGTATGTATTCTTTATCTCTATCTGACTCCCTCTCTGTCTGGCGAACATGTGTTGGCAGGAAATAAATCACTTAAACCATGCTCGTGCTTGGAAAGCACATTTCTCTACCTGTCTCCAGACTTGAGTTGCAGTCTGAATTTCAGGAAATGACTAGAGTCTTTCTCAAACTTTTCCTGAACTGGAAAACAAAAGTCATCTCATTTATAACATCTAAGGATGCTCTGGCAGCAAGGAAGCATGCATGGGCAGTCTTAAGATCATTTGATAGACTGGAAATCCAGCCTTACCTGTCTGCATATTTTGAGTCCCAAATGAGGGATATCTTTTTGAAAATGTAATCTTGGCAGATATCCAACTAAGGATTGAATACCAAATTGGATACAACAACGGGCATCCAACCGTTGCAGACTTTGTGGCTATACACAACAAACCTTATTACATAGTGTTTATGTATGTCCTTATTTACTTGAGGCTCGGTCGGTTCTTTTAAAGCCATTATTTTTAAAAGCAGGAGCTAGAACATTTTGTCAAGCTGTAATGCTTTGTTTATCAGGCAAATCAAGCCGAACAATTGGCCAATTTGTTAAGTTTCTGGTTTTGGTGGAAAGAATGTTTGAGGCCCTGATTATGAGTCTGATGGTCTTCTCGTCTAAGGTGAACTAGCCCGCCAGATTCTGAGTTTAATCCAGTGCTTGTGGTGCGGCAGTGTCATTGCAGCAGGTATGTTTGTCTCATTGAAGAGCCTAAACAGCGTTCCACCCACTTGACTATGTCTCCAGCATGTCCATGCACGGCCTGGCATGCACCATGTTGTGCTTGCCACACAGTGCACACACTACCGTACACTTTTTGGGGGGCAAATCATGTGCCCACTGCATGCACTCCTATGGGGAGATGTTCCGCGGGGTCCTTTTCCATGCCTTTCTGCTAAACATTTCATGGTGAGTTCTCGGCCATGAAATGCTTGGTGGAAAGGTAGGTCAGCACAGCTGCAATTCCAGTCTGCTTTCTCCACCGCTTCTGCCGTGGGATCCTGACAGAGGCGGCATTCTTGCGGCGCTTCTACAGCCACCGTTGTAATACGGCAGTCAGGCCATCTGCCCGGTGGTCTTTGGACGGTCACCATAATTTCAGCGTTCCCAGGGCCGCCATACTCATAACTAGGCCCCAAATATTTATATTAAACTGTTTTAATTCGTCTGTACTAAGTGTATAGTTGTAAGCACTCTAATTATATGAAGTTATCTTTTTATATCACATTGATATTTAATGGATTGATAAATTATAGGCACTTATGCACTTTAGTTTTAACATGCACTAATTGTTTTAAAAATCTTATCTTGGTTATATTTCGGCTTTTCTTGCATATAGCGAAAGTTTCACCGGCAAAATGTGGTTCTTTTATCTTGTGCTATTTGGGATGATTTTTATTAATCACACAATAAATACTACATTACATTAAAGGTTAATCACTCTACTTATATGGTTTTGTTTGTGCTAAGTAATCGACTAACACATTATTGCACATGAAAAGCTTACCCATAAGCTACAAAGTGACTTTGTCTTGTGGACTTGTGACACCCCTGTTTTATATATTTTACATGAAGGCATGCAGGTTTTAAATTGTATCCTATTCAAATAGTGAAGTTCCTAGTAAAGTGGTTATATTATGGTGTGAAAGGAAAGTTAACTATGCTGTAAGTGCACTATACAAATATATTGCAACGTTTTTCTGATCTGAATACAAACAATCATGTTTTAGTATCACAGCATGCATATATTGTGCAAAATTAGAAAGTCTTTATGGCTGTCATACAAGGTGGCAAACACCCCTATTGTGATACCCCAGTTTGTGGTTCATACACATGAGGCATGGGCTTAGGGTTTTCAGGCACCATTAGGATGTTAGGAGTTTCAGGAAACTTTTTAAACTCAAAACCAGTGCTCATTTTCTTTTTCCCCCATTTGAATACTTTTTTAAAAACATAGAATATGAAAAATGCAAGAGCTATGAGGAGAAGCCCAACGCAGACCCATATCAGTATCAGTGTAGTCTTGTTCTGTGCAGAAGTGGAAAGTGTGGGGTGTAATGGTATGGCAGTAGGAGAAGTGGCAGTGGTGGTGGTTGTGGTAGTGGTCCGAGGAGCAGGCAAGGGGATAACAACAAGTCTATACAGGTTTGCTGCTGAACCCTCACTATTGGTTGCAATGCATGCATATAGGCCTGCCATGCTCAGCTGTACCTGGTTTAGAATTAGCATGCCATTTTTAACATATATGGAGCCCATTGGTGAACTCACTGGCACTCCAGAAGGGAGCAACCATGTCAACCTCGGAGTAGGGTAGCCATTTGCAGAGCACACTAACCCAACAGGGAAAGGCTCTTGTACATACACTTCTTTATAGAGGTCAACAAATGATGGCTTTGAACATTCTGGGGCTTTCACGTCTCTGCTGGTAAAGGAGATGTTGGGTACCAGCGAATGTGTGAACCACTGGTTTTCAGTGATGCTCACACCTCGGTAATCACACTCCTCGGTTAAGCTGTTACCCATCAAATGTATCTGCAATGACGAATAGTTGGCTGATGCTTTGAACCACATTGGTGTGATGGTTAACAAACTATTGTAGCCTAGGTTTAGAATAGACAACTGCACCAGGCTTTGAAAAGCCCTATCTTGAATGAGAGAAATCTTATTTCTGGAAAGATTAAGGGTTTTAAGCTTGCTCATGCCACTGAACATTTGACTATTAATCGTGGTAAGGCTGTTGTTGCTCAAGTCCAGGTGCTGTATTTGCAAGTCTTGGAAAGCAGCTCTGTGAAGATCCATGCTTTGTAGATTAACCTCATTTAACATCAAACGTGACAGGCTTTTGAGGCCACTAAATGCTGAGTCATCAATGAATGCAATGTTTGTGTGTCTAATAGTCAACTCAATCAGATCGTCCAAATTTGAAAATGTTCTTCTGGTGATATCCAAAGTATTGCAGAAATTCAAAGTCATTGTAGTGATGTTCGGGTGCCCAATAATGTAATCCGGTAAATATTGACCAGGTATGCAGCAAGAAATGGAGGCTGTGTCACACTGGCAGCCATGCGGGCATGTCACACATTCCACATGCAGGAAATGCAGCACAGAGAGCAGCAAAAGTAGAGTGCAGAAAGTGTAAGCCATGATCCCTGAAAAAAAGATATTGAGATATTACAATAAGTACTAAAATGAAATAAATTATTCATATCGGATTTGAAGAAAATGCACATAAACTTTCTTATAGCATAGAGATTTTACAACAAATTGACACTCTCCCCTGTGGCTGGGAAGACAGTGGAGTAAAGAACAGTATAACATGGGTGTTAGAAATAGGGTTCTTGGTTGGCTGAGGTGTGCACCCAGGCAAGGCAGGAATTCTCATTCTAATTAAGCTGGGACACACTAAAATATAGTCTGGTCTCACCCATTGGCAGTATGTCACAGAGCACTCAGGCTAATCCAAACAGACAATATGTAAAGTATGTGTGCATTCCACACACAGTAACACAAGGGATACACCACAAAAAGACTCCACAAAAGTTTATAAAAATAGGTTATTGTATTGACATAAAAAAGACTAAAATGACAAAAAACCATTGAAGACTTTGCAAGTGCCCACGTTGAAAGCCATAAAAGTAACTACAGTGGGCCCAATTCAAAAAAGTAAACTGAGACAAAATCCTAACTTTACGACTTCCGTTATTCACAAAAGGCATTTAGGAGTAGTAAAGTTTGGATTCCTAACACTACTACTCCTAAACTGAGAGAAATCCTAACTTTATGACTTTCTGTATTCACAGATGGCATTTAGGAGTAGTGAAGTTAGAATTCCTCACTTTACTACTCCTAAACTGAGAAAAATCCTAATTTTACGACTTTTGGTATGCACAAAAGGAATTTAGGTGCACAAAGATCCCTTTCAACAGAGTCCTGTCTACCAGGCTAACTGTGGGGGAAGAATCAGTGCTTTGTGTGTGGAAAGGACAATACCTATTGAAATGTGTGTGCCCCTTCCATTCCTCCCTGTCCAGGAAGACCCATCAGAATGCAGATGAATACAGATGATTGCTCAGAATGCGGATCAGCCTCACCCATATGTGTTTGTGGCTGTCTAGAGGGAATGCACAAAGTGTAGCTGTCACTGAGCCCAGACATGTATTGGAGACAGGCTAAAGCAAAGAGAGTTACAAGCACAAAGAAATGTCCACGTTCTAAAAGTAGCATTTCTAAAACAATGTTAACTCCAACTTCACCAATAAGGAGGATTCCTCATAACCATTCCAAACATATGAAACATGAAAAAGCTATTCTTCTGTGATCAGGAATCAGACCTTAAAAGTGCATTAAGGAATTCCCAATGCTAACCTAAGAGAGGAGCAGGCTTCAAAGTACTGATAAACAAAATAGACTTTGTCACTACCAGGACATCCAAAACATAAACGTGCTACCTTTCACTTATATAGGACCCTACCTAGGGCCTACCTTAGGGGCAACTTATGTGTAATAAATGGGGAGTTTAAGGCCTGTTAAACAGTTTTATATGCCAATTCGAATTTGAAGTAAATTGCACACACAGGCGTTGGATTGGCAGGGCCTGAAACAGGTTTGAAAGGCTACTTCTGTTGGTGTCACAATTAATGCCGCAGACCCACTAGTTGCCTTTGAAGTACAGGCCCTGGGAAATGGCACACCACTTTACAAGGGACTTACTAGTACATCAAATCAGGTATACATGAGTGTCATTATGTTTAGGGGAGAAGCAAATGCACTTTAGCACTGGTTAGCAGTGGTAAAGTTACCAGAGTCCTAAAGTCAACAAAATGATGGTCAGAAAAATAGGAGAAGGAATACAAAAAGTTTGGGGTGGCCATTCAGAGGGGGTAATTTTCCTAAAGTCAGAGTAACCTAATCAATACCTTGATGGTCTTCCCTGCTCAGGGAGGTAGAACACGGACAATGGCCCACTACTGCAGAGGCAATTGCCAGTTCTACACCTCTCTGAACCCAGTTAGATCCCTCCGTCTATGCGGTCAGGTGCCACTGAGCTAGTCCACGGGGAATCCTTCTTGTTACTTGCGGGCCCCATCTGTGCAGCACATAGCTTTAAATTTCTCATAGAGGCATCCCAGTAGGCAGGCAGTACCACCAAGACCAACAAAGTCATGTGGCCCAACCCATCCCTTGGGTCCGATTTCTGTCCCCAACCCAATGAAAATTCTGTCCACAAGGACAGCAACAAACAGAGGCCACTGACAGCAGGTAGTGTCAAAAGCTAGGACCCAAGCCATCCAGGGTCTGTTTTCAGTATTTTCTCAGATTTGGGGGCTGTAACCCCAGGTGGCATTAATCCTTTCTGCATTCCACCTCACACCAGATCAGGGGTGATATCCTGAACTTCATATTTCAACCCAGGGCCTGTGCCCTTAGGCTAAACATGTGCCTGCCAAGCCAGGATTTCCAAGGGAGTACAATCTGCCCAAGGGAAACACACTCTGTATATGTTGCACAAAATTCTGCCTGGCGCAGGTATACCGACCCACGTGAATGTGATAGAGCATGGAGAACCCCTAAGCCAGAAGTGGCCTCACCAGGGTCAGTCGTGGGCTTCTCTGACCTCAGAGCTGGCAACCCCTGACCCACTGGTCCTCCCACTTGGGATTGTGTCTCCCTCTTACACCTCCATTTAGGTTTGGGAACCCTCCTTTTTGGATTGGAATTGTCAGAAATCAGAACTTGTGGCAGCCACCCTCCAGGTTCTTCTGACACTGTGGGGGCCGTTAGTGACACTGTGTACCCCCCCTTGGTACAGACCAGGCTCCCCTGCTGATGCTCCCTCTGGGAACAATCCAAGCTCCCGGGCTGAGCACAGGGCACCCTGGGTCTCTGCCCACCCCCGCCTCTCCTTCAATTCTGAGACGGTACATGTGACCCTTTAACCCACACCATACTGGGCCTTGTCTGGGTTACGGTGAGCCTCCTCCACCCTCGGTTGGGGTGAACCCGTACCAATCCACTTAGGGTTACTCGCAAATGTCTTTTCAAACACACTGATACTCACCCAGCATTCTGCCTCCTTTGCAAGTTCCCTGGGGTCAGAGAACTTGCACTCAAGCAGGTGTTGGTGTAGACCTGGAAAATCATAACTGAACATTTGCTCTCTGGCAATCAATATGTACTACCCTTCAAAAGTGTTTGCCATGCTGCCCTTCACCCAACCATCCAGTGTTCTTTAAAAGTACCCGCAAAATCCACCCAGGACTTGTGAGACAGTTTCTGACTGCCCCTGAATCTCAACCTATACCTTTCTGAGGTGAATTCATACTCCTTAACTAGGGCCCCCTTCATGGAGGTATACCTCAAACTGTCCATGCCTTCTATGCCCAGTAGGGCGTCTCTAACACCACCACAAATATGACTCCATATGCCAGCTCCCTATTCCTCCTCAGGGATCATGTGCACCTCTAGAGCTACTGCATATGCCTGAAACCACTGGTGTATGTTATCTCCCTCCTAGAAGCTAGGCACCAAGTCTCCTGGTAAGCGGGCTGTCTCTTCAGCACTGGACACAGTAGTTTTGCTGCCACTAATATTGTTTTGGCTGAACCCAGGGTTATTATTTCCAGCTCTTTGAGACTCAGTTCATGCGCCCAAAAGAAATGTTTCTCCTCCTCCAAGGCACTCTTAGCCTCAGCTTTTCTCTCCTCTGAAGCTAACTTGACCAGCTGCAGCCTCAGGTCCCTCTCAGCCTGTCTGTTCTTGAGCTCTTCAGGGCACAGGGATTTGGAGGAATCACTTCTCACATATTAGGGTTAACCAGGGGATTCTCTCTCTGTGGGTTACCCTCTCTCTTCTGTAGCCTTTTCCCTGTAATTTCTGTTCCTCCTCATCCTTTTCTGGACCACTGCCCTCTTCAGGCCCTGATTCTGAGGTCAGGTACAACCAGGGTTCAACATTTTCAAGAGTGCTGAAGTAGTCCTCTTCAGACGCTTCCGGTGGTGCCGATTGCATCTGGGGATATCCTCCCAGACTATAAGGGTGAACTGGTACTCCAACTTGGGTTCACCCTCTGAGATTCTCAGTCTCATCTCTCTGCATAACCTCCTCAGCTCAGCCTTGCTGTAGCTCTCAATGTTGTTGATGTCTAACACCATATGTGTCAGGCCCCCTCAGAGAGGGACATTTTCCAACAATAGGTTTGGATATTTCTTTGCAGCTTTCAGTTTTATAGACAGGGCCAGTCCTCAAAGGAAACTAGTATGTAGGGTTGTAGCTTGCTACGGACTTGCTGTGTTTTATGTAAGCACTATACACTGGTACATGGCTTTGTATTCATAACATGGATCATGCCAGCGCAAGAAAGATCTGGACAGAATAGGGTGTCACAGTCAAGAACATGCACTTTATTTTTGTGTTTTCTGTTAAATTGCCTAGGAAATATCTTAATCCACTTTTGACACTGTTAAGTTATTTTATAATGACCAATGATCCTCTGCCTTGAAAACCCCTTCTTTTAATAATCTGTGGATAATCCGTTGGCAAAGAAATACACTGCCAGAGCTCTTCAAATATAAAATCTTATTTAATGGGTTTCAGGTCAAGTTATATGTATAAGCATGCTTTACCAGCAAGAGACATTGTTCCTGCTCAACCTCTATCAGCATCAACCAGCTAGACTACCATTCAGTTACTGTCCCCTTCTTTACTGTTAGAAGAGGTCTGAGCCCCTGGAGCAGACATGCTAAATAATTCTTTTGGACACCTTCACACAGACACCCAGATAAATAACTTAATGGGTCAAGAAATCCAATGAGACAAAATCCCCCACTCCAAAGCACCAAAAGATGCTGGGTCAGTAATGGACAATTGTCCCAAAACGGCTTGCCAAACCGTCATGCGCACTTAGGTGCCCCAACCGCTCCTCCCTTGCTGACCGTGATGACAGCCAAGATGCCTGTAAACCTGCCTGCAATGGGAAAAAAACTATAATTACATAGTTTATTATCATTTTATTTGTCCTTTTTACACTGTTCACATGGCACATTAGTGGAGGAGCCGCCGCTGTGTAAAACATCTCTGGAGTATTGCAAAATCAAGTATATTACACAAGGATGCCCCACCGGGAGCAACTGCTCTTTCAGAATACCACATTCTCTCATTCTTACACTCTTACGTGTATCACAGCATTCCGCAAGCATTCCATAAGAACCAACAAACACTCAGACAGGAGATGATAGGTATAACTCTTCCACGAACTATAAAAGTGTGAAAACATAACTAGACTTGATAGATCATTATACATGAAAGATATGATCTGGATTTCTTAAAATATGTACCGCCATTGTATGTGGCTGGTCAGTTATTGACTTTATTGTCATTTTCTTAAATTAGCTTTATTGTAATTTTCTTAATTGCTCATTGAACGCTGGTTGATATTTATTATGAATTAGATTTTATTTTTCATTAAATGGTTTTTGAAATTTCGAGTTTATGTTTTATTTAGTATAAATGAAAAATATATTAACTTCTGATTTTATTTGTGAAAATAGGGTAAACGGACTACCTGGCTTGACTTAGGTAAGTCTAGGAGGCTACCCGTTAGGACAGTAAGAGACAGTGGAGGTTGACACACAGTACTCCAAATTAGTAGTAGGAACACTAAAATATATTGCGTGTACAACTAATCTAAATAAGGACAACTATATAAATGGGATGAGTCCTGTAAAAATAGTCTTTTGTGTGTTAGTTTACTACTCATCTGGTCAGTCACCTACAAGTGTGATTAAACAAGTATGTACAAATAAACATTAATATCCTTATATTGAAAAAGATTCCTATCGACAATTAGGATCTTGTATTGAAACGAATACATCAGACTTACAGTCTCGACAATCGTTTTAAGAAAGCCCAGTCTTTGAACAATCTCTGGTCGTTTTTTAGAGTTTGAGCCTGGGGACAGTGGAGATAAGTGAGCCATCACAGCAGAATATATTAATAATATATAAAAAAAAAGCTAATGTGCCCATTTGTTAATATTAGGCTCATAGTACAACTCCGTTTTCACAGGGCAATACATTCATTTACAGGACAAAGAGTTTCCCTGGTTAGGTTCCTTGGGGTTATTAATGTTCTCCTCCCAGGTCAACTCTTGTATTGGGTCCTGCCATGACACTGAGGCAAGAGGAGGTGTGGGGGCAATGAAACTGATCTCTGACTAGTCTAGGTACTGCTTCGAGGGTATAATTGCGTCTAAGTCGCTGAACAACCAAGCTCTCAACCCCTTCCGAAAATGCAACCGGGTCAAGTTATAAATTCTCAGTAAACCAAATGCAAAAAGGCATGCGTGGAGTGGTGTGGCTCACTGGTTAGATGCGGCAGACCCGTAAGCAGAGGACGGCCCGGGACCAGGGTTTGATTCCCGACGCGGCAGGGTCGTGGACCAGGGTCAGCGGGCTTGATAATTCTCGCCTCGGTGCCTACTCCAGTCAGGGACCACACTCGGCAACTCTGGGCATTAGCTTGTCTCATCTTCACAACGGCCCCCCCAGACCGCCGGGTTGCTTGGTCGCACCTTAGAGATACCCATTAGGGACCATCTCTCAGGGTGAGCCAGGACGGGTTCCCCAGCGGTCGAAGCGCGGAGATACTCCTCCGGGAGTCGATCCTAGCGCTACATAAACCCGCAATTAAATTAAATTAAATTAAATTAAAATGAAATGCACGTTGCGTTCGAAACAAATGCACACAGAAAGCAGTAGAGAAATACAATTTCCATTTGTTCATTGTGCGCTAGCACATTTGTTTTGTTCTGCTCACTCCTGAACAAAATAAGGGAGCAAGAAGTCCACATTGTAAATTTATTCCTCTTATAAATAAACACTAGTCCACCACCTGTCCCTGGAACCCCTATTTAAACATTTCAAGCACACTTCATTCTGGCATTTCTTCTGAGGAGTTACATTCTCTAGACAGGTCACAATAGGGTGCTGCTGATTCAGTTCTATTTATTTATTTATTTTATTTATTTAAAACATTTGTAGAGCGCGGTTGTCGCCTTGCAGGCATCCTGGCGCTGAAACAGAGAGTAGCTCCACAGGGGGAAAGAAGAGAGGAAAGAATGAGTGGGATGGAAACAGTGGTTTAAGCGAAGTTGGGGAGGGAAGTCAAGTGATCGAGTTTAGGGGAACAGCCAGGTCTTGATGCGTTTTCTGAAAGGGAGGAGTTGCGGTGTTTGGCGGATATCCAGGGGCAGACTATTCCATAGTTTTGCTGCTGCAACTCTGAAGGATCTTCCTCCAGTCCTAACCTTGTTAAATTTAGGGACTGATACAAGGTAGGCTGTGGCTGAACGGAGGGCTCTAGTGGGAGTGTACCAGGTGAACATGGCTTGCAAGGGTATTGGTCCGACTCCGTGCAAAGCCTTGAACACAAGACAAAGCGCCTTAAAAGCCACTCGTTGCTTCAGGGGGAGCCAGTGCAGTTCTGCTAGGGCCGCAGAGGCCGAAGATCTCCTTGTCCAGCCAAGAGCTAGTTTTGCGGCGGCGGTCTGAACCCTTTGCAGTCGGTCTAGCAGAACAGATGGAGATTCAAGTAGCAAAGCATTACAGTAGTCCAGGCGACTGAGAATAGTGCACCTGACTACCAGCGCTCGGGCTTGTGCCGGGAGGAGTGAAGTGAGCGTAATAGGCCCGAGCAGGTAGACACTGTTCTCGCAACTTGAGTCTCCATGCTGAGCTTGCTGTTAATCATGACCCCCAGGTTGCGGACAGTAGTCACTGGCTGTGGTTTTTCTGAAGCCTCTGGGGGCCAGAAATCAGTTGGAAGCGAACGGGGAATCTTACTACCTGCACAAAACAACACCTCGGTTTTGGCGGAATTAAACTGTAATTAAACTATAAAGGGACAAACGTTTTTGCTACCACATATGTATATATAATTCAGGTTCTGCGTATCGTGTTGGCTAAAGAAAATATAAATAATATTTATATTAAGAAACCATAAAATTCTTACATTAATTATTCTTTCTCTCACCTGAGCTGGTGGTGTTGTAGAGCGCTCCTTATAAGGAAGCTGCTCTCCACCTAATACTTTGGAACCAGGGTGCCCTACTACATTTTAAAAGAATGTATGCGGCACTCTAAGCCTGAAATAAATATACATTGTGTATGTAGCTGGCTCTTTTTCCATGATAATCCCAATTTTTTTGGCTGATGTAGTTAGTCTTTTACTTCTGTGTATTAGTACTTTGCTTATCAGGCTCTGGCCTCTAAAACATGTCAACATTTGGTAAATGCCTAATTGGCATATTTAACTTACCTATAGGTTCCTAGTGTATGTTATAAAGTATACCCAGGGCCTAGAAGTTATGTGTCACTAGTGGACTGCAGCAGCCATTGTGTCACCCAAAACAATACAGTGACAGTGCACACATGACTGCCTAAAATGCGGGCCAACCATTGCATCCTGGTTTTGAAGTTTTTAAACTGCAAATTCAACCTGTGAAAATAACCCCTTTTGATGGACATAAACCTTCCTTTTAAAGATCACCCCTCAGTAGACCTTACTGCCCATAAGGCAGTGTGCATTGTATTTCAAAATATGACATGTAAATTTTTATGATACAGATGTCCCTACAATCAAAAGGTCACACACGCTAATTTCACTCTAACAGGAAAGCATTGGGATACAATAATAAATATAATAATGTTAGCTTCATCTACGAATCTCCTAAAAAAATGATTCTATGACTTTTTGAAATATTTAAATTCACAGGTGAAGTTGAATTTGTGATATAAAACACAGAAAAGGTACTTATAGAAAGTTACTGGTCCCTACCTAAAGCCTCCGGACAGCTACTTGAGCGAGTTTCACCTGTCAACATGAAACTGAATAACTCCTTTGATGAGGTGTGAACTTCCTCCCAGAGATGAGACTAAGGCCTTGGGTGTGGAGAGATGTTTGTTTCCTCTGACAGGGCTCTGCCGAGGAACTTGATTAGTTTCAAAGAGGCATACACTGCCACAGACAAATGTTAGCTGACCCTTGGGCAGGGCACTTGTTTGTTTCCCCAGTCTGACAGGCACCAATCCAAGTGAGAGAGGCGCTGCACCAGAATTGGTTTGAAGTGACCACAGAGGAGTGGTGTTACGCCCGACTCCACCTCTGCATTCTGTGGCACATGGATGTCAGGTATTTGGGTCCCTGAGGATGCATATTAAACTGAAACTAGACCTTTCCCATCACCACCCAAGATTCTGTATCTGTAGGACACATATAAAGTACGGCCCTAGGCCTATGCTGCCAAAACCCATGATTCAGTATGATTGTGAACCCTTTGGTCATGTCATTGGAGATTCCAAGATGTTCCTGCTCCCCTACAGCCTTGTCACGTCCACCTAACCTGGTACGACACATTCAACATATTTATACTGAGCCCCACAGTCCCACTCACCTTTCCTAGTACTGCTTTTGCCCTTCCAACAGTATGTGCCAAACACTCACAAGAATCTGAGTTCCTGTGAGATCTAGTGGCCATTTTGGGTGTGGCTCTATAAATACCATGCCCGCTCACAAAGCCATGCTTGGGTTTGAGTTCCTTGTCCTGCAAACTTACCCAACTGTGAGTTTTGGTCCTCTTTATTTCCCGATGCCCGTTTTTCCTCTTTTCTCCTCTTATGTCCCGATGCCCAGTTGAGTATCTCCTCTGATTCACCGACACAAAAAGCCTAAAAGACAAAGAAATATAAAGATTACTCCTTCTTCGAGTCCAGGTCAGTGCACTGAACCAGCAGGTTCCCTTTCTTAAAAGACAACAAAAGAGAAAGATGTAGAAAAAGATTTGAAAGGACAATGCTAATAACAATATGTTTGATTAACAGTAAAGATTTGCCAACGTGTTTATTCATTGTTGCAAAATAAGAAAGACTTGAGGAATAAGTGTGATAATTCTTTAAAAGACTGTGATAGAAAATGTATTTGGTGCTTTGCATGAGTGGGCTAGCCTTGCTGAATCTTGACTCCTCTGAGTGCCACTAATCTCAGTAGTAAACACACAGAATTCGAGCTGTCCTTGTACAAGAGTCATTTTAAGACATTGATTAGCACAATCAGAGGTTAAAAAGAGCAACCAGTTGGAGCTATAAATGCTTTAATTACTATTGTGTGAGTCTAGTAATGTTTGTGTTAATCAGTCTTATGTTTGTGTCCTAATAGTGCCTTCAGAGAATATCCACCCATGAGGGAAGCAGAGAACCAGGTTCATGGCATGACACTTGGACCCGAGAGAATCTGTGTCCTCCCTTCCCTTCCTCAGCCCCAACCCTACTTTCCCCTTGGAGACAACAATCCGTCTGTTGAGGTTTGTTTGCGAAGGGCAGAGAAGGACTCTCTTTGCTCCTGCAGATCCCTGCAATTGAGATGAGCGCAGTCTTCACCGAAAATCGAGTCCACAAAATGTATATCTGCCTGAGCGCAGATGGAGCAGGGAGACCCTTTTAACTTTGTGGATTTAGCCAAAGCCACACCCATTCCCTCATCCACACCAACTACCAATGATCTTGCTAGAACTCTAGCTGTAATGCAATCTAACTTACAAGGGTTAAAGCAAGAAAAGAAGATATGTAAAGCAGAGCTAGTCAGACATACACCCGAAGTGAACCTTTGAGTAGAAGTCCTGGAGCTATACCCAAAGCACTTACGCTAATAATTCAACCACCCCACTTTTCTATTTCTGGACCCACAGAGAGCTCCCCCATGAGCGCTGTTAGCAACCCCACATTGAATTTATGAGTCTTAACACTGAGTCTTGTGCCAATAGGTGCTTCAGGAACAGTTTATGGGTATAGCACCAAATACAGTGTATTAACAAACCGATGGCCTCCTTGGTTCCTTTGCTGACCAGCCTCCTTACCGAATGCTGCATTTAAGGTGGCTTTTGCTATTTTGTATCTAGTAGGAAATGTGGCTACTTAAGCATTACAGACCCGGAACAGGATAAACCTGCTCTAGTGTGCACTGTTCCTAATGAACGCAGTGTTCACAGAATTTTTTAACCATTAATTATTTTCAAATGATACTCATCGTACCACAGCTTCAGTTTGTTATGTACTTGTATCTACTTTTTGTTTCAAAACATAATTATGTAACTTATACAAATGCATATTCATAATCATATGACATTCAAAGTGTTGTTTTCATTGTTCACAGTAATTGTCCATATTCTTTTTACTCATACAAATTGTCTCCTTGAATTCTTCTATAGTCATGTTATTGCTACTAAACCATATTTAGTTTCTGGCCCAATGCATTTCGGAACGGAGGTTCCTTCCTCAGGGGCTGTGTTCTGTAAATAAAGATTTCAATTACTCTACATGTATCTAAACATTAATATATGCATTTCATAAAGTCATTGAATCTACGGGGTCTAACATTGCAACTAACAAAAATATATTATTTGTACATGATAACGAATTGTTCTCTCTAGACATTGTCTATATGATACCCTGTTAGCTATCAGTATATATCATCATATTCACAAATGGGTGTGTAGTATTCATTATTAACTGTTCTACAACATCATAAGGAGCCATGTAGGTATTCTAATGAAGCACAAAAGTCGGAAATGACCGCAGTCTCAACTTACTTGTGATTACGCAACTTAGAATGTACATATCCCAGCATTCTTGTTGTCACATAACAGCAATAGACTATGTACGAGTCAAATGCGTTTGGCGCGAAAAGCAATTAACAGGAAAGTCTTCCCGGGATTACTGGAAGGCACGGACAAGGTTGAGAAGAGCAGCGCTACTCCACTAGTAAGTGTGACCAGACAAGAGGGCGGCATATAGTTTAAAAAGTTAGTGCGGAGTAAAGGATCAAGTAACAATAGTACCCGTTTATTCATTCAGAGTGTAAAGGGAGCGAACACTGACGATACGAATGTCCAGTTCTGTTACTGCGGTGCACCACCAACGACCTAAGTTGCGTAATCACAAGTAAATTGAGACTGCGGTCATTTCCGACTTTTGTGTCTTTTGTGTAAACATTACAAGAAGAGGAGTCCCATTGGTTCCTCATTTTTCTTTTAGTTACGGGCATATAGACGCGATTCCGAAATAGTCCTACACAGTGAGGAAGGTCGACTTCACTTCTGGGTCGGGTGAGTCTGTAAGACAATTACAACGTTCTCTAAGGAATACATACAGAGAAGGCTAATAGATTAATGGAGATTATATATTTAGTTGCAGAGAAGGCAGACATTGTATCCTGAAAAATCCTTGAAGCAACAGTTACAATCACCACAATACAGAGAGTTGCACGGGTAAATTTAGAGGGGAGAACAGGTTTTCTATACCCCATTAAGTATAAGTAGGACCTTGATTTTTTATGCAATGTCAGTTAGATAGATATACGCCGTATATGAGAAATCATGAGTGTGGGTCAACAATTTTGAATTCACGTAATATAAGTAGGATTAAAGAGACACCGTCTGCTTGTTTACAACTGTATGATAGGTACCGGCAGCAGTATCTGTGCTTCATTAGAATACCTACATGGCTGCTTATGATGTTGTAGAACAGTTAATAATGAATACTACACATCCATTTGTGAATATGATGATATATACTGATAGTTAACAGGGTATCATAAAGACAATGTCTAGAGAGAACAATTCGTTATCATGTACAAATAATATATTTTTGTTAGTTGCAATGTTAGACCCCGTAGATTCAATGACTTTATGAAATGCATATATTAATGTTTAGATACATGTAGAGTAATTGAAATCTTTATTTACAGAACACAGCCCCTGAGGAAGGAACCTCCGTTCCGAAATGCATTGGGCCAGAAACTAAATATGGTTTAGTAGCAATAACATGACTATAGAAGAATTCAAGGAGACAATTTGTATGAGTAAAAAGAATATGGACAATTACTGTGAACAATGAAAACAACACTTTGAATGTCATATGATTATGAATATGCATTTGTATAAGTTACATAATTATGTTTTGAAACAAAAAGTAAATACAAGTACATAACAAACTGAAGCTGTGGTACGAGGAGTATCATTTGAAAATAATTAATGGTTAAAAAATTCTGTGAACACTGCGTTCATTAGGAACAGTGCACACTAGAGCAGGTTTATCCTGTTCCGGGTCTGATTAGATATATACATGTGGAGCCAACACATGTTTTTAGTGTTGCACCCTTGTCTAAACAGGTTAAATACATAGTAATCGTAAGTTTAAACAAAGAGTGCGCCTCACACCCCTTTGTGTGTACATTTGGCATACTTAAGCATTACCCCAAGTCAATCAAGGCAAGCCTGTGTTGTATATATTCCCAGTATTCAAGGAGAAAATGCAAGGCTTATTTGCCAAACACACATTCATGCAGGCTAGCAACTAATAGCTTCTGAATTAAATGCAAGGTAACACAGCTATACTTTCCTAGGTATTTGTTTTACACAGGTTAGTAGCTTAAACACATTGGCCTAAAGAAAAGAGAACCTACCCCTTTATTCGGGCATTCTAGGATGAGCTTAAAGATAACCTTTCCCAGATAGTGGATCCCACAGAAGAGTGTTCAGAGTTCATCAACCTTGTGGTTAAACTGGATACTTGGTTGGGAGAAAGGAAAGAAGAGAAAGAAAAGAGTGAGGTCATCTGAGTTGTAGTGTATTTTAGTGAGAAAAAGATACTTTTGACAGAAAAAAAAACCCTGAAGGGGTTTGAGTACTGGAGTAGAAGAGAAGAGTAGTAAATTGTATTAATGTCTCTATTGCGAGAAGATAGGTCATTTCGCTAAGGAGCGTCAAGTGAAACCAAGGCCTTCTAGAAAAACTGTGGCTTTCATTGGTACTCAAGTGCTCATGATCCCTTGCCGTAAAATGAAGGAGCTCAAAGGGGAATGAGATTGACCTTTCAAGAAGCACTTTTTACCCGATCTTCCAGTACTTGGCCAACACTGTGACTCACGTCCCAAAACATTTCACTATAACTGTGACATTGGCAAATACCAGAAAATTTTGACTATTTAGTTAGACTTTGAGGCCACAAGTAATTTCTTACATATAATTCTTGCCAAAGATTTGGGAATTCTGTTTGTACCTGAGGAACACCCAGAACTTGTCAGAGCTAGGAATGGGTCTGAGTTGTCTTTGGGTCTTTATATTTATTTTTCTAAAGAACTTGCTATGGTCTTCAATAATGGGCATTTGGAAAATATTCATTTAATGTTATTGATACTCCAATTTATGGAGATATCATAGAGGTGCCTTGGCTACAGGTGCACATTCCTCACATAGATTGGTCCACTGAACAGTTACACAAGAATCTAAATATTGCTTGCTTCATTGTTTCAGTGAAACGTCAGAATGGGTAACACCCTTAACATTGCAGCAAATCTGGCTCAGGACAACATTTCATTACTCAGGTAGTACTCAGAGTGTCACAATGTGTTCAAAATCTACCACTCAACATTCTCATCGCAGTTTTGAATGCAGGATAGATCTAGTCCATGGAGCTGAGCTGCTTTGTAGTAGAATCTATTCTTTGATGGAGCCTGAAACCAAAGATTTGAAAGCATACTTGGATGAACTGCTGTCTAATGGGTTCATCCATCACTCACCTTCACTGTTTTTTTTTCCATTCTTATTTGTTCCCAAGAAGAATAGTAAACGTTGTGCTTGCATGGACTATCAGGCCTTGAACAAGTCAACTGTGGAGAACAAATACCCTTTACCACTTATTCCTTTGCTTCTGGATCAAGTAAGGAGCTTCACCATCTACACCAAACTAGATCTACATGGAGCCTATCACTTGATTCTGGTGCCCGAGCGAGATGAGTGGAAGACTGCCTTCTGCACAAAGTATGGCATGTTTAAATATTGAGTGATGCAGTTTACGCTGTGCAACACCTCAGCATCTTTTCATTTTTTTCATAAATGAAGTCCTTCTGGACTTCCTTGATCTGTGTCATAGTATATATCAATTATATATTATATATATTCTCATACTGAAGAAGAATGCGTTACACATGTCATATTGGTTTTGCAACTCTTGAATTAACACCAGCTATTCACAACCTTGATAAATGGGCTTTTCATAGGACTCATGTTGACTTTTTCAGGTTCATCCTTTCCCCTGATACCATCCATATGGATCCCTGGACGATCAAAGCAATTCTCCAATGGCCTCCTCCCTCTAACTATAAAAAAATCCAATCTTTCGTGGGGTTTGCCATTTTTTATAGGCGAGTCCTTCCTCATTTTTACGACATAGTAACTCTGATCACAAAGTTGCTTCCAAAAGGAACTCTATTTATTTAGACAGAGACGACCAATCACTTTTTTGTACTGCTCAAAGAGAAATTCTACTTCGCCCTAATCATGAAATATGCCAACCCCAATCAACCTTGCTTCTTGGAGGCTGATGCTTCCCAGTTCGCTGTGGGAGGGTGTTATCTCAACAGGATAAGCATTCTGGAAGGATGTACCTCATAGCCTTCTTGTCCAACAAGCTAATAGCAGCGGAAATTGGCCTTTCAAGAGTGGAAGAACTATTTATTAGGAGCTCAAAACACCATAGCTATATAGCCAGATAATAAGAACTTGCAATTCCTCAGATCAGCCAGAGCTCTAACTCTCGGACAAATCAGGTGGGCCTTTCTTTAGTGAGTATGATTTTGTGATCACTTATCACCCTGGAGCAAAACAATCAAAACCATATACTCTCTAACATCTTGAAATGGTTCCAACCTATCTTCCTCCCTAGTGAGTACTTGCCTACCCTGCCTCAACATAGACTAATTGGAAGTTGTGAAAAGAAAAAGGGACATTCTGAGTTATTCGTACAAGATCCTCATCTAGCCTTCAAAATGCTTGACCCCCGCATGTCTGGTTACAAGATCCTAAACACTTTATCAAAGCTGGATTTTGTTATCATGAAGATTGAATATTTGTTTCCACCCTTGAGCTACAGCAAAAAGTATTACACTAGTGTCACTTTACTCCTTTGGCGGTCATTCAGGTGGAGCGAAAACAAAGCAATCTTGTCAACTCTGGTTATGGGGGGGATGTAATGTCAAGAGATGTGTCTACCATTGTACAAACTTGTTCTACTTATGGTATCCAGAAACTTTCTCACACTGCTCACTCAGGCCTCCTACAGGCCCTGCACATTCTGCCTTTTCTATGGCATTCCTTCAGCATAGACTTTGTCACAGATTTGCCCTTAAACCCTTGCATGCTGTGCGAAGTCCTCCGCTGTGCGGGCAAATCAATTATCACGTATATGTGGCTGGGTATTCTCCCAAACACAGGACCTTGGAACAGCCAATTAGGTTCATGTCTCTCACCTGACTTGACAGCATCATGCCTGTCAACCTACACCATGAGAAGCTCCAGCCAGAGGGTCAGCGTATGAGGGGGGGAACTGTTACACCCCGGTCCACCTGTGTACATTGACTTTAGGTGTTTGGGACCCTGAGCACTCACATTGAACCCCTCTTAGACCTTTCTTATGGTAACTAGACACAATATCGAAAAAGAATATCGAATGGACATAATATAGCTAATAATATCGGAACGCAGGTAAGTCATATCGAATGTCAAAATATCCAAGTACATAATATAGGCATTAAAATATATTGAATTTTTAATAATATGGAATTTTTATAAGTGTTTTGTATGTTAATACATGTGTTAAAAGTGTATATTTTTTTTGTAATGTATGTTTAATTAGTAAAGAATTTTATGTTATTTAATTTTTGTGTAATTTAATTCCGTAGTGGGTTGTGGGTGTATATGGGAATAGGTGGGAAGTAATTTAATTATAGTACATTTATTTTTTAGGAATTAATAATTATTTTTAATTTAATTTTGCGTTTTAGTTCTGTAGCGGGTTCTACGCTTATAGGGGAATAGGGTGGGTAGTAATTTAATTGTAATTAGGTAAATATTCTTTTTTATTTATTGGTATTGATAATTAATGTATTGTTTAATAAATATTAATTAATTAATTAATGTTAATATCAATTTTAGAAACTATTGTATTTGATGATGAACAATCTCAATAAAGACTTAATGAATTGAAATATTAATTGGTAATTAATGTTTATTAATTGGTAATTAATTTTTTTTATTGGTAATTATTTTTTATTAATTGATAACTATGTTAATTGTATTATTTATTATTCATAGTGGGTTGTGGGTTTATAGGGGAATAGGGTGGGAAGTAATTTAATTGTAATTAATTATTGAAATTATTTTTGTGTTAATAATTAATTTACTGTCGATTAATTATTAATTGGTATTTGTTGTATTATTTATTATTTTTTTGGTATTTAAAATGTATTGGTTAGTTAATTATGAAGGGTAATCAATTCTTAATAACTAATACGTATTTGTATTGATAATATAATTAATTAATTATTAAATATTATGTAATTGGTAATTAATTTTAATACAAGTTATTGGTATTGATAATTATATTTTATTAAAATATTAAATCATTACTTTCCCTACTGTGTCACTCACAGGAGTGGGAATAGTAATTTTGACCCTCCCACTATCCAATGCTTTCCCTACTGTTGCACTCTCTGGAGTGGGAATAGTCATTTTTACCCCTACGCTATCAAAGATTTTCTCTACTTTTGCACTCACTAGAGTGGGAATAGTAATTTTTACCCCCACGTTATCCAACGTTTTCTCTACTGTTGCACTCACTGGAGTGGTAATAATAATTTTTACCCTCCTGCTATCCTACGCTAAAAACATTGAACATTTGTTAATAATATTACGTTACTATATATATATATGTATTATAATATAAAAATGGATGTTTATTTTTTAACTTACATTACGTATATATTATTTTGAAGTTATTTAAGTATGTTTTAGTAAATTGTATTCATTATTTCATTAATTTTACATTACTTTTAAAACATTTAATTTTTTTTATATTTTGACTATTCTTTTTACAATGATATTTTGGATTCAATATTTTTGTACTTACCTGTTTGTAGATGGGAATTAGATATTTTGGCATTCGATATTTTGTCCTCAATATTTTGTCAGGTTAATATTTTGCTCCTCGATATTCTGTCCGTGATGCCTTTTTTATCAGCACCCATGATTCCATACCTCTAGGGCACGCAAAATGACCCCCACACCTTTCCAACCACAACTCACAGCTCAGAATGATTGTGTATTCATTAGTGAAAGTCAATGGGCTTTCCAAGATTCCTTTTGACTACCACCTTAGCTGGAACTACACATCCTGTATATTTATAATGGACCCAGCGTCCAATTCACCTTTCCTTGCACTCTTTTGGCCCCTTCAAAAGCATATGCCGAACTCTCGAGAGAATCTGAGTTCCCGCAAGATCTGGTGACCATTGTGGGCATGGGTCTATAAATACTGCGCATACTCCCAAAACCATGCTTGACTTTGAGTTCCCTTTGCAGAGAGGAAGTACTTTTTCCCCTGAATTTACCTGATGGAGGTTTATTCCACTTCAGTTCCTAGTGCCTATTGCTCCTCTTCTGACCCTGACGCCCTGCAGAGAATCTCCTTTGATTCAAAGATGCAAAAGGCCTGAAAGACAAAGAAAGATTACTCCTTATCCTAGTCCAGGTCAGTGCACGGACCAACAGCTCCCTTTTCTTAAAAGACAACGTGAGAGAGTAATTTAAGGAAAACCTTGAAAGGACAATAACAATATGGTCAATTAACAGTAAAGACTTTGCCAAACAATTTATTTGATTATGCAAAATAAGAAAGCCTTTGGGAATAGGAGTTATTGTTCTTTATAAGACTGTGACAGGAAACTAATTTGGCACTTTACATGAATGGGCTAGCTTTGCTGAATCTCTACACCCCTGGGTACCAATAAACTTAGTAGGAAAGACTCTGGGTTCAAAGGGTCCTTGTATAAGAGGTATTTTGAGATTGACCAATCAGGGTTATAAATGCAGTAATTACGATTGTGTTAACCTAATAATGCTTTAACAAGTCTGTTTGAGTTCTAATAATGCCTTCAGAGAATATCCAATTCAGAGGGAACCAGAGAAACAGTTCCACATCACGACAGTTAGAATCCATAGAATATTTGTATGCCCTTTCTTTCTTCATCTTTAACCTTCTTTTCCCTTGGAGGCAATCATCAACGTTTGTACAATCTGTGTGTTGTGGTTTGTTTGCAAAGGAAAGGGGATGACTGTCTTCGTAACTGCAGATCCGTACAATTCAGGTGAGTCAAGTGTTGCATGAAAATGAATTTACCTTGAAAAAAAAACAAAGACAAGAGGGGTTTTGCAGAAGAGGAACAGCTGGTTTAATCAATGCCACTGCTGAGAGTACAGTATTAAGAAATGGGCATGAGGACTGACTCAAAGTACATTTATTTTGAACAATCTTTTGTACATTTCTCGAAGCATCTTAAAACAATTCACCTTGTGTGGACACAATGAGGGCCAGTGGGTAACTTGTCCAGATGTCCCGCATGGAGAGTACTTCTTTACTGTGTGTGCTGTGTCCTAAATGGCTCAGTGTCCCTAAGTTCATGTGGCATCTAACTATAGGGTGTTTTGAAAATGCGCGCTCCTCCAGTCACGTGCATTTTATTGGGGCCAATCTCCCATTACCATTGTGGTGCCGCTATCTATCTGTGGGACCAATCTGTGTTTTTCATGTTTGTGTGTTTGTCCTGCTGGTTACGTGCCACCAGACGTGATCTGTCAATCAGTAGCCTCAGGGCCAGGTCACAGGGCCTGTCTCATCACGTATTTCTTACTCGGAGTTGATGGCGAGGTCATATCGAGAGATTTCCCCAATGGTTACTTGATTTGTTTTTGTACATACATGTATAATTACATACGTTGTCAAAGAAGAAGATAAAGTCCCTTCGGTAACCAAATAATCAATAACCAAATAATCATATCAATCATACAAAAAAACAATTTTTGTATGATTGATATGAATGACTTGCGGTATATTGAGATGATTGGTTTAATAATTATTTCATTTGGTTACCGAAGGAGATTTATCTTCTTCTTTGACTACATAACGCCCTGTCCCTTTTGAATGTGGGGCTTCTCTCTATTTATTGTGTCATTAAATACATCAAAATCAATATTAACATTCCCCGCTAGTTGAATTTTCAACTACATAATTTACCCCATACTTCATTGTTGTTTTTCAGTTTTAACTAGGACTACTTCCCTAGTTACTTGCATTCTACCCAATTTGACGACTGCATTTTTACAGCTGGAAACTCCCTCACAAAAAAAGTATGAAAATGAGACGAGGCAGTAATGATGTGGACAGACCTGTCACCCACCAGATAAGCCAGGAAATTCAGCCGATATACAAATCATGCCTAGGGGTATCTACCTCCTTATGTATCTTGGTTTGTAAACAAAGCAACTTTTGGATGGCAGGAGTCAGAGTCCCATTGTTCATGTCGTTGCCTGGGATGAAAATTCAACAGGACGCACCAATCTTGGTATTAAGTCCAACACATACCGATGTTGCATCACCAGGAGGTAGATGGCTCTAAGTTCTTTCTTGTTTGCAGTAAGGTCGAGTTCAGGACCGTTCATCATATTCATCATTTCTCATCTGGTTATTTGCAACCAGCCGGCATTTGCTTTTGCCTGAACTGTGAAGAAGGGTATGGACCCTCCTGCATTGACATGTGTGTCAGAAAACAGTCTGAATACTTCCAGAATGTCCTTGAACTGAGCCTAACCAAAATAATCAGCAGTCCTTCTTTCTTAAGCCTGATGCCATAGATTTTTTTTTTTCTGTAGAGGATGTTGGTACGTCTCTGACATATCTTCTGAAAGGACCAGGGTAGGGGTGCGTATGGTGACTAGAGAGCACAGGTGTCACCATCCAGGGACAAGCTGGGTGCATACAAATTTGTAGCACTGTCAGTAGGTATCCATCAGTGTGGAGGGGCCTATTGCACGTCTGGTACATGCAGAATAGAGCCAAGGTTGTCATCAGTGCCAAGTGGAATTGTTCCTTTACCTCTGAAACACAAGGAATACAGTGTAAGTTTCCACACAATTATGGGTTGCCCCTTCCAACTAGGCGCATCTGTCGAGCTTAGTGTTCCATATTTCTAGAAAAGGGTTATCTATGGTGGTATTTAACCCTCCCCTATGAGACTAGTTTAACTTTATATTGTTGAGGTGGATGGCCCTACACTAGAACTTCATGTCTGGTATCCATTTGTTAATAGAGGAGACTGCACCAGACACGCTAAGGGCCGCCCTGGGACAACAGATGGAAGCAGGAGTGGAAATGTGTGTGTACTGGAGAGGTGGGTTTGCTACCTCCAAGAATCTATTTGTTGAATGTCATGGGGCCAAACAGTACACTCCTCTGTGGCACCCTGTCTGCACATCCTCTCTAGATTTGTTTGAATCTCGCTGGGATCAGTGAAGAGGTGTAGTGCTGTGAGATTGATCTCATAGTGGGTTACATTTATTATTACTCTATGGGGTTTTAAACTGCTGGGTTGTATCTTGGCCCTAATCCTAAATAGGTACAGGTGGAAAGGCATTTTGCTTCTTTAGGGGCTATCCATTGGGACAAGTAAAGCATGTCTGTGCCAATTGCATTTGGTATCAATGAACAAATGTAGCATGACCTGGCTGATGTCTGGGCGCCCATGGCAGTCATGTGCTGATGCCATGTGTGTGTAAGAGTGTGCTGTGTAATGTGTGTGGAATACTAGTATTGTTTTCAGTGTAATTATAGGTGACATGGGAGAGGTCTCTACCTAAGCACTGTACAAATTTCAGGGTTGACTTCCTTTGACTATTCAGATCTTTGGCAACATATAGATGTGGCCACACCCTCAGTAAACAGAGATTATACAATTGGACAACATACATAACTTCTTCTAAGATCTTGGGGATGGATCCAGGTGATATGTCTGTGCTCCTTCAGTGATTGAGAGATTTATTTTCTCTGCAGAAGTTTGAAAACGTTTGGTGTAAAAATGTGAGAATAGTTTGAGGTCTTGTATTTGCATGCTTCAGTCTTCGTTAGGATTATGGGAGTAGTTGTTGGCGAGATGGTAGGGCACTGTAATGGTGGTGCACTTTCGTGACTCAATTGCAGACATGTTGGATAAGAGCTGTTTGTTGTTTAAGGTTTAGAAAACACTTACATGCTTATGGATCATCGGTGCACAGACATGGGGGCCGATCAGGATAGCGGTTTTTCCGCATCCTCGGGGCCGGCGGAAGCCACCGCCGGCCCCGAGGATGCGGAAAAACCGCAGCGGACTGACCAAGGACCCACCGCCACATTAGGATGGCTGGTGGGTCCTGGTTTCCGTCCGCAGCTTTTCCGCCGCGGTTGGCTTACAACCGCGGCGGAAAAGCTCTAATATGGTGACGGTGTCTCTCAGACACCGTCCACCATATTAGGATGGGCAGTGAATTATGCTTTTCCGCGGCGCGTTTCCCGCCGTGGAAAAGCATACGGAACTTCACTGCGGGGGCCCGTTGCGGGCCCCCTAGGTGAAGGGGGGGTGGGGGGTGCACATGGGGGGGTACCTATGGTACCCCCCTGCATTTGCATGCAGAAAGCGGCAGGCACCGCACGGTGCCTGCCTCTTTCTGCATGCAAAAGCAATGCGTGCATTTTTAACAATGCCGCGGGTGCAGCTTGAAGCTGCACCCGCCGCAATGTTAAAAATAGAGGATGTGACCGCCAGGGTGGCGGTCACATCCTAATTGCACAGGAGGGAACTCCGCATGCCATGCGGAGGTTCCCTCCTGCTCTGGGGTCGCGGACGGACGCAAGTCCGTCCGCGATCCTGATCGGCCCCATGATATTGAGTTTTTTATTTTGACCTACATAAACATTGAGTTTTAAATATCGTAGGGGCAGAATATAGACCTCAAGAATATCGGTGACCAGAATATCGACCTGAAGGTGAGAAATATCGTTTTTGTTTATATCAAAGTTAATAATATCGATAGCAAAAATATTGATGTTATTATCGATGTTTATGTTAGTGTTATGTATTTTAGCATGTATTTTATATGTATGTGTTTCAGATGTTTTGTTATGTTTTGTATTTTTTTAAAATATATGTATAAAATGTTTAGAAGTTACTAATTTTTCTGGGTTTATAGTGGGGTGGGGTGGGCAGTAATTTAATTATAGTAAATGAAATCATAATTTTTACAAATTATTAATTATTTTTATTTAAATGTAGTATTTTAGTTCCATAGCGGGTTGTGGGTTTATAGGGGAATAGGGTGGGAAGTAATTTAATTGTAATTAAGTATGATACATTTTTATTTATTGGGATTGATAATTAATTTAGTGTTAATTAATTATTGATTGGTAATTATTTTTTATTAATTGATTAACTGATAATTATATTAATTGTGTTCATTTTTTATTGGAGCGGGTTGTGGGTTTATAGAGGAATACAGTGGGAAGTAAATTAATTATAATAAAATAATTAATAATTTTTATTTTTTGGTATTGATAATTACTTTATTGTTAATTGATTTATTAATAGTTAAATCATTCTTACTAATTGATTAAATGATAATTATATTAATTGTGTTAATTTATATGCAGAGCGGGTTCGGGGTTTATTGGGGAGTTGGGTTGGAAGTAATTTAATGTTATTAAAGTAATTATTAATTGTATGTTATTGGTATTTATAAATGATTTATTGATCATTTATTATTAATTCATTATTTAAATTAAAAAACAATATTAATTGATAAGCATAATATTTTTAACCCCCTACGCTATCCAACACTTTTCCTACTGTTACGGTCTCTCAAGTGGGAATAGTAATTTTTACCCCTAGCTATCCAACACTTTCCCTACTGTTGCACTCTCTGGAATTGAAATAGCAATTATAACCCCAACGCAATACAATTCTTTCCCTACTGTTGCACTCTCTGGAGTGGGAATAGTAATTTTTACCCCTACGCTATCCAACACTTTCCTACTGTTGTACTCACTGGCGTGGGAATAGTAATTGTTACCTCTCCGCTATCCAACACTTTCCCTACTGTTGCACTCACTGGAGTGGCAATAGTTATTTTTACCCCTATGCTATCCAACACTTTCCCTACTGTTGTAATTATTGGAGTGGCAGTAGTAATTGTAACCTCTTTCCTATCCAACACTTTCCTTACTGTTGCACTCTCTGGAGTGGGAATAGTAATTTTTACCCCTATGCTATCCAACACTTTCCCTACTGTTGTACTCACTGGAGTGGGAATAGTAATTTTAACCCCGATGCTATCCAACACTTTCCCTACTGTTGAAATTATTGGAGTGGTAGTAGTAATCTTAACCTCTTCGCTATCCAACACTTTCCCTGCTGTTGCACTCATTTTATTGGGAATAGTAATTTTAAACCCCTACGCTATCAAACACTTTCCCTACTGTTGCACTCTCTGGAGTGGGAATAGTCATTATAACCCCTACGCAATCCAACAATTTATGAGTATTATTAAGTATACATATTATATTTTATATCTATATAGTTAATTTATTTTAACATTATTGGGTCGATTCCAATCCGGGAAATGAATCTTCACGACGATTCGTATTCGTAGCTTTTTCCGTACGAATCCGTCCGAACCGTGTAGTACGATTCGTTGCAAAAAAATACGGCAGTACGAAAATGAAGGGTAAATCCGTACAACATCGACCTGCACAGTGAACCGTACGATTGGTAAAAATGCCGTATGACCTGCCAAGTTCAATCCAGACCGGGGAATCAGTACGCGATTCGTACAATAAATGTCGCGTATGAGCAATTCCTACGGAGGGCAACACTATCATTTATGCACCGTACCCCTCAAATCAAGGGGTGTACACATGGGGTGTACGCACCGCACACCTACGACCTCGGGGTGTACGAACCGTATCCCCTACGGTCCATACACCTACGATCATGGGGTGTACGCAAGGGGACATAGGCACCGTACCCCTTTAATCCAGTGGTGTACGCACCGTACCCCGATGCACCGTACCCCTGCAGTCATGGGGTGTACGCACCGTACCTGGGGGGGGGTCTGTTTTGTACGCATTTCGAGGCGAAATCTGACTTTATGGATGTTTTAAGCTCCCGTAGAAAAAGAGCCGTACGGAGTGTTGTCGATACGATTCGTACTTGCTGGGACGGAAAATGCAGCTGCGATCCGTACAGACATCGCGTACTGCGAGTTCCGAATGCAATTCGTACGGATTAGCGAGTAGTACGGTCTTCAGTACGATTCGTACAGAGAACTACTTTGGGTACACACCGTACTACATTGTACGTACGGGTACGGTTCTGCATACGATTCGTACGGGAAAAAAGGTACGTACGGCTATTCGGAGGGCATTTTATCAAATCGGAATCGGCCCCTATATGTATTAGTTATGATTTGTAAATTTTTTAAAATATTTTTAACTCTGTTTATTTTAATGAGTTGCATTATTTACTTTATTTTATATATTTTTTTTAACATTTTAAAAAACAATATTTTAACAATGATATCTTAAACTAATATTTTTTCTCTCTCAATATTTTTGTACTTACCATGATGTAGATAGGATGTTGATATTCTTGACTTCGATATTTTTGTCACAATATTTTTGTACCTCAATATTGTGGTACTCAATATTTTGTCAGTGATTTGTATCATCATCAGTCATTCTTGGGGATTCCTATGCCTTTCTTTTTTAGGGGTGTGCTTTTACATTCATAAGTCTTATTTTTGGTGGGGCACAGGAAGGTGGCCCCCGATCAGGGTTTCTACTTTTTTAGAGACAATGGATGTTTGTGCATGGGTTGCCTGTATTCTTGATTACAGGTTGTCACCTCCGCCCCACCATGATAGGAAAGTATATATTTTGCTAAGGGGTGGTTTTTGTGAGTCTGTGGGTGGTCTGAGCTCTTTAAACAATGTTTTTGGGGTGTTGCTGGACATCTAATGTCCTGCCTTCCCTAGTGAGGGAGTGCAGGGCGTACAAGTACATGGGGTGATGTGTAAAGAAGGGTATGCAGTAATTAGGTTTTGTGGGCGATCACACTGTGCAGTAGGACCCTCCCTATCGGCACCATGTGTCTTGACTATGCCCTTTTTCTAGAACATTCTTTTTGTGCTACATTTGTGCTTCTTTTGCTGAGATCTTTGATGTTTCCCTAGATTCTCATGTGATTTGCTTATTTCCATTGTTGTTTACCGGAGTAGGTCAGAGAGCTATCCCACAGTTTTTCTGATGTGGCGGTGTCCGATATTTTGCATACTTGCTGCCCTAGACGGTGTGTGTGTGGCTTAGTGTGTAGTTAGTTGATCACTAGGCTGGAAATGGTGCTGAGCCTATTTATGAGTGCCTCACACAAAGCTGTGATAGATTTTTGTGGATTCTCCTCTTCCTCACACACCCTTTTCCTTCGAATATGTCCTACCTGAGATTTTTTGGTCCTGTGCCCCCAGCTGTGACCAGAGACTTCCAACTGGTGACACTCTACCTTCGATGTTTTGGAGAGACATGATCCAATGCGTTTGGGTTTGGATGTTTTGAGAGCTTTGAGGAAAAGGAGGAGGCAGAATGTTGGCCAATTGAGAGTATGGTGCAATGTCTGAACTGGTTGAATTTCACCTGATTTGGGTAATGGACTGTGATGACCGATTGTTCTGTTGAGGTCCCTACTGACTCGTCACCATGCGCTGGTTTGTAAACAGTCAGAGGTTTATGCATGCTATGGACGTTATGGGGTCTTCATCATCCTAAGTGTGAGAGAGACCTGGCTCCTGATCCTGGAACATTTCCTTGTTTTGCAACTGGAAAGGTGCCTCCATTGGCCCGGAGGCTGTTGGTTGTTGTTGGGACCAAATGCCATGAAGGAATTTGAGTCCCAGGCAGAGGCACAAGAGGGGGGTCAATTTGATCTGGACATAGGAACCTGTCTTAATTGTATTTGGGTGAGAGGACCTCAGTGCCTGTTTTTATGCACTGGATGGGGAGACTGCCCTTCCTCCAGGGCATGGCCAGCCAACACCGCCCTGGGAAATCAACAGCAGAGTGGGGCCTAGGCTCCTGTGGGCACCTGAATGACAAGCTCTAGTGCAGATTCCAGAATGACATAACATACAGCAGCCCTGTGTTTTTCACACTCAAGTAAAGACTTGGAATTCCTAATATTGTCTTACCCGTCTTTATTTTGAAATGTGTATTGAGGTGTGCGTGAAATGAATGCACTGCATTGGGGGTTGGAATCTACTGCGTAGGTGGTTTTTGTGATTGTGTAAAGGCATTGCCTTACCAGATAGTTGCCCCTCTCTGCTGAGGTCCTTGTTTGCCTGGGGTCCTTGTCAGTTGCTGCTGTTGCCACGTGTTGGACTAACCACCTGATCCCTTAGGTGGAGGCTGTCTGACCTCCCTGCTCAAGCACACAATGCATTTGGGTTCACTTGGGCTTGTTTTTGAGGATGGGGATTCTTCATGAACGGACCCAGATTTATCGATCTCTGGTCATGATAAGCTTTTTAATGGCATCAGTCGCCACCCATTCGGTGGAAATAATAACATTCTCTGAGGTCCCGCTGCTGCCAACCTTCCTGATCTCTGCCATTGTAACTGGGTTGATACCGTCTGGGATTTTGCAATGGGGCCCCCTTCGAGACAGGTGTCCTTTGCATGCTAGTGGCCAGCGCGGCCCTCTCGAAGGAGATATTTTTCAATTTGTGCTGGAACAATTTGGCAGTGTCTCTCTGGGCTTGCTCCCTGTCTGTTTCCATTTTCTTTCTGTAATTATGTAATATGTGGGCCTCTATTTCCCACCCAGGTTTGATATCTGACCTACTATGCTGTCCAATTCACTATGTATTTTAGTGGACAGCCCCTTTGTGAGGATGCTGTAGAACAATTGGAACTGGGGGCTCATATTGGTCTATGGCTGGCCTGTCTTATGTCCCCACCGTTCCCTCATTTTATATAGAAGGGCCGTAATGGTCTCTCTTGGCTTCATACTCTCTTCCATCAATCCTCCTACATCCGTGTGATCAGGGAATATTTTCCTCAGGGCCATCCATACTGGGTGTCTGTATGAAATGAATGCAGCCCTGTCATGCTTGGTGTCTGTCAGCATGACTGCCGGGATGCGGCTCGGGCAAACACCATGTTTGTCTTCTCTACGATGAGACAGATTTGCAGATTTTTGACATCGCCTTTTCCAAGCTTTAACCCTGTGGTGTTCTTCTCAAATCAGGAGATACACTTTCCTGCCCCATCCATGAATGGCAGCAGCTTGGTTCTGATCTCTTCCCTATCCATCTGGCCCAAGGAATATAGATGGTCCCAGGGGAGCTCTTCTAAAGCAGTGGGCACATATTGGTTTGTGGCACCTCTATGGGTTTCTCTCTAAAGTAGCACTTTCATTTTCTTAGGCAATCCTGCATGTAGGGAAAGTTCCACTTGAGAGTCCCCAAAAGCCATGTTCCCTGGTTTGATGGGTCCTAGCTTTGGCCAGGGTCTATCATACTGGCATTCCCTTTTGGTACAGCAAGTGGCAAATGGTTATGCAAAGATCTCACCTTCCTCTCTTGTCACTATCTCCCTTGGGGTCAGTTGGTTTATACCGGGGGGAGCAGCAAACCTCTTCATTGCTGGTCTCCTCATGCACATGTTAAGGTGCCTTTTTGCTTCTTCTAAGTCTTAATTGAGTCTAAGGCAGCCTGCCTTGAACCCTTATCACCTGGTCAACCATGCCAATGATCTGGTGAGGTTTGTACCCTCGGCAGAAGCCTCGATTCTAGTTCTGCTTCAGACTCCTCTTCGAGCAATTCTCTATACCTACCCTACCCTCCTCAGGTGGAGGGTACACTGCTCTGTTCTATAATTGATTTCCCAGGGTGAGGGCTCTCCCTCTCTACCTATCCTTAATTCATGTCTCTCTTGTAATTCCCACCTGGGTTGTCTCCATTGATATGAGCTAGGTAACATTTTTCTGGATAGGAATATGCTCTCAAAATAGCTTTCTATGGTTCCTTTGGCACCCGAGCATACCCTGTTGCTTCCCACTCAGCATCTTATTTATTATTATTATGAAGTTTTATATAGCGCTAGCCAGACCCAGGGGTATCGGAGCGCTTCACAACCGTTCAAATACATAGACCAAACAAACATTCACAGTAAGTACAGTTCAGATATCTGCACAAGTGTCAAGAGTCTCGAGACAATATCGGATATAAACTTTGCGTATTAGAGGGATAAGTTACCACTGTCAATACGTACTCGTAGTACCTTATCAGGATGACCGTAATCTGGGTCTCCCGCCCCCATTGGTGGGTATTGTCAATAGCTCTTCTGCGTCTCATGCCTCTTTGCTAGGGACCAATACAGGAAAAGATCTTTAAGTTACTCTTTGAATTTTGCGAAGGAGAAGATAGTTCTTATATGAGGAGGGATAGCGTTCCAGATTTTGGGCGCGTTTCCCGCAAAGGATCGGGCTACGGTTTTTTGTTTGCGTACTTTCTTTGGGATGAGTAGTAGCATGTTTGAGCTCCGGAGGGACCTGGTTTGTCCGGCTTTTTTGAGTTTAGAGGCCAAGTATTTGGGTTTGCCTGTGTGAAGGGCTTTGTTGGTGAGGCAGGCTGTTCTAAAACTGGCACGCATTTTAACTGGGAGCCATTTTATTTCTCTGAGTGCGGGTGAGATATGGTCAAATTTCTTCACTCCTGTGTCAGCATTCTAGCTGCTGCGTTTACTGTTGTTTTAAGGGGGGCCAGGTGCGCCTTTGCTGAGCCTGACAGTGTTGCGATCCCATAGTCTAATCTGGATAACACCAGTGATTGGGTAACTTGTTTAAGGTCCTTGGCTGGGATTAAAGGTTTTATTTTGTTTAATAGCTTTAAGTTCAGGAAGGCACTCTTCGCAGAGATCTTAATGTGTTGGTCATATTAAGTTTCAGGTCTAAAGTGATGCCTAATGATTTTACAGAATCTGCCAGGGTGATGCTTCCGTCAAGTGTATCGATCGCAGATAGCCATTCTGTAATTTGAGGGTTCTTTTCTTTGTTTGAGATGAGGAGTATTTCAGTCTTGTCCTGATTTAGTTTTAGGTGGTTCCTTGAAAGCCAATGTTGGACTTCTCTGAGCTTGTCATTGAGTCTCTGAAGGTTGTCAATGGATGTGGTTTCCAGATAGATCTGTATGTCATCGGCATAAACGTAGAAGGGGATGTTAGCTTTTCTGAGTAAGGTTGTGAGTGGCTCCATGTAAATGATAAAAAGTTTTGGGGAGAGCACTGATCCTTGGGGGACTCCCTTGCTGACTTGATGTAGGTCAGACGAGCAGTTTTTGATTTTTATTCTTTGAGTGCAGTTGTGGAGGAAGGAGGAGAACCATTGTAAGACCACCTCATCTAGACCTGCCCTTTCTTGAAGAGCCTTAATGAGGAGGATGTGATCAACCGTGTCAAAAGCTGCTGATAGGTCTAAGAGGATGAGAAGGCAGCATTTGTCTGCATCCAATAATTTGTGCATGTCATAGATGACGTTGAGGATCGCGGTTCCCGTGCTACATCCCTTTCTAAAGCCCGATTGGTTGGTGTCGAGTAGGTTGATGCTATCCAAGTGTTGGTTAATTTGCAAGAGCACGCATCTTTGTAGGGTTTTGGCTAAAAGAGGTAGGTTTGAGACGGGTCTGTAGTTGTTCAGATCTTTTTTGTCTATGTCTGTTTTTTTTAGCAGTGGCGTGACTTGCCCCTGTTTGATGCATTCCAGGATGATGCCGGATCACAGTGAACTTTTAATGATCTTGCACCACAGCGGAGAGTTTAAGCTTTTCTGTCAATTTGAGGCGGCAGAGGATCTAGAGCGTGTGAGCTAGGCATAGATGTGGAGATCTGGTTGACTATCTCGTCCTCATGTATAGGGCTGAAAGATTTCCATGATTTTGAAGGAGGTTTGTATGGGGTGTCCTTGATCTCGGGTGGAGAGATCTCGCTGAGGGTACTGATGTTGCTGTCTAGTGAGACTTCGATCTTGTTGATCTTTTCCTCAAAGAAGATTGCAAAACTATCCCATAGTTCTTTGGAGGCTTGCATTACGGAGGTAGCAGGCTTGGAGGTTTGTTGTCTAATGATGCTAAAGAGCTCTCTTTGAGTTGTTCGTGGTGAGTGACTGAGAAGTTGTGTCCCCATAGTCTCTCTGTAGCTCTTAGTTGTCTCCTTTCTGAGTTACTGTCGGAGTTAAACCAAGATCTGGATGGAGTACTCCTGCTTTTTTTTAGTTTTGGAGGAGCTATTTGATCGAGGATGGATGTCATCTTGGGGTGTAGTGCGAGGTAAGTTCTATTGCTGAGAGTTGATCAGAGAAGCTAGGGAGGAGTGCATGTATCTTTTTGTCTAGGTCTGTTAGAGGAATCTGACTTATATTTCTGGACCATTTGGGGGGCTATTGCAGGGGGGGCTGGAGAAGAGTTTTTTGGTTGATGTGAAATAGGATGTTGTGGTGGTCGGACCAGTCTACAACCAATTTACTAGCACCACACCATTATGAATGTAGCAATTAATAACCAGAATGGAGAAAGAGTGAAGAAAGAAATGATGACTTTGTCAAAAAAATACCTTAGCCCGCTCCTTAGTGCCTGCTACCTCTCTTCATTCCCACTGGTTGTATCGCTGTCCTGTACTACTATGAATCACCATGTCACCTGAGTGTGTTAGCCCGGATGAGTGGGAGTGCAGGTTTTCCATGTGGCTGGGGTTCGATGGGTGGAGCGCAATGGATGGGGGGGTTGAGCTTCAGTGAGCTGTAGCACTGGACTTGGGTGAAGCTGGGATTGCCTGGGCATGGTGGCCTGTTGGCCTCCCTAATCCAGATCTTGTAATTTGTGTTCAGTGGGGGGCTCCCTCGACCTGTGGATAAGAATAAACTAATGTAGGGATGGCATCGGATAGAGCGCTTCCATTCCTACATACGGTGGGGGACGCGTGTATGCCTTTGCATGCTTGCTCTAGGATGGGATGGTTGGCCAGGGCCTCCTCTAAGATAGCCCATAGTGCTAGCAGTGCCTCTCTACTGGTCTTCTTTTGTCCTGCATATTTTGTCTGAATGTGTGTTCTTGTGTTTTCAAATATGTTGGTGTCGAAGGTTCCCCTCTCTAGCGAAGGGAATGGGTGTACCTTAGTGTGCACGTTCCATTTGTGGCAATATTTGCTATGCTTTGTTTATCTGAGTAAGGAATCTAATTTGCATGTGCTTTAGTGGTCGACTCCATGATAGCTGGGAATTTTTTGAGGGACTGATACTCTCTTGCTTCTCGGGATCAATTAATATTTGATACTACTCTGAGTGATGGGGAAGTAAATTCTTGGGATTTCGGGGTTTTGGCTACTTATATAAGTTCCATATTATGTACATAAATGCATTAGAAAAAACATTCAACACATACAAAAAATGCATATGAAATATCACAACCTGAAAGAAAGTGCAAAGTTTAGCTCAAAATGTGCGTATTAATCAGAAAAACAGCAGATATGGAAAAACGATTGTCAGGATTTGTGAAAAAACAGCAGCCATGGAAAACAATTGTAAGAATTAGTGTCACCTTCATAAGCACATTAATAGTCATTAAAAAAACACAACAGTCAAGACAAGACATGCAAATGCAACAATTTACCAGCACCACATCATTAAGAATGTAGCAATTAATAACCAGAATGGAGTGGAGAAAGATTGAAGAAAAATATGAGGACTTTTAAAAAAAAATACCTTAGCTCGCTCCTTAGTGCCTGATACCTAATGACTAGGGGAGGCATTGAGTGGTCAAGGTACTAAGTGAGCCCAGTAGTCTGTCAATATCTATTCAATTGCAAAAATAACAACAATTTACTTGGAAACGAGGAACACCTTGACAACCACAGGCCCTGCTTAGCTAATCCACAAATTATACCTAATCTCCAAGATCCAAATTTTCCCTAATATCCAAATCACACCCTACATCACACCCAGGGGTCATGCGTACCATATGTATCACACCCAGCCGTCCAAGCGAATAACACCTCTCATTTATTTAAGATACCATCAATGTCAAGAAACCAATAGCATTGAAAAAACCCTTTAGATTAAAAAATAAGATCAAGGTACTTACCTAGATCACACCCAGGGCCTATGTGTATCATCTGTATAACACTCAGCTGTCCAACCAGTGAGGCCTTGCACCTGTATCATACCCAGGGGAGAAGAGTACCTTCTTCGTAATGCCCAGTGGTCCAAGAGACTAATAACCTTCACCTTTCCTAGCTTGTTGGCTATCAAAAAAAAGGTGACCTCCGCAAGATTGCCTCCAAGGCCATTTTGCCAGTACTCAGTTTCGACAGATGAAGTGGGCAATATGATTTCTGCAAGTTTAAGGGTGCACAGGTTAAATTCTTTTACTTTTTCCTAGTTTGCCGTATGCCAAAAGCTGGCACTAACGATCAGATGTGGTCTCTTACCAAATTGACGGCGTCTTCAGGATGGACATCATGTGTTCAGCATAGCTTTCAAACAATTGTGGAGCCTGCTCACCTTCCGTGCTGCACTGATGTGAATCCATCAGAGCGGAGTATTCTTTCAACTGCAGCCAGGTTCAAAGCACCAATCTCTCCCATCAGGCTCGCCAAAATGTTACTTGAATATGAATTTAACTTAAAGAAAAACAGAGACAAGAGGTGTTAGGCAAAACAGGAGCATTTGATTTAATCAAACACTATGGCTGAGATTACAGCATACACAATAATTTTGAATGTCTTTTATACATGTCTCGCAGCGTCATAAAACAATACATGGATCCCTTATTGGAAGTGGAATGTGGGCCTAGTCATGAAGCCATGAGTTCCTCCCACCTGATGACAAATGCAGGTGGGTCTTGACCTTGCATGGACACAATGAGGGCCAGTGGGTGACATGTCCAGATGTCCTGCATGGGGAGCGCGTGATCAGTCCAAGTGTTGTGTGTGCTGTGCCCTGATGACTGAGTGTTCGGGACTTCATTTGGAATCAAAATTTGTTGTTTTTTGGGTACATGCACCTCTCTGGCCATGTACGCTTTATTGGGGCGAGTCTCTCAGGACCATTATGGTGTTGCTGCCTATCTGTGGGACTAATCTGAGTTTTTCCTGCCACCTCACTTGTGATCTGTCTATCAGTAGCATGGGGGGCTGCTTGGCCATGTATTTCTTACACAGTGATGATGGTGAGGTCATATAAACAGATTTCAACAGTGATTTCATTTGATTTTTCTACATGCATGTACCATTCTGTAAATCACCATCAATATTAATAGGAGTCTTAACAATGGGTTGCCTATTTCTCTAGCTAAATCTCTGGTGTGGGCACACAAGCTCTGCATAAGGGTAGAAGGATTGCACCATCATAGATTAAGGCTGAAAAGGGCACTGTGGCGTTGTTTCAATAGGGTGCAAAGGAACTGCAGAAAATGTGGATAGGAGTGCCCCCAAGAACTTTTAATCAATTGATTGGGGAGGGGCCAGGCTCCACTACCACCCACAGGTTAGTGCCAGGTACAAAGGTGGCATTCCTGGTCACCCTATTCAGAAGACTCTCCACCTATGGGAGATCAAAAAAAGGATTACACCAGCTGTTTTAGACCTTTAACAAGTCCTGAAGGACGAAACATTCTCCAACGTGTCCCAGTACAAAGAATTAGACTCTAAGGGCCAGTTGGATGCCCTCCTTTTAAGATACAATGGCAATAAGCTGCAAGGTGCCTTTTTCCTGAGCAGCACAGTTGACAAATTCGAATTTGACTACCCTGGACACTGCTGTTGGCTTGACCCTCAAGCACTGTTCCTGAGGTCATGGGACACTGAGCTGTATCAAAGGGTACCTGCTCAGAAATGTGGGATTTAGAAACTTTTTAGAATTTACAGACCTCTGAAGGACCAGGACAAACCTTACCAGTCAATCAAAAAAAGATGCTTAGCCTCAGGGCGAAGGATTCAGGTTGCTACTGCGAAAAGCTTTTCCACTGCAGGAAATCTGTTTCAGGGAGAATTTGCAGAGAAGGATCCTACTTCATGTAGCCCTGTTTAGCAACAGCTTGCAACCTTCCCCCAAAGGAAGAATCCAAGCTCCCCAAAAGGGGCTAAGTCAGAGCATAGAAATCTTCAAAGGACAAATGAGTCAAAATTCCAATTTTTCTGGCAGACGAGGTATTATCCTTCTGTGTGAATTCTGAATTTCTGCTGCTCTGAGATTTCCTGTAAAAAGCCAATAACCTCACTGAGACTTCATCCAACGACTATCCAGTCTTCTTGGCTACAGCCTTATGCCTTGCTCACAAATAATTTTTGACTTCCATTTCAGAGATTAAGTTAGAAGTAGGGGTGGGCATAACTGGAATAATTCTCTCTAGCATAATTCCTATTAGTTGCGATTATGCACAGTTGTGTGAGAAGCATAACCCAGCATTTAGTGCTGTGTAAATTAGAAGTTTAAGGTATAATAATAACTTAAGAATTTCTAATGTTTGTGCTGTTTAAGTTTAGTTTGTATAGAAAGACTAAATAATCTTTCCATAACTATTACTGATGTTTAGCTTTGTTTTTTCAATTAATTTCAGTGGTTTTTATTTTTTAACACATTTTTTAAATTGTTGACAGCAGTGTCATCAAGTAGAGTGTCCTTAAGTGGACTGTAATAAACTACAGTGGAGTAAAGTGACAGAGTGTTGTGTCGTATAGATGAGTGTCGTAGAATGGAGTAGAAAGGAGTGACATAGAGTGGAATAGCATAGAGTGAAGTGCTTTAGAGCGTAGTGGAATATCACAGAGTGGAGTGGCATGGAGTGGGGTGGTGTATAGTAGAGTGGCCTGGAGTGGAGTAGAGTCAAATAACGCAGAGGGGAGTGGCATAGAATGAAATGGCATAGAGCAATGCATACTGGAGTGGCAAAGAGTTGACTAGCATAGAGAGGAGTACTGTAGATTGGAGTGGCATAGAGTGGAGTGGCATAGAGTGGAGTGGAATAGAGTGGAGTGGCATAGAGTGGAATGGCATAGAGTGGAATGGCAAAGAGTGGAGAGGCAAAGAGTTTAATACTGTAGAGTGGCATAGTGTGAAGAGCTTAGAGTGGAAGGGCATAGAGTGAAGTGGTGTAGAATGGCAGAGAATGGAGTGATATAGAGTATAATAGCATGCAGTGGAGTGTAATAGAGTGGAGTGGCGTACACAGGAGTGGAGTTCAGGAGAGTAGCATAGAGTGGAGGGGCACAGAATAAAGTTGGGCAGAGTGGAATAGGGAAGAGTGGAGTGGAGTAGAATGGAGTGTTGTAGTGTGGAGTGAAATAACCTGAAATGGCATAGAGTGGAGTGGTGTACAGTGGAGTGATGTAGAGTGTAGTGGCACAGAGAGGAGTGGTGTAATGTGGACTGGTGTAGAGAGGAGTGAGTAGAGTGGAATAGCGTAGAGTGGTTTGGTAAAGAGCAGAGTGGCGTACAGTGAAGTGTTGTGGAGTAGTTTACAGTGGAGAAGCATACAGTGGAGGACATTGAGTGGCGTAGAGTATTGTAGAGCAGAGTAGCATAGACTGAAGTTGCATGTTGTACACTGCGATAGAGTGGAGTGGCAAATTGTCTCATACCGTGGAATGCATACAGTGGTGTAGGGTGTTGCGGCTCGGAGTAGTGTATTACAGTGGTGTATAGTTCAGTACTGTGTCATAAAGTAGAGTTGAGTAAGGTTGCATGGAGTGGCATAAAGGGAGTTGCATAAAGTGTTCTACAGTGGAGTAGGTTGTCATATAGTGGTACAGAGTGGAGTAAAGTATCACAAAATGGCACAGAGTGATGTTTAGTGTAATACAGTGAAGGAGTGTAGAGTGTCAAAGACAGCAGTACAGTGTAGTACATTGGCATACAATGGAGTGGAGTGGCATGTTGTATACTAGAGTGGTGTGTAATACAGTGGAGTGGTGGCTCATAGAGTGGATTATAATGCTGTGGGGAGCGCAGTATCGGCGCTCCACTCCCAGTCGCACTGCATGATTTGATACAAGGGACAATATGTATCAAAATCCTCTTTTGCGATTCTCAAATAGCGATTTTTTGCAAATCGCTATTTGAGAATCGCAAAATGCTATGTATGTAGGATTTGCAATGATTTTTGCGAATCGTACATATTCCTGAATTGCGAATCTCAAATTGTGATTCGCTTGGTTTGTCCTAGAGTGGGGTGGACTGCCATAGAGTGGGGTGGACTGCCATAGAGTGAAGTAAGTAAGTAAGTAATCTTTATTGTAGTGATTATTTATAATCTTACAATATTACACATCTAAAACGAGAAAACAGTAAAAGCTATGTTCAAATATAAAAACACTTAAAATACCATTACATCGAATACATTCATTTGGTTTCATAGTAATTTACATATTAAAAGTAATTATTCTCCTAATTTCTTTTTAACTGTCAATAAGAACTTTACAAAGGTAGCATTCAAAATTATATCACTCGATTGTAGGCACCTGATCACTGCCATAGAGTGGAGTGGGGTGTCATAGTGTGGAGTAACGTGTCCTAAAGTAGAGGGACGAGTTGTACAGTGGAGTGGAGTTGCATGTTTTGTCGTACCCCATTGTTTACACAGACAGTGTGAAAATGGTAGAACAAATTTAGATGAAAAGAGTCATAAATATAGATTATGGGGTGTAAAGGGTCCTTTTGCTATTCACACAGGTATTGTTTGCAATTCACAAAGTTATTTTATGAGTAGTAGGTTTATGACTACGGAGTTTACGCATGTAAAAAGATAAGACAGTCCTATATTGTTAGGTGTCGAGACTCTGCAGTTGTAAAGGTAGTATAGTAAAAAGTCTTTGTGAATAGCAAATCATATTAATATACAAAAATGTAAGTTCAGCATTATGAATCAGGCCCATAAGGCACAAAAACATACTGATTTATAGCGCTGTGGTAAACTGCAGTAATTTACCAGTATACCATGGTACATGCCAATGACGAAACAGAATATGTTTAGTTAATGAATGCCCTACAAAAGTAACATGCAGTCATATTGTCGAGACCACACTTTGTAAGCTGCAATCTGGCTTTTAAGAGTGAATATAATTTCAAACTATTTTATAAGAGCATAGCATGGGATGAGTTAGTTTATATATGTATGTTAAGGTGACTAAAAGTTGTTTGAAAACTTTTTCTAAAGTATTTGAAGGAATAAGAGTACCACAGTAGTACTGTATATCTTAGACCACCTTTAGCAAGCCTTTTGGCTTTTACTGATAAATATAGCGAAGAGGATTTCTGTTTTGAATTTAATTATGTACACTGTAATAGACTATATTCCAACTTAAAATCCATAATGCAGATAAAGGGCTTGGTTATGAGTGTATACGTTATTTATTGCCCTTGATAAATAACAATACAAAGGGGTAAGTTAATAATAACACCTATTATGATGTCATGGCGAATAACATGCAGATTTTGTTTAACAGACAAAAATCTGCATGATACAGTAAATACTGTATGTTTACCCATGTTAAATTTCATCAAGTCTGACCTGCCGAAATTTAATGAAGATTTAATTATTTAACCCATTAAATAATTATCAGATTCATTTGGTGGTCAGTAGGTAGTTATAGTTAGGACCAAAGTTTCCATAGGAAAAGCGTTTTTTGTTTTGCCAATCACTTTGGCACGCTTGATAAATCTCTATGAAATTTTCACAAATCTTCCCCTTTTGATTCAGCTGCTGTGTTGAAAGTTTCAGGGTGATCCGTGAAGCGGGGGCCGAGAAATAGGGGCTCTCACAACGTGTTTTGCCCATGTTAAGTCCATGGGGATTTTTTCATTCTTTCAGCACGACTACAGCTAAAACTGTTGAATTTAATTACACCAAATTTAGTAGAAAGCTAGACGTTGGTCCAGAAAGCGTTCTTTTTTGTGATTTGATGTGATTTTGTTCAGTAGTTTTTGAGATATCTATCTTTACAAAAAAATGGATATCTGGAGACGCAAGTCCTTGCAGTGGACACACAAACCCTACTAAAATTTGATTGGCTGTTGACTCTTCAACCAGGAAGTGTTGGCAGCCATCTTGGGACATGGAATGAAACTTGAGCTGGACTATAACCTTTAGGGACCAACCTAATTTGCAGGGCTGGGCGTAGTGAGCGTAGCACGGCTACGTGGTGTGCCACAGAGACAGAACCAACTCTGCAGATGTTTTTAAATGTTTTAATAGCTTGGGTGGGAGACGGGTGGGAGGCGAACTCTGCTCCGCCATGAGTGTGCAGAGATTTGCCTGCTGTGCCTACTTTGCGGAGCGTGGAACAGGCAAAATTCTACACATTCTGTGGGCGGAATGGAGTTGTCTGCCCACCCCTACTAATTTGTTACAACAATTTCAAAATTAGTTTGCCACTCACTTCAGCTGGTGTATTGAAAGTTTTGGTGTGATTCATCAAGTGGGAGATTGTGAAAAAAAACTAATTTGTATATGCAGGGACACAGATCCTCAGCAGATCAAACAGATCTCATGCTGAGATTTGATTGGCTGCCAACACTTCGATGAGAAATGTAGGCAGCCATTTTGGAACTTTGACTCATTTGAGTCCTAAAGGAAAAGCTAAAAAAAGAGAAAGGGTAGAGTAGGAATGTCTTCACCCCCTAGTCTGGTGGTGGGGTCACACAGGGACCACACCGAGCGCAAAAAGCATGTTTTAAAAAAATGTTGCTCTGAAAATCGAGGTCAATCCACCAATCTCTCCAATTTTTTAAAGAACAAAGAGCGGTCTCCTGTGCTTGTTTTTACATCAGCCCCTCGTGAGCCAGGTCCTGGGGCAAAATGAAATTAGTATAGCGGATGAATGTGTCCCACCTCCCCAGGCTGTTTATGGCCCCGGGAAACAGCACTTCCTTGGGGCAAGTCCAGTGCTTATAACTGGAGATGGGTAGCATGGACTCTCCCCCTCCTGGGCCCACTCAGCCCTGTAGACCACCACCTCCCTGTAACCAGGTCGATTTTGAGAATGGAAAGTGTGCAGTGCGTCCCCCCTCCTGGGCAGTTTTGGCCCCAGAGACCCCACCTACCCATGCAATTTCTAAGAAGGGGTTAGCATGGCCTCTCTCCTAGAGCCTTAATGGCCCTGGGGACTGCTGCCCCCACCTATGGCTCCTCATTTGCTGAGGTGTCCTCCCTCAGGATAATAATATTTGTTTTCAATTTGTGGTAGCTTTGACAGGTGCTGCCAAGTGAGAGCAAAGAATAAGTCTGCTCCCAGCAGACATTAGCAGGAAAATTACTCTCTCCCACTGGATGCAGACTTTTCATCTGTTTCCACGCCTGCTGTCAAGTGGGCAGTGAAACAGATGGACAAATTGCTCTTGCACGCAGAAAGCTGCATTTTGTGCTGCTCTCTGGTTGCAGGAGCAATGCCGGCTCCCAGCGGATCCCAGGAGCTGACAGGGACCCTGGGGGCATTGGGATTCCACCTTGGCCCCTTTTCACATAAATTAAAGCTTAATGTGAAGCACTTACAAATATAAACATAGCAGGTACTCCAGTTGAAGCTCCACTTCTGTAAAGGACAAATGATCCTGTCTTCCTGGGTTTGGCAAAAGCAAAGCAAGTGTGTTTTGTCGGCAATTCCACTTAGAAAAGCAACGTTCACAGAAGCTTGTTCATTTGGGCCCGCCCGTTCACCTTAGTAGAATTCAAAGGTCTTCCTGTCTTTTGCCAGGATGATGGACAGCTTACCAAAAGGCCCAATGAGCGTTTTTTGCCAATTGTGGTGATACGTTCTTGATGCCTAGGAATATGAGGAGATCTCGACCAAATACAGAAGCACTTTCTTGATATAGTTAAGAGAAAGTACCCCTGTTTGGGGGAGATTGTGGGCTGCATGTGGGGGATTTGGTATAGCTAGAGTTAACTCAAGTAACTATAACTCTTGCCACAAGGTAACTATAACTTACACACTTGCCATGAACTGCTAATTGCCCGACATATTACATCACTTTTGACATCTCCTATGAGATCATTGATGATATCACTGCAATATTATATATATATAGTGATGTCATCAGTGATGTAATTTGAGATGTCATCAGTGATGTAATTTGAGATGTCATCAGTGATGTCACTGACCATGTCATGAGTGATGAAACATGTGAAGTCATAAGCAGTGCATTGCGGGGGGCACAAGTTATAGTTAGCTCAGCTAACTATGATTGCTCAATTTCTCTAGTTTTGTTTGAGCGAAATGTCAGCCTAACTATAACTTCCCTGTAACCTTTGTTTTTTGGCGATTTTCTATTGTTGTTTTAATTCCATTTCCTAACATAACGTCCCTGTACCCTTTTGTTTTTTTCATGATATATAATATATTTATATATATATATATATATATATATATCCCCCATTGAGTGTGAATGTGGCAACTGCCAGTAGGTTATATATACATATACATATTTATCCCTGTAACCTAAGTTTTTTCCTGACTTACAGGATTGATGGAAGTCTTTCTTTTATGTTATTTTGGTTCTGCATGTATTTCCCTGGTGGGTTGAGCACATGACATTACCTTGACAAAGGCTTACTGTTGAAATGCGTTGTTTCTTTTGCACATAAAGTTCTGTGCAAAACCACTTGGTGTGCCGTCTTCTTTCATTTGTAAATAATGAATAAATATTGACTTCTGATTTTGGATGGTGGTTGCTTCCATCAACAGCACCGGCACTGCGAGGCCAGCGGCGGCTTTCATGCAAAGCTGTTTTGAAGAAAAAAAGAAATATATATATATATATATATTATACCTTAAAAAGTAACCTCAGAGAGAGAGAGCCCGACACAGGTAAATATTGCTTTCCAATTTATTCATGACTGCAGCACAAGTTCATAGGAAATTAACATTGACTCAGTGAAGCCAGACACGTATTGGTCCCCTGCCCTTAATCACTGGCTTTTGAAGACTGGATGCAACAAGACGCACCTGTATTTTTTTTTCAAGTCCTACACCTCCGTGGACGTGGTCACATACATGGCCTCCTGGGACTCGTAGTGCACCTCAGTGTTGCTCAAGTGAACTGTTTTGCATGACAGGAGCAAATTCATAAATCTTCCCCAGAGGGTGGCCGTGTAATCCTCGTGACATTATGCTTACACCTCCTTGTCATGAACAGCAGCTCCTGTCTTGTTGTGATGGCAACCGCTTGGTGACATCCAGGTCTGCTGAAACCGCAGCAGGCTCTCTCACGGCTAGGCAGGCTGTTCAAATTATACGTCAAAAAGTTACCTCAGAGAGAGAGCCTGAAACAGGATAATATTGTTTATCAAACAATGACTGTGAGGGCAAAACCAGGTATGCACAAGGGTATATTAAAAAATTATCCACTTGAACAAAGTATAACTGCCATGGCACTCTACTTCCTGTGGCTCGCCGTCCAAGCCACAAAATTGTCCATAAGTAAATCAAAAGAGAAGGAATGCCCAAATATTGAAAGAAGGTTTTTCCAGTCCAATACTGTAGTCCGTGAATACTTTATTTTTAATATCCAATATTGTCCAACAAATCAAGATGTATCAGATCCAATGTAGAAAGTTCATGATCACAAATCCAATATTTCAAAAAGTTCAAAATGATACAGCCAATGACACAGCCTACGCGTTTCGTCCTACTTGGACATCATCAGGAGTCTGCGGAGGTGGATGTTGTTCCCATGGGGGAATTGCCGACCCCGTGCAGAGTGGCAGGTGGAAGGAGGGTCTACCCGGGAGGAATTCTGTTGGGTGCAAAGAGAGTGCCCCACGCTTGAAGGCATGCGGCGGCAAGCCCAAGCGACTAACCAAGAGACCAGCAATTACCACATTTACTTGGAGGATGGCCTCCTCCACAATGAACCCAAGGCACCGATGCATGGTTCATCAAGGGCCTTAGTGATTCCCCAATGCAACCGAGCCTTCCTGCTGGAATTGGCACACAAGATATCACTAGCCGGACACCTAGGTCAGGCAAAACCTTTGCTCACAATTTTACTGGCCAAGAATGCAAGTTGCCTCTGAAACCTTTTGCAAGACCTGTAGGACTTCTCAAGTGAGTGGCAAGACTGGGACTAAGTTGAAGGTGCCTTTGGACCTGCTCCCGGTTTTCGGTACCCCTTTGAGCAGGTAGGCATTGAAATTGTCGGGCCAATGGAACCGCTGGCTTCTTCTGGACACCGGTTAATCTTGGTGTTGGTGGACCACGCCACCCGGAGGCAATCCCTGTGAGGACCATCAATGCACCTGCGGTGGCGCGGGCTCTGATGGGGATTTTTACCCTTGTGGGAGTCCCCAAGGTCGTGGTGTCGGCTAGGGGCACGAATTTCATGTCGGCCTACATGCGGGCCATGTGGAAGGAGTGTGGAGTGACCTACCGGTTCTCCAATCCTTACCACCCCCAGACGACTAAGGGGCTCGTAGAGCGCTTCAACAAGGCCCTGAAGGTGATGATCTGGAGCCTGCCAGTGTTGTAATTTAGCAGCGATTATGTTAAGCATTAGCAGAAGACATCCTGTATTTAGAGATTATCTTGTCCGTTTTATGGAATCCATTTTGTATTTCTGTCAGCCATTTTGTTTGCCATGTGCTCGCCATGTGCTCTGTCCTACTTTCCTGTTAACTGCTCTTGAAATCTGCCCAGAGACAAGATATATTTAGACCTCAGTGGAGCTTGCAGCTGTTCTCAATTTATATCTGTCAGGATGTGTTTACTAGAAACTGGACACTGTTAGCTCCGCCTACTTGTCGACCCTGCATTTTCTGTATGACCTTATATGTACATAAAACCAGCAGTCTGTACTTGTATCGCCTTCTTTTGAGCCCCTGTGTGGGTATAAAAGGACCATGCTCTTTCTATTCAGTGTGCTACTTCATACATTGCCGAAGGGTGCTGGGTGAATATAGTACCACCTCTTGAGGTTAATAAACTCTGTTTTTCTATTCCAGTTTCTGTGCCAACTTCTTCCTATTGGTCTGAGGACTGCAGAGAAGGGAGAACCCCTAGCACTGGTAGGCCTTGCTGAGGCCCACTACTTCAAATTGGCGCATCCAACGTGGGGCTCATCGGCGACTCGGATGCCCGAAGGACTGGTCGCGACAAAGGATTGGAATCTCGCTTTGGACGTGATCACTGCCGGAGGAGACCCGAGTCTTGGCATCCACAGGGTTTTTCCTTTCTTTCTTATCTGACCATCCAGGTGACGCTGGTCCTCAACTGAGATCTCTTCTGTTGATTCGCCATGCAGTGACCATTTGGTCAATTTGAGAACTTGGCAGTTGGAATTTGGACACCATTTGATTGGTAAGAGCCGTTCTGCGGCACTTGCTGTTTGACGCCTTTGATTGGTAAGGTAGTTAAGTAACACTTACTGCGGCTTTGTCTGTAAGATTTGTTTGATAATTATATATGCATTGCAATTCATATAGGCAGGTAATGAGGAGAAGTTTCTCCATTTAAATAGATTTGAACTGCACATCATACTAAAGGTACCCTAAGTGCTACTTGGATATAATACTGCATTTTCTGCACTATTTTTTGAATGCCTGTTTTTAGCACACTTTGTAGGATGTGTTGCTTTTGTAGCAGTACTAGTCTTAGACTTGATGAATCACAACCGGCTCCCCCGGAGGGGACGCCTAATAGGGACATGTATATTAAATATGGTATTTCTTCCATAATGTACAGCTCGATATGGAATAAATATACTCATAAAGATCCTGAGTTGCGTTGGCCTATGCATGGGTCATTTGATTTGCGAAAGATTCAGTATGTGGAATGACGAATGTTTAAGCGAAAGGCTAGGCAAGATATGTTTGACTGTGTGCGAATGTGGGAGAAAGCAGTGCGTGAGCGAATGAAGCGTGAGCAGGCCTTGATTGAAAAAGAACAAAGGAAGACTTTACATGCAAAGGCATTGGAAATGAAAAATAAGGAAATTAAAGAAATGAAAGAGAGGGAAGATAGGGAGCGCCACTTACAGGTAACTGGTCAATACTCTGTTAGGCAGCCCCTCTATCCTATCCTTAACAAACCGCAAGATTATTTCTTGTTATTAGATCGTTCTCCACCTCCGTATATTTTCCCTTCCGCTCCTCATGAGTCAGATGGGGACTCTTCTTCAGACCAGGACAAAGCCAGAGAAGCTCGCTCAATGTTATCTGCTGAGTGTGCTTCTGACATTAGATCTGCTGCGTGTAAAGCCGTTCGTAGTACTGGCACTGCTTCTGAACTTTTAGATAGTATAAAAGATTGGGAGAAAAGGGAGTGAATATATTTTACCAATACATTTCCTGCAGAGGTTATTGAATGGTTTAGAAAACATTCAGTAGAAATAGAGCCCGATGATGTAGCAGCTGATTGTAAAAAACTACGTGAATGTCTTTTTGTCTTCTCCCAGGTGGCTGACACGATCAGACGCTTGGTTAAACTGCGTGTTGCAGCAGCCCGTTTGCGAGAAAAAGGAAGCAGACACAGCTGCACAAACATCCCACGTCAGCATGGCATGAACTTCTACTCCTGAAACAGATAAGAATGTTGTAATTAATGTGAAACCCATGCGGGAAGCCGCGCCTTTATATGTTCCTCCTAAAGGAATGGGTACAAATGATGATAAGACTTCTGTGGATGCTAAAGGGTATTTTATTTATAATTGGGTTTACACTCCTTGGAATAGAGCAGATGTCATGGCCCTTAAAAATGCGCTAAAGAATCCAACAGCCTTTTATGAGGAAGTTGAGAGTGCCATTAGCTCTTGTACTATGACTGTGCCAGATATTGATTTGTTTTCGGATTGATATTACCCCCTGGTATGTGGAGAACTGTGCGTAAAGTTGATGGTCATGCAACTTTTGGGGCATTACGGACAGACTTAGAACAAATGCATGTAGAAGGGGAGCCTGCACAGAAACAGTGTAAATAATATTAGATCTCCCTGCTGCTATATTAGTTAAATTAAAGAGGATCATTCCCCCGAAAAAGATAGATTGGACTGTATTAGCGTCATGTAAGCAAAAGGCAGATGAATCAGTTTCAGATTTCCAATCCAATCCAATCCAAAAATTCTTTATTTCGGCCATTTAGGCCATAAAAGATGCATAAAAACATACAAACATACAATCATTTGATGACATTTAAAATTTGGGCATATGAAATGCATAAAAACATACAAGCAACAACATTTCATAACATTGGGTGTGAGGGTAAGACATAGTGTATTGGGAGACATGACCGCGAAAGCTAAAGGTTACAATGGCACAGGGGGGTAGGCATACAGTCCTATGGTGGTCTTGCTTTGAGCAACTTGGACCTAATGCGCCACATGGCCAAAAGATATTTTGCAACTGCGAATACAATGTGAGGGGAGGAATCCGTTTTCAGTATTCTGAACGATGTTACACAGTTCCTTATACCCATGTTCCTACATAGGGGCACAAGCCAATGTTTCCTAGGTGACTTGTAGGAAGGGCAGAAAAACAGAACATGGATTTCTTCCTCATCGCAGGAATTACAGCCAGGGCATATTTTGTCCCCTCCATTGGTCCATTTGCTAGTAAAGGATTTAATAGGTAGGGTGCCAAACCGCCACTGTATAAATAGCTTCCTTGCCAAAGTCGGGTAAATAAAGTCCATAAAGGTTTCAAACTTATAAGAATTTTTGGATTCAATAAAACGTTGGGTTAAAATGCCAGTGCGGGGTGCAAGCACATGGGAGGCAAGACTTTGTTCCTTGTAAGCTTCCACGAGTCTTTTCCGGGGGACCCTATTACAGCCTAATTCCGGGGCCTCCCCCAACTCGTTGAAGCCCAGCCGGAACAGTTCTTGCTTGACAAAGGATAGCCAAGGGATCTTGTCACTATGGTTTAAATTCATGACATGCACAAGATCTTGCCTGTAGTGTTTTAGCTCATTTGTTGACCACAGAATCTTAATGGTTTAGATTCAAGGTCCTCCCTAATAGACGGTAGACCCAAATCTAGGCGTAAGGGAAACAGAGGAGTTGCAGTTGGGAGGGCCAGAAGACGCCTCAGAAAGTTATTTTCCACACACATCAACTCACTTGCAGCTTGATGTCCCCATAGTTCGCTGCCGTATAGTGCAGCTGACTTCGCTTGTGTTTTATACATTTCAACTGCAGGAGCTATGGGTTTATAAGTTGAGGTGTTCGTGACCCTTAAAATAGCCCCGGACAGTTGAGAAAGCCTTATTCGCGAACTTGAGATCTGTGGTCCCCAGGATAGGTTCTCATGCAGGGTTACGCCCAGGTACTGGAATGTTTTTACCCTCTCCAGTACTGTGAAATTCAGGGATGGGTTGGGTCTAGTTGTGGGGAGGGGTTGAAAATCATGAATTTGGTCTTCCCTGTGTTGATCTCAAGACCATACTGCCTACAGAAAAGACCAAATCCATCTAGGATTCGCTGAATTCCCATAGGGGATTTGGAGAGCAGGAGGGTGTCGTCAGCAAACATGATTGCCGGCACCCTCCTGCCCGCCAAAACCGGGGCGTTGTTGTCCCTAACGTTGACTAAATGTGTGATGACACTATTAACGTAAAGACAAAAGAGTGTAGGCGCCAGGACGCATCCCTGCCTAACCCCCCTGGAAACAGGAAACCTTTTTGACAGAACTCCACCCCTCCCACATCGTACCTGGGCAAAATTACCCTCATGGAGTCTTATTATGGCCTGTAGTAGGTGGGTGGGAACTCCCATCTCCTTAAGGACCTCCCAGAGTTTTTTCCGTGGTACCAAGTCAAATGCTGACTTCAGGTCTACGAACACCATGTACAATCTCCCTCCCTCAATCCTCACCGATTTCCAAAAAAGGAGGACGAGGCGGAAGATTTGGTCCATGGTGGACGTATTCTTCCTGAAGCCAGCCTGGAGGGGGCTTAGGATTTCACTTTCCTCCATCCAGTCCAGGAGTTGGTCCAATAGAAGTCGAGAATAAAGCTTTTGGGGTACATCTATGAGGCTGACCGGCCTGCAGTTGGATGGGAGCAGAGGACAGCCCTTCTTGAAGATAGGGACTATCTCTGCCCCCAACCAAGTACAGGGGATCGCCATTCCACGTGCAATTGAATTGAAAAGGATGTGAAAGTATGGCGCCCAGATCTCTGGTTGGTACCTAAAAAGGTCACCTGGTAATTTATCAAGGCCCGGGGCCTTTCCCAACGCTAGGCCGTCTATTGCACTGGCCACTTCCCCCAGACTGAACTCCAAGATGTCTCCAGGGAGGGATAGGAGTGCTGCGACAACATCATCGGTATTCTCTGAGCTATCTACGTAAAGTTTACTAAAGTGATCTTCCCATATGGATGCTGCAATATTGGGCTCAACTGCAGCTTTGGGTTCTCCTGAGCCAGTATTAACTAGTAACCAGAATCTTCTAGAGTCCTTGGTTCTTAGGGCTGTTAAAAAGTTTTGCCATCTATCCCAGTCCCAATCTGACCTCGCACGGGCCATTGTGGCCTTATACTGGCGCCTCAGGTCGGCCACCCTGGTCCGAGCAACACCTTCTTTAACTGCGGTGATTAGGTCAGATTTAGCCTTTCTACATTCAGAGTTATACCAGGAGGAGGTTCGGGTCTTTTGCTTAGGCTTCACCACCTCAGGGTAGAGAACCTCACCTAGAGCTCCCACTAGGTCTTCATGAATAAGAGCTAAAGTTTTGTCAAAATCCTGTGAACTAGATTGGCTAACTAGCTCACCCAGAGCCTCAAATTTTGGCAGCACAAGCTCGTAGATTTTCCTAATATTTTCTTCGGAATTTGAAAATTTCTCCCATCTCACCCTACGCCTATTGGAGGTTAATACCAGATTACCCAGATCATCTCTATCCTCGAGGGGTAGAGGTCCGGGATTTGCTGGGGGATGAACCAAGGAAAGTAGGAGAGCATTGTGGTCACTATCTGTACGGGGGATTATTTTAAAATCCTCTACCTTTGGCCAGAGACTAATATCTACGAAAATGTAGTCTAGTCGTGACTCGTGATTTTTCCTATTGAATGTGCATTTTGAGGGAGTGTCTGAGGCTGTTCGTCCATTGCAGGCTCTTAGCGCAAAATTGAGGGTCAGGGACGTAATTTGGACCGCAAGTGGGGACCAGGATCTGGGGTGGGGCGATTGACACACTGGAATACCCCAGAAATCGTCTTCTGCCGTAAGAGCCCCTTCCCTCAAGCCCTCTAAGGGCTCGAAGTGGCAGTTAAAATCTCCACCCATTACCACCTTATAATCAGTCTGCAACTGACCCAGAAAGGACGAAAGATCTTCTAGTGTGGTGGACTCCGCCGTAGGGCCAACAGGGCGGGAGTAGACATTTATAATTGCCAATTTGGGGGCACCTGGCCAGTTCAGTACAACACACTGAATGTCTTGCGAGGACGTGGCTATGGTCTCCGCTGTGCAACCAATGTGACACGCTATCCACACCGCCAGACCACCCGAGGGCCTCCCCTTACCATTCCAGGTAGCCTTAATTTCAAAAATTGCGTAACCAATTTTAGACATGGGTTCCCTCGCCCATGTCTCTTGAAAGAGACAGATGTCACTATTTATTACTAGAGAATCCCAATCTTCAGTGTGTATTTTATTGGCGATGCCTGCAACATTCCATGACAATACCTTCAGGGCTTTAGAAGGAGTATTAGGTTTAGGTCCCTGCGTCCCCGTAATGCCACTATCATTGTTTGCATGCGAGATAGAGATCCCAGGAAGAGGAGATGGACTCTGGTTAGATGGAGCTGGAGGAGTTGGAGTCGGGCCAGGGGAATCACATGAAGTCTGTCGAGGGGAGTGTGCACCAGAGAAATAAGATTTATCATCTTGTACCCAGGCGTCAATCGCAGGAGTCCAAACCAGAAAAAGCTTCGAATCTATTGCTAACTTCCAAGGGAGTGAAAGGGAGCAGGTGATCCATCCCCCCTGTTTCAAGAGCATAGTTCGACCTCCTAGAGTTGATTCCATAGCCCCTTTGCGGAATGGTTTCCCACCCAAATACATTCTTTGGGGCTATGGGGCCAGGCAACGGGGGGAAATATTGATTGTTATGTTTATGGCCTAGGGTGCCTGGCTGGGCCATAGGTGGCCAGGGGCATGACATGGGAGCTACTAAGGCTCTTGGATAAAAATAAGTGAGGTCACAGGGCATAATTGATTTGCCTAGGTTCCCAGGCATCCAGCTCAAAATATGCCTAACAGCTTCAGGATCCCTAAAGTTGACCACAATCAAATCACCCTCAATGTCTTTCTCCCGCCCCCCCAACCAGGGGAGTCGGCGCACGTGCACAATGTCCCCGTTAATATTGCCCGGGAGTGGTCTATTCTTGGACAACCAGTACATAGTTTTATTTTTAAGCTGTTGAGGACCTTCTCGCTTGTCTGGGTCAAGTGTGGGAACACCCGTGAGCACCACCACATAGGGTAGTGCTTCAGGAGGAAGTTCAACCTGAGGAATCCTACGTTTTGCCACTCTACTTAGGGATTCCCTCTCTCCAGCCAGCCGCAATGGTCTTGCAGCCGAACTGTTTCCACCCTTCGGGATGGCACCATCCGCTTGCGTGGCTGGTCGGGATGGAATAATTAAGGTTGTAGTCCCTTGAGGATTATGGGTCACTGTTTTGGTAGGAGCATTAGGCTTTGGGAATAAGACCGTTGTGGTGGTAGTGGATACAGTGTGAGCCGCCTTGGCTGAAGTAGGTTTTAGGGTATTGGGTAAAACAACCGCAGCCAATGCTGGAGTAGGAATGGGAGGGGCCTTCTGTTTGTCCGGTTTGTTAAGAATAGCCAGTTCCAAATTCCCCAACCGGTGTTCGATAGCCAGTAATCTGTCTAAGATAGGAGAAGTGAACGTCCTGAGCATTTGCTCAAGAAGCTCCAGGGTGAGGGCAGTCGGCTGAATGTCCGTGATGTTAGCACTTGTAGAGGCAATGGCGATTGTAGGTGAAGTTTCTTGTGGAGTCACTAAAGTAATTTCGGGTCTTGTGTCCACTATTGGTTTAGGGGCAGGAACTAATCTCCCCCCTTGCCGAATTCAGAGTGGCTAATTCTGCCCTTTTGAAGAGAACCCCCCTTCCTCCTTCTTCTATTGGGAGGTGGACCATGAGCTATCAGGACCTCTATCTTCCTTGATTGATTTTTAGCGATGTTTTTAGCAGTGTGGAGGGCAGCTGATTTAACTTCCTGGCCTACGCCGGAATTACAGGATGGAGAGGGAACGGTAGTAGGGGAGCTATTTAGGGCCCTAGGTAAAGATGGTAGAGGAGAAGTGTCCCTTAAGAGTTCAGGAATTCCCTGGGTTGCAAAAGAATCCTCAGTAATAGGGGCCACCCCTGAACTAGATGTTAAAGTAAGCGGGGTTGATGTCAGAGAGAGTCTAGCTTTATTACCTTCGATGGAACGGCGGCGCTCCACCCTTCTCTCAGCTAAGGCTTCTTCCCTGTCAATTTCAGAAGTCGATTTCTTAAAATAGTTATCTAAGGTGCCCTTATTGAGGTTTCCCCCCGGAGTACTAGGTGAAGCAGTGTCCATATTGGCAGGGGATTACACGACTATGGAAATGCTGGAGCCTGGGCAGGAATATCAAATCGGAAACACAAGATACTTAAAAACTTTGGCCCAGGGAAGGGTAGAAGACAAAGGAGAGAAAAAACCTATCCAAACAGTGGTACTGAGACAAAAACTAACCCAGAATAGGTGAAATCACCAAACGGAAGGCTACACACAGGGAAACTGTCAGCACAGCTATATGTATAATGAACTCAGGTCTATGGGGAAGCAAAATGGGGGAGAAAGAGACAGGGCCCAGCCCAGCCTCCCTCAGCCACCTAACGGCCACACAACGGCCCGCCCTTTGCCCGGGCTTAGCCCCGTGCTAAGTCCCGCGCGCGTCCCGCGATGCGCGTTGAAAGCGTCAGTTATGAGGCGATGAGAGGAGGCGGGGCACGCCCGGGAAGAGGCACCAGCTGTAGGCAATCAGAGGAATGCTGGTCCTCGCAGTCCCGGGCTCCCGCAGTGTGTGTCCTTGCAATCAGGCTCTTCCACAGTCAATCCCCTCAAACAGAGCCACAACGAAGGAAAGCAGCAAAGAGGCCAACGAATGGCAGGGCGGACCACAGAACACCAGAATCCTGCTGCGAGTGGCTCCCGCGGAGCGGGGGCCGCGAGCAGTTATGAGGCGATGAGAGGAGGCGGGGCACGCCCGGGAAGAGGCACCAGCTGCAGGCAATCAGAGGAATGCTGGTCCTCGCAGTCCCGGGCTCCCGCAGTGTGTGTCCTCGCAATCAGGCTCTTCCACAGTCAATCCCCTCAAACAGAGCCACAACAAAGGAAAGCAGCAAAGAGGCCAACGAATGGCAGGGCGGACCACAGAACACCAGAATCCTGCTGCGAGCGGCTCCCGCGGAGCGGGGGCCGCGAGCAGTTATGAGGCGATGAGAGGAGGCGGGGCACGCCCGGGAAGAGGCACCAGCTGTAGGCAATCAGAGGAATGCTGGTTCTCGCAGTCCCGGGCTCCCACAGTGTGTGTCCTCGCAATCAGGCTCTTCCACAGTCAATCCCCTCAAACAGAGCCACAACGAAGGAAAGCAGCAAAGAGGCCAACGAATGGCAGGGCGGACCACAGAACACCAGAATCCTGCTGCGAGCGGCTCCCGCAGAGCGGGGGCCGCGAGCAGTTATGAGGCGATGAGAGGAGGCGGGGCACGCCCGGGAAGAGGCACCAGCTGTAGGCAATCAGAGGAATGCTGGTCCTCGCAGTCCCGGGCTCCCGCAGTGTGTGTCCTCGCAATCAGGCTCTTCCACAGTCAATCCCCTCAAACAGAGCCACAACGAAGGAAAGCAGCAAAGAGGCCAACGAATGGCAGGGCGGACCACAGAACACCAGAATCCTGCTGTGAGTTTCAGATTTCTTTACATGCTTTGAGGAGGCATGCCACGATTTTAGTGGCCAGTCATTGACAGATGACACGGGTAGGCATCTGTTTGTAGATAAATACGTCGCAAACCTTTTGCCAGGAATAGCTAGTCGTCTAAAGGCCAGTGAGAGTTCATGGACTACCTCTTCGCCGGTGTCTCTCCTAACTATGGCTCAGTATTATGAGCGACAAGAATTAGAAGCTAAAACTAATGAGGATAAAAAGTCTAAAGAGTTGAAAACAAAGGTTATTTTGGCTCAAGCTTATGGCCCGCCTTCTAGAGGTAATGATAGAGGTGGACGTGGATCTTATGGTTCGTCCTTCCCTTCCTATACACGTTCAAATTTGTCTGTTGACCAGTGTGCATACTGCAAAAAATTTGGACATTGGATTTCTGATTGTCCAATGCTGCCTGCTCCGCAGTGTCCATGTGGTCGGGAACAGATGAGAAGTCATTCAGGATATTGAGGGCCTAGAGGAAGCACGAATGATCGCGCTAGGTTTGATGCTAATACACAAGGGCAGGATGGGTTTAACACTTTTGATAGACGGAAGCAATACCAAATGTCCGGCTATGTTCCGTCTGATTTTCAAGATTCTGCTTATACATAGGATTGCCTAGGATGGGGTAAGGAATCAGTTGAAGTTCCAGTAGATCAGAGGGGTCCCTATGTTACAGCACATGTTTTGGGTTCTACTGATCAGTTTCTGGTTGATACAGGAGCTACTCATAGCGCCTTGTCTAAACAATTGGTTCCTAGGACTCCCCTGTCTGGATTAACCATTACATCGATAGGTTTCGATGGAACACCTTCCATTAGCCCATTGTCACAACCACTTGCATTCCATGTTGATAAGTTTACTGCTCCATGTCTGTTTTTGCTTTCTCCAAACACACCAGACAATATTGTGGGTCTTGACATGCTCAAATAATTCAGGGCCATGATACGATGTTCTACGGAAGGAGTACAGGTTATTCTGAATGACAACTACCCTGTGACTGAGAGATCTTGTATTGTTAAAGAGGACATTGCATTAGCTTCACTCCCTAGTACTTTGTGGGCTACTTCAGACATGGATGTAGGGCAAATGGTTATTCCACCAGTACACATTATTGTTAAGGAGGGTGCTTCATTGCCGAGACTGCAAACATTTCTAAAGAAGGAGAAGAAGCACTTACACACATTGTGCACAATTTAATTAAAGTGGGGGTTGTGGAAGAATTTACTTACAATGTTTGCAATAGTCCGATTCTTCCCATTTTGAAAAAAAGATACTGACACTAGGATTTACAGATTTATCATTGACCTGAGAGAAGTAAACAAGATTGTAGTACCACAGTACCCTCTGGTTTCTGACATAACAACACTACTTACTTTGGTTCCTCCAACAGCAACTACATTCTTTGTTATAGACTTGAAGAACGCTTTCTTTTTGATCCCTATTCATCCTGAAAGCCGAGATTTGTTCGGTTTGACTTTGAATAACCAATCATAAAGATTTTTTAGAGTTCCTCAAGGCTATACTGAGAGTCCTAGTATTTACAGTCAAGCATTGAAGAGACAACTTGATTCCTTTACTTCGTCTGAAGGAGTGGCTCCCATACAATATGTTGATGACATCTTGTTGGCAGCTGATACACCGGAGCAGTGTGAGAAATGTACTTTATCTTTACTTTCTTTCCTTGCTACACACAACCATAAAGTGTCACTGAAGAAATTGCAATATTGTAGACCGAAGGTGACCTATTTAGGACACCTTCTGTCTAAGGAGGACCGTGCATTGACACCAGATCGCATTCAAACAATTTTAGACACACCAGTACCTTCCACACAGAAAGATGTCCGTGCATTCATTGGTTTGACTTCGTTTAGTAGGCAATGGATATTGGGGTTTTCACACATTGTTAAGCCCCCGCTAGCGCTTTTGACCAAAGACACTCCAGTGCCCCTTCCATGGACTGATGAATGCCAAAATGCTTTTCGTCAGTTAAGACAAGGTCTTTGCTCTGCACCAGTGTTAAGCACACCAGATTACACAAATGCTTTTACACTATGTACACGAGAAAGATGGGTGTGCATTGTCAGTTTTAGTACAGACACATGGTGATAAGCAGCGTCCCTGTGCGTATTTTTCAGCCATTCTTGATCCTGTTGCTAGAGCGCTGCCTGGATGCTTCCGTTCTGTTGCAGCAACAGCTGTGTCCATACGTCAGAGTGAAGGGATAGTTTTGTCACACAAACTGTTGGTGCTAGTACCCCATGCAGTAGATGCCCTTTTGAATCAGACTAAGACACAACACTTAACTAGTGCCCGCTTGACAGGATATGAATTGACACTGTTAGCATCTCATATTACCTTGAAGAGGTGCGCGACACTGAACCCAGCAACTTTGTTGCCATATCCTGCGACTCAGTCTCAGTCAAAGGAACCTCACGATTGTATATTCCTTACTGAGGAACAGACAAAGGGTGCTTATGCAGTTACCACGCTTGAGACAGTAGTGGAAACAGCTCGGATACCTCAGAAGTTGGCTCAAGCAGCTGAACTAATAGCTTTGACACGAGCGTGTGAACTAAGCATGGGCGGAAAATCTGTTCCTCTCCCGGATTTTGCGAATTTCCGGTAAATTCGCAATCAGCGAACGCTCGAGAATTTACCGAAAATCTGCAAATTCGCACGCAGCGGATTTTTATACTTGGTGATACAATTTTGCGGCGTGCGGCGTTCACTTATCGTCATTCGGCGTTTGCCGAGTTGTTTTTCTCGATATTTTGTGAGTGCTGCGCCATTTTGGATCTTGCTGCGGGATCCCGCGGGAGTTTGGCGACCGCGGTTACGTAATCGCCGCTTGCCACCTTGCACAGCACGCATCGCGAGAGCTCGCAATTGCGAACATGTCAATGCGGCGAGCAGCAACAATCTCGCACACGCGAAATTAAAAAAATTGAAATTCTGCACAAGAAATCCACCAGCAAGCAGCATAAACCTTCTGAAAATGATGATTTTTATCAGAATAACTCCTCAGGTTGACATTTGCCTGCACTTTTTCTTGCAAGGAGTCCATTTTTTTTGGGGGGGGGGTGGGAGGAAGGAAGTGCCCCACAGTCTCCAACTTCCTGTTCCTGTCCAGCGGGCTCCTCCCAGTGCTTTCTTCATGTGCTGGTCACTTTCATTCGGATTCTTGACCTGGAAGGATACTTTTTGTGGATGCTGCTGGATATTTGGATTTGAGGCCTTTTTGACTTTCTTTGGATCACTTTTGGATTAGAAATTTCACAAGTAACTTTGCTTGGGGCATTACAGTTGCTGCAACTACAATTTTGGAATTTTCGATTTTTGGGCTGTTGTTGTGGCCTTTTGACCAGGGGTAGTGAGTGGTGCATGGGCCTAGTGTTTCTGTGGGGTGTCTTGAATTTAAACATCATGGATGGCATGGGATTGTGCAGATTTTTCTGTGTTTTTTGTTTTTTTGGGCTGTTGTTGTGGCCACCCCCTTTTCTGAATCGTTTTTGGCCACTATAGGTGTGGCAGGGTATACTCAGACATGAGTCCCTTTCTCACTGCACCATCAGGATTCAAGCAAGCCGGGCCGACGACGGCTGAAATGCCAGAAACCGGTCCCCGGTAGCTTGTCTCCTTTCTGGTGAAGAATTGGCTTGGTAGTTTAGTCTGCCCTGTTCCCATGATGCACTGGGCCAGGGACAGACTGATTTGCATATAGCCAGGTTCTGAACTGGGATGGTGCAGTGAGATAAATAACGGTGATGGATAAAACCCTGATCTTTGGACTGGGTAAGAGTGGTCTGCTTAATTCAGACACTCTGTTCATCACCACCCCCTTTTCTGAATCGAGTTTAGCCACTATAGGTGTGGCAGGGTATACTCAGACATGAGTCCCTTTCTCACTGCACCATCAGGATTCAAGCAAGCCGGGCCGACGACGGCTGAAATGCCAGAAACCGGTCCCCGGTAGCTTGTCTCCTTTCTGGTGAAGAATTGGCTTGGTAGTTTAGTCTGCCCTGTTCCCATGATGCACTGGGCCAGGGACAGACTGATTTGCATATAGCCAGGTTCTGAACTGGGATGGTGCAGTGAGATAAATAACGGTGATGGATCAAGCCCTGATCTTTGGACTGGGTAAGAGTGGTCTGCTTAATTCAGACACTCTGTTCATCACCACCCCCCCCCCTTTTCTGAATTGTTGTGGCCTTTTCACCAGGGGTGGTGAGTGGTGCATGGGCCTAGTCTTTCTGTGGGGTGTCTTGAATTTAAACATCATGGAGGGCATGGATGGCATGGGATTGTGCTGATTTTTCTGTGTTTTTCGATTTTTTGGGGTGTTCATGGGGACAGGCCATGTGAGTGGGGGCCATTTTGAGGAGTGCTGGTACAGGCAGGCCATGTGCTGGGAGGTAGGGGGCCATTTTGAATGCAGGCAGTGTTCTTAGGTCTGCAACCATTTTTCCTAGGTTTCAACCATTATGGCCAGGGGTAGTGAGTGGTGCATGGCCCTAGTCTTTCTGTGGAGTGTCTTGAATTTAAACATCATGGATGGCATGGGCTTGTGCTGATTTTTCTGTGTTTTTCGTTTTTTTGGGCTGTTGTTGTGGCCTTTTCACCAGGGGTAGTGAGTGGTGCATGGGCCTAGTCTTTCTGTGGGGTGTCTTGAATTTAAACATCATGGAGGGCATGGATGGCATGGGATTGTGCTGATTTTTCTGTGTTTTTCGATTTTTGTGGTGTATAACTGAACTGATGTTCCTCTGTCTTCCATTGCTTTTAGGTGCACAAGACTCAATAGAACCACCAGTGCCAGGAAGAAGTCCTGCAGCGGTGTGTGTGTGCAGCATAACGTCACGCGACGTCACGTCTGGCCACAGACAACTCTGCAACTTGTGCAACTGCGGCCTGCTGTTCTGACCTCTGAAGAAGATGGCCCCAAAAAAAGGTTCCCCGTAGCTCCTCTAGCAAGAATGTTGCCAGTAAGGAGCAGAAGAAGCAAGTTACCAAGGAGACTGGTGTGCCGCCCGCCACATTTTTTGGAAGTAAAAAAAAAAAGTACGCCTGCAGCAGCAGCGGAATCTGCTGGGGACCGAGCTGGGAGCAGCACCCCCGCTCCATTGGGCTCAGTGCCACCACCACCACCACCATGCCAACTTAGGTCCAAGCCCTTGAGTGCTGCAGAGGCACTTAGTCTAATTGTTCAATCACCATCGACCAGTGATGTTGGCTCATCGCAAGAAAGTAGCAGCAATGTCCCTCAATCAACACAGGTTGTTGTAACTCATCTGACGAGTGTTGAACAACCACAGCCGCAACAACAACCACATGTGCAAGTAAAAGCCCAAGTACTTGTGGAAGGAGAGGCAGCGCAAGGAGATGCGCAAGCAGAGGTGCATGGAGGGTCACAAGTGCCCCCAATTGTTGTTCCTCCAGAAGTAGGGGCACATCAGGAAATCGACAATCAAGCCGAGGTATCATTTGAGGAAGCCACTCCCCCTGATGATCATTCATTGTCTTCCACACCCCTAGAAAGGAAGAGATCAAGGGTGGTGTCTACATCTTCTTCAAGCACACCTCCTTCTGATGATACGGATCAAAATTGGGAACCATCACTGCCGTCTGAGAGTGAGGCACACCATGATCTGACAAAGGTAGTTAAGCGTAAAAGGAAGCTCGTCCAAAGTCTCATAGTTATGGAGTGTGATGAGCCTCAACAAGAAGTGGCAGATACTGCTGCTGATGAAGACTCTCACGACGACGACCCAGTCATCATAAAGGTCACTGCAGCCCCAGCGGGCATGCAGCAAACAGACATTTTGACCCTAGCCCGAGAAGCTGCTGAGTAAAAAACAGGTATGCTCAGATAAAGTTTCAAAAAGTATATTTCTGTAGCCCTTACAAAATATTCTCCCACAAGACCCTCCCTAACCCCAACGATTGTCCTTCAAAAGTCCCAAAAACAACCCAACTCCCAATTCCCACCCCCAAAAGTCTCTAAAAAAGCGGCAAGGGACACTACAGCAGGCTGCTGTTCACTTTAGCGGCCAGGGCATCATACTCCTTGCGGAGGGTGGCATGGTCGGAGCGGAGGCCCTCCACCAAGGTCTTATAAGTTAGGACCTCCTGCTCCAGGTAGGACACTCTGAGGCATGAGCGGTTCTGGCGTGCCTTGCAACTCCTGTAGGGGGCAGCTGCTGTCTTTGCTGCTCGGCGGTGGTGGTTGGCTTTGGTAGCCCAGCTCCGTACCGCTGGAGCACTGCGCTGGCTGGCAGCCCGTGGGGGCCCCGAGGAGGATGCAGCTGTCCCAGTGGATGTTCTACCAGTTGACTGCGTGTCCTCCTCCTCCAGGGCCACCAGCCGCCGATATTTGGCGACAGTGGCATCCAGCCTCCGTTGCCGGGCCATTTGAGCCCGCTCCTTCCTTGTTGGTGTTGTTGATTTGGAAGGAGCAACTATATGAAGAAAGAAAGACATAGTCTGTAACCAATGCTCCTTAAGATTAACACAAAATGATTGAGCAGAAAGTTGTGTCACAGTATAACTAGCAACTTGAAAGCACAGTACATAACTATTGAGGCCAGTATCTATCTAACCTCCCACTTCTTCATCCTTGCTCTAACATTAGTGGGAGTTTAAGGAACACATTCTACGAGCACTATGGACTTCCATTACAGTCGACTATGACAGTACACCAGTCTTATTCTTCTTCTCTCTTGTTTAGGAAAATTGGTACGTTATCTTATGCAAGCCGGCATAATGCCAGCGCAGTGAACTTGCACCGGAGAAAAACAGACGTACACCATGATGAGTGAGACAGACTTGCGTTACTGTACCGGTCCAGTACATGCAGGTGGTGAAGCTCTTACTTTTCTGTTATGGGTGGCACTGAGAATACTCCGTTAAAAGGGCTACTGCTTAATTAATTTAACTTTCACCCTACAGTGCAAATGAGTACTAGAAAAGGAAAATGAAGAAGCTAAATAATATGATTATCTATTACTTCACATGGGATGTATTTGATTACATATGGGATGACTTTAGTTGCTTTGCTTTTTATTGAGTGAACAGTGATACACCCACACATGAATGACGTACTACTACTAAACTAAACTTATTAAGAGAGGTAGGGAGTGTCCACCGTAATAACTGGATATATGCTGTGCTTGCAGTTGCAATACAAACTACTGCTACTATTCATGGTAGTATTTGGACAAAATTACAACTTCTTTTCCTTGCCTTTCCTACACTGGAACGGACGTGCGGGTGCGGTGTTACATGCTCTTCAAAGTAACACTTAGTTCATCCAGTGACCGTCTACTCTCTCTAGATACACATATGCTATCTAAGTTCAGATAGTACAATGATCCAGGCATCCATCCATTCAAAGTATATGCACACATACAGTTTCTGTTTCACCCACCCAGGCTGTTCTCCTTCCACCCATCCTTGCTTCATCATTCACCCAGCCATGCACCATACCATACCATATTCTTTCCTTCCCAGCCACCTCGGGGACCAAGCAAACACATATCATTCTTCTTTGCCAGTCATCATTAAATTTCTCATCCTTCCACACTTACTTACACCCTTCTTTCGCTTTTCGTTCATCCCATCCATCAAGTTCATCTCAGATCTGATTGGGATTCTTCTCGCCAAAAACTTCACAGCTAAGTCGAAGTACATTTAGAGGAGGCTAGTACCTGGTTGATTTATAATACACCCGTGCAGATAGCGGGCGCAGGCTCCTTGCACTTGCTGGTGCGCCCCCTCCCCCTCCCAGAGCCCCAGATAGCACACTCTGCAGTCTTCAATCTCAATAGGTAAGAAATATATAGCTTACCTCTGCCCGCCACCACCGTGTGAACCCTCACAGGCACATTGCTGTCGTCCGGCACTTACACCGCATCCTCCCCAGAAGTGTTCCCCTCATCCACCACCACCACCTCCGCGCTGGACCCGCCACCAGATGTTCCACCTACAAAGTACATTTAAGAATGTTTGAATACACCACTCACTACTATATAATATTTGGTCTAGGAATAAAGAAATGTTAAAAAAACAGCAAACAATGTAATAATTTGGGGCTGTCTACTCTAAAGTAAAAATGTCCCTTTTTCCAGGGAAGGCTGTTGTCTTGCTGCACTTTTTGGCACAACTGATAAATGCTTGCTTTTTATTTTTAACACGCACCACTTTTTCTCCTAACAGACAGAAGCTTGACTTCTAAGAACACGAGCAAGATCAAGTTCAAACCAGGTGAGAGCTCGGCTCGACCACAAGAAATGTGTTCAATTAATTGTCAGCACTAAGCACTTTTCCATTTTCAGTTAAACGTTTAGTTTTATGACAAACTTGATTTTAATAAATGTGTTTACTTTTAATAAAGCTTTTAAACTTAAATAGACTCTGTGGTTTTTGGTCCTCCAGACTAGAGTGGCTGAGCTAAAGGTTTTGCAATTTTTGCAAGCATAAGTCCGTGCCTCTGACACTTCTTGACTCTGACTCCGTACTCTTGTCCTGCGTTGGATAATCATCATTGGGGATCAATCATCGGTGACTTTGGGAGCTAAATGACTCTGCCACACTATCTAGTCAGTAAGGAGATTGGGGGTTCAACTACAAAGTCTGTTTATCACTGAGGTATGTGGAAAGTCTAACAGCGCCTATTATAATTGATAAGCTAAGCAATGCATTATTTAGTGTCCATAGTTCTGTTTGTGCAGATTTGTCCTAGTAGAATGGATTGTCCTCCTATCCAAACCAAAAGTAAAGTAGTATCCTATTCTTTCTTGATGGTCATTCACCTTTTTATTGTTGGCAATTGTCAAAGCATAAACATTTAGAAGACTTGAAAAGACATTATGGACAATCCCGGAGGACAGCACTCAGTGCATAGAGCTATTGTCGACTAGAATGGGAGTCCAATGGAATTGCCAAATGTGCAATCTTAGTTAGCTACACAGACAGACTAATAAGAATAATCTAGTAATACCACAGGGAGTCATAGTCGAGGCAGGATAAGAATTTAGATACAGTCCACAAGAAGATCAAAGACAATTTAGAAAAAAATTGAATGAGGAACGCTAGGAAATAATAGGTACTCTATATTAAAATTAAAACTTACCGGGGCCAGCAAAGGAGCCCTCGCATGACTGATCCTGGCCTTGTTCAGCAGCGGCAGCAGTCTCCTCCAATGCCCTCTTGCCCCTGGGGGGGAGCTGATGTACAACATGAAAGAAAGAAAGACCAGAAAACATGGATGATATTTGTCAACCAAATCAAACATTTCAAAAGAACAATAACAAAATATTTTGGCGAAATAGCAAATAGACAACTATTCCACAGGATATATTGACCGATCTCATGTGGTCTACTACGTTATTAGTATTGCTTGATTTGCAGAAAGTCGACTTGGAAAATTCTTATGTAACTCACTAAACAAAGTACTAAAAAGGTTCGCCTAGGACTGGCAGGCAGCAGTCCGCAGCACGCGAAGTGACAGACAAAGTCCATTGTGATTGCAGATCAGCGACAACACTAAAGTTTCCTACTACATTAACCAGTCATTAAAATACTCAAACTATCAATCCACCACCACTATTTCTTCTTATCGCCGTGTGTACAAAGGAGGGACTGGACTTGAGTCTGTAGGGGCTGATTTAGAAACCCCTTGCGGATCTTTTGCTCCATTGTTGCGTGACTTTTGTGACGCAGCGGCAGAACAAAAGAGGCGCCATGGTGCGGCGTATATTAACAACGTGATGCATATGGGAGATGCATCACGTTGTAAAGCCCTGCGCCATCAGGGGGCGTTCCGGCACAAGGGAGGGCGTTCCTGCGCAGGAGCGCATCCTAAAAGTCACTTTGAGGACAATGATGCGTGACTCAAACCCTGCGCCTGCTTGAAGCAGACGTACGGCTTGACGCAGCATTGGGGAAATAGGGCACCCCAGAGCATTGCTGGAGCTGCTCCATCGTTGCGACGCAACTCCAGCAATGCGCCGCCTTTACGGCACAGATGCGTAACGCTTTGGTGAAGTTTTGGGCCCATGGTGCGCCGCATTGTAAATACGGCGCACCATGGGTGGTGGTGGCTTGGCGCACAATTACTGGCGCATCCCTGCTACTTTGCAGGGATGCGCCGGTAAATAAAAATCTAATTCCCTTAGTGTCTAGCATTACACAGTTCTTTAAGCTACACTCATACATAATTTCACAGGCCAATGAAATGAACACAAAATCAAAAACAAATAAGCATAGTAGCAACGCTACTGAGAAGGAGAGCAGTGCACCTGAAATGCACAGAACATTTTGAAATATAATTTACCTACAATGTAATCAGCAGCATTAATGCTCTTGGTAAAAAACAAAAATTTGCAATATAATAACACACAGAGCAGGAGAAAACAGAGTAGTAAAGAAATAGCTACTACTACTCACCAAGCCCGGGGATCTCAAGGCCGAGCAGGTCGAGCAGATCGCGTTCCCGGTCCAGGAGATCCGTCCAACGGTGGGTGGCCTGGTTGTAAGTGCGCCGGACCCGAGAGTGTTGGTACATGGCCTGGCACACCTTCTCCCACCGCTTCCGGCGCTCCTGGATCCCGTACCCGCGAGCGATCTTGCCGCCTGCCATGATGGTCCTGGGGAGGCGGCGCTGAACATAATAAACTAGTGTGGCCATCTCCTCCGGGCTGAAGATCTCCCGGGGTGCGACCTGCTCCCCCCTCAAACGCCCGCACGGGAGCCGGGCATGGGGTGCGGGACCCTTCCCCTTCTCGGGATGCTTCCCGGCTCCCTTTACCATGGTCTGGGCAGAAAGGAAGCTAAATAGTAAAGAAAATAGAATAGGGAAGAAGAAAAGAAAAGAGTTTAAAAAAGTAGTTTAAAATTAACCAAAAGTAGCAGAAAACACAAAAATATAGAGCTAGAAAAATAGAGGGATAGATAATAAGTAAAATAGATCAACAAAAACTTCAAACAAGCAAAGGATGGCAGAGATTCAGAGAGGATAGAAGAAGCATGCCCAGAACCCTAGCAATGAATGAGAAACAAGATGGCCGCGCCCGTTCACGACCGCATGGGTAAGTTGGCGCGAGATTTTCCTCGCGAACACACGCAAAATTGTACTAGCGAGCTGCACACTTTGCGAGATTACACATCGCGCCCGGAAACGGAAATACGTCATGCAAACAAGATGGTCCCGCCCGTGAACGACCGTGAGGGTAACTTCGCGCCGTTGCGCTACAAGCGGCTCGCTAAAACGCACAAAACCTTGCGAACTAACACGCCGCAAAAAAACAAATCGCATATTCGCACAAATTCGCGGCTTCTGATTTCGCTCTCGTGCACGTTCGCGCCCCGCGAATCCCGCGAAATTGCAGAAAAACGAGTTTTGCACAACTGAAAGCACTCAGCAGGTGCAAAAGTTCAAACTCATCATTAGTAACCATTCCCTGTAGTGCTTCCTGACTGGGGCCCCTCCAGAGTTCAGTTGCTAGTTGCAACAATTGTATGACCCTGCTCTGACCCTCACAGCAGGCTCATAGAATAGCTACAAGTAGGCCACAAAGGTCCTGGAAAAAAAAATTGCACTGCAACAGAAAGCAAATTACAGATAAGGAAGCAGGTGCCAGACTGGAATTTTAAAACACTGACACATTAATAAATCAACCCCAAATTAATTCATGTCAGTTGAAGCAGGGCAGGTGTGCTTGCTTTTCCCCCCCATAATCTACAGTGATGATGAACCAGAGGGTGGTATTGATGTACCAGAGGGTGGCATGGGTGAAACAGAGGGTGGCAGTGGTGAAACAGAGGGTGCTGGGAACCTGTGATGATGAACCAGACGTCGAAACAACATAGTCGCGACCGTTGCGAGCCGGCAAGTAAGTTCGCAATTGCGAACTGGTACAAAACCCTCGCAAAATGGTAGAAACCCTTGCGAGCACAAAAAAATAAATCCGCAAATTCGCGAGAATTTGCCGATTTTGCGGATTGCGAGTTCGCAAATACGCAAATTCGCGAACGCCAGATTCGCAAAATTCGCCCATGCTTAGTGTGAACTTAGCACTGACTTGTGTGTGAACATCTACATGGATAGCCGCTATGCTTTTGGAGTGGTCCATTATTTTGGCCTACTCTGGAAGGAAAGAGGCTTTCTTACATCCCACGGGATGCAGATAATGCACGGAGAATTTGTACATAATCTCTTGACTGCACTTACATACCCAAAGAAAGGACAAGGCAATGCCTTTGCAGATCGCGTAGCTCGTGAGACTGCGATGCAGCGAAGCACTACATCCATGCACGTAGTGAAATCACAAGCTGAGCGTTGGCATGATGCTAGAGAGGAAGTATTGGATATACAGAGATCTGCCTCTGTGGTACAACTTGAGCAATGGTCTAAAGAAGGAATGTTAGATGATGAGGGCTGTTGGCATAACAAAGAAATGAATAAGTGGAAATTGCCTGCAGCCTATTTAAAACCTATGGTTCAAATGGCACATGGGCTGGCACATGTTGGAGCTCTAGCAATAACTAAATTGCTTACATAAGTTTGGGAGCATCCTGAAATTGCCAGCACAGCTAAAAGAGGGGTACAGTCCTGTTTGATCTGTTGGCAGTATAATCCTGGAAAAAGGGACACAAACTCCTACCGGAGGGTTTGCTACACCAACCGCATCTTTTGAAGTTTTGCAGATGGATTACATCCAACTTGAACGCTTCAATAACCTCAAATATGTCCTAGTTGTGGTATGTGCCTTCAGTAAATGGATAGAGGCATACCATACAAAGGATAATACTGCCCTCACTACAGCTTCTAAAGGAGTTTTTTCCTAGATATGGTGTTTGTAATCTTTTTTGGAGTGACCTCATTTTATTGGGCAAGTTGTTGAGCATGTCCTGAAAGGATTAGGGATCAAACAGAAATTCCATGCAGTCTTCCACCCACAATCAGCAGGATTAGTGGAGAGGTACAAAGCAACTCTGAAACTAAAGTTAGCGAAAATACTGCCTTTCACGTCTCTGAAGTGGTCAGATGCACTCCCTTTGGCATTGTTGTCCATAAGATCAATACCACACTCATGATCAGGTCTTACGCCCTATGAGGTGGTATTTGGGAGACCAATGAACATTTGGGGAGTTCCTAAGTCACGCCCCATACACAATGTACCTTGTGTTCTGATGGATGATTATTTGGCACAGTTAACCGTCAGTTTGATCTCTATTCATCAACAGGTTCGAGAAGCTCTTCCTGACAGATCCGAAGGTGAGGTACATGATCTCCGACCTGGCGACCACGTGACGTTCAAGGCCTTCGACAGATCTAAAAGCTTGAAGCTGAGGTGGCGAGGACCAGAGCAAGTCTTACTGGCCACAAGGACAGCAGTTCGAGTGACAAACCGGAAGAACTGGGTCCACAGCACACACTGCAAACGTTTGTCTCCTACCTTGGTGGAGCCTGCTGCATTGACCGACCAACGAGAGATTCTGGAGATGGAGAAAGGCCAAGCTATCTCACCTGACGAATCTGAGGAAGTCTTCCTGGACTACACGATTCCTTGAGCAGCACGATACAACTTGAGACCAAGGAAAGAATCTGCAGTTTTGAAAAAGACTGGTTGAGCTACAGCCCTGGGTTAGCGGAAACAGAATGCCGATATGACATGGGGGGGGATCAGCCCTGCCTAGTGTAGTGACACCCGTCTTGCTCTTTGGTGAAGAAATCAGCGGCTGCCCAAAGGGATAAGAGCTCCAACGATTGTTTCAACGAATTTGCAGAAAGATCAAATCATCAACGGTCGCTAAAAATGCTTTACAAGCAAATTATTTGTGCCGTAGGGCTTGTTGTTGCTCTGGTGGTTAAGGCAATAATCACCTGGTTTGTTGAAAAAGTGGCTCCTGCTCAACAGCTTTTTGTTGCTACCACGCCAGTGCCAGTGGAGCACCATTACTTCACTCTTCCCTACCATGAGCAGAAGCATCGACAATCCTACCTAAATAACACTTTCATCCAGATTAAGCATGAGCGGATTTTGCGGATTGGCAATCCGCGAATTTGCGGATTTGCAAACTCGCAATCCGCAAAATCCGCGAATTCCCGCGAATTTGCGGATTTTTTTTTTTTTTGTGTTCGCCCGTGTTTCTGCCAGTTCGCGAGGGTTTTTACAATTTCGCAATTTGCGAACTTACCTGTCGGGTCGCAAGTTTTGCGAACTTGTTGTTTCTACGTGTCCAACCTGTTTGGGACACTCTTCTTCATCACTGCCACTCTCTGTCACCACTGCCACTCTCTGACTACTCATGCCACCCTCTGGCCCACCCATGCCACCCTCTGTTTCATCACCACACCCTCTGGTTGTCCAGTGTACATTATTTTTGGCAAAGCAAAGCACACCTTCCCTGCCTCAAGTGACCTGAATTAATTTGGGGCTGATTAATGTGTCACAGAATATTTTTTTAGCTGGCACCTGCTTCCTTAGTGCGCCCTGATTAGTGATCTTTTGCACTTGCTAAGTGCTTTCATTGTTGCAAAATTAGTTACAACACCTGCCCTGCCCCAACTGACAATAATGAATTAGGGGCTGATTAATGGATTTTAACTTCCAGCCTGGCTCCTGCTTGTCTCCCTTAGCTGTAATTCAGGACCTTTGTGGCATATGTGTAACTATTCTGAGGTTCAGAGCAGGGTCACATAATAGTTGCAACTGGCAACTGAACTCTGGAGGGGCCCCTCAGGAAGCACTACAGGAAATGGCTACTAATGATGAGCCTGAACTTTTGAACCTGGTAAGTAGTTACTTTCAGTTTTGCTAAAATCGTATTTCTGCAATTTCGCACTTATTCGCGGGGCGCGAACTCACACGAACAGTGCGAGCAGTGCGAGCAAAATCCGCTGCTCGCGGATTTGCGGATTTTTCAGGAAATTCGCAAATCTCGCGGATTGCGGATTTCCCGAAAATCCGCAAAATCCGCGAGCGGAACGGATTTTCCGCCCATGCCTAATCCAGATGTTGCATCATACACACAATGCCACAAATACCACCAATTGTTGGGTGTGTGGGATGATACCAGCACATAAAAAGAAAGGAGGAACACCTTTTATTACTTTACCGTTTTCTAACAATGGTTCATGTCAAGCTTGGTATGCGCTTTTGTTTGCATTTGGAAAACCTTCAGTAGGTGGGATTATCTTTTAGCTTAATAAAGAGTGTTCTCAAGATAACGATGGTTATCTGCAAGCTAAAGGAACTAAATGGGAATGGGAAGAGTGTCAACCGGACAACCGGACAATATTTCAACACCGTATGTCTTCTCAAATATGAGAATAGTAAAGAACATTGGACCTTTTGTGATTTCTGTGACAAAATCTAAAACAGATTTATGTATTGGTAGTGTTGGAAGGATTCCAGTAGGGAGGAGCAAGTGCACTGTAATTCTAACAATTAAAGGCGCCAATACCAGTACTTTCATAGCTTCGCACAATACGTATATGTAGAAATAATGGATATTATCAATTACCCGTTGGGTGGTCAGGGATCTGTTATGTATCATTCTTGTTACCCCCTGTGTTCTTGGCCCCTCCATCATATCACAAGGACTTGAAACTATATATTGATATCTCTAAGAATAGATATAAAAGAACAATAAGTACTGACGAAATAGACCAAACAAAATTTTGCTTTTAATTTAGGTTTGTTCTTCTTTGTGGGTGCTGCATTAAACAGTAGGAAAATAAGACGATTGACTAGAGTTGTGGAAGCTGTTACCAATCAGACAGCAATGGCACTTGGGAACATTACATTACAGCTCTCCAGAACCGAATGGTTCTAGATGTGGTTCTGGCTGATCAACGTGGTGCATGCCACATCATTGGCAGCAGCTGCTGCGTCTTCATCCCAGATCACTCACCTTCAGTATATGACCCAATAACAAAACTGCATAAAATCGCTGCAGAAATTCATCCAGAGACTGGTACTTGGACTTTTGCTGGATGGTTTTGGACTCTTGTTTCTGCTTGGGGCTGGAAGCTACTGACTATCCTATGTGTAATGATTGCAATACTTTTTACATGCTGTGCTTGTATTCAATGCGGTCCTATGCTTGGCTCCATTTGCATCTCTGCTTGTATACCTGCCAAAAAGAATGTTGTAGAAATAAAGGCCAAACAAATGTTGATCAAAGAAGTGCCTGAAATAATGTTAATAGATGTACAGGAAGCCTATCTAGATTACCCCAGATAAACAAATGTCTTCAGCTAATGCTGAAAGGGTCGTCTGTTGTAATTTAGCAGCGATTAGGTGAAACATTGGCAGAAGACATCCTGTATTTAGAGATTATCTTGTCCGTTTTATGGAATCCATTTTGTATTTCTGTCAGCCATTTTGTTTGCCATGTGCTACCATGTGCTCTGTCCTACTTTCCAGTTAACTGCTCTTGAAATCTGCCCAGAGACGAGATATATTTAGACCTTTCCTGTTCTGCACATGCTCAGTGGAGCTTGCAGCTGTTGTCAATTTATATCCGTCAGGATGTGTTTACTAGAAACTGGACACTGTTAGCTCCTCCTACTTGTCAACCCTGCATTTTCTGTATGACCTTATATGTATATAAAACCAGCACTCTGTGCTTGTACCGCCTTCTTTTGAGCCCCTGTGTGGGTATAAAAGGACCATGCTCTTTCCATTCAGTGTGCTACTTCATACATTGCCGAAGGGTGCTGTGTGAATATAGTACCACCTCTTGAGGTTAATAAACTCAGTTTTTTCTATTCCAGTTTCTGTGCCAACTTCTTCCTATTGGTCTGGGGACTCTGTGCAGAGAAGGGAGAACCCCTAGCACTGGTAGGTCTTGCTGAGGCCCACTACTTTACCAGAGGACTTGAGATGGAAGTGGGACGTCCTCTTACCCTTTCTGCTATTTTCCTACCGAGAGGTGCCGCAAAAGAGAGTCGGGTTCAGCCCTTTGAGTTGCTCTATGGCCACACCATTAGGGGGCCCCTCAGGCTTGTGAAGGAGGTGTGGGTGAAGACTTCTACAAAGCTTCCCCATGACGTGGTCAGCTACATGCTGGCATTCCGCAGCCAGATGGCCAAGCTATGGAAGGAAGCCTCTGACAACCTGGAGGCTAGTCAAGCCGTCATGAAGGAGTGGTACGACTGGAACGCTCGGACAGTGGAGTTGGATGCTGAAAATAAGGTGTGAGTCATGGAACCCGGAGAGCTTAGCGCTCTCCAGGAGAGGTGTACTGGATCATATGAGATCTTGGAGAAAAGAGGCCGGACCACTTACGTTGTAGACCTCAAGACCCCCGACCGCCCCATAGGGTGTTCCACATCAACCACCTGAAGCCGCACCATGAGCAGTCAGAGCTTTCTCCCCTTATGGTGATGGATGGGAGCGAAGAGGAGGAGACTGAGCCTCTTCCAGGCCTTCTGGCGGGCCAAGAGAAGGATGGATTAGTGGAGGGAGTGGTCCTCTCCCCATCCTTGACCCTGAGCAACAGAGGGACTGCCGACAGGTATTGGAGCATTATTCCTCGTTGTTCTCCCTCACTCCTGGGATCACACATCAGTGTACCCATGACGTGGACACAGGGGACAGCCCAACCATGAAAACCAAGACTTACCAGCTGTCCGACAAGATAAAGACCAGCATCCAGAGTGAGGTGGCCAAGATGTTGGAGCTGGGGGTGATTGAGCCTTCCAGCAGCCCTTGGGCTAGTCCGGTGGTGTTGGTGCTGAAAGCGGCCCACTGGGCACCACACCAGAATTTCGGTTTTGCGTGGAGTACCAGAGCTTGAACTCCATGATCAAGGTGGATGCTCACCCAATCCCTAGGGTGGATGAGCTTATCGACCGACTGGGAGCAGCTCAGTATCTGAGTACCATCGACCAGATGTCAGAATATTGGCAGATTGCCAATATGATGCCCAGATTTTGTATGATGCCCGGTGGAGCTACCTCGCGAGCTATAGGGGAGATGGACTTTGGACTCCCTCCTTTGACTATCACCTAACCAGCCGGACTTCGGGCAAACGCTCCCGCATCTCTCCAGACCTTATCTTCACCCTCTCCCTTCCCCCAACCCTTACCCCTCTCCGCTCCTACTCTTTCCAGCTTCTGTCCTCTGCCCTTGCCCTTTGTCCCCACCCTGTTATTCTGTGACCCTCTTCCTTTACCACTTGAAACCGAACTATTTTGTCTGATGCCCAATGGAGCTACCTGGTTTAGCTATAGGGGAGATGGGCCGTGGATTCCCTCCTTGGTCGTCACCTGCCCAGTCGATCTTTAGACAGACTTCCTTTCGTCTCTCCTTGTTGTCTCGTCCCTTAACCTTCCTTTTTCACCTCGCCTGCCCCCTCCACTACTTTTCTCTCTCCGGTCTCTCCTCTCCTAATTATATTGCCTATTATTTGATGTATTGTGAAATTGTTGAACTTTTACTGTTACATTGTTGATTCTCATGTAAAGCGCTCTGATACCTTCGGGTCTAGCCAGCGCTATATAAAAACTCTTTAAATAAATAAATAAATAAATAAATTGGCTCCGAGGCCGAGGAAGGATCTGGGAAGTTCGAGGCTGATCCAGTACTCCACGTGGGGGATCCGAGAGGAGCGAGAACCCCACTGCCTCTCCCAGGCTGCTGAGAGCAGGTAGCGGCCCAGAGAGAGAGAGGAGGAGCCTCTGGGGGCCTGCATAGCCTGCACGGGCTCCCCGATGAAGACAAAGGCCGCGAACAACAAGGTAACCCCCCTCGGGGTGGGCAGAGATAGCAGGAGATAGTGGGGCTGCCGAGGAGCTAAATTGGAATGGGATGGCAGCCCCGTGACCGCCCTCACCGTATGAGGCCTGAGAAGGCCCCCTTCAACTCCCTACTGGCCCTGATGGCCCGGGGCCTAGAGTAAGCGAACTGTTTGGAGAACTACTGAGCCTAAATAAGAACATAGGACCACCATTAAACCCAATGGCTCTCCCTGAGTTGAATGGGCAACTGCACTGGCTAATGATGTACTGTGCTTGAATTAACCCATGCTGGGGGACTGTTCTTTTTAGCGTGCCCCTGCCTAGTGAATGTTAGTGTTGCTGATGCCATACCCCTGAGTAATAGTGTTGCATGTTCATGACAAATCCCTTTTGATGTCCATGTTTACAAAAAATGTTGTTGCCTATACTGCCCCTAAACAGAGCATTATTTTCATTGAATGAATGTCGGAGAGATGCTAACCCCATTTGCATGATATATGAGAAATGTTAAGTACCTGAATTGATGATAGTATATAAGAAGAGCTACTTACCTGAACCAAAGAGATTAGATAAAAAGTCTTGATTTAAACAGCAACCTGGTGTGGTGTCGATTTATTGCGTGTGCATTCTTGAGTCAGTGTGAGTGTGTGCTGCACCACTTCTTTAAAAATTGCCTTCGGGTGCCTTCCTGCTTCGCACCAAGCTACCGTGTTGGAATTGGTGACCCCAGTCCTAACACCTACTTACCTGCAGACCCATAATGGGAGCCAGTACTCATGTCCTACATTTCTTGATTTTGATCTGACACGTCAGTGCATTGGTGTATATCCAAACACTCTTCCATTATCATCTCCAGGGTTCCTTCATTAAATGTTAGTTTCATACACTTATGCAAGTCATGCACTAATAAGGACTCATACTGCACTACATTCTGTGTACTGGGTACTGAGTTTGTGATGGATTATTATGAACTCATTGTACCGTACATTCTGTGCACTAAGTTTGTGATGGGCTATGTCCTGTAGCCCTTTGCGATGGGTATGGTTTATTTTAAGGGATGGAAAGAGCTAAGATTGTAGCTAGGACCTACTCTTTGGGTGGTGCCTTTCCAGACCATCATGCTGACAGTTACAGTGGTTGAACTGTGTCTGAAGTGTTTTAGAACGGTGTAACTTTGAGTCTAGAGAACAATGTGAAGATATGGAAACAGTACCATTCAAACTTGTAATAAAGCTACAGGGCATGTAGCTAACGTATTTTGGTAAAGTGCAATACAAAATATGTGGTTCACAGTTTCCTTTATGTGTCCTGCTTGCCACTGATTGTTTTGAATTCAGTTTGTCAGTATTCATGCTTTAAGTTGATTCCAGTGACTTAGGCACCCATGCCATACAGTCCTCTGTCACCTGAAGTGATAAGAGGCTTTGATAGTTGTTTGTGTGGCAATGATTATGTTTGCAATCTAAATGTTCCCATTACCTTAACTGCTGGGCCATGTATTGGAGATAGCCTGCAGCTCCAGTAGTTTGCTTCACTTTGATTCTGGGCTGGAAACAGGGGTAATTTGGAATTTGCCTTTCCTTTCTGCCTGATGTGTGTATGTGTTGGAGTTTTACATTGGACGAGTGATGTTAAGTGAAGTTATATACAGGGGAAGTGCCCGGAGTGTGGTTCAGTGGTATGATAATAAAGTAACTGTGACAACCATCTCTTTGCATCCCATGATTTCTGTACTGCCCCCTTGTCCTGGACACACCTCACAAATCAATAATGGAAATAGAGAGATTGATTTGGCAAGGTACATTTTTCCAGTGTAGTGATGCAGGAGATGCAATATGTTAGTGTCAATTTCTTTTTTCTCACTTTAACTTTTACCTTTCACTGGGCTATAGAAATTCCATACACATACATACATATAACAAAACACAAGTATCATTTCAAAAATATTATGTCAAAAAGTTCACTGACAGAATACAGAAGGCAAGAATATTGAGTTTTTATGTACTTAATGTTATTAATAAAAATGCACAGAGTATTGTATTTTAATATATTTTACATAATATGGTTTTTTAATTAGTTTGGCAAATGTTAGTTATTGTAGTATTATTCATTATCAGTATTGTAATATACATTTTTTAATGTTTACTTTTGATATGAAGTGTTTTTTTGTAATTTTTCTTAAGTTGATAATAGTTGTTAGGTTTGTAGGGGATTGGAATGAAAAGTGTTTTAACATACATTATTATTTCAAACTCATATTTTTTTATTTCACATATGCATTTATTTTATAATTATGTAAATCAATTAATTGTTATTTTCATTATGGGTTGATTTGCAATTAATTGCTTATTGGTTGGTCAATGAACTAAGCTTTTATCTTAGGTTTAGAGTTATTACTGCTATTAATAGCAATTGCTTTTTGTACATTTGATTGTAATAATAATAACATATCTTTTCCATTTATAACTATATTTGTTTTGTGTAATAGTAAATCTAACCGCTCTGAAGACCAACTCTTTCCCTACTTTTTTTTTAAGTTGCTGGAAAATAGTAATTCCGACCCCTTCAAACTACAACACTTTTCTTACTTTTGCTTTCACTTTAGCTGGAATAGTAAATCTGACCTCTTCAAAGTCCAACACTTTTCCTGCTGTTTCTTAGATTGGATTAGGATAGTAAATCTGACCCTTCCGAAGTAGAGCGCTTTACCTCCTTTTGTTGATGTTCGAGTAGGAATAGTAAATCTGACTCCTACAAATCCATCAATTTCCCCTCTATTGATTAAAATGAAATGTAATTAGTTAATCTGACCCCTCTGAAGGTCAAGACTTTACTTTCAGACATTTAAATGTAATGTTTTACATGCCCTAGCAGTGAAAAACCTCCAAAGTTATTTTTCACTGGGGCAATGCTAACTGCCCCATAGGTTAACACTGGTTTACACTTTTCAAAAATGACACTTTTAGAAATTTGTAATTTTCATGCTTAAAACGTAAGGCTTTCCTGCCAATATCCAGCTGTCACCTGACCACTGATTGCTCCCCTGTGGTGAGATGTGTATTGCCTGCAGACATTGGAGAACGAGCTTTGGGTTTGGGGAGTGGAACTCCTTCCTTGACAGTGTGGCCTGTAAGCTGTGTTCAACCCCAGCCAGAGCTTCAAAGGAAGCCTACCTTGACATGGAAAATGAAGCAAGTCAAGTCAAGTCAAGTCAAAGAATTTATATAGCGCACTACATACCCGGAGGGTCTCAAGGCGCTTAGGGAGGAGAGGAGGATTACTTGTCAAATATCCACGTTTTAAGTTGCTTTCTGAATGCTAGGTGGTTCTGGGTGAGGCGAAGGTAAGTGGGGAGTGAGTTCCATGTCTTAGCAGCCAGGTGAGAGAAGGATCTGCCTCCCATGGTGGTCTTGTTGATGCGAGGAACAGTGGCGAGGGCCTGGCTGGAAGAACGTAGTTGGCGGGAGGGGGTGTAGAAGGACAGTCGTGAGTTGAGGCATTCTGGTCCGATGTCGTAGAGTGATTTGTGTGCGTGGGTTAGCAGTCGGAAAGTGATCCTCTTATTGACGGGTAGCCAGTGGAGGTCTTTCAGGTGAGCAGAGATGTGTTCGTTGCGCGGAATGTCTAATATGATCCTGGCTGATGCGTTTTGGATTCGTTGTAGTTTCTTCTGGAGTTTAGCGGTAGTACCTGCGTAGAGGGTGTTTCCGTAGTCCAGTCGGCTTGTAACCAGTGCATGGGTGACCGTTTTTCTGGTTTCGGTGGGGATCCAGCGAAATGTTTTTTTGAGCATGCGAAGAATGTTGAAGCAGGATGAGGATACGGCGCTGACTTGTCTGTTCATTGAGAGTGAAGAATCCAGGATAACGCCTAGGTTCCGTGCGTGGTCTGTCGGGATGGGTGCTTTTCCAAGGGCTTCCGGCCACCAGGAGTCGTCCCATGCAGAGGGGGTTGTACCTAAGATGAGGACTTCTGTTTTATCCGAGTTCAGTTTCAGACGGCTGTGTTTCATCCATTCGGCAACTTCTTTCATTCCTTCGTGTAGGTTAGTCTTGGCGGTGCTGGGGTCATTGGTGAGAGAAAGGATTCGTTGAGTGTCATCTGCGTAAGAGATGATGTTGAGGTTGTGTTGGCGGGCGATGGCCGCGAGGGGGCTCATGTATACGTTGAAGAGGGTGGGACTGAGTGAGGATCCTTGTGGTACGCCACAGATGACTTCAGTGGCCTCGGACTTGAATGGTGGGAGGCGGACTCTCTGGGTTCTTCCGGTGAGGAACGAGGTGATCCATTCAAGTGCTTTTCCTTGTATTCCGATGTTTCTGAGGCGTTGTAAAAGGGTGCTGTGGCAGACTGTGTCGAATGCTGCAGAGAGGTCGAGGAGGATGAGGGCGACTGTGTCTCCATTGTCCAGTAGAGTTTGAATGTCGTCTGTTGCTGCGATGAGGGCGGTCTCAGTGCTGTGTTTTGCTCGGAAGCCAGATTGTGAGGAGTCGAGGGATTTGTTGGCTTCGAGGAAGGCGGCGAGCTGGTTGTTGACAGCTTTCTCGATTACTTTGGCCGGGAATGGATGGAGCGAAATGGGGCGGTAGTTTTTGAGTTCGGTGGGGTCCGCTGTGGGTTTTTTCAGAAGGGCGGTGAGTTCAGCGTGTTTCCAGTTTTCCGGGAAGGCGGCGGAGTTGAAGGAGCAGTTTATGACGTCTCGGAGGTGCGGTGCTATGACGGAGTCTGCTTTGTTGAAGATGTGGTGAGGACATGGGTCTGTGGGGGATCCTGAGTGGATGGAGTTCATCAGGCGGATGGTGTCCTCAGTGGAGATTGGGTTCCAGTCGTTAAGGGTGTTCAAGGGGGGAGAATGTTGAGCATATGGTCGGGTGGGTTGGTCTTCGGGTTGGTTGTCGAAGCTGTTGTGGATGTCTGCAATTTTGTTGTGGAAGAATGAGGCTAGGGAGTCGCAGAGGGCTTGAGAGGGGGTGATGTCGTTGGAGTTTGCCGAGGGATTGAAAAATTCCTTGACGATGTTGAAAAGTTCCTTGCTGTTGTGGGCGTTGTTGTCAAGTCGATCCTTGAATGCTGTTTTCTTGGCATTTCGGATTAGTTGGTGGTGTGTGCGGGTGGCGTTTTTGAAGGCGTCCTTGGTGCTAGTGGTTGGGTCTTTTTTCCAGGCCTTTTCAAGGGAGCGGCAGAGTTTCTTGGACTTCTTAAGATCATCGTTGAACCATGAGGCCTTCTTGCTGCCAAGTTTGCTTTGACGTTTTTTCAGTGGTGCTAAGGTGTCGGCGCCCTAGGCCCGACTACCCTTTGTCTTTCTAGTCAAGAAGGCACCAAACCCTGTGGAGTTTGAGGAACTGGCTTAAGTGCTGGAAAAGGGCTTGTCCTCGACCCAAAGGATGGTTGGAATTGGTAATGAAAATGGATAGAAGAAGAGCTTTCCTGAAGTCTGAAACCTGAAGGTAGACTGGACCTACTTACCTTGAACCCAGGACCCCGGAAGTGACTTCAATGGTCAGTTGGCTGACCTCCTGTTTGAATTACAGGGACACAAGAAGCTTCCAGAGGCCTCTCTCTCTGCAACTGCTCAACTGATCTGTTCCAGCTGGAGCTCCCACAGACCCTGCAACTGGCCTCTATTTGAGTGTGTCCAAACCGCCAAGTGGTGCCCCCCAGCTCCTGGACCCTTATCCGGTGTGTACTCTTCCTGCCCCCAAACTGCAAGAAGTGTGACTTAGAAACGTTTTGCCAACTTTCTACCTTGCGAACCATTGGACACTGACACTAGCATCAAAGCTGCAGCCATCGACAAAGAATTGCATGTCGGCTTCAGCCTGCTGAGTTGCTCTGCTGAAGGAGATCTGATTCCCCAAAAAGTTTCTGAGTCTAAACATATAGGCTTCATTGGAATCATCGTCAAGGCTTTCCTGGGCAGAAACTTCAAGACTTCACCCACTCTGAGCTTTCCCACCTTTGTTGGTGTCTGCACTGAAACCCTGCTCTTCAGCAATCTGCCGTCATTGAGCCCTGCTTTAGATCTAGCTTGCAGGTTGCCCCACTCACTACTTATTGATGACCTCATTTTCTCCATAAGCATTTTTAAGTCAGAAGGTAAACTTGTAGTCGCTGTATCTAACTGGTGTTCCATAGTGCCTTACCTTTTGACTTTGACTGGGTCTAACATGACCAGATAACTGTGCTTGGTGCTTTTTGGTGCTATCTTTAAATCGAACTTTAAAATTCATACCTCTGGGTCTCCTTATTGGATTTTTGTCATTTTCGCATAACCATATTTATTAAAATATTCTTTATCGTTCTATGTTGGTGTGGGATTTTTCTACGGTTGTATTTTCATTTCATTACCGTTTTGATCAGAGCATAATCATTTACACATTGCCTGTATGTTAAGCCTAACTGCTTTGTGCTAAGCTATCAAAAGGTTAAACACAGGTTTATTTAGTGACTAAAGTGGTTGACACTGACGAGAATTGTGATTAATATTTGAGGTGGGTTCTCACCTGCTTCAACTAAAAGTCCAATTTCTTATAACAATCATTAAGAAATTACCATGTGTCAAAAATAGTTTGAGATTTGTGAAAGGCGTATATAACCTAGCTATGAAGCTATCTTAAAATTCTAGGCTACAGTTAAACAAAAACAACAGAGCAAACAATTTATCTGGTCTGAAGTTTCCACAATAGCAGTCTTCTGGGTATAGTATCAACACATTATTTGTGTAAAAAGGATGACGATGTACTAGATCTAGTCTTGCCAGCAAAAGTAAACGCTACAGGTCGCTGTCCAATAAATCGTTTAGGTAATTAAATTTGGCAAGAGAGGAGAAAGGCACAGTTATATCTTTGAACGTTTCAAAGTTGTTCATATATTGAAACCACCAAATCAACCCTAATTTCTATAGTGTTAGCCATTGCTGAAAAATTTTGGAATGTTTCCAGCAAAATTCTTCAAATTTAGTAAGATTGGGACTACTAACTAGAATTAATGAAGAGCTTCCACCGAACACCACTGGAACAATGTGTGTGACATTCCATCACCAAAGCCTCCAACGCGTAATCTCTATAGTAGGAAGGGAAGCAACAGAGGGCATTCATAACCAGAATTGCAAGCTTGGCTAGTGCTTTTCAGTCATACTTCCATAACAAACTCTGTGATGCATAAAAGTCCACAATACTTATATTGTTGCACAATGCATAATTTAGAGTGACTTAAAAACCATGAAAATTATTATTTCTTCCTGCCAAATGGTAAAACCTGCACTTTCTTTGTGAATACAGTTAAATGTTTCTCAGAACAATACCTACTTGGCTCATTCAGCTGTTTCTGAAAGCCTATGGGTGTTTCGTCAAGCATTACAAAGTCATTCGCACATAACACTTTATTTAGATGATTGTCTTGAACTATGGGAGGAAAAGCTTTTGCAGATATTAATACGCCTAGTACATCACCTAAAACAGCAAATAAAGTCAGAGCAAGGACATTGCCTTGATTTAGACCATTTCTCATGGCAGTTCTTTAACTACTTCTCCTTTACTCCTACATTGGACCCCTTTGCACATCATTCCATATAGGGCTTTAGATTAACATAGGAGTGGATTAGGGATCCCCTATTTTCATTGAGTAACCCACAGGGTGTGACGGACTTCCCAGCTAAAGGCAGGATGGAAGTCAAAACAGGCATTTATATGTGCAATTATCATAGATCTATCTCCTCATGGTAAATATGTGAGGACTCCCATTAATGCTGAGTTTAATGCATTTTGCTTAGTGTCTGTTCCAGTTCTTCATTCTGCTCTTCCAAACACTGAAGAATGAGTTTGGCCAAAACTTTTGCCAAGGAAAAAAGAGGTGACAAAAGTCTGTGTGTTCTTGGATCACTACAATCTTCAATTTTATGTCTCAGTTGAAAGAAACTTTTGGGATTTGGACAGAGCTAATCACACACCACATACTACAGAACACCCACAGAAATAAATGGATATAAAAGTAGCTTTAACCAGCCAATTTCAGCCATTGTCTTCTGGGGTTCAGCGGCTGACAATGTTATCAATCGGATCAGCCCACTTCATTTTGCGAATGTGGACTTCTACTACTTTCCAGACACACACACACGCACACACACACACTCACACACACACACACCCACACACGCACACACACACACACAAACGCACACAGACACACACACACATAATGGCAATAATTAATTTCTTTTTATTTATGATATTTATATTTTTTATTTGGAAAGCCCTCCCAATTACTTCTCCCTCCATCTCCTCATTCACACTTACCCACGTTATTTTTTTTAATGTATTTTCTTCCATTAGCAGAGGACTCATCAGCTGCAAAGAGTTACAGGGTCGCTCACTTATTTTATAAGTGCTCTGCTCACTTTTTCGTTATTTTTTTACCTTCTTCTTAGCCTTGTTGGAAAGCTAAAGTAACAAAAAAAGGTCAAAGTAGGCTTGCATCCAGTGCAATGTGCGCATGCGACCGTCGACTTGGACTGCATAGCGGTGCATAATAGCAGGCATGTGTACTCATGTGCGAACACAGCTGACATCATGAAATGGTTTTCATTTCAAGGTGACAGCTGTGTGCACACATGCCCGAGCATGAATTGAAACACATACATGTGAAAGTGCCCTGGAGGATATGCAAAAAAGCACTAGCAAAACCAATGGTCGATACCCACCTGCTAAAGACAGGCCAATCAGCTTTGCCAATGCTGGTAATAAATTGGCTTGCTGTGCGAAATGAGCTGGTGGGTGGGAGTATCCAAGATATTACAGTAAACGTAAGAAATGAGCTCGGCAAGATGAATTGCACTTCAAAATTGTTTGGAAACTATCGTGACAGAAAGCCTTACTTGGATTTAATATAAGAAATATCTAGATCACATGTGATATTTTTTATATAAACGTTTCTTTTACCAGTAAACTTAGTATCCCTCATCAAACCTCCTAGAGAATTAGAAAATCGCTGTCATTCTTGGTGAATTACTTAGTTGCAGATCATGGTATTGGTAATCAGGCAAAAAAGTCCCACAGTTGACCCTGATTGGGTGGTATGACCTTGTAGGTGCCGAAACTTATGTTTTTACAAATACCAATCACACATTGTTGTATGCAAAACCTAATCGTAGCTCTATTAGCTAGTGAAGCGGCCAACACCTAGATACAAACAATTCAGAAGATTTTTAGTTCTCTTACTTTCCTTTAGTTTTATCAAGTTCTAAAAAGGACAGGACGTGTAGGTTTTTAGAAAAATATAACAATGTATATTTATTTCAAAATCAAAAGACATTCGCAAAACACAGGTAATTAAAAACAATTTATACAATAGCTAGATTAAAAACAAGATAAAAAATACAATGGTGTATACTTCAAACAAGAAAATTCATTCATAAGAAATATGAACACAACAATTTTTTACAAGAACAGGGGTCGACGCGGCGTTTCGGTTTTTGTAGAAACTATTAAAAACCTTCTTCAGGACCAAGTTCTTAGTTATACAAAGCTCTCATCCCGATAAATCCGGGGAGACTGTCTGCCCAAGTATACTTTCGGGTTTCAACAGGGCTGCATGTTGCCAGGTCTGCAGGTAGTTGTAATTCCTTATAGTTTCTTTATGGAAGTTGTTGCGTTAGTAGTAGGAGCCACCGATATATGTATTTCAAAGGGCCAGATATTTAATTACTGGATCCCCAAGTCAACACCACCTTTTCATTTGGCGCTGTGTTGATAAGCGCTGTCTTATATTAATGCGCTGCTCCTTGTATCTGTGATAGATTGGTATTGGCACATACCAAAATATCACAGATACCGGAAGGACCGTAGCAGTAGGAGCAGGGAGGCCGGACCATAAAACTCAGTGCAAGGAGCAGCGCATTAATATAAGACAGCGCTTATCAACACAGCGCCAAATGAAAAGGTGGTGTTGACTTGGGGATCCAGTAATTAAATATCTGGCCCTTTGAAATACATATATCGGTGGCTCCTACTACTAACGCAACAACTTCCATAAAGAAACTATAAGGAATTACAACTACCTGCAGACCTGGCAACATGCAGCCCTGTTGAAACCCGAAAGTATACTTGGGCAGACAGTCTCCCCGGATTTATCGGGATGAGAGCTTTGTATAACTAAGAACTTGGTCCTGAATAAGGTTTTTAATCGTTTCTCCAAAAACCGAAACGCCGCGTCGACCCCTGTTCTTGTAAAAAATTGTTGTGTTCATTTTTCTTATGAATGAATTTTCTTGTTTGAAGTATACACCATTGTATTTTTAATCTTGTTTTTAATCTAGCTATTGTATAAATTGTTTTTAATTACCTGTGTTTTGCGAATGTCTTTTGATTTTGAAATAAATATACATTGTTATATTTTTCTAAAAACCTACACGTCCTGTCCTTTTTAGAACTTGATAAAACTAAAGGAAAGTAAGAGCACTAAAAATCTTCTGAATTGTTTGTATCTAGGTGTTGGCCGCTTCACTAGCTAATAGAGCTACGATTAGGTTTTGCATACAACAATGTGTGATTGGTATTTGTAAAAACATAAGTTTGGGCACCTACAAGGTCATACCACCCAATCAGGGTCAACTGTGGGACTTTTTTGCCTGATTACCTATTCTCCCCTGTCCCAGAACTGACAGTTAAGGGGGCCTCCTTCATTTGTTACTTAGATCATGGTATTGGCCAGGCTGGGCAAGGGTCAGTGCACCATGATATCTTGTGGCGCTCGTGCCTTTCGAATAACAGGGAGGCTCCAGGAAGGATTTCCTGGTTGAAGACAGATTTATAACTTAACAAGGATGTAATGCGTGCTTGCATAAGGAACACGTATTTACGAATGCATAAGAAAAGACACACGTGGGATACACATGCGCTAAACGTACTCAAATAGACCTAGCTTACACACTTATATTTTAGAAATGTTATAATGAAATGAAATGTATGAAAGCTTTTATGGTTTTTTGTAAAATTATAACCGAATAAAGATTTTACTTACTTACTTACTTTTACTTACACACTTATAGGTCAATTGCCAAAAATGCACTTATGTGCATGTCCTGGGGTGTGTGAGACGAGCCATGAACGAAGAGGTCTTTGGCGCCTCTTCAGGTGAATCTGAATGGGCATTTACAAACATTTGTAGATGCATTCCACACACTTTCAGTAAACCAACCTTACAAATAAAGGTTCTCTTGAGTGCAATCTGACCGGACTCCTTACCTAAATGAATGAAATGCTGAGTGCTGTGTCACCCCTGTGTGCCTTGTAGACATTCAAGACAATCAACTCTAAATTAAAACTCATCCAAAACAGCTCTTAACTGTGCGACATTTTAGTTGTCTTCGAATGGATTTTCATATGGTGATTACTTCGATTTTCGAAGAAAATGTGCCTTTTCTGGAGCAGTATTTTTGGTTGCATAAAAACATCTTCAATTGATCCCAGGTGAAGTGCCACTTGGTCTGGAGTATCATGACTAACCCTGGGCAAAGCACCACGCTATGCTCACGTAGTTTGCGAAGTTTGCGCAACTTCGCACTACGCGAACTGCACGTAGCACAGTGCAAACATGCGTAGCCTAGCGTAGTGCAGCGGTTATTTTTTGCTAGCTCGCGGTCCTCAACGTAAAGTTGGCGACCGCAAGCATACAGAATGACATCCTCACGAGACTTTTTCCTTGTTCGAGATCAGCAACATCAAGTTGCTGATCTCGAGCATGGAAAATAAACCTGGTGAGATTCTCAACACGGGGAGGTCAGGTTTCTCATTGCGAGTGGTCGCGCATGCTAGCGACCACTCGCAATGAGAAACTACCAGTCTGCGTTGAGGAAGCTGCAGCTCGAGTAAAAATCTACTCGAGCGGCAAAAAAGAACAGCTCGCACTGTGCAAGATGCTGTTTTCAATGATTGCACACTGCGGTCAAGCATCCAGCACTGTGCAATCATTGAAAACAACATCTTACACAGTGCGAACATGCTACTGCGCAGTTCGCGTAGTGCTACGCGTAGCTCGCGTAGTGCAAAGTGCACTTTGCATAGCTACGCATAGCGCTACTTCACGAACTACGCCCACCCCTATCATGACATTTCAACATAATGTGATCAGTTTGGTAAAAAATATAGTAACTTAATTGCGTTCTGCGCAATGACTTTTTATGGTCGCCAAAGGGTTGTATCTTTGGCTGATAAAAAGCCTTTTCTGGTGATCAGGTCTGAAAAATCCAGTCGGATGAAAATCATGATTCACTTTGTGATTACAGAAATCTCAGGTTTCCCAGTTCCATGTGTGAGTACATTATCCAGTCATGTTTTTTCTATACATTCTGAGACGTTTAGTTCCATCTTTATACTGGGATCAAAAAGACTTCAAATCCAAGAAGGCCCCCCCAAAAAAACACCTGGATTGGATGAGCTACTCAGGTAGGGTACTGTGAAACTCAAAAGCTATGAGATTAAGTACATTTAAAAAGACTATAAGTTTGCTGATTCGTTTTTCATTGAGAGGCTACACAAAATATCTAAGAATTAAATTATAAAACTGAGTGGGTAAGAGAGGGGTGGTACAGGGAAATAAATGTAAATACATCAGAAAAGCGGAGTGCCTGAGTGCACGCCCAGAAGACGATGTTTCTGTGATGGGGGGGGGGGGAGAGGTGGGAGAGGGGTGAGGGGAGCCACTAAGCTCTTTGCTTTCAGTTTTCTCCGTCTTTCTTTCTACTTTCACTTCTTTATTCTTAAATTTTCTCGACAAGTAGGTTCAACCAGGCACTCTTAACCGATAGAAGTGGGAGGGGACGAGTTAGAACAAACGAGAGCTGGGGGTGCATAGATTAAGTTTACCAGACATGCCTGACCCTAGATAATGACCGTCACTAACAATCTCAACCTGGCTTCTGACCTAAAGATAGTATCCCTCAATGTCAAAGGGCCCAATCACCCCATTAAATGCAAGAAGATCTTACACTACCTAGCTAAAACTAAAGGAGATGTAGTCCTGCTACAAGAAACCAAACTATCCCTGGGAGATGTCAGGTTATTGAAAGGTAATTAGATCTCAAAGGTGGCTTGCTCACAGGCAGAAAGGAAGAAACAAGGGGTAATCACACTGGTATCTGAAAGATCCATTCTAACTTTAGAATCACAGTACCATGATGAAGTAGGTAGACTCTTGATAACACACCTGAGAAGGCGGGAGGAGCTTATCCACTTAGCTAACATATACGGCCCAAACACAGACAGCCCTACCTTTCGTGAAGGAGTGTCCCACAAACTTGATAGCCTCCCACAGTGCGACCTCGCGGTGGTGGCAGGGGACTTTAATATGCCTCTGGACCATATATTGGATAGGCAGTCATCCTGCCAATACCAAACCACAAATGCACACATTACACTCAAGAATATCAGCTCCAAATTCAACCTTAAGGACCCATGGCGTCTCCAGAACCCAGACACTAGGGACTTTACATTCTACTCCAACCCGCACAAAAATTTTGTTCAGCAGGATAGACAACATATTAATCACAGGACCACACACACATCCAATAGAACATTCTGACATTCTGACATAGCACCTAGTTTAGTGTCAGACCATTCATGTATCAGCCTAAAGCTGTGTGGCTGCCATAACAAAGACATACCCCGGAGGTGGCGGTTTAACAGCGACGTTCTAGAGATCCCCAAGAACAAAAAACAAAAAAAGATTGAGGAGGTCATATTGGAATACCTTAGACACAATGACTCACCGGGGACTAGCGCCACTACCCTATAGGATGGAATGAAGGCTACCGTCAGAGGCACAATAATCGAAATTAAATCTAAAATAAACAAAAACACAAACTTACAGTGGACCCAGATCGAGCAGGACATCAAAAGCCTAGAAACGGCCCATGCCAGGGCCACTCATGATACCAAACTCCTAACGGACCTAACTAAAAAAAGTATGAATATAACAAGATCCTGAGTGAGGGAGCCGGACTGTGGTTTAGTAAATACAAGGCCATTAACTTCTGCGAAGCAAATAAAGGTGGGAAGCTACTAGCCTCCTATCTGAAACATAAACATAGCCAATTTACCATCTCATCCATCACAGACTCAAATAACAAAACCGACACAAGACACAAGGACATCCTCAAGACCTTTCAAGAGTTTTATCAGGAACTCTATAAAAACGACCACACCTTGGATCTGGAAGCATGCACAAAATACCGCAACAGACTTGGCCTTCCACAGCTAACCAGTGTAGATGGTCAGATATTAGGGCAAGAAATTAGCATCACCGAGATTGAAATGGTGGTCAAATCAATGAAGGACAACAAAGCCCCAGAGCCGGATGGGTACACAGCCATCTTTTACAAGTCTTTTCTAGTGCAGCTGAAAACTACCATGAAGAGGGTGTTCAATCACTGTGCGGGGAATGTGTTGGTATCGCAATCCATATCGGAAGCCAACATAATAGTCATCCCAAAGGAGGGTAAGGACCAGTTGTCACCCAAGAACTACAGACCCATATCCCTTATTAATGTGGATTGCAAAATATATGCAAAAATCCTAGCAACCAGACTAAATTTCGTCCTATCCAACCTAATAAGCAACTCCCAAGTAGGCTTCCTATGGACCGGATGTCTAACGACAATGCAAGACTTCTCTGCCACACACTAGAACATACAGCCAAAAAAGCAGAGCCAGCTGTAGGTATTACTCTTGATGCCGAGAAGGCCTTCAATAGAGTATCATGGACCTTCCTGGCGCAGTGCATGAAATCCTTCAACTTAGGTGAAGGTTATATACGGAAGGTGATGGCTCTGTATGGGGACCCAAGAGCCCATACTGTCTTTAATGGGTCACTCTCTAAACCACTTACGCTACAACATGGCACTAGACAGGGCTGCCCACTGTCCTCCTCGCTTTTTCTGCTGGCAATAGAACCCCCTGCTCAGCGAAATCAAAGCAAACACGAAAATAAAAGGAGTCAATATTATTGGCATTGAAATCAGATTGGCCGCATATGCGGATGACATTCTAATTGTAAAAAAGCAACCAAAGACCTCAGTTGAGGCCCTACTAGAAACAGTAGAGGTATACTCAGGACACTCAGGATATAAGCTCAACAGGGATAAATCAGAATGCAAACCCCTGCACATCAACTGCACTAGGGACATCCTAGAGGGATCAGGCCTGGCCTGGTAATCAGGGTTAATCAAATATCTATGTATGCACTTTGGGAACGACCTCATGAGCACACTGGGCCACAATGAGAAACTATTGCTAGGAAAAACTAAAGAAACTCTTGGAGACCTGGTCCTCGAAATGTAAAACTTGGTGGGGTGGAATCGAAACGATCAAAATGGTGATCACCCCAATGATCAACTACCTGATCAGCATGCTCCAGCTCCTACTCAAAGATGACTTCCACCGTAGTAGATATACTGATTACTAAACTCCTATGGCGAGGGAAGAAGGCACAGATAAGCATAAAAAACTAATAATGGAGAAAAAACTTGGGGGGGGGAATCTAGCAGACTTTAGAATCTTCCAAACAGCATTTATGGCAAAACAAAGGGCTTACTGGATATCAACTCCTCACAGATACACTCCGGTATGGCTACAAGTTGAGAGAGTCATACTGAACAATTTAAACCCAATGGCACTGTTAACAGCTAATGAGCATCTTCACGCCTCCAGTTCCATTTTTAAAAACACAAAAATTGCCCTTCTAAGAAAAGATAAGAACATGAAGAACAGCATAAAGGGCTCTAAGCTGGAGTCACTCTGGGCCAATAGCAAGATCATATGCAAGGGAAAATGCCTAACCTTCGACAAATGGATTGAGAGAGGTATTTCACACCCAGATCAACTAGAAGAAGGTGGATATCCCACCACGTTTGCTGTACTGAAATCTAGACATAACCTAAAAGACATTTAGTTATACAACTTTCTGAAAATCAAAACAGCCCTATGCAAAGCCAAACTATCGCCCGCCAAACTGTCATTCCCAAAGTACATGGCAAAAATCAACAGACTAGGTCACCAGGTATCACTTCTCTACAAACTTCTACGCCCAAATTCCACCAAACTTAACAATAAGACAATGAACTATTGGGTAAAACAAAGCAATAAAACACACTTAGGGCCAGATGTAGGTCGCCAATTACCGGTTGGTAACGGCCGTTACCGACCGGTAATTGGTTTTTGAGATGTAGGGGCCATTATTTTACAGAATCGGTAAATTTACCGATTCTGTAAAATACCGAATCGGTAATTTTACCAATTCGGTAAATCCCAGATGTAGGTAGCACTGTTTACAGTGCTACAGGCCTTCAGAATTCTGTATTTTATCACCCAATACAATTGGGTGGTAAAATACCGAATTCAGGTGTACATGCACATTTGTGCATGTACACCTGTGCCATGTAACACACAGACATGCCCTTAGGGCATGTATGTGTGCCACATGGCACACAAGCCTGGAATTGGGGTGCTACAGGATGTCAAAGTGACACCCTGTTCACCCTTGCAGGATTCGGTATTTACCGATTTGGTAAATACCAAATCGGTATTTCCCATTGATTCCTATGGGGTTCAAGGCCCATAGGAATCAATAGGAAATACCGAATACCGAATAATACCGATTCGGTAATTCTAAAATAAGAATTACCTACATCTGCCCCCTTCCTATTTACCTACTCGGTATGATTCGGTATTTAAGAGTAGGTAAATAGGAATTACCTACATCTGGCCCAAAATGAGCAAGAACTGACTATAGAATGGACCTCTGCCTACAGAACTCACCCTGGAGGCCAGCAACCAGGGGGGTGTGGAAGTCACTCGACACATACCTAGACTTCTATGAACCCCCATGAAACGATTCAGATTCTGATTCCCCCCCCCCCTCGCGGGCAGTGGGGTGAGAGAGGTGTAACTCTACCTCCATGGCCTAAGAGGTATCGGGGGCCTGACATGGCTAACAATCTTGCCACAAGCTAACCAGTGGGGTGACGGCTTTGTCACACGGCTATAAGCCCGATTAGGTTCATTGCTACAGAACCTCTCTTGTATCCTCTCTTCACCCCTTTCTTTCCTGCTTCTTTCTTTCTATCATCCTTTGCCTAATTTTCAAGCAAGTCAAGTTGGATGGGATTAACTAAACATATATTTTGAAGTACCTGTAACCACTGCTCTACAAACTACATTTGGCTAACCTTGTAACAGAAATACTAATGCATCTGCTTATAAAATTAACAAAAATACTTTGAAATCATAAAAGAGACTACCGTTCCGATATGGGACTTCATGGAAAGGTCACAGCTGATTCTGACCAATCAAAACGATATACCTTCTTCCAATAAAAATTCAGTCATTCATGCTTTTCAGAGAAAGGTACCAAGGCATCTGAATTTAAGGCATCTACTTTGTTTGTAATGGATGGTCACTTATTGGAATTTGTCTGTTTTTGTTTTCAGTGAGTGAACCATTGTTGCGGTTTCTCAAACAAAGAGGGAAATGACTGCAAAGTGATAGAAAACAGCTCTCCCTGCAGTATATCAAAGATGTTGTGACGGCTAAAACTATTGATTTTAATTTCAAACTTTGCAAGCTGAACCGGCTTTAGATGTACATCTTCCCCCGTACTGTTTGCTCTCCTCCTCCATTTTTGCTGATCTCGTTTTTGCTAGATAGGGACTCTGTGTACTTTACCACTGCTAATCATTGCAAAAGTGCATGTGCTCACTCCTCAAAACATGGTAACATTGGCTTACCCCCAATTGGGATATTCAATTAACATATACATACTTTGTAATGTGGTGCTACATCCTCTAAATTATTTGTATTTTTTTAATTTGTTTTTATTATCCAGAGAGAGAGCAGCAAAACAGCTTACAAATATACCTCAATTAAATATGCAATTAATATCAAATTAATAAAACTACATATGCATAGACTGTGCCAAATCCATTGAGTTAAACAAAAAAGGGTATACAGCCAAACAAAAAACAAGTATACCGGTATCTTAAAGCGAATTTAGTATTAAAACCATAAGGAAGTACACTCCTGAACATTCCCCCATAGCAATCAGAGGTGGACCTAACCCTATTGCCCTGGTTCTTGGTAGCCCCCTTAACCATTGGGGACCAGATCTTGTGGCCCCTACTCCTGGAGTGCAGGGCCTTCAACTATATAGCGCTATTTCTTGGTTATATATTCCAAATAGATGACCCAACCAAGCTTGATAGACAGGGGGCACTGAATCCTTCCATTTGGTTGCTATTAGGAGCTGTGCTACAGAAACCAGGATAAAAATGAAATTATTCTGGGTTGTATCTAGTGCATATTTATTATCATACCCCAATAACATCATGAGTGGGGTAACTAAACCTGCTTTCCTATGGCCCCCTGCATGAAATCCTCCAACCCCTGTTTTGGGGTTTTGAATTTTTCACAACTAAAAAACATGAAAATCAGATCTGCTGGAACTGTGCGCACCTAGGGCAATTATCATCCTACCTTTTACTTCACCCAAATAGCTTTGCCGGAGTAAAATAGAGGTTGAAGGTTGTTTTTAAATGCTAGGCTTTCAAGTTTGCTGATAAAAAAATCTTCCTTCCTAGTGCAATTGACCTATATAGATCTGCATCTCAATCGCCCATCTTGCTTGCCCAGTTAGTTTCAACCCTCTCTAAGTCAACTGACATAGAATCCACAAACATTTTAGAAATATGTTTTATCTGACAATCTGGGTTGGTAACACCATCCAAAAGGGGGATGTTATCTAGGGAGAATATTAAAGCTCTCATTCGATTTAGAAATGTTCATAATCTTTATGTACTTGAAATAGGAGCCAGCACTTAATCTAAAATCTTGCTGTAGATCTGAAAATTAACACATTTGCTCAGCTAAATAAATATTTTCAATCTTCATTATATGCAACAGCTCCTATTGTCTGCCCATTACATCATACAACATTGGTGGGAACAGAGAAGATCGCCACAATGGGGTACACCTTTTATACCTTGATATCGGCAGTAATTTACCACTTTACCCCAAACTTTGCAAGCCGCTATTAAAAACTTAAGTCGTGTTTTTATCATAACTGTCCTCCACCTGTCAAAACCAAACCCCTGGTGCTGTCTTTCCGATAGCAAGCTCATATATATTAGGAAAGGTGGCCCCATATTCCTGGTCCCCAATGGTCATGTTTGTATTTAAATGTATAAGGAAACTCACCATCTGTTGTAAAAAGTCTAAACAATAATAAAATGTTAAATTAGGGTCTGCCCACCCGCCCTATTCCTGCAGAAGAGTTAAAATGTTTGAAGATCGTCAGATTTTCTAATAGTGCCAAATGAAATTGATACAGGTGGTCTTAAAAACAGAGCCTTCAACTTTGAGGGTGTTAGAAATGGGATTTCTGGTTGGCTAGAGTAAGCACCTAAGCCTGGAAGAAACCACCTCTCTAGTCAGGGCAAGGGAGTTACAGGCTGAAGATAACCCTTGCTCACCCCCTTGGTAGCTTGGCACGATCATTCAGGCTTATCCCAGAGACAATGTGTAAAGCGTTTGGGATGCATGCTCACACATCAGCCACACACAAAAGAAACTCTACACAAAGTTATATCAAAAATAGCCTTTGTATTATCATAAACACATTAGAGAATTATCACAAATGTACACTGTGCCCTCTGGCACTGGGTTGTACTTCACAGGAGATTATATACATGACAGGGCCAATTGGCTCACTATCTGAACCATAAGAACAGGTAGTAGAACACAACTAGTAACTACTAGCAAAGTACCATACTTGGCATCATGACATTAAGCATAAACACCATAGCATGACATTAAAGCATCATCATAAGCATAAACACATTATGCATCACAATAGGCATGATCCTATATCATCAGTGCCCCCTTAGCAAGGCAACCAGTACCTACTGGCAATAGGGTACACTTAGCACAACCACCTTATGCAGAGCATTGTTAGGCATATAATCATCAGCAATACAAGGCATCATCTCCATAACACATCACACCCTGCACAGGTATGAACCTAACCGCACAGTATGCCAAATCTGGTCCTCTGTGCACTTTAGTACACACTTAGCATCATCATGTACCACTTCTGACATGACCAGCTCCTGTTATCCGGTCGCACCCCATACTGGCACCATCCTGGGCATCAACACCCCTTCAGTGGACACATCGCGTCTGCGCTCTTTCGTGCAGGATCCTTCCTCCTTCTAGACTTTGGGGCCTCCGTCGAGGTGTGGCCCGGTACTAATGACGGCCTGAGCTGGGTCAGGACCTACGTCGAGGGTCACAATCCCGACCTGCTCTCTTACGGCACCTTCTCCGGTGCCCTCCAAGGGATGTATGAGGGCCTCTGCCCACTCCCAGTCCCTACACGGCTGCCAACAGGTAACGCAATGCCCCCGAGGGTAGGAAGACCTTATTCAGTACCCCCCCTCCCCTGTGAAAGCAGTGGCTGGACTCACCTTCACTCAGGCTTAGAAAGGCTGTCGTGTGGCCTACCGATGGCCAAGGTAACTGCACTGTAGCCTTGCGTCTCTTCTCCTTGGACGTCTTCAGGGATCACAGGACGAAGACTCCATTGGCCCCACAGTCCTGCTGGACTACCTCCGGACACAGCAGCATGGGGTGGACTCCCACCGGAAGTTGTCATGGCAGCTTGGCTTCTGCTCTGCTGGGGAAGCTCTGCCCAGGTTAGGCAGGTTTGCTTGAATTCCGGCTCTTCCGTTGACTGAGAACCCCAGTGCAGCAGTTCTCTACATAGGGACCAAGGCACTCCTCCCTAGACACCCCAATGGTGCCAGTAGAATGTCGGGAGTGGCTCGCCAACTCTCAGTGCCTGTCTTTGCTGCTCACCTCCAGGAGGAAAAAACATGCAGGGTAGACTCTGCTTTGTTCTGAGAGACACACCCCAGGAATAAGCAGCGTTGCATGCGCTCGCTCCCAGGCTTCTTTCCGGTTTCCGGGCTCTAGAGCCTGCCCACAACCAGGCAATGGCCTAACCCTCAGGATGCTGCGGCTCCACGGAGCAGAGTCTCACCCGCTCTCACCACTCCTCTCTTTCTTGTCAGGTTGGAGCCCCCATCTTGGGCTCAGGACTCCACGAAAGGAACAGCGCTGATCAAGCGCTGTGCGGCACCAGGGTCTACTTCTCTTGGCAGATCTGCTCGTCCAGCACTCCTCACATGCTCAGCCTGGGGACCATAAAGATGCAATACTTGCACGGCGCTCACTCCTGCTAACCTCAGCAGGGAGCAGGCAGCAGGCTGCCCTTCTATTCCAGAAATGCGAATGCAGGCCAGCACGCTGGAGCTCCAAGACAGCCAGCAGAACCCTCAGCTGCCTAGCAGGACAACAAGTCCATCCCCAGCAGCGGTCCCTCCCAGCAGGCTGCCAGCTTGCCGACCACAAGTCCAAATAAGAACAAGCAGCACACCTTACATGGGGTCACAGCCACAATAGTTATACTGTGTTTTCTTTTTCCTGCTCTGGCACAGTGCTTGGGCAAACAGTTCCAACTGGTTCTGGGGGTACTGGAGCACTTTGTTTATAGTGCTTCTACTCCCCTTTGTCAGGTGGGGGCTCGGTCCTCAGACACACCACAGGGGGCGGAGCCAGCATTCACCCAGGCAGGCACAGACCTATTCAGGGTGAGGGGATACTCCTCCCACTACTCCAAATGCAGAACTGCCCATTCAGCCTAGCGCTGACTCACCAAGCCCCTCTGGAGCCACACAACTCACCAGCCCCTGTCACTCCAGAGTCAGACGTGCAATACAGATCAGGAAGGCAGAGACACATAGCACACAGAAATGCTAACTTCTAAAAGTGGCATTTCTAAAATAGTGATAATAAATCTGCACACCATTATGCAGCATTCATTATTACTATTCCAAACATACCAAATTTGACCTCTGTTATCAGGAATTACCACTGAAACACTTATCAGGGAATCCCCAATGCATTCCTATCAGAGGGAAGCCTCACAGCAGTGAAAAACCAAAATGGCTGTTTGTCACTACCAGGACACGTCAAACACTTAAGGTACATGTCCTACCTTTTACCTAAAATGCACCGTGCACTTAGCGCTAGCTAGGGCCTAGCTTAGGGGTGACTGACATGCAGTAAAAGGGGGGGGTCACAGACATGGCACACACTTTAGGTGCCACGTCACAGCAGCAGTAAACTGCGCACACAGGCCCTGCAATGGCAGAGACCTGAGACAGACTTGAAAGGCTACTTTGGTGGATGACGCAATCAGCGCTGGAAGGCCACCAGTAGCATTTAATTTACCAGCCCTGGGTATCTGAGATACTACTTTAAAAGGGACTGACAGGAAAATAAATACCCCAAACAGGTGTAGACCAATCTTACCATGTTTACCACAGAAAGCACACGCACCTTACACTGGACAGCAGTGCTAAAGTGCCCAGAATCCAAAAACCACCAACACCATGACAGAAAAAAAAGAGTAGGAGAAAGGCAAAAAGTCCAGAGATGACCCTTCAAAAATTGCCAAATCCAACAGAGGGGAATAGAGTGAAATAAGTAAAGTAACTTAGTGAGTATGACCATTTTAAGGATATTACGTCTGCCTATAATTGATAGGTGAAACCCATCCGTTTGTCTTAGGTTGGTACTGATCTTATTTAACAATGGGTTAAGATTGATTAACTCTATTGAGTTAACTTCACTACTTATCCTAACCCCTAAGCACAGCAACACATCTTTCCTACGGGCATCCAAGAGGACATTATTCGGGATAAGGACAATCAGTCTTTTTTCTTTATTGAGAAGGTACCCTGAGTTCCTACCATATTCCAAAACAGTGTTTCTACTTCCTCCATTGCACTCACCGGATCTGGGGTCACAATAGCAATGTCATCTGCATATGACAATACTTTTGTATCATTTCCATTAGTGCACTCAGGCTTTAATATTGGATGTTGCAAAATGTCCCCAATAAATGGGTCGATATATAAAGCAAACAAAATTGGGGAACAGGGACAGCCCTGTCTTGTCCCCCAAGCAAACTTAATACTTTGTGAATCCCTACCAATTATTTGTAGTTTGGCATAAGGATTAAAATACATTGCCTGAACAGCTGTAATAAAAGGCAGACCTAACCCATTTTGTGCCACTATTCCCCAAAGGTCATGCCATGACACTCGGCCGAAAGCTTTTTCTGCGTCTTGAAGGATCATAGCCATCTAACTTCCTGTTGCTTCTATTAAGTTATGTTGAACAAGGCTATGGCCCGTCTTATGTGGCCAGTAGTTCCCATAACAGGTATAAAACCATGCTGCCAAGGGGTAACTAAATAGGTTATGATCCTTCCTAGACAAATCGCCAGTAGATTTGACATCAGAAGTTATAGGAGAAATTGGCTGATAATATGCCGGGTTATCCAACGGTTTGTCTTTCTTCAGAAAGATAACTATGTCCGTTTCCTGCCAGGATTCGGTGAGAAGCCTCATTTGCTGTATGCCTAAGAACAGATCCAAAAGTAGGGGAGCGAGCTTAGCCTGACATACTTTGTACAGCTCCAGAGGGATTCTATCGGTACCTGCCACTTTCCCTGAGGCCATCAACTGCAAAGCAGTTAGGAGTTCCTCAAGTGAAATGTCTGCCTCAAACTCCTGCCTAGTTTCAAAATCAATCCCTCTCAAATTACCCCAAACCTTTCACCATCCCCCTTATGTGGGTGACATTGTTGATGTCCTGTTGAATAACTCCTTATAGAAAATGTCAAATATGCTAAGGATGTCGATTGCATCTGTGGCATATAAGCCATCTTTCCCTCTTATTCCTGAAACATTATTCCTATCAAGCTTCTGCCTTGTGCAGAGGGCTAGTAGCTATCCCACAGACTCCCCATACTCATAAATGTAATTCTTGAGTGACTGAAACCCTTCGACAATCCTTTTGCTATGAAAGCTGCTCGTTTCTGCTTTCAACATAACAATTTCCTGCTGGAGCTGCACTTCAGACTCTTCTTGTCTATATCTTAATGCTGAATTATGATCCTTTTTCAAGGCTGTTAGTCTACCAATTAGGCCATTGATTTCATCCCTTTGTTTGTTCCGGATCCATCCCACATAGCTAATAACTTCCCACAACAAACCGGCTTTAAAACTATCCCTAACTACTGCACGGGAGTCACTACAGTGGTTTATATCAAAATACACTACCACCCAGTGGCGAATATGTTGAACAAACAATTAATTGGAGAACAATTTCCAATTAAATGTCCATTTAGACAGGACCTTAACAGTGCCTTTAACTGTAATATATAAGATTAAGGGATTATAGTCCGAAAGGAGCCTAGGTAATTTCTTCATTCCGATTTTCCAAAGAATGGAGGTAGAAGCAAGAAAATAGTCTAGTCTGACATACTTCCTACACAAACATGAAAAAATATATATACCCCGAATCGGCAGGTTTCTTAGCTGCCCAAACATCGGCCAAATCATAGCTATTTTTTAGTGCGGCAAGTGCCCTATAAACCTGCGGTTTTCAACCTTGGTATTTATATGTTCGAGCCCCATTCCCCTCCAGATGTATATTTAGATCTCCCCAGATTATCAAGGGGTCTGGCCAGGATACCAATTCCATCTCTAATTTATACAGTACCTTAGGGTTGCCCTCGTTTGAACCGGAAATGGTGCAAACCGACAATCCCACAGGCAGGGCAATAAAGCCCACCTACCCCACTCATCTTTCAGGGCTCGCTATACTCGTCCCATATTGTTCCTAACATGGGTAGTAACCCCCTAATAGTAGAGGTTTGGGTTGAACATATCACTAAGGTATAACCCTTAATCATCAAGATTACCCTGTTGCCCCATGGTATATGTGTCTCCTGCTGACATAGTATGTCAGCACCTTGGGATCTTAATACCTCAGCCACCCTTAACCATTTGGTCTTATTGTTTAACACCCCACATCTATTGAGCATATATGTATTTTACCCATGTAGACAAAAAGTAAATTGCCAACATTTGCTGTGTAGCCTAACTTGCCCTGTTTAATCCTTTCAAATTGCCAGGTTCAAGTTTAAATACTTTATTCGACAACATTGTCATAAAAGCTTTCATCCCTATCTAAGCATAATAAATACTAATCTAATAGTAAAAAAAACATATTAAATGACATGCAATATTGCATTGTTGGCGAATAAGAATCTTTAAAATTTACACATTAAAGGTATCATCACAGTCCAAAGGAAGTTCATGTAGTTCATGGGGGTTTTAAAGTGCGCGTGCGTATTATCCAAGCCCATCCCAGGAACTTGGCCACTGCAATTACAAGTTGAGGGGCACAATTTGATTTCAGGACCCTGTAAGCCTCGAGACATCTCCTTGTGCCCAGGTTTTTGCATGCCGGTTTCAGCCATCTGCTCCTTGGGGCAGCGTATAATGGACATACGAATAAAAAGTGCAAAATATCTTCTGCATGGGATTTACAATAAAAACATGTGCTAACGTTATCAGGGGACCATTTAACAGTAAAAGCATTTAGGGGTAGGGTGCCGACTCTAAACTGAAAAAACAATTTCCTATCTAGAGGCTTGGAGATCAGATCCCAGTACAGTTCAAACATAGGGAGTGTTTTTATCTCTAAAAACTGGGATGTCAAGGCAGGGGATTGGCTGGAGACCAATACGGCATTATTTATCATTTCCCAATATAGCTTTTTTAATGCATTCTTGGAAGGAAAGTCATCTGGGTCAGTTTCGGACCACAAGTGTTCAAGGTGCAATTTTTGAAGTAGTTTCCTCACCTCTTTTAACCAAACTACTTTGTGAAAGGTATCAGAATTGTCAACATCCAATAAGGCAGCAGCATAGTGGCTCAGTTCCGGGGTGGTTTTTATACGCCTCCAATACAGGAGGGGGCGAAGTCTAATCATGTCCTCAATCCTTTTCCTCCCCAGATCATAAAGGAGAGGAGTGGTGGGGGTACTCTGTGGGACTCCGATTAAGCCTCGCAGGAATTTATTTTCTGCCGCTGATAAAGCATTCAAATTGGTGAAGCCCCAAAGTTCTGACCCGTAAAGACATGCACCCAGCACTTTCATGCCGTAGATCTCCAATGTTGGCTGTATTGGTTTTGAAAATGAAGTTTTATGCTTCTTTGTTATTGCCCCTGCCAACTGATTATATTTTAACATTACAAAGTCCATATGAGATCTCCAATTCATGCTAGCATTCATAGAGATGCCTAGATAGGTAAAGGCGTCAACTTCTTCTAAGAAAGCCCCATTATGGACCATTTTTCCCTTGTATTTCTTAGAGGGATTCAGGTTCATAAATTTTGTTTTTGATGTATTTATTTCTAAGCCTCGGATCCGGCAGAATTCTCCAAAAGCGTTTAGTGTCTTTTGTAGGCCGCTAGGGGTCCGCGAGACCAGCAATGTATCGTCCGCAAACATAAGTACTGGAACTCGCTTCCCATCCAGTAATGGAGCATCCGTCGGAGTTTGCTTCAAAAAATCCACAATGCCGTTTATGTAGAGGGAGAATAGCGTGGGAGCCAGGACACAGCCCTGTCTTACTCCTCTCTCCACAGGAAAGGTTTCCGTGACCTCCCCCTGGATTCCCCACCTAATCCGGGCATAGTTGTTCTCGTGGAGTCTTACAAGCAAAGTTAGTAGTTCCGGGCTTATTCCTAGGTCCCTTAGAACATCCCAAAGTTTTTGACGGGGAACTAAATCAAATGCGGCCTTCAGGTCAACAAAAACAGCGAACAGGGGACCATTTAGCAGGGTGACGTTCTTCCAATATATAGTTAAAAAGTGAAACACTTGGTCAACAGAGCTGGTTAAAGGGCGAGATCCAGCTTGATAAGGCGAAAGAATGTCCTTGTCAACTATCCAGGCTTGCAACTTCTTTTGGACCAGCCTACCCATCAATTTTTGGGCGCAGTCGATAAGGCTGATTGGCCTGTAGTTGCTTGCTAGAGCCTTATCTCCTTTTTTGTAAACTGGAATAATTTCTGCTCCTTTCCACTTTGGGGGAATCTTCGCCCCCTGTGCGATAGCATTCCCGAGCCATACGAAATATTTACACCAGCTATCTCTGTCTAATAAGAAAATGTCAGCTGGTATACCATCAATGCCTGGTGCCCTGCCTCTGGTCACTCCATCCATTGCCTCATGTGCATCTTTTAGTGTGAATGGTCCATTGGCATAGAAGACCCTTTCTAGGGGAGGAACTACCTGTTGTCCTATATTGTCAGCGTATTGGGGTTTGAAGAAGTCAACCCAAGACTCTTTCGGGACGTGATTTTTTGGGCATTCCGCTACACCCCCTGAACCCCATTTTAGTATGGCCCAAAACTCTTTCTGATGTTTGTCAGCACATGCCTTCTTCAGTTCTAACCAAAGATTCTCATCCCATTGCTTTTTTGCCTTTGCCTGGGTTTTTCTATAATCATCTCTGGCTTTCAAAACTCCCGTTTTAGACCTAAGAGCATTACTAAGGTTATGCCTTGCTACTCTACATGATTGGTCGTACCAACCCTTTTTTATAGGATGTCCATTTCCCTTCTTCTTCTTGCCAGCTTTCAAGAATAATTTCTGGAGGTTGGCAAAAAACTTTGGCTGTGACTCTTCAATTATCATTTTAAAATTTCCATCATTCATTAAAACCTGCAATCTGGCAACTTCATCAATAACTAGCCCCTCAAGGACCTGCCTATCCTCTGCATTGGCCACTAAAGTTGCCCATCTAACATGACGAACGTCGTTTGTTAAAACAACGTCTGAGGTCATAAGGTTCCCAGCTAAATTTTCTGTCATGATTTTTTGTTCAAGATTAAATGTTAAAGACAGAGGGTTGTGATCACTCTCCAACCTGGATATGACCTGCATATCGATCACTTTGTTCCAGACTCTAATATCTATCAGAATATAATCAATTCTGCTGCTTGATCTTAGGTTATCAAAGGTATGCCTACCCTGAGCATCAGAAGGAGTACGGCCATTTACTGCCCTCAATCCTCTGGATAGGCATAAACTTTTCACCTGAATAGCTACTTGTGACCATTTTTTAACCACTGGAATGTCCAACTGAGGAATTCCCCATTTAGTGTCTTCTTCGTAAGTCAGATCATTGTCCTCACAGCCTAGAGGTTCAAATGTTGTATTTAGGTCTCCTCCTACTAATATATTATACTGAGTAGATAACTTCTCTAGGTCCGCATCTAGATCTGCTATTATATCTGAGGGTATACCCCCTAGAGTCCCCCTAGCATAGATGTTGTATATTGCCAGCTTGCAACCATCGTTGCAAGTAAGCAGGATAGAAAGTAGGTCACTGTTGGGAATAAGATTCTGCTTAGTAGTACATTGCAGAGTTTGCCGTAACCAAATGGTTAAACCCCCTGAAGGGCGTCCCTTTAGATTCTTCTTCGCGGGCACATAAAAGTTCAAGAATCCCAGGCGAAATACTGGTGACACTGACCATGTCTCTTGTAACAGTACAATGTCATAAGAATCTATAAAGTCGCACCATTCCGGGGTCTCAGTTTTATGTTGGATACCTGCAATATTCCAAGAGATAATCTTGATGGGGCTTCCTCTTTCCATACTCCTCTTATTTAAGGGAGTAGTCAGGTTAGGGGAAGGTTCATCAGATAGGGACCTTACTTCAATCAATGTGATACCTGGTTGAGCAGCTGATAAGCTGTTCTCCACTGATTCAGTGGTACAACCACTAGGGTCGGGTGTCCTACGGCCTGTTTCTTCTACCATAGTAAGACTAGGATTCCCATGGTGAACCTCTATAATCTTTAGATGCCCTGCACTCTTCTGGCTATCCAGTCAATCACATTGGCTTAATCCTGATATGGCAGAGAACCTGTTTTCTAACGTAATTCCCCAGTTACTTTTGTTTGGTGGGTATTTGGATTTTCTAGTAATGGTGTTCCATTTAGTTTTTAGCAACGTTGGGTTTATGGCATTTCCCCTTTTTGTATAAAAGAAGTCCAGCGTTAATGGCACAATTTCTGTTGATCTTCGCTGAGGGGGGTATATATTAGCTAGAATGTTTGGTAGGGCTTCGGGATCTGAGAGGTGCAACACCACGCAATCCCCCCTAAACTTTTTACAGCCACCTCCGATCCATTCGACCCTTCTAGCTTTTACTATTTCTTGTGCCAGTTGGTCCCTGCCTCCTGGTTTAAAAGCCATATTCTTGGATAGCCAATGGAGTGATTTATTTATCAATGAAGGGATATTCTCCTCTTGTCCTGGTTCTAATTGAGGAACATTTGCTAGAACCAGAATTAATGGGGAAGCTTCTACTATTAGTTCTACAGGACCCCTATCCAAGTTCTCTATCTCGTTGGTATTTCTGGTAGCAGGCCCTGCTGAGTCCTCAACCCTCGGGGCTGGATATATAGTTCCTATCCCTTCTCCCCCTTGGCCAGATTGGTGCGTGGTGTTTTGAGAAGTGCTTGCGGCACTATCTGGACAAATTATGGCTTTAGTGTTTTTTGGGTCTACCGTTGTCAAGTTTGTTTGGGCTGGCCTAGGTGTTTCTGTTATAGTTTTTTGCAGAAGCGATCCCAATCTAGTGACCTCTGCTGTGAGCGAATCAATTTTGCTTAGAAGTGGTTTAGTGATCACTTTGATTTTGTTGTCTATGGCATTCAGTAGCTTTTTGAATTGATCTTCGTCTAGATGGATTCCACCTCCCCCTTTATTCTCAATGTCGTCACCATGTTTATCCTCTGAGGGAGCCTCAAGACATTTTTTCCCCGATCTAAGTCCGCCCCTTTTAGGTATATTTTTACCCTTGTTTTTCGTTACTCTGGGGGCTGGCACCGGTGTAGGGGCTTCCTCCTCTAGGGTATTACTTTCAACGTCTATAGTGCAGTCGGGGGTTGTTTCATTAATTTCAACTAGTAGTTGGGTCAATGAGTTAGTATCGGGTATTTGAAAGACCTCATTGCTGATGTCAAGAATTGAGACTGGTGGAGGAGTATTGCCAATAAGCATGTCCGGAGAATAGCTAAGACCCAATGAAGACCTCCTATCCTGATTGATTTTGGCAACTTTCTGTACCATATAGTTTTCAATTGTGTTAATTGGAGCGGAGGATGCTTTAGGTTTAGTCATATTAGTGTCAGCAAAGGCAGTCCTTGGGGTGTCAGACAATATGATGATCCCGCCAAATACAGAAGTAATAGGGTGGCAGCACTTACTTAGTTAAGATTGAACAGCGTTCTTGGCCCTGCTCCTGCCTCTTCGTGCCGATGAGGGCCGTAGAGGGCCCGCCCTTTGCCCGGGCTTAGCCCGGCTTCGCTCCCGCTCGCTCCCGCGTCGCGGGGATGCGCCGCAATTTCTAGCGCCTCCGGGCGCCGAGATGACGTTGCGGCGATGCGCCAATGCTGGGGCGCCGGGGAGCCTGGGTAGTGTAGTCCTCACCAGCCGCTGTAGAGCGTTGCGGCGGGAGGACCAACAGCGCGGTGTGGTGGCGTCCAAAATGCCCCCTTGGGACCCTCGCTCCTTCTGGGTCAAGAACAGGCTTGCTGTGGTTCTGGAAAGAAGGCAACCCGCTCTGCCGGGGTGCGCCGCAATTTCTAGCGCCTCCGGGCGCCGAGATGACGTTGCGGCGATGCGCCAATGCTGGGGCGCCGGGGAGCCTGGGTAGTGTAGTCCTCACCAGCCGCTGTAGAGCGTTGCGGCGGGAGGACCAACAGCGCGGTGTGGTGGCGTCCAAAATGCCCCCGTGGGACCCTCGCTCCTTCTGGGTCAAGAACAGGCTTGCTGTGGCTCTGGAAAGAAGGCAACCCGCTCTGCCGGGGTGCGCCGCAATTTCTAGCGCCTCCGGGCGCCGAGATGACGTTGCGGCGATGCGCCAATGCTGGGGCGCCGGGGAGCCTGGGTAGTGTAGTCCTCACCAGCCGCTGTAGAGCGTTGCGGCGGGAGGACCAACAGCGCGGTGTGGTGGCGTCCAAAATGCCCCCGTGGGACCCTCGCTCCTTCTGGGTCAAGAACAGGCTTGCTGTGGCTCTGGAAAGAAGGCAACCCGCTCTGCCGGGGTGCGCCGCAATTTCTAGCGCCTCCGGGCGCCGAGATGACGTTGCGGCGATGCGCCAATGCTGGGGCGCCGGGGAGCCTGGGTAGTGTAGTCCTCACCAGCCGCTGTAGAGCGTTGCGGCGGGAGGACCAACAGCGCGGTGTGGTGGCGTCCAAAATGCCCCCGTGGGACCCTCGCTCCTTCTGGGTCAAGAACAGGCTTGCTGTGGCTCTGGAAAGAAGGCAACCCGCTCTGCCGGGGTGCGCCGCAATTTCTAGCGCCTCCGGGCGCCGAGATGACGTTGCGGCGATGCGCCAATGCTGGGGCGCCGGGGAGCCTGGGTAGTGTAGTCCTCACCAGCCGCTGTAGAGCGTTGCGGCGGGAGGACCAACAGCGCGGTGTGGTGGCGTCCAAAATGCCCCCGTGGGACCCTCGCTCCTTCTGGGTCAAGAACAGGCTTGCTGTGGCTCTGGATTGCCAATTCAATCTACTTTCTGGATTTTCCACCCCTGTTGGTTCCCACCATCCCCCACACTGTCCAACCCTTCAGCATCCCTCCCTTGCCCTTCCCACTGGCACATACCCCCCAACTCCACCCAACCCGCTCAACCCTGGAAGGCAAACCAACCAATCATCCGTTTGTAGCAGATGAGAGCAGGCTCCCATACCAATATCACCCAATAACAAACCACCCTTTTACCTGTTGAAACCTATAATAAAACAAAAACCCTAAGTGGTCAAAACAAATGATGGGAAAAAACAAAGTACCATCAAAAAAATGAAAAACTCATATATCACCCAGTTTTAACGTTGAGACCTGAACTAGCCCCTTTCGCTCTAGCTTTATTATTTGTTCAAACCTGCTCCCTCTAGAAATTCTTTTACTTTAATCTCCAAAGTAAAAAACTGAGTCAGATTCCCCCGTATCACTTTTAGACAAGCACAACATAAGTAAGGGCATTAGCCCCTTCCTTGCCCTCCGGGACACTTAAAATCAGTAGACAATTGCATTATTGGTGGTTTTCTTGATCCCTAATGTCCACCAGCTGAAACTCATGAGCCCTGGTCTGCTCTTGCGTACCAGCCAAGCCGGTTTCAAGAGACTCTGCTCGGATTTCAAGACTAGTCAAGCATTCACCCATGGCGCTACATGTCTTCGCCACCTTTCTGACTGTTCTTTGCAGTTTACATATGGCTACTTGAGATTGACGACTGTTCTGTCGGGTTTCCTCCTGATGAAATAATATGCATTGTAGGACAATATCCAAGGTCGGGGGAATTGGGCTGGGACCATCTAGAGAATTGGTTATTGAGGAGCCAACCAATTGCTCCATAGGTGACAAATCCCATTTTAGATCTTTCTTCTCCTATTACGATCTTCACAAAATTTCTGAACACTTTACATGCTGTTACTACTGGGTCAATTCTACTCATACCAGATATGCTCTCATTCTCACTTTATTCAGTAAGTGAGCCTGACCCAGATCCAGACCCATCAGCAGACCATGCCTCATCAAATATTTAAAAAAAGCAGTTGTTAGTCTCAGAATCATTAGATTCCAAATCCTGCTCATTAAAATTACTACCTGAAGGGTGTGTGATTGACTGCCGCCCTTTCTGAACCCTTTGATGTGTTGAAACAATACTTTGGGGGTGAGTTGACCCCTCCTTGAACTCACCATCCTGACGACCAACTAGGCCTGCCACCCCAGCCCCTACACTTGTTACCTCAAGGTCTATGATCTTAAGTTGGGCCGATGCAGAAAATGTTTCCATTCCTCGAGTCAGACCCTTCATGATAGGCAAGGAAGTGTAGTCTATTACAGTGTCTCCTTCGATCTGGTCGCTCTAATCTTCAATTTCCCCTTTCATGCTAGTATGCGGCAACACTATCTTCATTTGTTCCGGATTCAGTATCTGCTGAGCAATCATATCATGCTGGTGCAAGGAGGAGGGGGGTAGCGTCCCCCCAGTGGGGGCTTGAAGCAGCTCAAGCAAAGACGACCTAGGCGGTCATTGCAAAGGCGTGGTCCCGCCTTTCCCTTTCCTCTCGACCTTAGTCTCCATCCGGGTGATAGGAACAGAGGTAGCGAGCCTTCGCCCATTCCTCCATGTCGCTGCTGGCGTTTTGGTTGTGGTCTCTGCACAGAGTTGCTTGCCAACCGGAGTTTCAGACATCTGCGGAACAGCTGTGCCGGCTGCAACTGAAGACTTTCCTTTCACATTGCCCCCACCAAGAACATAAGGCCCATTTCTAGAGTAACAAGCAGTGCTGAGCAGCGCCAAAAAGCCGCTGCAGCCGGTGTGATAGTCCACTTGCCCCAGCAGCAGCCTCCAGGCCCTGAACAGTTTGACCACACACAGGGCTATACCGGAATGCCTCATACAAAGCGGTAAGAATTGTGCTACAAGTATCTGTGCTATCGCAGTTTCCATTAGGGCTTCTGTGACTACTTGGAGTGTTTTTGCGTATTCATCAGTAATTTGTTTTCCCACTCTTCAGTGCTACCGTATCTAGTCTGGAAGCAGCAGCATGGCCAATCCTGACTGCTGCTATCTTGGCCTTCCCCCTTTGTCACCCAGGGGCTCTAAATCAAATGCTACAAATGGGCATGAGTATGCCTGGACATGGTTCCCTTGCTCATTGTGCCACTGGATTCAAGCTAGCCTGGCTGAAGAAGGGTGACACAACAAAAGTGGTCCTAGGATGCTGGATTCCAGTCCTTGGAGGACCTGGCTTGGCATTTTGGGCAGGTCTATTACCATGAGGAGCAGGGTCAAGACTGATTTGCATATGGCTGGGTCCAAACTGGGGTGGCATAGGGAGCAAAAGAACAATGGGTTAAACCTAGATCTCCTGACTGGGGGTGAGTGGTTAAAAAGTTTCACCACTCCATCCATCATGTTGTTGTGTTTGCTATGGTGAGAAATGTGATTCCAGTGGGTCACTGGGACCATCCCCTTGGGAACACTATTTACTCCTCTTGTAGAGAGAGGATTCCACACAGTTAGTTCAGTTTATGACTTAATTTATTTGACAATGTTTGTTTTTTCAATGAATATTGGTTAAAGCATATTCAATGTCATACGATTTCGCATTTTTTCATCAATGAGGCATCATTATAGTATATAACATCCAATGCATTTCGGGCTGCATATTGAGCCCTTCATCAGGGAATAACACTGTAAAAAGAAAACATATGTGTGTAACTTGATACTGCAATAGGCATTGAGGCATACACTGTTAGTACATTTCAACATCATATCAACAAAGTTCGGATATCTGTATTGTCATTTGAGAAAAAATGAATGGTAACTTACATGCCTGTCTTTCACTTTAGTGGATTCTACTGTTGAATTAAACTCTAGAAGAAAGTTCACGAAATAAGTTTAAGAAGTTCGACATGATGGTGCGATGTGTTATGGCAGAGCAAGATTTGTGTTGTAAAGACTAACCTGTTGTTCAGAGAACGAGGGTTTGGAACAGCCACGGGCGCGGCTTCTGTGTTGTTCTATCGTTACTCGTTGTAACGTTGTGACCGTTAAGGTGGAATGTTCAACTCAGTTTATTATCGAAATAGGTGGTGATAGTAATGTACGAATTAGAAAATTAAATGGTTGTGTGATGTTGATCATGTTTACAAACGATAAAAAATAAAAAATCTACTTCTGACGGTCTCGAACCGTGGTGAGGTGAAAAAACAACATGGTTAGGCGGCGGTGAGTGAGGTGAGCTAAGTCACGGCTGAGCTAGAGTGTATGGTGTGTCTCTATGCAGTATAAGAATACACAGGGGTACCAAGGTGAAGCACTGAAGCAAATTTACATTTTGTACGTTATAGATGGCAAAAGATACACAATTGATGGACAGAATGCAGAGAAAATCCAAATATTCAGACCCAGTCAAGAGATCTGGGTTAAATCCATCATTCTTTTGTTCACCATGCCACCCCAGTTCAGACCTGGCCATATGCAAATCAATCTTGACCATGTGCTTCGTGGGAACAGTTCAGCCCGAACTGCCAAGCCAGGTCCTCCCGGACCAGAAACAAGCATCCTAGGACCGGTGTTGGGGTTTCACCCCTCTCAATTCAGGGTAGCTTGATTCCAGTGGCACAGTGAGCCCAGGACCCGCGTCTGGGCATACCTGGCGCACTTAAGGTGAGAAAGCAAAAGACACACAATTGATGCTGGAATGCAAAACAAATCAAAACATTCACCCCCAGTCAAGAGATCTGAGTTAAATCCATCATTCTTTTGCTCAGTATGCCACCCCAGTTTAGACCTGACCATATGCAAATCAGTCTTGACCCTGTGCCTCGTGGGAACAGTCCAGCCCGAACTGCTAAGCCAGATCCTCCCTGGAATAGAAACAAGCAGCCTAGGACTGGTTTCGGGGTTTCACCCCTCTTCAGCCAGCAACCATGCCACCACGGATGCTGTCATCCTCATGGGAGGGATACCCTCTAGGTACCGGGTGGAATGGTCCAACAAGACCAGAATGTACCTGTTGCCCATGGCTGTCTTGGGATCCAGGAGCTCCACAATGTCCATCTTTACCCTCTCGAAATGGGGGCATACAACTGGAAACAGTTGAAGAGGAGATTTAGAATTCCTGTCACTCTTACAACTTGCTTGGCAACACCTACAATTTGTATCAGACTGCCTTCGCATTTGGGGCCAAAAGAAGTGAGTGACAATCCAGTCAAAGGTTTTTTCCCCCTCCCAAATGTCTTGCCAAACACACGTCATGAGCTAGAACCAGTAGGATGGTCCTGAAGTGCTGGTGAACCACCAGCACATGTGCTGACCCAGGCTCAGTGATCTTAGGCTCTCTGTATTGGACACCATTCTCCCAGTAGATCCAGTGTGATCCAGACTGATCAACAGCTGCATGCTTTACAGCCTGCTGCCAGCAAACCAACCAGAGAAGGGCATTCTTTCTGCTCCCTGCAGAACACTTCCATGGTGGGACACCCTTCTATCTGCCAATGGGTCCGCTCATATAAGTCTCCCAGTCCAGCTGTGTGTTCCCCGTAGGTTCTGAGCCATCCCCTTCATTAGCTTCCTCCCAGACAGTTGCAACTTCAGGACCGTGTTTCCCATGCCCCTTGCCCTTTCTCTTGGCAGGCACCTGGGCCACTCTTTCAGCAGGCTCCAGGTCCTTCTGGTCACCCTTTCTCGCTGCCATGGACCGAGTGGTCACGCACGCCCACTCTGGAAACCCCAGCATCTTCATGTGAGACCTGACCTCCACATCATTCCACAAGGACTGCCCCAGGTCGTTACCCAGCAGACAATCAACAGGTACGGTGGGACTCACAACCACCCTCAAGGTACGTGAGACACCCTACTGAAAGGGAACCCTCGGCCACCTTACATTGGAACTCCGAGTTGTCTACAGTATCTACTTCTTGGAATGCACCAGGGACTACTTGCTCCTCAGATACCAGGGGACACCGGACTGAGGTCACACTGCCTCCAGTATCTCTGAGAGTCTCTACCCTTTCCCCATTGATGGTCGCCCAGACGCAGTACTTCTTAGCGTTAACAGGCACTAGGCTTCCCTGGACCATCTCAATATCCCCTAGTGAGACAAGGTTCATTTCTGCAGGGTCCCCACCCTCACCTGGGACCAACTCCTCCCCAAGCGCTACCCTAGCCAACACCTTGGACTGTCCAATAGTGGGTAGCTTTGCCTACTTGGGGCATTTGGGACCCTCCTTGTTGTGTCCCACCTGCTCACATGCAAAGCACTTACATGGTCCCATATCTGCTTGCTTTCCTGAAGAGTCCCGTGGTTCTTATCTCCTGGGGGCACCAATCCTTTCTCTGAGTACTAGTTTGGGGCCCTTTTGAGAACTCCCTTGTTTTATCCTTCTCCCCCAACTCTTCTGTTGGGGACCCTGTCCATGTTGGACTTTGACCTTTTGGCAGGTTCACCCCTGAACTTTTTGTATTTTAATAATGACATGATGTTAGTGGATTTCTGGTCTCTGCTCACTTTAGCACTGTGGCCCAGTGTAAAGTGCGTGTGCTCTCTGAGTGTGTGTGGTGAGACTGGATTGCCCTCCGATAGTAAATGCATGAGGGATACGAGTGTCCATGGTAGTTCCTGATGTGTGGGAAGTGCAGGGGCGAGTTTGTTATGTCTAAACTCGTGAGATTAAATGCTGCACGGGGGTGTGCGCAGATTTAATGTGACTAGTGTAGTAGTGCCACTTTTAGAAGTTGGTATTTCTGTGTGCAGTGAATGTGAATTGGCTGTCTGGCTTGTGATTGACAGGAGCTGGCTGGTGTGCTTGGTTCTAGGAGTCAGGATGGGCCTGCCCGGTGGTGAATGGGTAGATATGCATGTTGATCGAAGGGAGGAGTTTCACCTGGGACCTGAATAGAGCTGGGCCTTCCCTGCACAATGCTGGCTCCACCCCCTGTTGTGCATCTGATGTCCCTGGCCTGTCCTGTGAATAGAGAGGGGAGCAGAGCAAAACAAACTGCTTCAGAACCAGTTGCATCTGGTTCTCCCCTTGCCTGCACCTTTGGAAACAAAGGAAATGTGTGTATAAAAAGGGGCTGTGACCCCATGTAAAATGTTCTTGTTTTCAACTTGAAACTACCAGGGGTGTGCTGCTGCTGCGGCCCAGGGGACGGCTTGCCTCCCTGGGCCCTGCCCTGCCCCTGGATGCCTGGAGTTCTTGCTGGATCCTAACAGGAGGATGCTAGCTGCTGGTGGGGCCCAGAGGGACTGCCATGGGGGCTGTCTCCTTGCTGGAGTGCCCTGCGTGCTGGCCCCTGTGCCCTACACTGACCCTCCTGATGCCCAGGACTTCTGGGACCTCTGGCTCTTTTTTCTTTGCCCCAGGAATGGATGCTGCCTTTATGCGTCCTGGGAGCGCTGAGATTTGGCTCCCAAAAGGAGCCCGGGAGCTTGGCAGCGCTGTGCTGCACTTTGCCCTGAGGGAATCCCCCGGTGTAGGATTTCTCCCGAAATCGCTAAACTTACAGGTGCCCACCTTGCCTTGTGTCCGCTTGTTTTTATATTTAATTTTGGGTGCCACTCGCTTCTTTAATTATTTATATTACGGGTGCCCACCCCGTTTTAATGAGCTCCAAAGTGGATACCCGCCCCGCTGTTTATTTTTATTACCGAGGGAGCCTACCCCTCATTTTTCACCCAGAGAAGTTCACCGCCACAGCCGTGGGCACACAGGAAGTCAGGCACTGTAGTGCCTGAAGGCGGGCAGGACTTCCGGTTTGGAAGGGAAGTCCTGCGGCCGCCTCCGTGCTGTGGTTGGGAGAGCCGCGCAGATCCTTGCAAGCTCTATTTCCAAGTCCCGGTCCCAAGAAGGGGGATCTGGTGAAGACACGCCCGATGCCCCTCAGCCTGGAGCGAGGTGTTGAGTACAGTGGGTCTCCCATGAGTGAGAAGAGCCCCAGAGGCCGATTCCAGCCCGCCGGCCCCAGAGAGGAGACGGCACCGGCGAGAGAGAGCAGCCCGTTAAGGAGGGGGTTGTCGCTGGTTGTTCCCGAGCGGCCCCACTTGGCAGTGGGCCGCTCCAATGATGAAGGCAGTATTTTGTTTAAGAGAGCCTATGTGTGGCTCTACCCTAGCCACACTTGTTGACCCAGGTCCAGGGGGCCCATGCGCATTGCTTATGCGGCACATTTGATTTCCAGAGCCTAAAGGGCTCCAATGGGTGCATCATTGGTTCCCGAGCCTAAATGGCTCCAGCGTGGGCTATATTTCTTTTAGAGGTCCGTGTTCTTTCCACAGTTTGGCCCCATTACCTTTAAAGCCTAGATGGCTCTCAGGGGTACATTATTTATTTACTGAGGTGGTTAGTGTCTAATGTATTTAGACTTGTGGAATACTGTGCCTGTTATGATTTATATTACAGGTTGACGCAGAGTATAGTGTCTAACAGTGATTACTGGCTGTGTTCTAAGTTCATATATATTCTTTTACTATTTCTTTATCTAGTTCACTATGTGATAATTCTGACAGTGGCCCACGTGGCCCTGTCATGTGTAAATAATCCTGGATAAATATTGCCCCGTGCCAGTTGGCACAATGTACATTGTGTGATTACTATCTGATGTGTTTTGAGAATACAAAGGCTATTTTTGATATAACCATGTGTGGTGTCTCTTTTGTGGGGGGCCTGGGATGTTGTTGCTGGTGGGTGCGTGCGCATATGCTTTACACATTGCCTCCGGGATAAGCCTTACTGCTCGTGCCAAGCTACCAAGGGGGCGAGCAGGGGTTATCTTGGCGTGTAACTCCCTTGCCCAGACTAGAGTGGTGGTCTCTGCCTGGCTTTGGCACAAGCCTTAGCCAACCAGAGATCCCATTTCTAACAGCCCACCTTTGGCAGAGTCTCCCCCAGACACCTTCTTATGGACACTGGTACTCACCCAGCGGTATGCCTCCATAGCAAGCTTCCTGAGATCAGTCAGCTTACTATCTGTCAAGTGCTGCCAACGCTCTGCAAAACATAAACTAGACAAGTGCTCCCACACAATCAAATTGTGCAGCCCCTGAAAATCTGTCACATTGCTGACCTTCACCCAACCATGCAGTGACCTGCACAAAGAATCTACACCTTTTAACCATGTATGGGAATCAGTTTTCTTCCTTCCTCTAAACTGATCGCAGTATTTGTCAGGAGTAAGACCAAATTTAGTGGAAAGGGCCTCCTTCATGTCAGTGTAGTATCCCTTAATGAAAGCCAACAATATGTCCCTCCCCTCCTTTGTGAAGTGGCTCCACAATCCTGCTACCAACTTCTTCTAAGGGACCCCATTCATGTGGATATAGGCATCATAGCCTAGAAACCACATCTGGATACCATCTCCCTTTCTGTACTATTTTCCTACATTCTTGGGAATGTGTACTATTCTGAGTGCGCGGAGGTACTGCTGACACCATCTGAGCTGGGCCTCCTCCTTGGATCTAGCTCCTTTACTCTAAGCTCATGGTCAAACATCATCCTTTTCTCTTCCAATTCCAGGTTGAGCCTTTCCAGCTCCATTGCATCTCTCCTTGCTCCCATCCTGTATTCGTGTTCCATTAGAGACTGGCCTCTTCTGCCTGGCCTGGAGGGTCTTTCCCCTCCCAACAGCACAGCAACCATAGAAACAGACTCCTCAGCCTCCCCACTAAGATCGCCAGACTGCCCACTGGCATTTCTGGCTGCTACCCAGGTCCTAAGCGTCTTTTGTAAGTTTTCCTTTTTGGTGAGGCCTGTGACTTGGACACAGAGGTTTTTAAACATTACCATCAGTTCCTTCATGGTGTAAGAGTCCAACCTCTTCTCCTCAAAAGCCACTTCAAGGGATGCAACTGATGATACTCTGGAGTTAGACATGACGCAGGAGTCATTTGGTCCTTGAAATCACACATGTTCCAGATCAAACTCCATGAGGTTGAAGTCAGGAGTGGAGGTGTTAGCAGGTGTAGAGATGTGGTGCAAAGTGGAGCAGTGCGGTGTGTGGTGCCCTAAGGTCGTTGCGGTGCTGGCAGGTCATGTGCATACAGAGGCGTCATTGTTGCTGAAGCACTGTCATCGTTAGGTGATCTGGAGTCGATGGTGCCATCAACAGTGGGCCAAGACGGCAGTGCGCGACAGGGCAGTGCAATGAGTAACTTACAAGCGGTGCCTGTAGTATGCATGTAGGTAATCTTTATTAGTTGAGTATATTTCTTTAAAGAATGTTTTAACTCTTCATGTTCCCTAATGACACATGTATTCTAGAATGTGTTATGTATAAGGCATTGTACATTGAATGTTTGGTGAAGCCTGTCGTGGGTTTTTACTTCTCCTGAATTAAATCAGTAAACCTTATTACTGAACTTGGAAATTCGTCTTGAATATTCTTTTATTTAATGAACCACTTACTACAGTGCCCCCAGGACCCTTGCAGGCAGCGGTGTCAGTGTTAGCGTGGAGCAGCATCGTCGGGGATACCAGGGTGGCAATGTGAAGTGAGGCGGTGTGGAGAGCGTTTCCCTCCAGATACGGTTCAAGCCGCAGCTTCGTGACAGCTTTGGGCATCATAGGTGAGACCAGGGTTGCAGTGCAAAGCAGGGTGATACTCTCTGTGGTACCAAAAGGTCACAGTGCCGGCAGCGATTTTGTTGATGGCAACAGGTTGCTTTTTCTTATGTTGCAGCACGAAACACACAGATCCCAGTGTTGGTAGCAGATAATCTTGAAGTCTTTGTTGTTCCAGAGACTTCTTGAACAGGGGCAAGCTCTACCTCAAGCCCTTGCAGAAACTCCGGAAATAAGTTGCAGAAAGTTCAGTTCAGTCCCTTCACTACCCTAGACAGAAGCAGCAACCGCAGGCCTACACAGTAAAGCAAACAGCGAAGTGGTAGCTCTTCCTGACGGCTTCTCCAGCTTTTCTTCTTGGCAGGTTCCTTAATCTAAATGAGTTCTAAAGTTATGGGGTCAGGGCCCCAATATTTATACTACTTTTCCCGTTTACGATTTAGGCAGAAAGTCCCTAAGCTCAGTGAGAACCAGTTCTGTCCTCCTTGGTCCGATTTCACTACAGGAGGTGGAGATAGGATTTTGCAGACGAGACACAGCCTATTCAAGTGCTAGTGAAAACTCCTCCCCCCGCTCTAGATGCAGGAAAGGTCTATTCAGCCTAGCTATTAGTCACCCAGGAAAGGCTGGAAACACCTAAAAACCCCCTGGTCACTGTCTAGTGTGAATGCACCGCCCCAGCTCATGTCCCTCGAAAACCAGATGCTGAATACACAAACAGGCAGTGGCACACAGTATGATTAAGTAAGAAAATGCCCATGTTCTAAAAGTGGCACAAGTTTTACTGAAAGATTTGTTATCAAATTTTGAGTTCAGAGAGACTAAACTCCATTTCTTTATCTTGTCCCAATGGAAAGTTGCACTTGGAAGCTGCCTTGTAACATCTTATATGTTCACCTATGGGAGAGACAGCCTTTTAATAGTGAGAAATGAAATGCATAGTATTTCACTATCAGGACATGTAAAACACACTACTATATGTCCTACCTTTCACATACACTGCACCCCACCCATAGGGCTACATTGGGCCTACCTTAGGGGTGTCTTACATCTAGTAAGAGGGGAGGTTAGGGCCTGGCAATTGGGTGCACTTTCCAGGTCGACATGGCAGTAAACATTGTGCACAGTCACTGCGGTGGCAGGTCTGAGACACCTTTGAAAGGCTACTGGACAGGTGGCACAACCAGTGCTGCAAGCCCACTAGTAGCATTTGATTAACAAGCCATGGCCACAAACAGTGCACTGTACTAGGGATTTACTAGTAAATCAAGTATACCAATCATGGAAAACCAATCATAACACAATTTACAGTAGGAGCACTTGTACTTTAGCAATGAACAGCAGTGAAAAAGTGTACAGACACTAAACCAGCAAAAACGAAGCCCAGCATATCATCAAAACAGGAGGTCAGAAATCAAAAGGACAAGGGAAACATGCCAAAAGTTGCCAGGTCTAACACCTTTAAACCTGCAAATCTCCACTTCTACTTACAGGATTTTTGTTGTTTTGGCCTCGTTTTATTTATTAACAATTACTCTAAACTAGTATTTTTCTGAACTGGTGTGTGATCCTTTTGTGGTGTATTTTCCCTGTGTTACGGTTTGAAGTGTCACACAAATAATTCGCACATTGCGGCCGAGTTAAGCTGACTACTCTGTGCCAATCTACCTGAGGGCTGAGCACAGGTTAGTTTAGGGTTTGCTTGTGACTTCACCCTGACAAGGATTATGGTTCCTGTTTTAGTAGGGTCTCACCTTCCTAAACCAGTAACCCAATTTCTTACAAATTTGGTTTGTGTTTGGGTCACTTTTTTTATGCAGACCTAATGCAAAATACTTTTTTGTATTTACAAAGCAACGCAAATGTTGATTTGCATTGCTTGTAAGAAAAAGGAATGCAACACAGCACATTGTTCCATGCATGATTTTAATGCAAAAAAAAATTACAAAACCTTTCAGACATGAGTTTGTACCAAAAAGGTGCACTTGCCTGAGGCTGGTGTAACAAGGAAAAATATCTATATTTCTTTCCTCTTTGTGTTTGCTGCATTCTTTAGCAGATTTGCAAAGAGGAAAAAGCATTCAAGGATAGCTTGTATGCAGGAAAGTTCTGCTCCGTGTCTAAAAACTATCCTGACCACAATTCAGGCACCCTTGCACTATGGCACAAGAGTACTTGTGTTGGTGCTAGGCAGCCCAAAGTGTAGCAACGCATGGAGAAAAGGCCTGTGCCATTTCTTTTAACATGTGATGCAGTTCTGCTCTCTGTGCTACTTCTTTGTATATATACACCCCTTTTTGATGGATTTACCAAAAAAGTTGCAAATTGCATCCATATTAATATTCTTGAATGGATGAACAATTACTACTTTGGGAATTCACAAATATTGGCAGTAGAAGGTTTGAAAATCTGTGCAAGACTTGGCTTTCCAGGCATACGTCTGGCACTCAAACACCCAGAATGTGATGGGACAATTGTGTTTTGCCTTCTTTGACACATGGGAAGATTTAGGATTTAACAGGTGGAGTAAAGGCAGGCAAGTGGTGGAGACCTTTACTGTCTTTACGCTGCATGCCAAATTTAGAGATGTCCACCAGCAGAGCAGACATCCCTGTGCACTGGTAGAAACCACTGTCACAAGTTTAATAGGACAGCTGGCTGTCAAATATTCCATATTGTTTTATTTATCAAAATCAAACTCACAGTTTGCTTTTGAAACAAAAAAACAAATGGACCACAATATCATTTTTCTCCCAGGTTGTTGGGTAATATTATTTTCCTTACTGTCTCTCACAGCCAAGATATACCTGTCAGTGATGGACTGTGAAAAAAAAGCGGTTTACTCTAGATATTTCGATTGGATGATTTACTTCCAATGCCACCTACTCTGTCGGAGGAAGTTTTACTCTGACAGAGCAAAGTTGTTGCGTTGCTATAAAACTTGCAGTTCACACTATTGAAAACCGGGAGGGCGGACCTTGAGTTTGGCGTACAGGGTACTCTGTCACCATTGCAACATAGTACCTGTCAATCAAACACTAAATGATCCCCAAAGGCCTGAACAATGCAAATCATTACTGGGCCTGCTCCTCATAGTAACAGTCCACCCTGAACCTACGTCACCTCATACATTAACCCTGCAGCCAACTACTTTTTTAGTTGGGAAATAAATCCCACCCCAACCCCCCTCCCCCCCGGACATCACTAACTAAGCTATGCCCCTGAATGGTGTTACTCTTTTGTGTGTGTGTGTATGTGTTTTGTGCAAGCTTGTCTCTCAAAACACGTCCTTTACTTGACTTAAAATCTCCAATTAGAGTAAATATTCAGCATTTTCCAGTGACAATCTCTTAACCCTCCCACATTAACTACAAAGACATATACCTCTGTGTGAAAAAGTGCAGATGTTTGTGCATGAGTCAAATAGTAAGGAGGGCGGCAGAGGTCTTCGGGTACAATTTTGTGAACTGCGTTTGGCAGTACAATTGTAGTACTACTTTTCACACTACAAATGCAGTTTCTTATTTAGTCGCCAGATGAATTTTACTCAGTTGGTATGTAACTCATTGTTTTATAATGTCATTATTTGGCTCACTAGGTTTTGATGCCAAAGATCAACAATACTCACAAACTGAGGAAAAAAGCAATAGCCAATTTCTCGTGGATGACACCATTTCCACCATTTTATGGTTACTATACATTCTAAGCGGCTGTTTTCTGTGTTCTCTGGACCTGTCCTGACCTACCCCAATCACATTCCTATGTAGGGACATAGATTACGCACAGATGTGATGCTTTTTAGGTCTCGCCTAGCGCAGCACGCATGCACTGCCCGAGGAGAGGGCCTCTTGGAATCACTTCAGACTTCCAAGAGGCTTTTCCGTGTGGATCTGCTTCCTCCCACACATCTCATTGGCCTTTGCGTGCTGCTTTCAATAAAGAAAGCATGCAAATGGCCAAAGACAGGTGCATGTCCCGCCTTTCCTCAAAACTTTCACTCGCATTGCCTAGGGGTCTCAGGAGCGAGCAGCGCCGAGCATTGTGCCAGCTGCATTCCTCCCTGATCGTTATCTTGTCTTGGCTCATGTTACTATCGTCCTCGCATTATCCCTCCTTCTCCTTCCTGGCTTCAGCTACGAGGCTATCAGCTGCTTTCTGCCAGTGTCTTTGAGGTTTTCCATACTCGCAAGTTTATTTATTGTAAGGCGTTTTACTCTTTCGCCAGGAATCCCGCAATGTTGAGAACAAAGATTGGCTTCGGTAAACTCTGTTAATCTTTCATTTATCTGTGCAAGTTATTGTTTGTGATGTATAATCATCAACTTCATCAGTTTGTGGGCAGGGTGCAATATCTGGCTAACGAGACAAGCTCACCCAGCTTCGTGGCACGCATCTAGTTTAATTCAGGCATTGGGCGAGCTCACGCTGAGACTCAATCCCGGGTCCCGAGCTCCAAAGTTGTCCACTCTGAATATTACACCGCATCCACAAAACAGTTATATCAAAGAAACAGCTTTGTGAAAGATTGTTTCATGTTCTGCTTATGCTGACGTTTTTAAGGGGCGACTCTGTGCTTAATAAATAAAATAAACGTGCCTCCGTACCTATTAGCGCCTTAGTAGCATGTATCAAAGTTCTTCCCTAGAACACCTTGTAATGTTAATAAACGGGCTCCTATTTTTTGTCTGAAGCAATACTTTTATTCCACTACACATTGTGTGTGAAAACAACTTGTGAGTACACTTACATTTCATTTCGGTTCGGCGTAGTCTCTTTTTATATGCAAATTGTTGTGTGTGGTAGCTGTGCCATGAAGGGCCAGTGTCCTGCTTAGCAGCACATAGCAGACAGTAGCGCCCTGTGGCCCCTCTGTTTAGATGACTAGTACATATCACACTGATTGCAACCTGGGCCCGGCCTCCAAACCCCAGGGCTAAAATAAAGAGCTTGCCTCCAAACTATGGCCCGCTTATCTCTCTCATTCTAGAGTCCCCTCCTCCTACTACTAAAAATACCCCATTGACGTTTTAAAACAACTGGTGAGTGCACTTTATTTTCATTTTCTTTCTCAGAGTTATCTTTATTTTCATTCATGCTTGCCTAATACGGAAGTCTGCTGAAAGAAATAAATGTAAATATACAAACCATTTCAGAAAATCTGTATAGCGCACTCTTGACTCGTTTAACATATTTATGATGCAGTGAAAACACCAGCTCATACTTTCAAACCACACACAAGAGGGTGGCTAGGACGAGGCTGTGCAATGACCCCATGCATTTTCTTCGCATTTGGGTCATTTCATATCCTCCACCTCCACTCTCCCTTCTCTACCTTTGCTCCCACTACCACCTCCACTCCCCCTCCCTCCCTGCACCTTTACTCCCACCTCCACCTCCACTCCCTCCCTAAACTTCCCTCCTCCCATTCCCTCCCTCCCTGCACCTCCACTTCACTCTGCCCGACCCCCTCCCTCCCTACTCCTCCACTTCACTCTGCCCGACCCCCTCCCTCCCTACTCCTCCACTCCCCCTCCCCCCCACTGCCCCTTCCTTGCATAAGCAACAAAACTAGAACACATTTTTGGAGTTAATTCTGTTTTTTATTAGGATACTTCAGTTGTATATAATGCTTTCTAGGTTATATATAAAGTTACAAATGTTTATAACACTTTTTTATCATAACTTATAACTTTTAAACATGGTAAGCAACATTTATAATACTCTGCAACACATATTAAAAACGTTACCAAAGCCAATAGCTCTCTCTAAACATTTATAAGGCCCCAAAGGCGAGACCTATTGGCTATGCCAATGTTTGTTTTGTGTGTGCAAGTAAGCAATGAAGGCACGCATTATAAGATTCAGCAAGCACACTTTCACATCAAAGAGGCAAGGATTTCTGTGCATGAGGATGACTCTTGGAAATGTTTGAGAATAAAAAAACATGAAACCACTTATCCCTACCCCCTTTGAGCGTGTTCTCTTCCAACTCCAACCCAGCAACTAAATTCACCCCAGCCCTTGACCGAAGTAAATAACCGTTTCCAGGGTAGTGATGAATCATGGAGAAGCCCGTGAATACCTAGGAGATCACTCATTTGTGGATGTTCTACAACTTTCCAGGGTGTTCCCATCCTAGAATATCCACTGCCATCTTCACCAGATGTGAAATCTTAGTTAACATGTTCCCAGGTATATAACTAGGGGGGGGACTAAATACATTTGGTAAATATATAGTTTAAGCACAGTTGCCTCTTTCCCACTCAGTCTTATAAAGAAAGGATTGCAATGAGGGAGAGAAAAGTGTCGTCGGAAGCTGTTTTACTACAAGTTGAAATACATCTTTGTTCGATCCTGGATGTCTGCAATAATTAAGTGGTACACAGACTCTCACTGGTGGCATTCTAGGCGATTGCCGAGTGCTGACGTATTCAATTAGCGAGGGTTGGCATTACTATAATGCGAGTCTCCTATTTGACACAGATGAAAACAATATACCTTCGTGAAATGAATGTCAAAAGAGCCGATAAGTAAGATAGAATCGGGTAGACCCTGAGCCCCCAAGCCGAACTCTGAGATTCAAGCCGTGGACTTTGACCTTCGTGCTTAAGCCAGTAGCTGCTGTAAATGCATTTCTACTGGGAATTTTTGCAAAGTCATACTCTTCTAGCACAGCAACAGCTGTCCCTCTGCTCCCAGGTGTCCCCTATAATAACATCTAGGTTGCCATGGCTAACGGCCCCTCTAGCGCCACCCCTTCCTCAAGTGGCGTTTCAAAGGTGTTACGAGCCGTATCGGAAGCAAGGGTAAAAATTACATCCACAATTGAGGTGCTATTGTCCCCCACCCCCCATGTCTTGCAACCTCAGTGTCAATGCAGAGGAATTTTATAAAGGCAGAATGGTGCCAACTGGGTAGATCAGGAAGCGACTTCCAAACAGCGCGCGTACACGCACCAGATATGATGAATAGCATTAACATTAACAGACACTGTTCTACAGGTGACAGCAAATAACATTTTGAAACTCAAATCCTTTTATTACATCATTATAAAATATCTGAATGTACTTACGGGCCTCAGAAAGATGGAACGCGCAGCCTTTTGAGTCGCCTTGAAGTGGATAAAAGCACAACAACAAAGGGAACACCTTGTGAAATGAATGTTAGTCTCCTAGGTGAACTATCAGGGGTGAGATGTACCATTTTAAGTTGCGACCGGTCTCTGTCCTGACACCGGCTTTCCCCAAAGCGCGCTTCCAAGAGACAACGTCGGGTCTATCGGGCAAGCATTTCCCACCAAGAGGACACAATATGCAGGATGCGTTCAACTGGAATGATAATAATAATTCCAAAGCGACATGCAGTCAACACCTGCATAGTGCGCCTCCCCTTTTTAAAAGTGGTTGCATCCAATTAGTGGCAATTATTGTGCGCAAAGGAAGGTATAGGTAATTTAAGACAATCCCAAGGGTTTCAATTGTTAAAGCTGCAGTAAAAGCACACGGCATAATGGAATGGAAAAGCACACGGGCACTGCGTTTACTTGTCTCTCTGACTACAACACGTTTGCTCATGTGCAAAAAAATAGATAAATGCAGGGCTTAGAAATCAAAGCCACACACTCACAAATAAAAGATGAGCACATGCAGTTTGAAATGGGACGTCGGTTGAGCCGTGGTTTTATTTTTCAACTTTCATTGGAGTTTTGTCTTCTTCTAAAAGTGCACTCAGAATCAAAAAGGGAATAGTTTTTGGACAAAGTAAACTTCTCCTCAATTGGGTCGAATTAGCAAACTCCCTTCTTAAAGAAGCCCTTGATTGGCAAAACTTTATAAATATCCCATAGCTACTGCTGGATGTCTACCACAGAAAAAAACAGCTACTATCCCTTATCCATCAGGCATATAATTCTAAAAGAATAAATGATAATGAAATAAGCCAAAACGCATTACAAGTAACGTTTTCCCTCTTGAAGCAACGTATGTGTATTTCCTCTACCTTCCTAATTCTGTCTTTGAAAGGTGTGAATCTTCTGTGTATATTTTTAGGTTGAAAACAGCCTAAGCAGTGTACATGATTACCGGCAGTCTCTTAAAATATTAGCCACTAACCTTCCAAAGTCATCATACTTGAAAAAAAACAACACTTTTTTTCTGTAGTTTTCAAATACCTCCTTATGGTGTCATGTTGTTCATTTAAATTAACCTCACAACTGATTATGGTCTTACACGATGCACAATTGTAGGGGAAACTGTGTTTTGAATCAAAATGTATTGAAGCAGACATCCAGCAAGTTATATAACGTAATCTGAGGTAATATTATACATATATTCCAGGGGTTACAAATCGTTATATGAAAAAATATTTTACTTCTGTCATATGAAGATAAAGGATCTGTAATGGGGTTGTTTATTTTACTTTTTTTTTTAACCCTTTTAGGTTTTCTTAATTGTTTCTCTAAATTTTAAAATGGTGTTTTAACATTTGTTTTTTAGTTTACGTAAAATGTCATGTTTTATTTTTAATGTTTCAAGTTCTACACTTAATAGGGATTTGGCCTCTTTGGGCTTATTGCGATTATGACACGTACCTGTATTACAGACAACGAGTGAAACTGTTCTAGGACACCACGGTAAGTGTGATATGCTGCAATACATCCGAGTTCTTGATGATGTTAATGTATGACATAGGCTTTCACATGTAATGAACATGTTCAGCACTTCATGTTTTTTTCCTTATGTTTGAGTGCCTTCACTTAACACCATGGCACAGATTTACTAAGGCATTAGGAATTCTCAAAGTGACACAAAATAAATTAAAGTGACATATTGGCATTTATTTTAGCAGTTAAGTCAAATGGTATTTTGTGTTTGAAAGGTGTGCTTTGCTCAGTACAAAACCACTGTGTGCTGTTTTGAATCGCTTTTTGTGTCCTGAGGTTTGCAACTTGGCCGTTACTTGGACAGATCACTGCAAATACCCATAGATTTGATGCAAAGTGGATCTACCAAGATTGCTTTCTTGTAGCAGGCACTACCAAAGTGAAATGTGTTATTTCCCCAAACAAACACGCATTGCATGTGATTTGGAGTGGAAAACTCACACCTAATGCATGGGATCCTTCGGAAATGTGTTTAGACATAAATCCTCTGCTAGACGGTGCATTTTTACATCTACACCATAGTGAGAGGCTGTGTATTGTACAAATCAGACTAATAAGAGAAGTAGCACAGGGGATGACAGGAGCAGTAGGCCAATATTAATAAATATGGCTCTGCACTATGCTTTCCCTCTTGCAGAACACAGTACAGTGCACTTGGTTGGTGCGCTGCATGAAAAATTAGTAAATCTGCCCCTAAGTTTTAATTAGGCCTTAACATGAGTGTGTGTGTGTTTATGCGTGTGTGTGTGTGTGCGTACGCACGCACACCTGTGCACTTGAAAAGGGGACACTTCAACTTCTGCATAGCTCACATTAAACAGTTGATAGGAGGTTACATTTTCCATCCAGAATGACCTTATTGGGTGTTCACTTTCCGAACTCACTGTGTTTCAAAACTAACCTGTACTAATACTCTCAATGCGATTTTTGAAAGAATTGTGGTCAGCTTAATATTGATACTTGCCAAATATGTGCATGCCTCCACCAGCTCCATAGAATCAGTGTGAAATGTAAAGTGTATAATCACTCTCAGTTAGTAAGGAGAAAAAGAGAGATGAGGGCATGCTGGCTAAAAGGGATGTACCATGTTACAACGCATACCATTACAACTACCTACTGTTACAACGCGACCATTACAACGCATACCATTACAACGCATAGCGCTTTGAGGTGCTGGATAGTGGTAAGTATAATTTACTATTCTAACTCCAGTCCCCGTGGACCCTAGGGAAGGTGTTGGATAGTAAATTATACTTATTCCCTATCCTAGAGCGCCCCCCAGCGCAATGCGTTGTAATGGTATGCGTTGTAATAGTCGCGTTGTAACAGTAGTGCGTTGTAAGAAATGCGTTGTAACAGGTGTATACCGGCTAAAAGAATGAGTTTATGAAGCCTATCTGTTCTGCAGCAGGTATTCAGGAGACATTACATGCTTCAGCAACAAGGAACCATGCAACAAGGAAGCATAATAGTGCAATGCTGCAAGGCAACATTTATTTAATTATGTTTATTTATTTGAAGGAGCCGGATTCCACATTCTAGATTTACTTTGGAACCCTAGGCCGATGTCTCTTTCTCTTTGCATGAAAGTGTGGAGGGGAGGAAAATCGTTAGTCAATCAATCACTAGAGTGCCAATGAACCATGACTAAGAAGAATCACAGACTCCCAATTAAGTTTAGTTAATTTATTACAAAGCCAAGAACAGTTGGACATACAAGTACCTCAAGATGAGGGTGTAGAAATACATTGGAACTAATACAAAGTCAAACCTATGGGCGAAATCAAGACAGTGCAACATCCACAGAATAACCAGTTCCAGAATCAGGATAAAGAAAATGATGGCTCTAATATCTAGATTCCCTTTAATTGGAGGTTTGTAGGTAAGATGCATTTGTCTCTCCCTACACTACCATGAATGTGACATCCCTACTTAGTATATCCCCAAGGCAAGTTCTGTGAAGGTGTCAGCATGTGAAGATTTCCCAAGAAGTCCACTCACGCCGAATGGGTCAACTAGAATAAAGCTACAGAGCTCTTTCTAACAAGCTCCCTCTCTCAAAGCAGGCAAAAGTCCCAGACACTGTCCGCACTTCATTACATAAACTTGCAAGTAATATTCCTAAATGCATTGCATCATCATGCCATCCAAGCAAGCCACCTCCTTGTCAGTGCTTAGTTTGTAAAAAACAAAGTGCAGGTGCTGAAAATTTTGCCAAGGAGGCCACCGCACACGTCTTCCTCCGGTGAGCCCCACTTTCAACACTCTCACTGCCTCAATCTCTATCTTCTAACCTTGATCTGTTGTCTGTCCCCTAAGTCTTTGCTCTAAGAATCTATCCTCTCACCTCTCTAATTGTTTTCTATCACCTTTGTCACACCCTGTATTTCTGATTTGCCCTCTATTCATTTTAGCCCTGCCCTTTTTTCTCTTCACTTTTGTCCATGCTCTGCTCTCTCTCCCCTTGATCTTGGCTCTTTACTATCACTCTCTAGAAGTGATTAGCTGTGTCTCCATTTCATCAGTTGTCTGCTTTTTTTCCTCTGTGCTCTCCTCCAGATCCTTTCATTCTATCTTCTCTTTTCTTAATGCTCTCTTCTTCACATCATAGCTGCTTTCTCTTTGTATCTGATTTGCTCTCCTGCTTTTCTTCTACTTTGCTCCGTTTTATCTCCTCTCTTGTTGTTTCTTCTCCTCTTTACTCTCGCTGTCTCTCATCTCTAATATTGCTGCTGCCTGTGACCCCTATCGTCAGACTGTACATGTCCCTGATATTTTGAACTCTGCGTTTTCCTGTTGTCATTCCTAAAGAAGCAAAAGATGTTTTACTTTCTTACCTACACTGAGTGCAAAAACAAAATGTACACCAAATTAAAATTATTTTTTGCATATATTAATCAGTGTGGTATGACTGGGTTTATTGCGGAACAGGTGGCTGCTTGAGCACAGAAGGGCATCTCACTGCTAGTGCTGCCTGCAATTAGTAGGTCCAGGGATGGCGACGGCATCGTCATCCACTGCTCAGCTTGCTGTGATCCTGCCTGCTACAGCACAGGCATTGTTCCCAACAGTAATGCTGCCAATGCTCAGCAATTACCATGCTGGGGTGCAGCGCACAGATTCTACTGGTGACACCATGCCGCACAAAAGTTGTGTTGGGCCACAGCCTCATCGAGCACATTGAGGATAGCAGCAATGCAGGGCTGCCGGATATGCTACTCTGGCTAGGAAACAAGTGGAAAGTCCACACTTACTTTCATGTATTCTTCCTCAAGAGCCCTCACTCCCAAGTTCCAAATGCGCTCTTGCAGCTTCCTCCGGTGAGCCCCACTTTCAACACTCTCACTGCCTCAATCTCTATCTTCTAACCTTGATCTGTTGTCTGTCCCCTAAGTCTTTGCTCTAAGAATCTATCCTCTCACCTCTCTAATTGTTTTCTATCACCTTTGTCACACCCTGTATTTCTGATTTGCCCTCTATTCATTTTAGCCCTGCCCTTTTTTCTCTTCACTTTTGTCCATGCTCTGCTCTCTCTCCCCTTGATCTTGGCTCTTTACTATCACTCTCTAGAAGTGATTAGCTGTGTCTCCATTTCATCAGTTGTCTGCTTTTTTTCCTCTGTGCTCTCCTCCAGATCCTTTCATTCTATCTTCTCTTTTCTTAATGCTCTCTTCTTCACATCATAGCTGCTTTCTCTTTGTATCTGATTTGCTCTCCTGCTTTTCTTCTACTTTGCTCCGTTTTATCTCCTCTCTTGTTGTTTCTTCTCCTCTTTACTCTCGCTGTCTCTCATCTCTAATATTGCTGCTGCCTGTGACCCCTATCGTCAGACTGTACATGTCCCTGATATTTTGAACTCTGCGTTTTCCTGTTGTCATTCCTAAAGAAGCAAAAGATGTTTTACTTTCTTACCTACACTGAGTGCAAAAACAAAATGTACACCAAATTAAAATTCTTTTTTGCATATATTAATCAGTGTGGTATGACTGGGTTTATTGCGGAACAGGTGGCTGCTTGAGCACAGAAGGGCATCTCACTGCTAGTGCTGCCTGCAATTAGTAGGTCCAGGGATGGCGACGGCATTGTCATCCACTGCTCAGCTTGCTGTGATCCTGCCTGCTACAGCACAGGCATTGTTCCCAACAGTAATGCTGCCAATGCTCAGCAATTACCATGCTGGGGTGCAGCGCACAGATTCTACTGGTGACACCATGCCGCACAAAAGTTGTGTTGGGCCACAGCCTCATCGAGCACATTGAGGATAGCAGCAATGCAGGGCTGCCGGATATGCTACTCTGGCTAGGAAACAAGTGGAAAGTCCACACTTACTTTCATGTATTCTTCCTCAAGAGCCCTCACTCCCAAGTTCCAAATGCGCTCTTGCAGCTTCCTTGCCTCAACTCCATCATGAGCCAGCCCCCAGCTACAAATATTCAATGGGAGGCTTAGGTTCAGGCAGTGGCAGGGTGCAGCAGACTAGGGGAATAGAATGCAAGCCATAGTTTGCCGATGACTTCTTGGATTTGTGAGCAGCATGATGACATTATCAGTAACTTGCTAATACACAATCATGCCTGCCTGGACAGGCGTATGTCGGCCTGCCTATGAACATTTACCAGCCAGTCACCATGCAATATATGTTATTCGTTTTATTTTGAATTGAACAATTAATATTGAGCCCACCACCTGCAGGTTCAGAAATTGTAGCTCCGGCCCTGTGAAAGAAGTGCAGGTGCTGAGCACCTGAAAGCATCTGCTCAAATTAAGCACTGCTCCTTGTAGGTAACTTTCCTCACGGCAGCGATGCTCCCAGGCCTTGGCAAGATTCCCAGGCTATCTCTCTGGTGAGAAAGTACAACAATGCCGTTCAATCTATCTTCTCCTCCCTAAGCCTAACTCCTAAAACAAAGACATTATTCTAACAAGGATACATTTCTCCAACTGCAAAAGAAATGTGAGAAAGAACAAATTCCACATGCACATGAAATTCACTAACGAGTCTAACGCAAGAGCTTCCAGGGGAAAAGTACAATTCTGGGTCACAAAATCCGGTCATCATAAGAAATGGCACATAACTTAATGAAGGCACACCTATAAAATGAACATTATTACTGAGCACAGTCAAGTTAGAACATTACATAAGCACATCAATTATGTGAATACTTCATTAGCTGTATGTACACATTCTACACGTTAAGGTCTACATCTACCCACAAATAATTGCAATTTTAATTTCTTCACGTTTAAATTGAAATACTTAACACTTCACTTTTCACGTTATCATTGTACGCATTCTAATGACCCAAGGTTAATACAATAAAGGATTATATGGGGGAGCGAACAACCCTGATTAGAATGTACCCCAACAAATGAAAGAGGAAAATCATGCTCCAACATATTTATTAAGTGGAAACTTAGCGCGAAAGTATCTGTAATAGGCAGCTAGCAAAAAGAAAAGCTGTATACAGGCAATGAAGAGGTAAGAGACGGAATATAACTAAGTTGTCAACAGTTTTCTGAAGTTCAGAAAAGATAATTCCTCTGAGTTTCAAAGGCACGCTGTTCATTAACATGGCAGCTGCCACAGAAAAAGCTCCACCGCCCAACGCAACGCGGTGAAACTTCAGAACATTACGAAAGAAAGCGCTTTCAGATCTCAGACAGCCTTTAGGTTTATAAAAAGAAAACATTTTGCAAAAAGAATTAAGACAAGGATCATGAAGCGATTTGTGCACCAGGCATGGTGACTTACATCTTATTCTTTGATTGACTGGCAGCCAGTGCAATTTGCCAGTATATTGGCACATATTTCTTAATGTTTAAGATAAATCTGGCTACTGTATTTTCTACCAATTAAAATGTAGTTATGGATTTTGCTGTAACATCCACGTGAGGCATTACAGTAGTCTAACCTTGCAGAGATAAATGCATTCCTTATCTGTAGTCTATATTGTAAAGCACACATATTAATAAAGCATTAAAAAAACCATAGTTGATAAAAACATGTGTAACCACTGATTTTGTATGATTTTCCATCGTCAAAACAGAGTCAAACTTTAAGCCCATATTCTTAACATACTGTGTTGGTATGGGTTTTTGCCCAAGCTTACAAGGCCAAAATGGGTGGTTCCATACAGATGTTCGCTGACAAGTGGATAAGATTGACATTTTCCTACCATTTAAGGTTTTGTGAGATGCACTGCTATCATCAGCATACATAAATAAGTGCAGTTAAACCAAAAGCATTGAGTCAGCCAGGGGAGCCATATACAATTTAAAAAGCAGGGGTGACAACACTAAACCCTGAGGCACTCCAGATGTGTGCACACTAATTTCTGTAAGATATCAGCCTCACCTAACCTAGGTATTTCGATGGATCAAAAAACTTTAGAGCCAAGCAAGCACAGTGCATCCATCACCAATGCCAGCTAGGCATTTTATTAACATTGACGATAAACTCTATCAAAAGCCAATAAAAGGTTGAACAACACCTGAGCCACTGGGGCATCATGTATGGTGTAGCTGTGCAAGTCTTCCTGAACTGCGGTCACCCACCTTCTTTGCTACACCCAAAAGAGACCCTGTCTGCATTGGGTGAAGGGCATTTTGTGATTTAACATAAGAAGACAGGTCATTTAAGCGCACTTGTTCAAGTAACTTAGCCAGAAAAGGTAATTGTGACGGGTCTATAGTTATTGGTGCCATCGCTATCTAAAGTTGTGTGTCTTTTTTTTTTTAACGACACGATATGTGCCTTTTTTCATTTGACTCTGGCAGAGCCAACAACCAGAGACGCACAGAGAATAGCCTGGGCATAAGAAAAAGACTTTTGCAAATCTTTAGGTAGCTTAGATTTAGAATTACCGTATAGACTATTGCTCTTTTTTTAGGGTCAAACAATTCTTCTCATCACTAAATGGCGAAAACTGGCTCAAGACCTCTTTTACTTCAGGGGCAAACAAACAATTACGTTCAGAGATAGTTCAGTTGAAATAGACAAGTGGATGCAGCTGTTCTCGGGGTACCCGCTCCTGTGATGGATACCAGGGCAGAAAAAGAAGTGGGAGGACGCTGTCACCGGAAGTGACGTCATGACATGAAGTGACGTCACGAAAGGTGCCGAGCTCCTCGTCCCAGAGAGGCCAAAGAGTGAAGTCCAGCTGTTTGGCAGGGGGGACAGCATCCCCTCGGTGAAATACGTGGGGGGAACTCCGTCCACCCGCGTGGTACCCCGACTCGAGCCCTGATAGATACCACTGTAGCAATATCTCCTCCTGGTGCCCTCCCTACAGGTTTTCCTCACCCTTTTTGTAATGTCTTTGTTGGCATTTTGATTCTGGATACTATGACTCTGTTATTTAGTCTCAGTGTATTTCTTATACATGGGCTGGCATGTATATTTAGACCACTCAGATGTAATGCATGTAATTTGTATGTAACTCGGCTTCAATGTTGGACGTAATGTTGATTTTATAAAAACCCTTGGCAAGGACTGCTAGAAGTGTCTGTGATGAGCAACGGCTCATTAGATACTTGAGCCAAATGTATCCACAGGATTACTTAAAGATTAATTGTATTATTTCTTAGGACAGAGTATACATAATCTCTTTGGTAATTAGAAACAGAAAAAGAGAAGCGAAAAAGCACACAGCAAAAGGAAGTTATGTTAAAAATCAATTATATTTGAAGCAATCACAAAGAATAAATTATGGGGACAAATAATAGAACAAAACTTTAAATAAAAGTCATGAAAAGCAGTGTTTTAAAGTTTCACTTAACAATTCATAACAATTTTAAACTTTAAAACACTGCTTTTCATGACTTTTATTTAAAGTTGTGGTCCATTATTTGTCCCCATTATTTATTCTTTGTGATTGATTCACATATAATTGATTTTTAACATAACTTCCTTTTGCTGTGTGCTTTTTCCCTTCTCTTTTTCTGTTTCTAATTACCAAAGAGATTATGTATACTCTGTCCTAAGAAATAATACAATTAATCTTTAAGTAATCCTGTGGATACATTTGGCTCAAGTATCTAATGAGCCTTTGATTTAAATGTCTATAAATTCATTCAAACTAGTTGTGAAACACAATCCCTTGTAGTCACCTTTTACTTAAACCAACCATTGCCCAAGCCTACAAGGGTTTACTGGGTTCCCCACGTCCTAAACACTGTGATGAGCAAAGGCATTTTAAAAACTCAGAAAGATCATTTGCAGACCATTGGAGGAAAACTAAAACAAATAAGTGACCACATGCCGACAGTAGTGAGACCTATTGACGAAAACAAGCAAAGAATGGAAATCCTGGCAAATTGAGAGACAGAAGGGGATGCCCCCAGTCAGCCGGCCCTCAGAATATATATGTGTCCAGGCATCCAATGCTTGTAAAGGAAATGGGTGTACTCGTCTACAGGCAGTATATACCCTGGAAAATAAGAGAAAGAACAAGACAAAGGACGGGGGTGAGAGAAAAACACCAGGGGAAAAGGCTGCAGACTTAGGTAGAGGGTCCAACCAATAAGGAAAATACCCCAAAAAGAATCCGCCTGTAATTGTCCCAAAGGAATCTAAAAAGGTGCTGAGCAACACAGGGGCTGGAAGGGGACAACTAGGTGGATGAAACCCTAACCGCAAAGTAGGTAGGAGCCCAGTAATGATAAACAGGTGTTATAAAACAGAGGAATGGAAGACTCAGGGGATGGAAGGGGTAGAAGCAAGAACATGAGGAATGGAAGACTTAGGGGATGGAAGGGGTATATACAAGGAAATGAAAAGGAGATGTAGTATGAATAGGGGGAAGGAAGCATGATACCCACAGTAGTAAAGAGCAGAGATGAGATTAATCTGTAGATGTATCTCGAACCGCCTCCAAATGGAAAGAATGGAAAAAGAGTCAGGAAGGTACTACCCCTAAATTGAACCCAACCACTATTCTCCTTCTTCAAAAACCCTAGCCTGAAAGCAATAGGGACAAAGGATCTTAGGTAAGTAGGTTTCACGAAGAACAACAAAGGGAATGAAGTCACTAAAGTATTGCTGTACTCAGGGCTGGTAAAGACAGCACTTGTAAAAGTGGAAATCGAGGTGTTGAAAGAAGGGCTCAGGTTTGTTCCAGAAACAAAAATACCTGTAGTGGGTAACTAGAAAAAAACATTCCTGAGGCAGCATGAAGGGCTAGGACCAAGGCAAGTTAGGATGATTGATCAGGGGTATAGGGAAAAGGAAGATCTGGAAATAACCTTTCCATACTCCAGTACAGTAAGGCCTTTGGGAGATGTGAGCCAGAAGAATAGTTATATGTTTCTTTCCTCACCAGACTCCGAGTAAGACGTGTGGCTGAGTAATATTGATTAGGATACTGGGTTGTTGCACATCCTAGAACTACTAACATGGAATATTAATGGATTTGTGAGAATGTTAAATCAAAAAAGTTTTAAGAAGTTAATTAATCTACATGTTGTGACCAATGCGGTCTGTATGTGGAGGGAGGCGATACATTGTATGGATTCCGGTGCACAGGTTTCATAGGAAGCGTCTCACAAAAGGTACAATGCGACGATCTTCGGGACGGTGCCGATCTCAGGTGCAGTGGCGCTGCGCAGCGCAGCAACGATTTTCTCCTCTTGCGGCCCCTCGATGCGATGGCTCAGCGACGACTCTCACAACGACTTGATGTGGTCCGCAAGCAAGGGGTGCGACAATATTACCCAGTGACTATAGGTTCTGCAGCGATACTCACAGCGATGGTACTCTTCCCGCACCGGAGCGATGCGTTCCGCAAGCGAAGGATGCGTCGGTTCTTGCAGCGGCAACAGGCGCCGCGACGATCTCAATCTCGGTAGCGGCGGGAATTTCCTTGCACTGATGGGGATACGCTCCGCAAGCGAGCAATGCGTGAAACTTTGCAGAAAGTCTTTAGTATCTACTTTTCCAGCTTCCCAAACACAGGTACAACTTCCAGAGCCACCACAACTAGCCCATGCACTCTAGGAAGGGCAGAACTCTGTCAGTAGAGTTCAGAGAAGCTGGGGGTGAACTCCTTTTGTTCCTGGGACTTCTTAACAGGGAGCCAGCTCAACTCAGGCCCTTGGAGATCTCTTGAAGCAAGGGGACACAGCACAAAGCAAAGTCTTTCCCCTCTCCTTGGCAGCAAAGCAACTGCAGGCCAGCCCACAAACACACAGCAGGCCAGTTGTTCCTCTTCAGTCTTCCAGCTTTCTCCTTGGCTGAGTTTCCTTCTTGATTCCAGATTGATGTAATTTTCTGTAGTCTTGGGTCCAATACTTATACCCCTAAGAGCCTTTGTTCCCTTTGTGCAGGAGGGCTCTGAGCCCGGTCTGAACCAGTTCTGGGTGTTCCTTGAGCACTTTGTTTTCCTGGACTCTCCTTTCCTTTCAGAGAGAGGAGCAGGGTCATCAGGCGCCCAGCAGGGGGTGGAGCCAGTGGCGGTTTGTCCATTGGGGGCATTGGGGCGTTACCCCACTAGCCATGGACGACCGTCACTGACACTGCACACCAAAAAGTAAAATTATGAGCGCTGCGCACAATACAACAACAGCCCGACACTTCATAATGATTTGAGGTCGGAGTCACAATAGTGAAGTCATCACGATCGCGGAAGGGTGTGTGGGGGGCGGGCCTGCGGCAGTGAGTGGCAGGCTGGCAGCGTGTGACTGTGATAGCAGCGTGGCAGGGAGGGCAGCAGCAGTGTGCGCATTTAGGACAAGTCATTTTTATGACTTGCCCACGGATGCGCACACACGCAGTAGCCCCTTCCCTCCTCCTCCTCCCTTAGCACTCACACAGGCAGAGACCTGGGGGAGCCGGGTCTCATTATGGGCAGTATTAGCCCTGCTCTTTGGCCAATCCTGGTGCAGTGGCGATGTTAATGCTGTGCTAGGATTGACTGTATCGCACGAGGATGGTGGTGCTGCCACGCGTGGGTGGGTGGCTGTGCTCAGCATACCGCACTGTATGGCCAATCACATGTGGCCATTGGCAACCATGTAGTGACTCAGACCTCGTGACTCGTGCCTGTGCAGTCATTGTCTTCTTCGACAGAGTTCTGATGAAACCACATACATTTTTTTTAACACAGTCATTAGACAAATCTCCATATTTTTTCATTGTGTTTGATTAAATGATCAATGCTATGGGGTAGTAACCTGAAAGGTGCCTGGAAGTTTAAATAGCATTTTCGGGGTACTGCTGCGATATGGCATCAAAAATAAAATTCTGACTTTTACTTTGACAAATGGAACCGAAAATATGTTTTGATCAAGTAAAAGAGGAAGGTGTACATCTCTCAATGAAAGTTTGTATTTTTGCAGAAAAACCATGAATTAAGTTTGTTTTCTTTTTGGATGGCGCCAGTCCTGGATCAGGCACGTCTCCCTTGTTCATAGTATTGGATTCCAGCTATCCCTTTCTCCCGGTATTTTGATCATTGCATCACAGCCTTGGAGGTTAACCTACTATTGTATTGGGATAAAAACACGAGGTGGTAATGTGGTACAAGGTGACCAGGGAAGCCGGCTTACGAACTAGGAATGAGAACTGTCGTGTCTCCGAGGGTCATCTTGAAAGCGGCAAATCTTTTCATCAACAATTAAGTGGCCATGAGTTAGCTTTTCTCTATCCTGTGATGCAGTCAGCGGGCACCGCTTCTAAACAAGCATTGGAAATGCAATAGGTCTCGCATTAGAAAAGTTGGAGCTATTGGTCTTGTAAATGACAAATATTTTATTTATTTGTTGGTTTTTCAAATAGCTAAATTGATAGCTTTGTCATTTACAACGCCAATAGTTATAACTTTCGCGAATGTGACACCTATAGCATTTTGAATGCAACATGTTTTGTATTTACGTGACATAGATGGCAGCTCTGGTCGTTAGGCCACATCTCTAGAGAGCAGGAGAGTGCAGCAGGTGTGAGAGGGTGAGTGGGTGTGTGAGGGTGTGTGAGGGTGAGGGTGTGGGTGTGTGAGGGTGTTTGAGGGTGTGTGAGGGTGAGTGAAGTTGTGTGAGGTGGTGAGGGTGAGGGTTAGGGGGTGTGAGGGGGTGGTGGATGTAGGGCAGTGGAAATACACACTTAAAGCCCACTAAGATCAGAAACTGCTAGGAAATATGCTAAAATTAACAGCGCGTGTTGAAATAATAGGAACATTGAAATATTTATCTTCACGAGTATCACTACAACTGATGGTATAACTTGGGTGACAAAGATGATCAACAAATAAACACACTCCACAGAAGAGTTGGATTATGCCTTGTATTCATGAGAAAGCGGAGCTCTCACTAGATTTTTCACGGTCACATTAGAGACAGCAAAATTCAGGATATGCTTGGAAACTGCAGACAACAGATTATTGACCAGCTGGTGACACGGCTGAACACAGGCCCGGCTCCGTACAGAGGGCAGCTGCCAAGAAGCTGTGGATACACTCTATGGCTATGCGTACCATGTTGTAAACATCAGAGCTATCCCTCAAGCTAGCACATATGCCGCAAGCCTATGCCCCCGAGACAGAGCCTCGTCAGAGGAGTTGGCATGACAGAGTGGGGCTACGGTATCTGGTTGGAGAGTGGTATCCTATATGCAGGGGATCAGGTTTGTGTTAAAGAAGGGTGAGTCACCAGGAACGTGGCGAATGGGTGGCGATCAAGGTGTGGGGACTCACTGGCACTGTCTGGCCGTTGTGTAGCTAAAGAAGGTTTGTAGTGTACTTTTCCGGTTTCCTTGGTGTCAGCTTAGAGATCTATTGGTGGATCTAGAGCCGGATAATTCCCCGTGTTTATGGGGCGGCCATTTTTAAATCAGGCACTGCGGGGCTCTGTAGTAGGTTAAAAACACCTGTTTAAGGTCCCTTTGTCGCCAGAATCAGGGTCGAGGCGGGTCGTGAATTCCCGGGGGCCCGCAGCAGAGGGACACCGAGTTGGCTGCAGCCCTGCCTTTGGGAGATTAATTATCGTAACTGCCCTGACTGAGCGGCCATTTTAGGGTCAGCCGCTAAGGAGCAGGAAGAATAGCTCTCACTCCTTTACCAATGTAAATCCCTGTGGTGACCGGGCATGGGAGGCAGTTCGTAGAAGTCAAAGAAGAGGGTCTTGTGAGTCGGCTACACGGCGCCAACAATTTGACTACAGGCGAGAGTTTTAAGGATTTATAGTTAGACCTTTGTTGGACTTGTCCTAGTTAAACGGCCATTTTAAGGTCAGGGGATTGTGACAAAGGGGCATAAGAGAAACTCGCTCACCGTTTCACGAGAAGAATCTTCGTGCTGGCCTGTGGGAGGCGGCCCATGTGGGTCGAGGCAGGTCAGGGCTCTCATGTGCCCACTGGGTCTCCTAGAGGGAAGAGAGAGAAGGGGAGGGGGGAGGAGAAATGCGACACGGCGGGCAGGGGAGGGGGCGGAGTGGGAGAGGGAACAGACGGAGAGAAGGCAGATAAGGGGAGGAGAAATGCGACACGGCGGGCAGGGGAGGGGGCGGAGCGGGGAGAGGGAACAGACGAAGGGACGGCAGATAAGGGGAGGGGGGAGGAGAAATGCGACACAGCGGGCAGGGGAGGGGGCGGAGCGGGGGCATGGAGTGCGGCTGAGGAAACTGATGTGCACGCGCTTTTAAGGTCAATGCGCATGCGCATTGACCTTAAAAGTCACGGGCACTGCAAGGAATCGCCACGATTCCTTGCAAGTCAGTTAAAGAGTGGTTAAGCCCCCATAGTCTCGCAAGCTCGATGCGCATGCGCATCGACAGGCGAGACCTAAAAATGGGATTGAATCTAACAGTCTTAAAAAACTTGGTTTATTCTTAACTTATTTGTGGCTTAAAACTCACTACATATTGCTAGTGATGGCTTAAAATATAGTGTGTCATGTGACCCTGCGAGGAGCCACTCGTTCGCCTTGCAGGGACTTGGAGGCTAAGCCCACAATTATCTGGTCTTTGACCTTTACAGGTGTCTGTTGAGACGGGGGTGAAACTCAGTAAAGCTTCTGTGGCAACACATCGCATTGGCCTGTCCTGGTTCTGGTTAGTGGCTGATAAGTGCTTGGCTAATTCTCTGCCTGCTCTGCCCTCTAACCCATGCCGCTACTGGCAACGGCTTGTGCAACTGCCCAGAAACTGTAGTAAGTCAGTCACGGGCAGGGTGGGGGAGGAGGCGAGGCCGCTCTCCAAATCCAGTGACTGAGCACCGAGGCAACCTCCGTGGTGACCACAGACTGCATCAGCCCTTTCATGACGAATAAAGGGGAAAGGTATTACAGTAATCTCAGACCGATACAGGCAGTTGGCCCCTTGAGTAACCGCGCTCTCATTGGGCAACACATTTCATGTGTTTCTTGCACGCTAACGGAGGAGCAACGCATATCTAAGCCACACTTATTTTTCAAATGAATCATGAAGACTTCTCGTCCTGGGCAATTAAATGTTGTTAAAGCTGGCAGTATTTACCGGACGACGAGAAGTTATGATGATTTGTGTCAGGAAATAAATGTGGATGATAGTAGATCACCGGCGGGCCAAGGCTACCTGATGCAAATATTAATTACAGTTTGGACAGGTAGGAAGCTGTCAGGGCAACTTAATTCCTCCTGGAGACCTACCCATAAAAATGCTCTCTCCCTTCTTTGGCCCCCCTAGCTTTCCCTGTTTATCCCACAAGTTGCGGATGTGGCATTTATGTTGGCAGGAGTTCTGTGGGCACAAAAGGAGCCTCGCCTTCTTTCCATTAAATCATATTCTGACTTATATGAACTTCAGGAACTGACCCTTTCTAACATGGTGTCACAATTTATAGAGTTCGGAATCATGATGGGTGCTCATCCTGGGTGCATCTCATGTCTTTAACTCCCCAAGGAGAATTGCAGCACACAGGGTTGGACCTGGACATAAAGTAGGCCTGGGGAAAGGTACCAGAATAAAAGTGGTCCCAATACTTAATCAAACATTTTTTTTAAAGGGGGAGCCAACATTTGTAAATGGGAGAGTTAGTGCTTTAAATGGACAAGTATACCCAGTACCCAGTATATGCTCCTCAAAAACTCTCATTACCTGGGATCTGAAATTCTACGGTAGGAGAGAGTGCACACATGTGTGCTTGCTGCAGGCAATGCTTATGGTAATATCAGAAGACTTAACAGTAAAAACTGGACCACCAGACATTATGTAGCAGTTTTTAATGTGTTTAAATATTTGTGTTTAAATATTTCAATACTACGTGTTCACAACTGCTTTATACACCTTGCTTTTCTAAATTTGCTTTAATAATGCAACAATTGCCACTCCTTTTTTTATCAACATTTTTCGGGTGCGTGGGGATCTCCCCCAGACCACTTTTGTCTGCAATGTAACACTTATCCGCAACTTTTACGCCCACCACTTTCAAATGTCACCAGCCACCACTGGGTGGAGCCAGCATTGTGGAAGGCAGGCACAGCCCTATTCAGGTCCAGGTGCTACTCCCTCCCACCACTCTTGATGCAGATGGAGCTATTCAGCCCAGGGATGGCCCACTCAGTCTCTGGTAGCCACCCAGCCCCTGTCACTCACAAACCAGACAGTCAATTCACAAACAGGCCAAGGCACACAGAAAGGTCAAACAAGTGAACAGCCACTTTCTGAAAGTGCTGTTCTCAACACATGATTTAAATGCACTTTCCTAAAAGATGTGTTATTAAATTCTGAGTTTAGCGATACCAGACTTGTATGTCCTATCTTGCTCCTATGGGAAGATATGCAGGTAACCACTGTAGCCAGCCTTCCCCATGAAAGCCTATGGGCAGGATAGCCCTACAATAGTGAAACATTAAAATGGCTGTAATTCTCTTCCAGAGCATGTCACCTTCATTAGTACATGTTCTACCTTTCACATACACTGCACCCTGCCCAAGGGGGTACCTTGGGCCTTCCATAGGGTTGACCAATGTGTACAGAAAGGGAAGGGTTAGGCCTGGTCAGTGGGGACACTGGCCAGGTTGATAAGGCAGTTCGCAGACTACACACAGGCACTGCAGTGGCCGGCCTGAGACACCATTTTAGGGCTACTCATGTGGGTGGCACAATTAGTGCTGCAGGCCCACTAGTAGCATTTGTATCACCAGCCGTGGCACACTCAGTGCACTTTACAAGGGACTTCCTGGTGATACAAATATGCCAATCATGGATAACCAATTACAATAACAATTTACTCAGGGAGCACTTGCACTTTAACACTGATCAGCAGTTGCAAAGTGCCCAAAGCATCTAAACCAGCAAAAACGAAATCCAGTACAGAGTCAAAAATACAGGAGGTAGAGGCAAAAAGACAGGGCAAACCACACCAAAGATACCAGGTCTAACACAGACTATCAAAAGTCCAAAGCACCTTACTATCAGAATTAGCGACAAATGTATTGGAAAATTAGGTAACTTTCAGCATAATCAAGCTTTGACCAATGCCCCTGTCAACAACATTAGTTGGTATGAAAATATGTCATGTAGTCCACTATCTAAGCGTCGACTTAAAAGACAACAGAAAATGGGAAAAGGGGACCCAGGGTATCTGGAGGATAGGAAGCGATTGGTTTGAGGAATACAGGAAACTAAAAGCTCAGATTAGGAAAGGGAAAAAAGCCGCAAAATATGCTTCAACTTTCAAAGTTACAATAGTCTCCAGGAACTTAGAAAAGCATATAAAATGCTGAAGGGAAATCTGAAAATAAACTCACAAGGAGAAGTGTTGGGGAAGTCTGTTGGAATCAATAGAACCAAAAAATACAAAAAGGTTTTGGAAGTTAGTGTAGGAACGTTCAGGCAAGATGCAGGGGGCTATGAATTGTGTGGGTTGAGTATTTAAAGAAATATATGGTAAAGGGAGAAAGTCCATTATAATGAGAGCAACCCCTTGGACAGGAGTGGATGAGGACACAAGTCCCGGTTCACGGCAGCCAATATTAAATGCACTATATTTAACCTGGTTTTGACTAGAGAGGCTGAACCCGATAACCTTCTGGCTGTTATAATAAAGACACACCCTGATTGGTGGGCAGAATTTTTTCACTGGATATTCCTTGATGTGTTAGCCGCTGGTCGGTTACCCGATAACTGGAAAGGCAAAATCATCAGATCCATTCACAAGAAGGGAGACATAAAGGTCCCACAGAATTATAGGCTAATTAACCTACTCTATGTTGGAGAAAAATTGTTTGGAAAAATCATATTAAGCAGGCTTAAGGAATGCCCAAATTGAACCATATCATGCCCCCAGAACAGGGGGGGTTTCAAGGAATGTCTTTCTACAATAGACTACTGCTTTTCCCTATGGTAAATTGCACAGAAGTCAGCAGAGCTGAGGGACAGTTAGTTCTGCTGCTTTGTAGACTTCTGTGCTTCCTTTGATTTGGTGACCACAATTGTCTACATGGAACTCTGGTCAAATGTGACATTCCAAAGAGTTTCTTTGGCTTTAATTCAGGAGCTAATCTGACACAACTGGCTCAGGTAATTATGGACACAGAGGGGACTCTGACCCAGAAAATATCGATCAACAATGTGCTGTGGCAGGGTTGTGTCCTCGCCCCCTTACTCTTCTCCCTATTTATAGCTGACTTGCTATCAGCCTTGGTGGAGGCAAGGGGCACCAGCTCAAAAATGAATGGAAAACATGTAACATGCCTTTTGTATTCAGACAATCTTGTGATTTTCGATCTAACGAAGATAGGCTTGCAAAGGAATTTGGATGCGTTTATGGAGCATTGTAATTATGAAAATGTAGTGGAATATATGAAGAAGACTAAGTTGTTGACTTTTGGTAAAAACCTGTAAATTTAGTTGGCATCCAGACCCCACCAAGCTGGAATCAGTTAATGAATATAAATATTTAGGTGTTTGGTTTGGGAAGTCATTAAAGAGGAATGTCTACATCCAATCATTAAAAGTAAGGACCCTTGTAAATGGACTGAAAAAAGTAGTAGGGACTAGGGTGAGATGTCCCATAGGCCTGTCGTAAAAGCTTATGTTGCCATGGTACCCCCCTCAGGTTCAGTTCGGAGCCGAGGTGCTACGTGTTAGTGACAAATGCGGTTGGGTTGTCGAGGATGGGAAATGTCTGTAGAGCTTACTGTCACTACCAGGATCATAAATTATACAGACTGTAAGAATGAAGACAGCAGACGGTCCCAAGTGGCAATAATCAGATGTTGTCAATGTTTGAGTGCTGGAGAGGGGCAAAAGGTCTCTCTCTGGCGTAGAAAAGAGATCAGGCAAAGTGAACTGAAATGGGATAAAGGTGTTAGGAAAAGCCTGGGGTTATTTGTAGGGAAATGAACGTAAAGTTGCGCCCTCAGAATTTGCAAATAGAGTCCTTGAAGAGTGAATTTAGGGCACTAGGTAAGGAACTGCTCAGAGATTATGATCAGCGGTATTTAGAGGAGAAATACTCAGTTCAGTTTATGTTCAACTCTTGGCAAAAGGAAGAATGGTTCCCTTATATCAGAGGTCTTCAAACGTTTTGATGCCGAGACCCCCTTGTAAAACCTTTTTAGGCATTAGGACCCCCTTCCGACAAAAGATTCTAGAAACTGGTACTCCTCATCATAAACAACTATCGACAACCATAAATGCACCTGTTAGACCTCATCACATCCATCCATCCATCATTCATCCACCCACACTTCCACACATCCATCCATCTTTCATCCATCCACCCTTCATCCTTCCATCCATACATCCATCCTTTACCTATCCACCCGTCCATCCACACACCCACCTTTTCACACATCCATCCATCCATCCCTCATTCATCCATGCAACCTTTTATCCATCCATACATCCATCATCCATCCACCCTTTCATCCTTCCATCCATACATCCATCCTTTACCTATCCACCCGTCCATCCATCCATCATTCTTCCACCCACCTTTTCACACATCCATCCATCATTCATCCATGCAACCTTTTATCCATCCACCCATACATCCATCCTTTATCCATCCACCCTTTCATCCTTCCATCCATACATCCATCCTTCATCCATCCTCCCTTTCATTATTCCATCCATATATCCATCCACCCTTTCATCCATCCTTCATCCACCCACCCTTTCATCCATCCATCCACCCACCCTTTCATTCATCCCCCACCTTTTCAGACATCCATCCATCCATCATTCATCCATGCAACCTTTTATCCATCCATACATCCATCATCCATCCACCCTTTCATCCTTCCATCCATACATCCATCCTTTACCTATCCACCCGTCCATCCATCCACCCATCATTCTTCCACCCACCTTTTCACACATCCATCCATCATTCATCCATGCAACCTTTTATCCATCCATCCATCCATCCATATATCCATCCTTCATCCATCCACCCTTTCACCCATACATCCATCCTTCATCCATCCACCCTTTCATCCTTCCATCCATACATCCATCCTTCATCCATCCAACCTTTCATTAATCCATCCACCCTTTCATTACTCCATCCATATATCCATCCACCCTTTCATCTATACATCCATCCTTCATCCACCCAACCTTTCATCCATCCATCCACCCACCCATCCATCATTCATCCCCCACCTTTTCACACATCCATCCATGCATCCATCATTCATCCATGCAACCTTTTATCCATCCATACATCCATCCTTCATCCATCCATCCACACTTTCATCCTTCCATCCATCCTTCATCCATGCACCCTTACATCCATCCATTCACCCATCACTCATCCACCCACCTTTTCACAAATCCATCCATCATTCATCCATGCAACCTTTTATTCATCCATACATCCATCCCTCATCCATCTACCCTTTCATCCTTCCATCTACCCTTTCATCCTTCCATCCACCCTTTCATCCATCCATCCTCCATCCACCCACCTTTTCACACATCCATCCATCCTTCATCCATACATCCACCCTTTAATCTTTACATCCATCCACTCATCATTCATCCACCCACCTTTTCACACATCCGTCCACCCTTTCATCCTTCCATTCGTCCATCCATACAGCCATCCACCCTTTCATCCATCCATCCATACATCCTTCATCCGTCCACCCTTTCATCCATCCATCCACCCATCATTCATTCACCCACCTTGTCTGTGCCTCTCTCATGGGGGGTCAGTATCTCTCTGCTTCGTCTTCCTCTCTCATGGGAGGGCATCTATGTGCCTCCCTGCTTGGGGGGGGGGGGGGGGGGGGGGTGGCAGCCGGCTGTGAAAACATCTCACCATGAAGAACAGACTCTCAGCCACATTTCTCCTGCACAGCCGCAAGGTATGAGGGCTCGTGGGACTTGAACCAATGATCTGATTGTAATGTCCTTCTGCTGTCCTTCTGCTGTTTACTGTGTATTTGTAAAGCGCTCTGATACCTACGGGTTAAACTAGCGCTATATAAAACGTTAAAAATAAAAATAAACCCACAGCTAAGTCCATTGAACTCAAAGGGCTACAGCCTCCCCCCCCCCCCCCCCCCCCCCCCCCCAGCTCCTGTATGTCAGCCTGGCTGAAACAGCTTGAACACACACAAAGGCACACCAGAGTACTATCACTGGTCTTTAAAAGACCTTTACTTGTTAACGAGGCTTTGATGTTTTTCACACCTCGGTGTGAATTAGGTGGCCTCCGCCTTGAGCACCCTCGATCAGCCCGGCGCCAGGAACTGCACTCTGGCAGAATCTGCGACCCCCTTCCCAGGACTCCACGACCCCCCTGGGGGTCGCGCCCCACAGATTGAAGACCTCTGCCTTATATGGATGTATTACCTAACCGCTGGCTTAGACACAAATTACGAAGGCTGAGGATTGGAATCAATCGATGGTACACCGATGACAAGATAAAATCATTAATGATCAATTCAGCTGGTAAGCGTACATGTGATTTGAACACAAAATGTGATAATTTGCACATTTTAATGGGTTGACAAACAGTTCTGCTCCATCGGATAACCTTTTTATGCCCATTAAAAAAAAAATATGGCATCAGGTATCATGCACCAGCTGTAGCACTTCTGGGGCCTCATTTATGAGGCCTTGCGTCAGTTTTGCGCTTCCGATGCGTCACTTTTTGTGACGCATCGGCAGCGTAAAACATGCCTCCTGTTGCGCACTATTTACAAAGTGACGCATCTAAGCAGATGCGTCACTTTGTAAACCCCTGCGCTACATTATACCTGCATCAGGTATAATGTATGCAGGGGTGCGTTCCCCCGCAAAAAGCCTCGTAATAGTGACGCAGTGAAATCTATGAGATTTCACTGCGTCACTTTTAGGACGCTGTTGCGTCAAAATCTTGCGCCTGCCTCTCAGCAGGCGTAAGACTGACGCAGGTCCTTTCACATGGGGCTTCCCCCATGTGAGAGGACGCATTGCTGGAGTTGCGTCACTTTTGTGACACTCTCCAGCAATGCGTCACTTTTACGTTTACAGATACGTCAGAAATATTGACGTATCTGTAATTCCTTGCGCAATGATGCGTCATATTGTAAATATGACGCATCATTGGGGTCGCAAGGAGGTCGCAATGAAAAGTGACGCATCGCTGTTTTCTCGCAGCGATGCGTCACTTTTCATAAATGAGGCCCCTAATCTATATGCACTACATGGATGCAATGGGAGACTTGTGATCGCTGTAAAATATATTTTCATTTACAAATAAAGACATGAAGTATGAAGAAGAGTTAGAACTAACTTCACAAGGTCAAGGTGAAGACCAAAATATTTTGCATACTTTAGGGCATATAGTTTTTAATGGGTTTCATGATTTTTTGAAAAAATATTGTAAACCTTTTATGTTATTTAAGAGAATGTATTTATATAAAGTGATCCTGTCCGTATGTTTTATGGCTTTTAAAGACTTATGGTCTAAACATTTTATTGATTTGAATTTGATATATCATACCACACATCTTCGTAGCCAAAATAAAGTAGAGAAAAACCAAATGCACTCCCTAACTAGAAGCACCAAGACAGATTCCAAGACACTGCTCGCAGACAGCAGGACAGAGGTTGTCCTGAAAGGCCATAATAGTCCCACGACTTCTGCCACAATTTTGTGAATTTACTAGGCCATCTCTTTGCCACATAAATAATTTCTTCGATTTTCCCACACCAGTCCATGCCCAGCGAGGAGGTGCTGATGCAGCAGTCCAGTGACAGGCAATATCTTTCTTGGCTATCACAGTGCTGAGGCCCACCAGTATTCTGTCCCCTCTGGGCCCAATCAGATATTTCAGAAAACCTCAAATGGCTATCCTGGGTTGCAGCCCAAAATGGTCCCCAGTCACAACCGAAAGGATAGAAAAAAAGAGCCTCACAGTAAGAATGGATGACTGGGCATGTTCATATTACAAGGAAGAAATCCCAAGGAAAGTGTTGGCGTAGAGGGCAGGCGAGGGAATAGAGGAGGACAGCTCACCACATCCAATAAGCTGTCATATATGATTGGTATAAATATTTAGATTGTACCAAACAAAGCCTGGCTGAGATCGCCAGTGTGTGGGGAGCCATGCACGCATGACGTTAGTCAGCCTCATCCATATCTCTAACCCAAGTCTCCCATTTGTCTCTCAGAGTATCTAGTCTCATGTTGGAATGTATTACTAGGGATCAGTAAATCTGTGACACTCCTCCTTTGCCCAAATGACCCATAAGAAGCTTACACTCCAGGGGATGTCAGTGAGGGCATCTTGATAAGGGAAAGGAAGTAGCTTGCAAATGTCTCCAATTCTGGAGATCCCTATATTTTTCCCATCCCCTGAATCTTTTAAGAGAAGCCACCTCAGCTAGCCACGTGCCCTCCCACAGCGGAGTTTCCAGGGGCAGTCTACAGTTCCACCCAGTCCAGTGGAGTTCTGTTGTCCATGTATGGAACACTACCCGGGTCTCAGGCAACTGTGAGCGGATAGGGGCACCATATACAATACCCATTATTTTGTTGAGACCCAACAGGGTGAGCTTACCTCTGTATGATGATCATCCCACCCCCATGCAACCTAAATAAATACTTGTTTTGATTGATTGATTGACAATATAATGGTGCCATACCGAGGAAAATGCTTTGTCACGTATGACAACCTTCATTTTTTCTTTTGTAAGCGTTCCATAGGTGAGCTGTGCATTGCTGCCCACAGGGCTAGGACATGCTAAATAATGAAATAATATGTAAATAAAGTGAATAACACAACATTAAATTTTAATACAGCGGTAAAGTGGCATTTTTCTTTGGAAAAGCCTAATGGTGGGTAAATGTGATTGGAAGCATACTTTCATCATTTTGACTATGGAAACCTAATTGAGAATTTATTTTTATCATGTATCAAAATCTAGCTCAATACTCAAGCTTAATGGTCAATTCTAATAGTTATACGGTACAGGTAACTTTACAAAATCTTACTTTGTGCAGTCTGAATGCTCCAGCAGTAATTAATTCAGTTCTGCTGTACTTCCCTCCCTGCTGTGAGCGAATAAACCTTGATGAAGTGCCAAATTCTCTTCATCAAGTAAAACAACAGAACTGCTTTTTAGAGCGAGAAAGCTGGAGAGGGGTAATCACCAATCACTGATCTGGAAATGTAACCAGCAGGAATGGCCATGAACAGATTGTTAAAGAAATGGTTAAAACTGAGACTTGCCCTTTAACTTGGGTATGCGAAGTAAAATGTGGGGTCTGCTGTGGAAGAAGCCTTTCATCAGGAAAGCCCTCATTGGTCACTGGTCTTTGCTCCAGTAGGTGAAGGATATGTTCAAAGCTCCGTCAGAAGGGGTGGATTCTCTTCTTCCTAGGGTAGGACCTGGGAGGGGACTAAGAGCTCTGAACAACGGAACCAGTCTCCTAACATTTTGAACCAAAGCTTCAGGGATAGTCTGCAGTCAGGCAAGGAAGGAACTTTTACAAAACGAAATGGCTGTGGATGGGAGTCCATCCAACAAATCCTAATGAGAACCTATGATACGTCACCAGATCCATTGGACTATCTTGGCTACCAGCCCAGAGATAGAGGAAGAACAGATACGGCAAACATAATAAATTCACCTGAATGGTAGGGAGATTTGAGGTTCACTGAGAAGTCTTTAAAGGCCATCTATCCCTCTTAATATCTATAATAAATTATGTGCAGGACGGACCCTAATCTGTTTGTGAATCATAAATGATAGTTGCAGCAAGTTCTGAGTGATCTGACTAGATTTTTCCCCTTCACAAGCCTGTTTTACTGGTATCATAGTTCTGTGCACTGTGACACTGTAATTCAATGCAGACAGTGTGTGTTCTGTCCCTAAACATGCACTATTGAATTTGTTATACCTCATTGGCTTATTTAACTCTTCAATAAGGCTACTTTAAGTTGGGAAAGGAAATGCACCAGTGCTATGGAAGTTTATTGACAAATGGCGACTGCATTATGTATTCATATCACCCACAAGTATGACCAAAAACTTGAAGATAGCTCAACTGAGGCCACAGCAAAGGGCCAAGTACCTAAGGGGCACCCCTCTAGGGTCAGGAAATTAATCCAGCAGAGGACAGCCGAGTGCAGGCAGGTCCAGTTGTAAGTTGGGTAGCAGGTCAGCTGGGCAGGTGGAAGGAGCATCTGGAGCTTGTTATGTCCCTGTAGCTCAAAGCAGGAGATCAGCTGGCTGACCCATAGAGTCATTTCTGCCAGGGATGGAGGTTGCAGGTCCAGCCTTCCTTCTCAGCAGGTAAGGCAGCTGGCAGCAGAGCAGCAGAGTGGCAAAGTAGTAGAGTGGCAGACCTGGCACAAAGCAGCACAGCAGCCCATCTTTTGTAGTATACTAAGGTCCAGGAGTGCACTGAAGAGTAGGGTCTAATGATCCAATATTTATACCTGGTGTCCACTTTAAAGTAAACATTTCTGGATAATTTCTTTTGAAGTCCTTGAAGGTTCCTGCATCCCCAGCCCTGGTCCCAAGCTAGCTGCATAATCAATGCAGCAGTGACATGTTCTTTGTGTGAAGGCAGGGCAAAGACTATTCAGTTGCAGGTGGGGCTGTGCCCAAATCAATCCCCCCTCATTTTGCCAGTTGATGGCTTATCCAGGCATACCCGGTCCCTTTATTGTGTGACTGTCTGGGAGGAATAAACAAAGTCCAACTGCCAACTACCCCCCAGTCTTATGAGCCAGGAGCAGGCTGCAGGCACTAAATAGTTAGAGCAGGAAAATGACAAATTTCTAAAAGGGGAGGCAATTTCGCAAGCATCCTCAATACCAGGGAGTGCAAATGGATGCATATCTTTGATACTGTAAATAGGGGTTCGAATGAATATGAGATTACCAGACAAATGGCCACATTGAACAATGGTTAGCTCGTTAATTTGTCCATCATAATGTGTGCTGCAAGTATGTCTATGTACTTAACCATGCGCCTAAACAACCCTAATTACGTTGCGGTGTAACTATATTTAAAACATAGTATATGTAATATATATGCAATTTCTGTAAGAGTTTTAATTCACAACCTCACTCTTGTATCATATTGTAAAGTATGCTATTTAGTATGTAAATATGTATTATACATTAATCTCATTGTTCCGTTCACCAGGAATGTCATGTGTTTTAATTTACAGTCTTGCGCTTGTATCATATGGTAGATTATGTATCAAACACTGTTTTCAATTTTCCTTACTCTTCTATTCACCATTAAAGCCCAATACCACTTTCCACATTTACTGTCGTTTCCAGCTTTCCTGCACCGACAGACCAGACTGGGCTGATCAGTGTCAGTGCAGTCTGTTTTCTTATTGAGGATGTAACTATCACGGTGGGAGATGCGTCAGATCACCAATGCGCTCTCTGCAGCAGCGTGCACGTCACTCTCTGTTCTTTCCATGGATATTTATAGCTGAGTCATTCTGCCTGCAAGCTTGTTGCAAGACAGAGTTTGACGGAAGAGGATGCGCCTTGATCTAATGGAGGTATTTTAAGGGAGGTTGAGTGTTAGTGAAGCCAGACCTTTTAAGCGTATCAGCCGGCACGGAGTCTCTGACCCCTTTTTTGGTTATCCTTTTTTCCCACAAGCATAATGTGGGGAAATCGTGGGACTTCATACTAATTTTCAAATAGAAAGTCTCTTGACTCTAAAACACAGCAGGTGAGTTGACACTGGCATTTGTTGTGCTTATATTTGTTTCTCATTGTACTTTCGTCATGATTGGATCGGTGATCTAATGTTGAGTTTTGTTTATTGTTCTTTGTAGTTGTCAAGGGATTTACCCCTTTCCTGGGACGTTTTCATTACGGCCAGTTTTGATATTGACTCTGACATTGTGGGTTATAGCACACCATTGACGAGTGAGTGCTGTACCAGTAGGATCATTTATAACTATAGCCTTCGCTAGTCTGACTTCTGTAGACTTATAGCCATATACATTCTTCCCTTCTAGGTTGCCCACCCTATCGCTGGGGGAATTACATCCTTGAACATAGGTCAGTACCCTTAGCTCATTGGTCATTTTTTGTTGAAATATATTATTTACAGATGCATACTTTGATCTTATGGTTACTCCCCAGGTTCCCTTTTCCCTTTCCTGGCCTCGCCAGCTGCCAAATACTTGGAAAAAAGCCTGGCGAACTTAGGTATACAGGAGCTATGGAATACCTCTACTAATCACACCGCAGTCAAAAGATTAGTAAAGAAATCAACAAAATATCTTTCTTGGATAGAAGACAAGGCGACTGTTGCCAAGAGGTCACACAGATGGATTAACCTAAATTCTTATTCTAAACAAGGTCAGCAGAGTTACTTTGACCTGGGGTACTCAAGAATTACAAAATTGAAATTTTTAAAGTTCAGATTGGGTCTGTTACCCTGTATATGCCACCTTCCGCACTGGCTGAGGGACAAAGGGGGCTCCCTCTGTCGTTTATACGGCTAGGCAACTGAGGACATGACACATCTGTTGTGCTCCTGTGACAAATTGCTGGAGGAAAGAAAACTTTTGCTGAAATTCCAGTTTAACCAACCAGGAATACGTAATTGCAGACATGCAGTTCTTGCCTGTTTCACACCCGACGACCCGCAACTGAACTGCAGCTTAGTAAAGTTTATGAGGGAGGCAGAGAAAAAGATGCAGGAATTTAATTTTCAACTAAGTTCGTAGTTATTAAATCAAGCCGAACAATGTCTAAAGTGTTGCTTAATAATATCAACTCTAAGGGGCACCAGAAATGAGTATGCTGAAGCTCGACCTTTACATTTTTTTTTAGCTCTCAGAGAACAATGAAACCAAGATGAATTTGATTTTTTAATGTTTGGTAAATTATATTTAATCTTCATGATTTTAAAAAATGTACATCGTTTTATATGTTATATTATTGATATGGTGAAAACGCACAGTACGTACATGTAATCTTTTTAATTGGAAGAATTGCAGTGGTTTTTATTAACTATGCAAATAAATAAAAATAAAACACCTAAGGAAGACCCGTAGCTAAGGAGATCACTTACCCTTTTTGCGTCTGGGTCAAATCGTCCACAAATCCCTCCCATTGGGCCTGTATTCTATGTACCCCCAACCCCCTACCACAGTCACAGATGAAGCATCACTATGATTGGACTAAAGAAAAATAATGACTAAGACTTGAATGACATTAGGGGCAGGCCTGCTAACCTAAGGACTTTGGCCTTAGCAGATATTATACATAATAGAAAATAATGGTTTTTCAATTTTTTCTGACTCTTTTTCTTTCACGTGAGCACTAGCTCTTCACTTTCCTTCTCACTTCCTGGTAGTAACCCCCTCTTCTTTAAGTTAATTTTATGCTCTGAATTGAACTATGGATAATTGCCTACGAATAAATTAAATGTTGTTGCTGCTTAATTATACCAGTGGGTACTGTTTCATTTAGAATGTATTTTGGCTGAGTTCTTCTTTTCTTTTCTATTTCAGAATGTAATCATTTATGAATAAGAAACGTTATCAACATTGATTCTAATACCTAATAATATTGTCTTGGACCTATTGTTTCCTGTACCAACTTTCTAAAAGTGGCATTTTCAAATTTATAACTTAAAATCTGAATTTACCATTCAAGAGAATTTTTTATTGCAATTTATCAGATACTAAACTTGAAAGCTTTACTTGTTCCCAATCAAAGCTTAGCACCTATTAAATTTACAGGTCTAGGAACCTTAGTCTCACTGTGATGGAGATAATTCCCTCACTAGATAAGGAGATCTCCAGAGGTATCACCTGCTGTTGGGGCCTAAACTTTCCACCTCAAGCCCTCTACAACTGGGCAATCTTTCTGCACCTTGCAGATTTCCTCCCTGGTGGGCCCACCCTCAACTTGTCCACCAGCACCTCAGGCAGGCCTCCCAGGGCGGCGATTTGCTCCCTGGTAGGCTCAGGACCAGCATCTCCAGCACTCCATCATCATAGCCAGTCAGAAATTCAGGGGTTGTTTTCCTACACCTATTGCCCTTCCTCTTCTTGGCAGCTGATTGAGCTATTCTTCCAGGCTCCAGGCTCCTATGACTCCCCTTAGGGCAGCCATGCACCTTGTAGTTAAACAGGCCTTTTCAGGAAACCTAATGTTGCTCGGGTTTGAATTCCTTGACAAACAGAAGACAAGAGGTGTTTGGCAAACCAGGAACAGTTTTCTTCAATTAAACAATGCAGCCGGGAAAATAGTTACAGGCATGAGTTATGCGGACTGTCTGAAATTACATTGGTTTGTGTTAGTCTTTCTTACATCTTTACATCAAGCCATAAATGTATCTGGCACATCATATATGATGAGGAATGTTGGTTGCTGCATCAGAGTCATAAATTAAAGTTCAAATGGTTACTACAGCTGGGCATCCTTGAATGGACACGATACGGCCAATGGTGAATGTGTCCAGATGTTCGGCGTAGTGAGCACGCGATCACTATGGGTTCTAGTCCCTGATCAACTATGTGTTCCTAACTCATGTGGCATCTGACTTTATGGTGTTTCCCAAAGCGCATATACCCCCTCGGGCCATGTGTCGTTTTTGGGGGGAAATCTCAGCTGACCATTGTGAAGCTACTGTGCCTACCTGTGGGATCAATCAGGAATTTAATGCCCATGTGTTTGCTTGCCAGTCATGTACCCTCCTACCTCTGACCCAGCAATCAGGGATATTGTACCTAGGTCTCAGGGCCTTCCTGACTAAATACTTGTGTGTCAAGGTAGATTTCGTGCTTGGGACAGACGATTTTGTTAATAGGGGTGATAGTTCATTTTTATGGATAAACACATTGATATCCATTTTAAAATTACCCCCTCTTCTTGATTTTTCCATTACTCGATCCAACTCATGCATTTGTGCCACCATTTTATTAGACTCCTGATGATCCCTTTGCTTGCTTTTGACTACGGTAACCTTTCTAGTTATTTGCATTATTCCTAATTTGAGGACTCAGATTTTACAGTAGGTGATCCCCAATTGTACAACCCTGCCAACCAACAGGAGCACAATAACAACTGGCAACAGTGATTTGCACAGACCGGAGATCCATCATGGGAGCCAAGAGAACCAATTCAAAGATTGCTCTTGCTCAGGAGCACCTCTTTCTTCATGCATGCTTCTCTGTAGGTTATGCATTGCTTCCTTGGACAGCAATTGTCAAAGTTCCACTGTCCATATCATTCCCTGGGATAAAAGTGCAGCAGGCAGGGCCTATCTTGGCCCAGACCACACCCTTAATTGTGGGTTTTTGAGTCCAGCACATACTGATGCTGTACTACCATGAGGCGGATGGCTTCCTTGATCGAATTGAGACGAAGCTCAGTGCTATTCATCATCTTGAACATGTTCCACCTAGTTATCTGCAACCAGAAGGCATTAGCTTAGTATTGATTCCCCCTGCCCCCAGTTATGCCACTGTGAACTGTCGAAACACATCCGGGATGTCCTTAAACTGAGCCAAGCCAAAATAGTCCGCCGCTCTCTTGTCGCAAACTTAGTGCAGCAAGGCAGTCTTTTTTTAACTCTCCCAGTACAGTTCTGTTAGTTCATCTCTGGGAATGACCGGGGCGGGGTGTGCACGGTCACCAAGGAGCACAGTTCCATTCGACTGGAACCAGTTCAGTTTAGTCTTGTTCGCCCCACTGCCAGTACAAATCCATAAGCGTGGAGGGGCCCCATTGGATATGTGAAATTTGCAATATCACACCACAGTTGGCATTTGTGCCTATTGGAAACGTTCCTCGTAAGTGTCCGTGCAATCAGAGGTTGACCTTTCACTTTTAGCCAAGTGTATTCACCCACCTCGGTGTTCCAGATTTCCGGGATGGGCTAGCCATACCTTTGTTGAACCCACTCCTATGCGATTCAGTCCCCTTTTTATCCCTGAGCTGGATGGCCCGACAAAGGAACTCCATGTCTGGGGACCACTTTTTAAAGAAGGCCGCCCCAGATAGACTAAGGGCCACCTTCGGTCCACAGATGAATGTAGGAGCAGACGTGTTTGTGCATTGTGTTGGGGGTTTTGCTACCTCCAAGAATCTCTTCTCTGGGAAGACTCAGAGCCAAAGAGTATCCTTGCCTATGGAGCCCTTTCTACACCTCAGTCCACCTCAGTTTGGATATACTTGGGTTTGGTGAAGAGGTAGAATGCTGTTGGGTTTGTGTTGAATCGGGTTTGTGTTGTGGGGTTCTCTCTTGTTGGGCTGGAACTTAGCCCTTATCCTACATAGGTAAAGGTGAATAAGACACTGTTCTTTTTCAAGAGGTACATCTTGGGGCAGGTAAAGCCTATCTGCAGTGCAATTATAGATGACATACAAAAGGTCCCCAAGCGGGTCATGTATATCCCCATTAGTGACCCTCCTATGACTCGGCATCTCCTCAATGGTAAGTAAGTGTGGGATTGTCCATATTAAACAGAAGGTCCATATGTACAGAAATATACATAATGTTTGTGGTGATATGGTCGCTTGAAGTGGGGTTCTCTACAGAGCCAACTGTGCTCTTCCAGTGGCTGTGTTCCATTAGCCCCATTGGAAAATGTTCGCAAAGCTTAGTTCATGGATATTATCGCTATTGAACGGTTTGACTCCGCAAAGGGACGGTGCACCTACTCAGGTGTTTAGCAGTCTGTGGGATTTTCCTCCTTCCATTGGCACATGAGCGAGAATTGTCCTTTTCTCCTTTCTTCCTTAGTGTAAGATGATGACACATTGTGTTGGTACACTTTGTTGTCTTCTCTGTTACCTGGTGGTGAAAGAGCTCTGTTGGTTGTTAGATAAGAAACATTATACATGCTTGGTAATTAATGATTTTTGGAGTTCCTGTAATTTTGTAGACTAGGGTCGTGATTTTCCTGACTCCACTAGTCATAGTCAAGTGGGGCACCAGAAGGTGAACCCCTGTTTGGTGAACTTCATTTATTTCAGGGAATTAGGGTGAATATTAGTTATCTAGACAGATCAAATTCTGTTTATTAGCCATTGAGAACCCCCTCCAATTCTTCACTGGATGCTTAGATTGGTGCTTTATATTTCCTGGTTAGTCTCATGCTGATGAGCATAGGAAGGGATGGAATTGGGGCTTTTAGTCGGAGTGCAACAAAGGTGCTAGATTTTGTCATAGGCACTTCCCCCAAGGGACTAAGGGTCTGGTTACTGTGCCAACCTTTCTAGTGGCTATTTCTTCCAGCTTAAGGCTATATTTATTGTTACTTGCATGATCAACTAAGTTTAATATTGCTATAGATTAGTGAATACACGTGGGACGAGTGGACATGTCACCACCAGAGTTCCTAATGTCTGCCTTGTGCCGTGGGCATGTTTTAATGCATTGGCACCTCTCTGTTCCCGTAACTGGTGATTAACGTGGGGTGGCCCTCCTTTGTGTCTTCCACATACCTGGCTTTGGTAATTTCCACGTCACCATTGGGCTATCTTTTGGATGGTATTTCTTTCGTTTTGGGTGTTTTCCTGAATATCCCATGGTCTACTACTTCACTTGTCAAGCAGGGGAGGGGGTTGCTGTTTGCTCTGTGGCCCCATTTTCTTCCATCTATGCTGCCATGTGCTATCGGAGTTTGGGGCCAGCTGCTGTCCCTGGATGGTGCCTGCAATATTGGAGTACCATTAAATCATATGCTTGGTATGGAGGTGCGCGCAACCGGTGCACTATGTTCATATGGAGCCGGTGTGGAGATTTGGGATCCCCTTCCCGGGCAGCGCCCTCTCCTTTGAACTACTGCCCGCTAACTCTAAGCGTGCTGGTGAGGTGCATTGTCCCTGACTTTTGGTTGGGGTCTCCATGGTCATGAGTGGCCTAATGAACTGTTGCATATTTTTTTACCTATGGGAATGGTGTGGCAGGGTCACCGGACTTTGGAAATCACAAACGGAGAAGAAAAAATAAAACCTGGGACTTTTGACCAAGAATTACGAAGGTCTGCTGGGTGGCTGTGAAAAAACAGGAATGCCTCAGCAATCCGGGATGCAGGTCAGTCTGGTGACCACCCCTAGCTTGAGGCTTGAACTCAACTTCATGGTGGGGCCTTGCAGCTTACTGGCTCTTTGTGTGTACATAGTGGATTTCTCAAGTTTTACTATCCTGCACAAGGTAACCCTGGTTTCCATCGCCAAAGCTAGCTTCATTTTAGAACTGAAAGGGGGCCTCCGTTAGTGTGGAGGATTCAGTCTTTTGGTGGTGCTGTGGGGACTACACACCATGAAGGAAACTTTGGCTGTGGACCTTATACATGAGAATGGGGGCCTTTTGACTTGATGATCAGAACACGTTCTTTGTGACCTTGTCCGTGGGGCCTGAGTGTCTCTTTTTGAGCAGTCATCGGTCATGTCACCTCGTCAGAATACCCTGATCCAGGGGCATAGCAGCCAACCCTGCTCTGGGGATCAGCAAAAGAGTGTGGCCCCATCAGATCACCCCTTGATGACAAGCTTGATGTGGGTCCCCGATTGACACAGCTCTCAGCCACTGTGAATTTCTGGATGAAAGTAAATATTTTGACCTCCCACTGCTGTTGATAGTTGTTTTTGATCTTGTAGTGTAGTTCCTATTTTCCCAATAGGCCCTGCGCATTGGAATAACATAAACAGTAGTATCGACGTAGAAGTGCGGATCTTCCAGGCCTCCACTGACTATGTTAAACTTAATTGGATTTGTTACCAACTAGCTCAGAGGTCACTGGAAACTTTCTTGACTGAATAGGAAGTGATCAGCTTCCCTGGCACAGCCAAGAAGGGATTCAGTTTTCCAACAACTGTGCAACATGACAACTTTGCTCCTCAGATCAAGAGTCAGTCTCTAGGGTCATGTGAAACAATAGACAGTTATTTTACTCAGTCAGTGGTTGTGCAGTTTACTTTCACAATATGTAGAGAATAGAGAGACGGGCGTTGTCAATAAAGGGTAACATTTATTGAACAGTCTTTCTTCTCGTACAAGAGAAATGAATTGCCACAATTGCAAGACTTGTTATTATAAAAAGTACATACAGTAAGATGAGTATTGCGAAATAATACTGTAAAAGCATTGATATGGTTTCTTAGCCATACAATGGTTTAAAATGAATAAAACATATATACATTCATATATACATTAGGCTAAAATACTCAACTGGTGCTTCTAACTACGCCTACCCCAGTGTACCTGACCTAAGCCTAATACTTGGGAGGGGAGTAAGTAAGTAGCTTTAGTTAAGTTGGTTTTGCCAAGGTTTGCTTCAAGAATTCTCTCTAAGGGTTTAGTCAACACCATACCTCTGGAATAGAATGATGGAGGTCTGGTATCTCCTTCAGGGGGTCGATATCCCAGTCACTCGCAAGAGTGGCTTGGAAACGCCGGAGCTGGATTTCTCTGCAGGAGAAAAGACAGCGTCTCTCTCAGCACGTCGAGGAGGAGGAGGAGGGGCAGCGTCCGCGGGCAGCTTGCATCTGCTGGGCTCTTGCAGGGGACAGCTGTTCAGCTCTTAAGTTCACCACACCATCGTTCGCTAGTGAGCAGCGATAGCAGTAGCGATAGCAGCTATGGTATCATCAGCATAACAGCAGCTTCAGCAGCAGCGAGACAGCGTTTGCTTAAGGCAACGTTGGTAATATTTATACCTGAAAGGTGCCTTGTTTGACGTAAGTTTTTGGACATAAGACGTCAATAAAGATGTCACTAGGAAGTGATCGTCTATCAGTGCTCATTAGAGTTCTATTACTAATCAAAACACAGCAAGCGGGGATTTCCAGGTTGCTGAGTTTTTATCTTGTTGAAGAACTCGGAGTGTTAATCTAGGAATCTTAGATAGTAACTTCTGCTATGTCATTGCACTAATTGGTTGCAAAGGAAGTGGCAGAGAAAGCGATTCTGAAATGTGGCTCTGTTCGTGTGAGGCCAGAGACGAGTTTCTGAATATTGTATTGGAACGGTTATGCCAATATAGGGAATAAATGGATTTATAGCCGAATAGGGGCATAAGGTCACAGTATCGATCAGGGTCCTAGACGCGACAATCTGGTAGTGGTTTGGGGGAGAGGGTGGGTGGGTGAACCACTGAGTGTTAATTTGTTGGGATCATTCCTACTTGGGCTGGGTGTTTTTATTTTTGTTGCACAGTTAGGCTTTGTGTGAAGGCACTACCCCCCACCCCCCTCCCACACTGTCACCCCTTCCTCTGGATGCTCTGGCCTGGACCCTTTTGCTTAGGATTCCTTGTTTATGGCTGAGGCTGCCACATCCTCGCCCAATTGCTGGATCCCTGCTCTGGATTTGTGGTGACCACCAGACCTCTCTTCCGTATTTTGGTTACATTTGGATTCTCTTGTGTTTGGTGTTAAGGAGGGACATTGGTGGGGTATTATGGTGGATGGCCCTGGCGCATTGATCTATGCTGTTTTTACTGTTCATGGTATGCCTTTAACCGGCATCTCTTTTCCATGTGCCCTGGCCAATGGCAATACTAGCATTCCCTAGGGTCTGGTTGTTGCCAAACTCCCTCGCTTGTACTTCCACAGCCTGTTTGGAACCCTCTGGGTTTTGTGGTGAAGCCTATATCGAAACTGGTGACATATGCATGGTTGGGGCCATTGCTGCCTCCCTGAGGGTAGTTATTTTCAATTTGTGTCGGCCAGTTTTGAGTTGTCTCTATGGGCCTGCTCCTGTTCTCCTCTATCCTTTTCTTGCTTCTTTTTGTGGTAGTGAAGAATGTGAGCCTGTATCTCCTGCAAGGGTTTGGTATCTAACCCCACTATGCTGTCCAGCCCGCTCTCTGTATATCGGTAGGTAGCCCCTTTTTAAGAATGTTGTAGAAAAAAGTGACAATTGGGCCTGTATCAGTCCACAACTGTCCTCTCTCTTGTCCCCATCATTCCCTCATTCTTTTCAGGAATTTGCCTATGATTTACACTGATTTCATGGTCTCTGCCATAACCCCCATACATCTGGGCAGTAGGGGAATATTCCTCTCAGGGTGGTCCATATTGAGTGACGTTAGTAGTTAAATGCAGCCCCATCATACTGGGCCTCTTTGCCTTATTGCTGTTATGCAGGCTTGGATGAACACTGTTTGTCTGTACCTCAAAAGAAGTCACCTATTCCCAGGTTAATACCTGTGGTGTTCTTTTTAAAGCATGGACTCCATTCCTCTGCCCCATCCAGCAATTACGGTAACTTTATTCTTAGTCCCCCTTTGTCCATCTGGACCCACGGCACATATATTACCTCCGCCGCATCCCTTTGCAGTAGTGATCACATTTTCAACTTGGGGGGCCCTCCGAGTTTATCCACGAAGCATAGGGATTGTTGTATGTAGGGGAAGTTCCAAATTGAATTTCTTCCTTCATGTCGTTGGGCTCAAATGATCACTCTCTAGGCCAAGATCATTCATATTGTTCCCTCTCCTCTGTCTGGTTCAGTAACAGGTCACAGAACAGGTACACAAAACTCTTGCCTTTCTTCTTTGCCATTACCTTCATGGAGGTTGGTCTCACTTTGCAGTGTACCCATGTGGAGCAGTGTGTGTCTTTGTCGCCGCTCTCTTCATATGCAGGTGAAGGTGACATCCTGTTTTACCTGCAACACAGGTGTGTAAGCACCAGATTGCCTTGATTCCTGATTTCTTCGTCAGACCTTTTCCTTTGACATGTAGATGATGTGACTCTAAGCTCTGCCAGTAGCCTTTCATCTACCTCCATTTTTTCCAGCGCTGCCCTCTATCCTGATCTCCACTTCCCTAGTGAGAGGAGCACACCATTCTTACAGCCTCCAAAGAATCACCAGAAGACAGGGGTGAATTGGAGGAAGTTTTTTTCTTGGACGATAATCCCGTGAAACATGAGCATAGCACCACAAACCCCACCTTGAAGCAACTGACTTAAATGGAACACCTGCTCCATACAGAGAATACAGAACGTAGAGTGCTCCCCACACTCCACATTCCCTTACATCATCGTGCACACAGGAAAAATCTAGTTACAGGATTACAACAGACATCCTGTGCTCTAACTCTAATTCCTGGTTGTGTTCCCTTTCTCTCTTGAGTAGGAGCTCACACCTCTCTTCCTCACAGCATCTGGCCTGTCTCTTTTGCTAAAACTACATGCTGCTTTTGTTGACCTGGCTTTGCTTTTGATTTCACCCTCCATTTCCTTCTCAGTTACCTGTGCAAATCCTGTACCCCCAACCTCGTTCTTGGTTCCTGGGGGACTGGGGCTCCCTTCCACACCTGAGCTCACTGAATCACTGTTGAGTGTCACCACAAACTTCCCTGACACATCCTTATGCTTTGGGGTATCATTTTTTGTGTGTGGTGGATGTGGAGTTTATGTTTTGGGGACCCTCCCTAGCATGGGTTGTCCTGGAGGAGTCTGGGCCCGCTTAGTTTTACTTCTCCCAGACTTAGATCCGACTGACCTTCTTTCGGTGGGGAAGGCTCATCAGCTTCTATTACAACTGGGTTTAAGTAACCTAATGCAGGGGGAGTAGGTGTGTGCACGTTCATCCCTGCATAACGGTGGGAAAGGTGCTGACGGCTTATTTGCTGATGGCATTGTTGAGCTATCACTATAGCCTCCCTGAAGATGGTCCAAAATTCTAATAATGCCTCTCTCTTGTCTCTCCTTTGACCTGTATATTTGGTTTGTATGTGTCTTAGTGTGCTCAATTAAGTTCATTTCAAATGTTTCCTCCTTAGGCCAAGGTAATGTACGCACCTTTGTGTGTGAGTGCCACACTTGGCAACATTTATTTAGTCTTTTTACCTGCATGAGGAACCTATTTTCCCAGTGTTTTAGTGGGGACTTAATGGCAATTTAATAATCTGGCTAATATAATTCAAATTATGTTTTTCTGGTTTAGTTTGTCAGATCATTGGCTCAATTCATACATGGTGCACTCTTAAAATTTTACGTATTATGAGTTCAACACTTGCCTATGCTTTGTATGCAGTATTGAAAAAAAAAGGGCGAATATGCAACGGGTTAAAACACTACCTATATGAACTCAATTTCCATACAATGTATTTTCAATGAAAGTCAATACAAGTGACATTTACATACAACAATGCATTTTATCAATATTAGAAAGAAAACATTTCTTTGCCAAAAATAAACTCAGTGGTTCATTGCAATTTATCCTCTAGAAAAAAAAGACTAGCGTGGAACACATTCCTAAGTGAGCTGGGTAGTCTGTCAATATCTATATGCTCCTAGACAAATGTGGTAATCACAGATACCAAAATGTAGTAACTTGGGAATTGCCAGCCCTTTTTGGCACCACGCAAGTTACTCCAGGTTTTCCCTAAAGTCTGAAATACACTCTGTGACACACCCAGGGGACAAGCATACACTCTGTGTCATGCCCAGAGATCCAACCGACCAACACCTCTCACTCCTTTCAACTACTAATGGTGTTAAGAAACAATTTAGCACTGGGAAATCCTTTTTGACTAGAAAACTATGAGACTGTGGTGCCAACTCCACCCATAAAGGATAGCTGTATCACAAAAATACCCTCCTGGGAGTCTCAAAGGGCTATAATATAAATATTCGCCATTCTGAGCTTGCTGACTATGGAAAAAAGGTGACTTCCTTGGGATTGTCTCCAAGGCCGCCTCACTACTGCTATAGTTGGGACCGTTAAATAGGTAATATGCCAGGTGCTGTCAATGGCAGGGCGTGCTCAGGTTATCTTTTTACACTTCCCCCCTGGTTTGTCATAGGCCAGGTGCAATAAAAGACAATTTTTTAGGTTCGGATGTGGTCTTCAGGAAGGACCTCCTCCTCTCGGATTCAGCAGAACATTCATTCAATTGCAGTGTCTGCTCACCTTTGTTGATGTGCAACTCAAATCCATCTTGGTGGGGTCACCTTCCTTCAGCTGCAGTCTTGCATGAGGTCTCAATCCTCCTATCTGGCTCACCAAATTATTGCTTGGGTTCGAATTCCCTAACCCCTTCACTGCTCATGACAAGCTCAGCTCGTCATGAGGCGCAGTGGAGCTGTGCTTATGACGAGCTGAGCTCGTCATGAACAATGGAGTTCACCAAGGATCAGCACAGGAGGTGAAAACCATTAGCAGCCAAGGTGTTAATAATCAAAAGACAAGAGGCGTTTGGCAAAACATGAATAGATTTATTTAATTAAACAATGTGGTTAGGAGAACAGTTACAGGCATGAGGTCTAAGGACTGTTTCAATTTACATTGTTTTGTGTTAGTCTTTTATACATTTTTACATAAAGCCGTAAATGTATCCAGCACACCATATATGGTGAGGAATGTTGGTTGCTCTGGGTCATTGCCTAACAAAAAGTCTACAGATATGGCAGGGCTCACAGCTACGTTTAGAGAACCTGAATACCTTACCCCACAGAATGAGTACCAGAGCCACTAGGAAATTACTCTCAGGGTTGTCTGTAAATATGTCTTGGTGGAATCAATTAGGGAGGACTTGCTCAGAAGACTTATCACAGTATTATGCTGACTCATGTGTCTCTCAGAGCCTCCACACTTTGCCCATTGATGGTAACCCATTGACTATACTTGGAAGTATTTGATGGCATATGGTCTATTGGCACATCTCTTTATCCCCAAGTGACACTAGAGTAACCTCTGTCCTCTCCCCCAAGCTAACTATATCCACCTCCTTCCCAAGAACTACACTCAATATCCCAGTTTATGCCTCCTTGGAACATTTGCTGTCTCCATTGGAGTTTCCATACCAGTTGCACTCAGTATACTGGGCGGCAATACTTCCTATCTGCTTGTCAAAGGACCCCTTCTTTTTTGGTTCAGATTGTGACTAATTACTATGGTTCCCTTGGAAATAATTTTGGGTAATTTTAGAGAATCCCTTACTTTAGTTTTTCTCCTTCCTCTTTCTTCTGGTGACCCCTGACCATCCTTCTGGCAATCCCCCCAGATATCTTTTTGTGGAGCCTGGTGCTGAGCCAGTGGTTCGCCTCCATAGCAAGCCCTCTGGAATCAGTTAGCTTAATATCAATCGGGTATTGGCACAGCTCTGGAAAACAATTACTGAACATACGCTCTCATGAAAACAGATAATGGAGCACTTTGGAGTCATTCACATCACTGCCCTTCACCTAACCATTTATGTCCTATTAAAAAACTCACAAAATCCACCTATAACTGCTGGGACAGCTTCAGGCTGTCCCCTTAATTTTTGCCTGCACTTTTCTGGGATGCAGCCATACATCCTGACAAAGGTGTCCTTCATGAGGGGTACCTGTTAGACCTGTAAATCTTAGGGAGGTGTACCCAAAAATGTTTTGCCTTCCTCCTCCATTTTTTCTTACCTCATTTTTGCTGGCTTTGGCACTCTGAGCACTTTGCCACAAATAACCAGTGCCAAAGTGCATGTGCATTCTACTCTAAACATGGTAATATCTGCGTATACCCAATTGGCACATCTAATTTACCTATATGTCCCTAGTAAAGTGGTAGTATATGTACCCAGAGCCAGTACATTAAATATTACTAGTGGGCCTGGAAAACTGATTATGCCACCCACTTAAGTAGACCATTAAACACGCCTCAGGCATGTCATTGCCAAGCCTGTGTGGGCAGTTGAAATTACCATTTCTTCCTGGCAAAATGTACCTTTCACCAGGCTCAAACCTTCCTTTTTAATACATACAAGTTACCCCAAGGGTAGGCCCTGGATAGCCTAGAGGGCAGGGTCCAATGTATTTAGAAAGTAGGACATGTACGTTTGAGTTTCATATGTCCTGGTAGTGAAAAAGTCATAGATATATTTTTCAGTACTGCAAGGCCTTCCTCACCACTTCTTGAGCTACACATTTTCTTCTTCAGCTGAGAAACTCATGGCCTCAAGCCTCTCAAGCTCTAAATCAAGCTCCCTCATTCTCAATTCATGTGCCAAGGTCAATTTCAATTCTTCCAAGGCATGAAAATTCTTGCTCTTCTCTGCTTTGGTCTGGATTTCTATTTTCATCAGCTTCGTCTCAAGCCTCATGACTTCTAATTCATAATCTCTAACCCATTGCTTTTCCTCCAACTACTCTGGGGAAAAACTTCTAGCGGAATGGTTGCTGCCAGCCCTGGAAGCTGCTCTGGACACAGGCAGATCCTGTGACCTGAAACCATCTCCTTGTGCATCCTCATCCACCTCTACATCAACTGTCTCCCCAGCCTCTTTGGTCTCCCACTAGTCCCTTAAGGCCTTCCGTAGCTTCTCCTTCCTGGAGCTGCTCTCCATGGGACATCCAAAGCTCCTGCAGAACTGCCTGAGTTGACCTACTTTGTAATCACTTAACATTTCAATATCAAACTCCAGTTCTGCAACATCACTTGCTGGTTTACACTTCTGAGACATGATGCTGGATGACTCAAGGATCAGATCAAAAATAGAACCAAAGCAAAACATGGTATGTGGTTGCGTAGTGGTCTGCACTAGCCTAGTGATGTACACCAGTTACTGTGGGTCAAATACAAATACATGTTCAAATCCTCACCGCTGACTACCAATGTTAGAATTCGGGAGTCTCTAGTTGGCAGAGGTAGGTACCAATTTTTAAATAGGGACCTTTGCTTCTAGTCAGGGTAAGGGAGATACACTCTTTAGATAACCCCTGCTCACCCTCTTGGTAGATTGGCATGAGCAGACAGGCTTATCAAAGGCAATGTGTAAAGTATTTGTACCAACACTCACAGTAACACAGTGAAAACACCACAAATGAACTACACACCAGTTTAGAAAAATAAAGTATCTTTATCTAAACAACACAAGATCAAAACGACAAAAATCCAACATACACAGTTCAAGAATATGATTTTAAAAGAGTTCTAGGATTTGCGTTAAAATTATCCACAGTTGCGTCACATTTAGCCAAAGGTACCTTTAGATACGACAAAAGTTCCAAATGGAAGCTGCAGCATTGAAAAAGAAGCAATGCGTCACTCCTGAGACCTTGGGGAGGCGATGCGACAGCCCTGCTGGACGCAGCGGGCGTGTTGCGACGAATCCGGTCTGTATGGGGAGGGATGCGATACCTTGCATGGATTCCTGTGCACTGGTTCCGTAGGAAGCGTCTCGCAAAGGCACCATGCGATGATCTTTGGCACAGCTACAATCTCAAGTGCGGCGGCGATGCACGGCGCAGCGTCGCTCTTCTCCTCTTGCGGCCCCTCGATGCGATGGCTCTGCGTCGATGTTCGCAGAGATGTGATGTGGTCCGCAAGCAATCGGTGCGGCAAGGTCAACCAGCGATGACAGGCTCTGCGACGATACTCACAGCGACAGGAATCTTCCCGCACCGTGCCGATGCGTTCCACAAGCGAAGGATGCATCAGCCCTTGCAGCAGAAACAGGCGCTGAGACGATCTCGATCATCGCGGTGGTGGGAATTTCATCGCACTGTCATGAATGCGCTCCGCAAGCGAGTGATGCATGGAAATTTGCAGATTGTCTTAGTTTCTTCTTGTCCAGCTTCCCAAACAGCAGGCCACAATGTCCAGAGGCCCCTCAATTGAATTCAGCACTCTAGGAAGGCCAGAACTCTCTCAGCAGAGTTCAGGGGGGAAAGATGGGGGTGAAGTCCTTTTGTTCCTGGGACTTCTTAACAGGAGGCCAGCTCTCTTCAGGCCCTTGGAGAACTCTTCAAGCAAGGGGACTAAGCACCAACAAAGTCCTTCCCCTCTCCTTGGCAGCAAAGCAACTGCAAGTCAGCCCAGAAACACACAGCAGAACAGTCCTTCCTCTTCAGTCTTCCAGCTTTCTCCTTGGCAGAGGTTCCTTCTTGATTCCATGATGATCTACATTTCAATGTTCTGGGGTCCTGTACTTATACCCCAAAAAGTCTTTGTTCCCTTAGTGCAGGAGGGCTCTGAGCCCGGGCCAAACCAGTTCTAGAGCATTCTGTTTACATGACTCCTTCTTTCCTTTCACAGTGCAGAGCAGAAACATCAGACGCCCCACAGGAGGTGGAGCCAGCATTGTGGTGGGAAAGCACAGCCCTGGACCACTTTGTTCACATTATTCCTTCTCTCCTTTCACAGTGCAGGGCAGAGACATCAGACGCACCACAGGGGGTGGAGCCAGCACTGCGGGGGGGCAGGCACAGTCCTATTCAGGTCCCAGGTGCAACTCCTCCCTCCCATCTAGATGGAGATCTCTCTATTCACCACTGGGCGAACTCATTCTGTCCTCTGGAATCCCCCAGCGCTGTTACTCACAAACCAGACAGTCAATTCACAAATAGCCAAAGGCACATAGAAAGGTCAGACAAGAAAGCAGCCACTTTCTAAAAATGCCGCTTTCAAACACAGGATTTAAAAACCCTCCTTCCTAAAAGATGTTTTATTAAATTCTGAGTTCAGGGATACCAGAATTGTATTTTCTATCTTGCTCCTATGGGAATATATGCAGGTAAACATTATACACAGTATTCCCAATTATAGCCTATGGGCAAGATAGCCTTTCAATAGTGAACAACGAAAATGGCTGTAATTTACTACCAAGCATGTCACCCACACTAGTACATGCTCTACCTTTCACATACACTGCACCGTGCCCAGGGGGGTACCTTGGGCCTTCCTTAGGGGTGTTCAGAAAGGGAAGGGTTAGGCCTGGCCAGTGTGGACACTGGTCAGGTCTGCATGGCAGTTAGCAACTGCACACAGGCACTGCGGTGGCAGTCCTGAGACACCATTTTAGGGCTACTAATGTGGGGGACACAATCAGTGCTGCAGGCCCACTAGTAGCATTTGAATCAACAGCCCTGTCACATTCAGTGCACTTTACTAGGGACTTCCTGGTAAAACAAATATGCCAATCATGGATAACCAATCACAATAACAATTTACACAGAGAGCATATGCAATTTAGCACTGATCAGCATGGTAAAGTGCCCTGAGTCCTACTGGCAACAACCACAGTTCAGGAAAAATAAAGGAGGAGGAAGCAAAAGGTTTGGGAATAACCCTGCAAAAAGGGCCATTTCCAACAGTAACTCTCTGGTAGCTTGGCATAAAAGCAGTCAGGCTTAACTTAGACCAATATGGAAAAAATGTATTCAGCATTTCAAACAGTAATAAAGTGAAAATCGCCACACAAGAATAATCCCACACCAATTATAAAAAAAAGATAGGATTTTTTTTTTATTATTTGACCCCAAAATTACCAAAAATCCAATCAGCAGAACTAGAGATATACAATGTTAAAAATTTCTGGTGAGTGCAGAACCTAAAAACACACAGCTCCGTTCACAGTAATCTGGTTGTGTGAGACCGGTTGAAAGCCAAACGTTCAGGCTGACCACGATGGAGCAGGATGGTCATCGATGTAGTGGAAAAGCAGACCAGGTGTTGCAGATGGTCGTAGCTGTAGCACAAAGATACTGCCGGGAGTTGCTGACAGTTGTTGCTAGAGCTCCATGTTGACAGTCACCACGTGCTGTCAATGCTGGTGTATGAAGTGCACATCTCATAATACTCTGGTTTACTGTAGCACAGAACTTCGCATTGACAGGCGGCTTGGAGGCAAGATCTTGGCGTGAACTGGCCTGTTTGCATTTCCAATGACCCCAAAACTTCAGGAGAGCTTAACTGAGGCCACGCCTTGATCTAATAGTCACCATTTGGGGGTCAGGAAATCAATGCAGCAACAGCAGGACTTAGGCAGGTTCAGCCAGCAGGTCCATGCAGCAGGTCAGCTGGGCAGTTGCTTGGAGCCTCCAAGATTTTTATGTTCCTTTAGCTCAAAACAGAAAGTCTGCTTGCTGACCCTTGCAGTACTTCTTCTGTAGTATCCCTAGGTACAGGAGTGTACTGAAGAGTTGGGTCTGAGGGTCCAGTAATTATACCTGATACCCACTTTGAAGTGGGAGACGTTTCTGGAGAATCCACTTTGAAGTCCTTGAAGATTCCTGTCTCCCATTCCCTGATTCAAAGCTGGCTGCATGAATAACTCAGTGGCAAAAAGCCCTCTGTAAAGGCAAAGCAAAACCAAATGGGATGATGGACGGAGTGACGGGTATGCCCAGATGTGGGTCCTGTGCTCTCCATGCCACTGGAATCAAGCTATCCTGGCTGAAGAGGGGTGACACCCATAAACCAGTCCTAGGATGCTTGTTTCCAGTCCAGGGTGGGCCTGGCTTGGCAGTTCGGGCTGGACTGTTCCCATGAGGCACAGGTTCAAGACTGATTTGCATATGGCTGGGTTCAAACTGGAATGGTATGGTGAGCAAAAAAATTATAGATTTAGGCCCAGATCTCTATAATGGGGTGAATGTATGACATTTTTCTGCATTCTGTTAATCAGCTGTTGTTTTTGCACTCTGTAAAGGCGTCACCTATTCAGTATAAGTGGGGCTATACCCAGCTCTGCCCCCATCTTGCCAGTTGATGGTTCATTCAGGCACACGGTATCACTCTATTGTGTGGTTGTCTGGGAGGAATAAACAAAGTCCAGCTGTGAACTAAAAACAGTCATGTGACCCAGGAACAGGATACAGGCTCTAAATAGGGCAGAAAAAAGCAAACTTTCTAAAAGTAAGGGTCCAAACTGATTTGCATATGGCTGGGTCTAAACTGGAATGGCATGGTGAACAAAAGAATGATAGATTTGACCCAGATATCTTGGCAACTGGGGATGAATGTTTGATTTTCTCTGCATTCCGCCCATCATCTGTGTGTCCTCTGCTTTCTCGCCTTAAGTGCACCGGGTAAGCCCCAAAACCAGTCCCAGAATGCTTGATTCCAGTCAAGGGAGGACCTGGCTTGGCAGTTCGGGATTGACTGTTCCTATCAGGACAGGTTCACAACTGATTTGCATATAGATGGGTCTAAACTGCGGTGGCATGATGAGCAAACAAACAATGGATTTAACTCAGATCTCTTGACTGAGGGTGAATGTTTGAAATGTTCTACATTCCATCCATCATCTGTATGTCTTTTGCTTTCTCGCCCTAAGTGCGCCTAGTATGCCCAGACATGGATCTCAGGGTCACTGTGCCCCTGGATTTAAGCTAGCCTGGCTAATGAGGGGTGATACCCCGAAACTGGTTCCAGGATGCTGGTTTCCAGTCCAGAAAGGACCTGGCTTGTGTAGTTCGGGCTGGAATGTTCCCATGAGAAACAGGGTGAAGACGGATTTGCATATGGTTGGATCTAAACTGGGGTGGCATGGTGAGCAATAGAACAATGGATTTAACCCAGATGTCTTGACTGGGGGGGAATGTTTGATTTACTTAGAATTTTGTCCATCATCTGTGTGTCTTTTGCTTTCTCTCCCTTAGTGCGCCTGGTATTGCCAGACGTGGGTGCCGGGCTCACTGTGCCCCTGGTTTCAAGCTAGACTGACTAATGAGCGGGATACCCCAAAACCGGTCTCAGGATGCTGGTTTCTGGTCCAGGACCCCGCTTGGCAGTTCCGGCTTGACTGTTCCCATGAGGAACAGCCTCAAGACTGATTTACATATAGATGGGTCTAAACTGGGGTGGTATGATGAGCAAACGAACGATGGATTTAAGTCAGATCTCTCGACTGGTGGTGGTGAATGTTTAATTTGCTCTATCCATCATCTGTTTGTCTTTAACTTTCTAAAAGTGTCATTTTCAGAATTGTAACTTAAAATACGACTTTACCATTAAAGGGAATGTTTTCTTAAAATTTTACAGACACCTAACATGAAAGGATACCTGCGCCCAATCACGAGTTAGCACTTATTAGATGTAATAAGGCAGCTCAATGTTATCCCTTGGGAGGGATAGCCCTTGCAGTAGTGAAAATGCATTTAAGAGTTTTTGACTACCAAAATATGTGAATCTTAAAAGTATATTGTCCACATTTTTAAATACACTGCACCCAGCCCTGTGGATTGTTTAGTCTCCACTCTAGGGGTGACATATCTGTACTAAGAAAGGAAGGTTTGGGCCAGGCAACAGGTTTATCTTGCTGGGTCTAAATGGCAGTCTAAAACTGCACACAGAGGCTGCAATGGCAGGCCTGAGACTTATTTAAAAGGTTACTTAAGTGGATGGTGCAATCAGTGCTACTGGACCACTAGGGACTTACAAGTACATTAAATGCGCTAATTTGGTGGAACCTTTGACCATGTTCAAAGGAGAGAGCACAAGCCCTTTTCTCACTGGATAGCAGTGGTAAGGTGTGCAAAGTCCAAAGGACGGCAAAAACGAAATCAGCAAAAAGGGAGGAGTAAAGACAAAAATATGGGGAAAGACCACCCTAAAGCTGAGAGATCTAGAAGAGAGCAAACTGGGTTAAAACAAGTTTGCAGGGAATTTCCATTCCAGTGACTAGAAACACACTTCAGAATCAGTCCAAATGACTGGCTAGGAGGCCACCAGGAGATGGAGATAACTCTGGGAGCAGAATGACTGAAGTGGTGATACATTTTTACAAACCCTATAGTAAACACAACCAACAAAGACTTTCACTCCCCTCTGGCAAGTACAGGTATAAGCAGACTTACCAACATGAGCAGGTAAGACATACAGGCCGCGATCCATGCACCTCCTACAACATGGAGATAATGCATATTGGCTGACAGTCAATGCTGTTGGAGACTGAAAGATTTTATTTATTATTATGTATTAGAGCATATTGAACAAAAAGATGGACACAAGGAACAAATCCACACTTTGTACTCTTTAAAGGCTATACTAAATATTAGAGCCTGGCTATAGTGCAGTTTATATGCATGAGCATTATTAATGACATTTAAATCCTTCAAAACAAAATGTAAATGCTGCAAATATGAGAAAAAAATAGCAACATATTAAATGATGACTATTAAAAGAATCTAATTATGGAATCAATCTGTATGGGAATCCCTTCTTTTGAGCCTATATCTAGATCAGCACCAAAAGTGCTATACAAATGTGTTTCCTTGATGGTCTTAATTTACAGATAACTTTCACTCATAGGTGTTTAAAGTTTTGAAGTGTGCAGCAGGGGAGGAGAAAGCAACAGCTAATTCCAGTTCGCAACAGTAAATGACATTCAAGCAAACTATTTGCAACTTCAATGCCTCCTCAGAAACCTGAAGATCCTTTCTCTCAAGATGCCTGTGCATGCATCAAACTTATACACAATTTCTGGGCTTTACTATAACGAGAAACAGGCTTGTGGTTTGTGTTATAAGATGTGAGTAGGAAACAGGTGAATTTCTTCTGCACAATTGCCAAAATGTAATACGCTTTATTAATCACACAACTAAATGTATCCCGTGAGCTATTTTGATGCACCATCAACCAATATCACATAATAACACTGGATAATGAATATAGCTAAATTAATGACAAAGCCATGCATTTACAATGAATAAATTAATGCTATGGGGATTCAAAAGCAGAAAAACACAAATCACATGACAATGGTATTAACAACCACATGAGCACTTAGCTGGAATGGAGGTCTTTCACTTCCTTGAAGTGGAGTTCCCATACGAGATCCTCAGAAAGTGAGACCATTAATGTAGATTTTTCTAGTATTCTTGACGGAAAATCTTAATTTTATTAAAGACACGGAGGCGAGTATTATGCTTTCTTATCTTGCTTTATTACACACAGCAGCCAAGATAAGTAAAAAACTACAGTTCCCAGAGGGCCAGGGGACAAACTGGGCCATGGGACTGAAAAAACGTGAGAATACATTAGCCAATCACAATGAACCTATGAGATAAAGACCCTAACTGACTGCGCAGCTTCCTCTTTTCGCTGGCGAGCAGATCAAGAATAGTCATTAAACAAAGGGAAAATGAATAAAATTAAGGATATAGCCAAAGTCCAGGAACATAAGTCTTGCATCAGGGGAATCCAAGGGAGAAGACCAAACAGGCGTCCAGGAGGAGGATCCGGGAGCAATGGAATCGGAGCACTTGCAGGAGAAGATCGAAGAAGGTGCAGGGTAGATCTTCTAAGATGAAGCCGGTGGCAAGGCTGGATTCGCTGTAGGGAGGGAGAACAGAAGTTAAGAAATGTTGCGGCGGGATAATACTCGCCTCCGTGTCTTTAATAAAATTAAGATTTTCCGTCAAGAATACTAGAAAAATCTACATTTTATGGCAAGACCGGAGGCTCCTATTATGCTTGTTTAAAGCATATTAACAATATCAGAAGCCACAGTATGAACAGGTTTGCAATAGAACATGCGAAATATGCTGTCATTTGACCAGTCTGCTGATCTCAGAATGTCTTCCAGGCGAGAGCCAGACCAAAAGGCTGTAGAAGCCATGGCTCCCCTGGCCGAATGAGCCCCGAAAACGGAGACGTCAATTCCGGCAAGAGACATGACCCAACGGACCCAGCGGGCCAGAGTGGGAGAAGAGACAGGAAGATGGGGTTTAATAAAAGAAATAAGGAGTTGAGAATGAGAGGGCGTTCTGAGATCAGCAGTTCGGTGTTCGTACACTTTTAAACATTGTCCCACACACAGTTTGGGATGAGCTGGAAAATAAGGATAAAACACTGAATCCAAATTAGTCTTAGTACGTCTGCGTATCTGAAACAGCACACCTGAAGGAGAATATTGGCGAGCAGAAACATCTAGAGCCTTAACATCAGAAACTCTTTTAATGGAAACTAGACACAGTAACATAGTGAGTTTAGCAGATAACATCTTTAGTGAAAGAACAGCATTGTCTGGCCAATCATTAAACAATTTAAATATCACTGTAACATCCCATAAAGAGGTATACTTAGCCAACGGAGGTTTCGCACAACGGACACCCTTGAGTAGACGACAAATCATAGGGTGAGCACCAACTGGTTTACCATCAATTTGGGAATGGTATAGGGAGATGGCAGAGCGATAGAGATTGATGGTGCGGTAAGCCTTACCGGCACTGGCTTGTGAACCAAGGAAGTTAATTATGAAATACAGAGAGGCTGAAACGGGATCGAGGTCCCTTTCCAAACACCAGCTTGTCCAAAGAGACCAGGCGGATCTGTATGCTTTGGAGGTTCCCGGAGCCCAAGCTTGGTTGATAAAGAACGAAGCCTCTTGTGAAATGAGGACGTCAGAAGGGGAAGGCCGGAAACTTTCCAGGCCGAGAGTTGCAGGGAGGAATCGAGAATGAGATTGTGTTGATCGCCCTGAGGATTGAGAAGTAGGTCTCCGAAAGAGGGAAGAAGGACCGGGAAGTCCACTGCCATCTCGAGAAGAGTCGGAAACCAAACCTGGGCTTGCCAGAAGGGGGCAACTAGAACCAGGGACGAGGACTGGCGGCGAGCCTGAGAAAGAACCCTGTTGATCATCAGAAAAGGAGGGAAGGCATAATGAAGATGACGAGACCAATCCTGCAGGAAAGCGTCTGTCGCCAAGGCCAGGGGATCCGGGCGCCAACTGTAAAACCGGGGCAGTTGGGAATTGAGACGGGAAGCAAAAAGATCGATAGAGAAAGGGCCCCAAAGATGGGAAAGAGAAAGGAAAACGGATGGACAAAGCTTCCAAACGCTGGAATCTCGAAGAAATCTCGAGTGCCAATCCGCCACGCTGTTGAGATCTCCAGGGAGATACTCGGCGGTCAGAGAGAGATGATGGGCGAGGCAAAATTCCCATAGACTCTTTGCCAAGTCCGCCAGGGGTTTGGACCGTGTTCCGCCAAGATGGTTGATGTAGCGGACCGCAGAAACATTGTCCATGCGGAGGAGAATAGAACAGTGAATCCTGTTTTTGGAAAGGCTTTTGATCGCAAAGGAACCTGCAAGCATCTCTAAACAGTTGATGTGCAACTTTGACTCCTCTGCGGACCATGAACCTCCAGTCGAGATTGGTCCACACCGGGCGCCCCAGCCCGACAGGCTTGCATCTGATTCTAAGACTAGATCTGGGGCCGTGGCGAAGATAGTGCGCCCGTTCCACGCATCTAAATGGTCTATCCACCATTGAAGCTCGGTGCGGGACTCGGGGTCTAGAGCCACGAGATCTGAATATGCAAGGCCTTGACGAAGATGACGGATTTTTAGGCGCTGAAGAGCACGATAATGGAGAGGTCCCGGAAAGATGGCCTGAATGGAAGAAGAGAGAAGGCTGACAATCCGTGCCAGAGATCGGAGGGACAAAAGAGAGGACTGAAGAACAGATAGGATCTCCGCTTTGATCTTGGAAACCTTGGAAAGGGGGAGACGAAGGGACGCTGCAGCAGAGTCCACCAGGAATCCCAAGAACTCCATGTTCTGAGAAGGAGTTAAAGACGATTTGTCTTTGTTGATGAGAAAACCCAGATCTAGGAGAAGGGACTGAGTCAAAAGAAGGTCGGAAAGGAGAGATTGTTTGTCCGAATTCATGAGAAGGATATCGTCCAGGTAAATAATTAGCCTTATGCCAAGAGATCGAAGATAAGCGACCACTGGTTTCAAAAGCTTTGTGAAACACCATGGCGCGGAAGATAGGCCAAAGGGAAGAGAGGTGAAACAATAGTTGATACCTGACCACTGGAATTGAAGAAATTTCCAGTGAGTCCAGTGAGAGTGATGGATGGGGACCGTGAGGTATGCGTCTTGAAGGTCCAGACGGACCATCCAATCGTTGGGACGAAGAGTGTCCCTCAAATGTAAAATGGTCTCCATTTTGAAATGGCGGTAAACCACAAACTGATTGAACCATTTCAGATTGATGACCGTGCGGAGCTTCTTGTTTTTCTTCTGAACAAGAAAAATGGAGCTTAGAAAGCCTGAGGAGTCGAAGGGAAAAACTTGAATTGCTCTTTTGAGGAGAAGAGTCTCGATTTCGTTTGAAATTTGAGATGCCATCAGAGTTGAAAAGACGAGAGGGGGGGGAAGAGAAGTTTGGACGGGAGGAGAAAGGAACTCTATCAGGTAGCCTTGAACCGTGCTTAAGACCCACGGATCTGAACTGAGTGTGCACCATTTTTGAAGAAACAGTTTTAAGCGACCCCCCACAGGAGGGGAAGAAGAAAGGCTTACCTTGTTGGTTGGAGTTTTGACGATAATTTCGTTGGCCTCTGCCTTTGAATCCGCGGCCACGTTGGGGATAGAACTGAGGCTTGTAGTCCTGGTTGTTGTTGGACGAACCTCTGGAGCCTTGGTTGTAGGGACGGCCGGAAGAGCGACCCCTGCCTCTGCCGGCCCGTCCAAAAACCCGAGGGGCGAAGACCTTCTTTACTGTTTGCTGGGCTTTGTCCAAAGAAGCAAACGTAGAAACAAATCTACTAAGGTCACGAACCAGAGAATCTCCAAAGAGGAGACCATTTGCCTTGGGGCCAGGATCCATGGGAGCCAGATTAGAAAGTTTGGGATCCAATTTGATTAGGAGACCTTTACGGCGCTCATGGGTGATAGCGGAATTGGCATTTCCTAGAAGGCAGAAGGCGCGTTGGGCCCACATGGAAACATCATCTGCAGAAAGTTCAGAACCGTCTAAGCGGGCAGCTTCCGCTAGATCAAAGATACGGGCGAGAGGGCCCACAACATCCAATAGTTTGTCCTGGCAAGTGGTCCAAGCTTTATCCACCCCTCTGCGGGGGTCCTTGCCGAACTTGGAGAAGAAAGTGAGGAGAGGTTGGTCGGTGGAAGGGACCATCGTAATTTTGTCTGGAAGAGAAGGTTTGGGACATTCGGATTTAAGTCTGGCTCTTACCGGTGCCTCCAAAGGGAGACGCAGCCTGGCAGAGATATATTCTCCCACATGGTGAGAAGGGAACCATTCGGTGGAATTAGGATGACGAATAGTGGAGGGATCAAACATGGGTAAACCCTCAGAGTCAAAAACAGGCTCAAAAGAAAAAGAATCCAATTTGGGGGATTTAGCAGGGGGGGGGGAAGGGTCAGTAGTATCAAACAGGTCAAAATATTGGTCAGCGTCATCGAAATTAGCATCATCATCATCGTCATCAGTGTCCAATATAGTGGAAATTACCAATTTTCTCTTAGGAGACTCTGCATGTTTCTCTTTTTGTTTGCGTTTACCCTCGGAGCCAACAAACCCCTCCTTAGAAGGAGGCCTGGGAGGAACAGAGTCCTCAGTCAAATGCGAGGAAGACTCGCTGATCAAAGACGCTTTTTTGGGGACACGAGATTGAGCAGAGAATTCCACTTTTTTCTTTCTGCTTTCCCCCGCAGACTGGGCCAACATTTTGGACATGATGCTTAACATCAAATTTTCCATGTTTTTGGACATTCTCTTCATAGAGACTTCTACAGCTGATTCCACTGAATTATTAATAAATTTATATAAATCCCTTTTAAAAGAATGTGATTCCTGGGAAGGGATTTCCTCTGAGGAACTATCACGTTCCATGATGCAGCTGTCAATAGAGCCAAAAATAACACCCAGGAGGTAGGAGAGGGTTAATGGACAGAGCGGGGGCGTGTACAAGCTGTGGGCTGGGCAGAGCGTGAAGCGACGTCTGCACACGGAGCTCTAGAGGCACGGAGGCTGGAGCACAAAGCGGAGCAGCAGGCACACACAGAACGGTGACCGGAGGGAAAGAAGAACCCAGAAAGAGGTCAGAAGGCGCGCGAAGACGCGCGCGCTGAGACGCTACCAACAGCGTCTGAAAAACGGGGGGGGGAGGGGGGAGCGAGCTAGAAGCGCCGGAGCTCCGAGGAGAAACGCGCGAACAGCGCGAAAGAACTAGCGCGAGGTCGCGCTAAACAGTCACAATTAAAATGTAATACAAGCGGTCACAGTAAATGCATACAAAGCATAAAAAGTACTGAGAGCAAAGATAAAGGCACTTATCTGACTGCGAGCAGCAAGAAAAGAGGAAGCTGCGCAGTCAGTTAGGGTCTTTATCTCATAGGTTCATTGTGATTGGCTAATGTATTCTCACGTTTTTTCAGTCCCATGGCCCAGTTTGTCCCCTGGCCCTCTGGGAACTGTAGTTTTTTACTTATCTTGGCTGCTGTGTGTAATAAAGCAAGATAAGAAAGCATAATAGGAGCCTCCGGTCTTGCCATAAAATTTGCCACACCTCTTCTAACATTCATCTGTGGAGGGAAAACTGGTTTGATGACTAGGCAAGAGGAAGTTTTCTCATGTCATTAAGGATATATCTGAAAGGGAATACTAGTCTCCTGAAAAAGAGATGTAGGCTAGGCTAGGGCCATATTAAATGAGGGGCTGTGAGAAGATCTGCAGTAAATTGAAAGAGGAAGTGTTGCATAGGAAGTACATTTTTTGTTGGAAAGTTGCTAATAGCGCGAGTACGAACATTTCGGGTCCCAGTCTAGATCACAGAATAACAAAATCTCCTCACAGCACCTCCCCAGAACGTTTCCGCATCCGGAAAAACATCTGGAAAAAGAGGATTCTACTTGACTGTTGGAAAAGGAGGACTGAAGTTGTCATGGTCCCTTCCACGGCTCAGCTCACATGCACCTGCACGCACCCATACTCACAGACTTGCCTCATAGGGTTATTAATCAGTGTTGGCGCCCCTCCCTCTGCCTCATTCCTCGTATCTGTGACTTTTGCAAAATTCACTGGTGGCTTTGGTAGGTATTTATACACTTAGTGAAATCCCTGGTGCCAGTTGTAGACTCCATAGAGAATATCGGATGTGTTCATTTATTACTTTTTTAAATTTCAGACTGCTTCCATGGTGGCAGTACAGAAAAGATAGTGCGCTCTTCCCACTTATGGGGCATATGACTTTCAGCACACGTTTAGCTCTTGAGGGACAGCGAGTCTCCACATGCTCTGGTGGCCATCTTGGAGGGTGCGGCTATATAAACCACATCCGAGCATTAGGCTCCACTTGGCCTCATTATCTGCTGTAGACTTCACCTGAGCCTCCAGAGTTCCCTGAATCCCAGCTCCGCCGCAGACCTCCTGTGGGCTTCCTCTTGTTGGCACGAAATCTATAAGAAAAGAGATAAAGACATGACAAGGATACAAAGTGCACCACGCGGAGCTGTGCAACAAGGCAGGGACAAGAAATGATGTGCCCCCTCAAGAGGATAAAATCTGGCTAGCCCAATAGACACTACTTTACCAAAGTGAGAAAAGAACTGTGAAAAGACCAAAAGCATCCCAGCGATTGCGTCTTGTGTTGGGGCTCATTTCGCTGCAAACATACTTGAACCATGTAGACAAGACAATAGTCCTAATTCGTAGAGCGAGAGAGAGATGCGTGAACTAGTTGCAACGTGGTACTAATATCTTTCCCTGATGTTTGCAAGGAGAAACTAACACCATTGCTATGTTTGACTAAGAGTTCCGTGATCTATGAAGGGATAACTAACATAACTATCACTGCTTGAAATATGAGAGCATGATCCGGGGTACATTGATCCTAATTGATTCTGATGATGGACCTGATTTAAGCGTAAGTATGGACACCATGTGAATAGTGTTTGAAATAGTGACAACAGTGTTTGATAACAGTTTAGATGAGTCATATAGATGTACTTACTGTACCTGTCTTCAACAGATAATTCCTGATTCAAGCATAATCTGGTCCACAGTGTGTCTTCTCTCTGTCAATTCCAACCCCCCTTCCCTTTGGGTACAATCGCCATTGCAGTTTCCACCAAATGCCACTACGGGTAGTTCTCAGAAGGGTGGGCGTTGCAGTATCGCCCCATTGGAACCTCCTGGTCCTCAAGTGAGTGGCTTACTGTGACAGAAGGACTCATGACTCCTAACAGCTGATGGCAACCAGCTCCTGGAACTGGTCTCCAAGTGCCACATGAGGCGGAAGTTGTTTATGTGGTGCAACACGACTGCCAAATCCCATTGTTTGAGTAATAGGTTCACAGTAACATCTTGCTAGTGTGTATTGTCATTTTCTGTCGGATAATCAGATCCTGCCATGAAATGCAAGACCAAGGGAAAGAGATGAGATTTCTTCTCTCAGTAGGGCCCAGCACTTGAATGCAATGATCCAGGTTGTGTCATTTGGTTGCATTGAAGAAGACCCCAGATGAATAAAATGGGAGGAATGATTACAAATATCTTTAACTGAACTCATTGTGACTGATTAGATAAAAGGGGGTGACAGGTACTGCATTTAGCAGTTTTTTTTCTTTTCAGAGAGTAGTGTAGAAGGATGTGCAGTAAACCCACAGGAAATAAACCAAATAAACCTCCTGCCTTCCATTTGTAGCCCAGCCTAAACAGTTGTTGATATAATGTACAATGTGAGACTTTTTTAAAATGCAGCTGGAGAAACTGGGGGTATCACTCACAAACGTAAATTTACATATTGTGTAAGTCTGCAATTGTTTGCTATTCACAAATACATTTTACACTTATGAGCTTTATAGTTGTGGAGTTTCCGCGCTCGTGGCGGAGACTCCCCACATAATAAGATAGGTCAGTTGTAAAGATACTATTCGTAAATTCGTTCATGAATTGAAAAAAAATCCTATCTTTCACAAAACTGTAAATCTACCTTTGTGATTCAGGCCCTCGATATTTGAAGCATTTTCACCTGAGAGAAAACTGGCACGAATAAACAACAGTTCCTGTCGCTACAGGTTGAATACAAACAGACAACATCTGGCTGACATTCCGTTGTAGACGCAGGATATATTTCAGTATTCTTGCAAACAAATTGAGGAATGATGTGAACTTAAAAATCTGTGTCTGAGAGAAACAAGCATTACTCTTAAGGTCAAGGACTAATGAGTATGTTGCTGTGCGGACATGTGACCAAGTGATAAGTGATCAAAAATGCATATAGAAAACTTGAATGAAGGTACAGGGGAGAGTATGATAAGTGGAAGAGAAAACATTGCATGTAATTAAAATTGTAGGGATGAGTAATGGGCAATCAGAAAATAGGTTTTAGTTGATAAGTGGGAGATAAGAGAGAAGGAAATGTGTGCGGGGTTGAGGGGAAAGGAGAGGAGTTTGACTGACGGGTAGTGGGGTAGAACAGAAATATTTTAGAAATGCAATGTTGAGTAGCATTTTGCCAATCCTAAAAGGTTACTGGCTATTGGGACATATAGAATGTAAACCTGTAAGGGAAGTTTCCGTGATGCAACCACGGTACAGACAAATTGAATTGTGTGAAGAGCATGACGGGAATCACTATGTGAATGTCAGTCATCATGAGCTAGATTTGAACGCGCGAACCAGGAAGGTTGCAAATCCCATTTTAATAAAAAGGGCTCTCGATGATTTTAGACTCAGGGGCTTAGACCTTTGTGTTTAAGGCTATGTGTGACAAACTCAGGACTAAGGCAAAATATTTCGAATGCAATGGCAATAAATGGTTTCAACTGGGAATAAGTATCTAATTTAATGGGAGCAGATGTAAAGAAAAGGTGTATGTGGTGACTCAGAGTATGCCAATTTAGAAATGGGTTCACCAAGGTGATAAGGTCTGACAATCCACTGGTGCAGTCACTGTGTGGTCTGGGAGATACATATAGGGATATATCTGTGAAGCAATTCAAAGAATGATTCTAGGGTGTGGGGAAAGCTAATATTGCCAGCCTGAAGGTGTTTAGGCATTATACCTTTCTGAGTTGCTGTTCAATAGAGAAATGTACCGCTGCCATATATTGGAAAATTCACTGCAATGTAAGATGACTCATGCAAGCAGGGTATGAACCCCTTGGACGCCGCCCCGATTTTGAGCCTGTGCGGCCGTTTTAAAGAGTGGGCGGGTTCATGACGGCCCCCAGCCGTCATCAGCACACACCCACCGTGATGCATGACGGCTGGGGCCGTCATCAGCATGGAAGGGGTTAAATAACCAACAGAATAACAACAACACCTGATAGCACATCTTCAAAAATATTTCGGAAGCTGGAAGAACATCTGGAAGAAGAACATTCTTCTTGACTGAAGGGCAAAGAACACGGAAGGCGCATGACTCATGGCAGCTGCTGGCAATAGAATTAGCCCCTGAGATGTATTTATTTAGTTAAAGAATTTTATATAGCGCTGGCTAGACCCGAAGGTATCAGAGCGCTTTACATAAGGGTCCACATAGTTGCAAACATACATCAGTTACAGGTTACCAAGGATACCAGTAAAAACTTTTAAGGAGCATGGAAGATAATGGAGTATGGAAGGGAAAGGGGGTAGATTATAGGTACGGCGGAGAGATGAAGGGGAGGTCTGCCCAAGGTCCGGCTGGGTAGGTGACGGCCAGGAGGGAATCCGCAGCCCATTTCCTCTTCAGCTATCAGGTAGCTCCACTGGGCATCGGTCAGATAGCTAGGTCTCAACAGAAAAACAGAAAAACCATAGAAGACGAGAAGTAAAGAACGAAGAGGGGGAAGGGAGTACGGTGAATGGGAAGGAGGGGGATACAACAGAGAGACAAAGAAAAGTCTGCCCAAAGTCCGGCTGGGTAGGTGAAGGCCGAGGGGGAATCCATAGCCCATCTCCTCTTCAGCTAACAGGTAGCTCACATCCTTTGGATGCAGAAGACAAAAATTAAATTCACAAGATCCTTTAAATATTGTGTGAAATAGTGTTAGAGTCGATAAAAAAAAATCCTGTGCAATTGTGTTATTTTATGGGTAGCTAAAAAAAGAAAATTAATAATTGGACTAAAAAGTATTATGTCAGAATTAAAAAAGTCTGTAACCTGTTAGGTCCAGTCAAAGGTTTGAATGAATTAAACATGAACTCAACCGCTGTTAGTTATGGCACCCATCAGACAGATTAATTTATGAATAACATGTAAAGCTTCTAGAAGTATTAAAACTGTTAAAAAGTCAGAAGCACGACATAATAACAATCCCACTCCAATTCATAAAATTAAGGTCCATTTTAATAAACACAATGACACCTGCGAAAGGATTTTTTAAAGATTTAAGCGTAAAAGAGGCAAAAAAATAAAGAGCCAAGAGACAGTCACTGCTCATCGGTGACCATGACATAGGCATGATTTTAGGTCAAGCATGATAGAGCACAAGTCTGATACGGCAAGCAAGTTCATCCCAGTCAAATATTTTACCTTAGAACGAAATGGAAGTCGAAATTTCCCAACAGGGATAACTTTCCTGCCTTCGCTTGGTCAGGATTTCTACATTTGGACTTCGGGCATGATTTAAATGTTAGTGGAATATATACACCGTTGCAATGGCAGTGGAGTATGTATGTATATACACCACCAACATGAAGGTCCTCCTGCCTGAATTAAATGCGAGTTGAAATTTGGTTTGGCTATGGCAGTTGCTCCTATAGCCAAACCTCTTTCTATCAGAGAAATGGCTATGTGTTTGCCCACTCATTCAGGGAGAGCAGACATGTAGCCAATTTTTTACTGCCCGTCATCACCAGGAAAACCCTGGTGGTGAGGGACAGTAAAAAGCAAATAATACTCCCCCACCTTGGGAGATGAGTCTAATAGAGATGGAAACATAACTTTTTTTTTTCAAAAAGAGAATCCTGTTTTAAGATTTTATTTTTTTAAATAAAATTAAAAAAATGTTTGGTTCAGAGTTGAGTCATGCTGACGCAGCTCAGCACCACAGAGCAATATGTATAGACAGGAACCGCTGTTCATGGCTGTAAATGCATTAGAAATGACCGCCTATTCGGCAGTCATTTATAAATTTGATGGACAGTCCCTCCATCATGGCGATGGAGTCATTTTCTCAGTCCCCAATGGCAGAATGGCAGGCAAAAATTAAATCTGGCCCCCCGTCTTTTTTGGAGCTCAAAATCTTCCAGCTGACAATGACTTCCACAAGACTGAATACCTTCTCACTGAGGGCCTGCTAATATGAATTTGCTGCTGCGGAGAAGTTCCAAGTGGAATCAATCTGATTTTCTTGCCCAGCGAGGTTGCACCTAGGGCAGATTGAAGTGAGAAGTTATGCTCGGTCCTCCAGACGACTGGAAGTCTACATATTTTCTAAATCTTGAAGTTTCAAACAATTCAGAATAAGTCATTTGTGACCTACTACGGCTCCCAGAACCTCAGATACAAACCTTAGGGGCCAGAGCAACCAGCAGGGCCCAGTCCTCTTCCAGTTGCAACTTTGCACTGGTCACTTCAAGAAAAAGGCATTTTGCAACTATTTGTGTACATGCAGCTATATAGGATGCCAGTAAACGGCCCCTTGGAGTCCACTTCTTTGTCCTGGCACTAGTGCAAGAAACTCCAACCCTTCAGGTCTCATTACAAGTCTAAAATAGCAGATGTAGTCCTTATTCTGTTATTCCAGGTCTAGAAACTGTTCTGCACAAGGTGCTTTGGGGAGCCAAATTTATAGTTAGCACCTTATTGTAAAAAATCCCTCACTGCTCCTTACTGCCAAAATCTAAAATAGGATTTTCCCTTGTGCAGCCGGTGTCCACATCTGTTGTCTGTGGTGACTCACAACTGGTTCTGAGGGTAGCTCTTCTCCCACTGGTTTGGAACCTGCAAGAATGAGCGAAAAAGTCAGGCCTTCTCAGGGTCGTAGTTTATATTTACTGATGAAAGGGCAGTCCCTTTTACAAATTAATGAGGTTAATGGGTACACCCTTCCTGGTCTTCCTGCAAGGGGAAAAACACCTTCTCACACCCAGGCTCTAAGAGCAGTTTTCACACCTCAGTAGGGTCAAGCACTGGTTGGCCAACTACTCTCAGGCTAATGCAAATTAGTGTGCAGGAGCTTCAGGCAGTGAAAAAGTAAAATTCTGAAAGTCATTTTTGCTAAACGTTTATTAAAAGTCTAAGTTTACCACTAGATTGGATTTTTTTTTACCAACTGTTAAAAATAGTGGTCACATTTCTAGATGGTCCAAAACTCTAAATACCAGAATCAATATTTTAATCTGTACTCTGCCTATCTCATAGGGCATATTGAAACTAGCTTTTCGTTGCTTGTAATTACAGGGGCATGGCAATATTACATTTCTACTTGTCCCTCTTTTAAATAACATGCCTCCATATGTGTGAAAATATTTAAAAGGAAGGTTTTTCCTCTGTCAAAAGGATTTTGACAGATTAGACTTCAGTTTTAAACTGCAGCCAGCAGACTACTATGGTAAGCCGGAAGACATGCTTTCCTTTTCACATTAGTGGGTGTCACTCTATGTGCTGCTCTCTACAGGTGCAGTCCCTCTTTCCATGCCATGGCTGCATTTCTGCCTTGTATACTATGGTCTTATGAAAAAGATGAAAAAGCCAATTAGGAGTCAGCCAGTTTAAGCATGCTGTAGGGGTCAGAGCACATGCAATGGGCCTAGTTAACAGTGTCTCAGTGCACCGAGTAAAAACCAGCAGCATCAGTCAAAAGAATGTGGGTTACTAAGCAAAAAGAAGCACTTTCTCAGAGAAAGTATTTTTTTTAAAACAATTATCAATTTGTGAACTGAATGTAGTGATAGTGACACTTGTCCATCGTCATTGTTTGCTTAGCTACTTTGAGGTGCTATATTATCAGTTAGGGGTAAGACTCCCATCCAACTAGGTATCCAGTGGCCTGTGAGGTAAAACACAGTTTCATTGTTTAAATCTAGGCTTGAAGCCTAGTGGCAATGACACAAAGCAGCAGACAAATTAGCATTAGTTATTTAAGAAGCTCCAAAAAGTCAAGAACTAATCAATATATTTACTGAAACAGTTTGGGATGACTAATTTAACCCTGGGCTCAATCCATAGTAGCTTGTCACAGAACAGGCAGGCACAACTTAGCAAAAATGTGTAAAGCATTTATCAGGACCATTTCGTTAAAAAGTAGAAAGTGAAACAAAATAAAATTCCCACTTCCATTTATGAAAATAGAGTAAATTGTATAAATTTCTAGCACCACAAAGCACTTACCGCCACCTGAAGGTGTCTGGGCACAGCAGACCAGGTCAAAGAGAGACATTAAGGCTAATAGAGCAAAGCTAGGATTCGTAGACCAGGTTCATCGTGGAGGAAAGTCTACTTTCTGATTTAGTTGTTTTTCTAGAAAGGTTCTTGGCGATGAGGTGTAAGCTGAATCTGAAGAAGAACTCACTGATGGCTGCCAGCTGAAGCACAGGATCTTGGTGGGAGCCTCAGCTCTGGCAGGAAGTTTGAGGCTCTCAACTTTGAAGGCTGGAAATCTCTCACTAGGTGAAGTCTGAAGTCGAAGCCCAGGAAAGTATTGTCATCATCAGGTTACTGCTCAGCATTGGTGCAGGTAAAGTCCTTTATGTTCAGACTTAGAAACTTTTCTGGAAGTCAGGATCCTTTCAGTATAGCAAACCAGAAAATTTTGTCTGACCGGCAGTTCAACGTTAGCGGCTGTGACTCCGTTGCAGTCCATTGGCAGCCTCTGTTAAGGGCTTAGGGGTTAGAACTCATCTCCCAATAGTCACTGGAAGTGATCAGGGTAAAATCCAGTTGGAACTGGTCACGTGGTTTCAGCAGACACTTGGGCTTTTTGCAACTCTTAGAGTCCACTTTTCTGTCCTGGGTACAAGTGGGAGCAGGTATAGCCCTTGGGGCTGCTCTATCTACAGATTCAACAACAGACTCAGTCCTTCTGTCTTCCACAGGTCTAGAAGTGTTGTGAAGCAACTTCTGAGGGTGCCATATTTATGTACAGTGTTAGCCTGTGGGTGGGGCAAACCTCTGACCATTCCCTAACCCAGGGGGAAAAAAATTCCTGGGGTGCCCCAGCCCACTTTTTCAACTCTTCCTGTGTTTTTTACTGTAAACTATTCCACAGTGGTCCACTCTACCCAAAACTAATATGGAAGAACATTTCTTCCCTTGGGCAGAGCTTTGGGCACACCCGTAAGGTGGGTCCCAGGGAAATGAGAAACTCTGCCTTCAATAGTTCTAGAACAGGTTTTTGCCCCACTTGGTTTGGTGTGAATATGGCTGCCTGGACAGTGGTAGGGGACGGCCTATGTGGGTGTTACATCTGCCTGTGACAGAGGATGCCTTTTTGAAGCTTGTGCATTTGGGGCTGGTATCCCCCAGGCCATTGGATCAGTACAAGGTCACACATTGTCCTAGCCAAGGCCCTTTGTTCCTTTTCCTGGGAACCATTCACACCTCCCTCCAGGTGACAGTTGGGGATTAACTTTGAAAAGGGCAAAAGAAAAACTGTGACTTTGTAAAGTCACTATTTCTAAAATACGTGGAGAAAATTAGACTTTGGCCTTAAGATTTTGTTTAACTATTAAAATGAGTGGTTGAGGTATTTTTCTTGTTAGTGCCAATCTTAAGATATCTTTATTAGGCAAAATAAAGTAACCCGGTTTTTCCTATGGACAGTTTTCTAGCTTTGCTACACTGAAAAACAGATTTGGGCCTGTTTCAACGTAAGGCCATGTAAAAACATTGAATACATATGACCTACTTTTAAACATTTAATGACCTGTGAGAAAAATCTGATTACATATTCAGGGGAGGGAAAGCCCCACTCAGGCAAAAAACAATCATTGTCAGGGTGATCTAAAAAGATCACTAAATTAACCTGTACTCAAATTCTCGGATAGATTGGCACAAAACAGTCAGGCTTAACTTACAGGCAAAATGTAAAATATTTATCCAACACACAAACTGTAATGAAGTAAAACATATCCCAAATGTAGAAAATTAGTTTACATTTTAATAAATAAAACAACACAAAAATAAGTTAAATTCAATCAATATAACCTGAGATATGCAATTTAAATATTTCAGGTAGATATAGTGCCTAAAAGCTCAATCCACCACTCAACATCATGTTGTCTTGCTAGACCTTGGGACAGTCACAAGTTAAGGCCAGCTGCAATAGATTATGGGCTGGATACAGGAACCAGGTTGTCCTGCTTCAAAAGTTACTATCTCAAAGTCCTGGGCAAAGAGCTCCGTTCACGATGGAGGAGGCCACGAGGAGTAGAGAAAGCATCAGGGATGGTTGTTGCTCTAGTCACATCAATCAGTCAGGTGTCGTGGACGGTCTTTGCTGGAGCTTCACTTGGTATTTACATAGGGCTGTCATTACTGTAGTAGTACGTGCAGATCTGGTGTTGCCGGTTGGGTGTTGTTGGTGGTTGCTGTAGTATGAAAAATTGGGGTCTGCTCTGTTTGCGGACTTGAAGAGCACAAAACCTCAAACCTTTTCCTTTTCTTCACAGAGAAGTGAACTTTGATGCTGGTCAAGGGTCCCGGACCTCAGAAGGCACCTCTTGTGGATCAGGGACTCACTCTACCAGATGCAAGCAGGGCTCCGGCAGTTCCGGTTGCAGTTCCACGCAGGTCCAGTTGTAGCATATCAGAAGGGCAGTTACACAGATGGCGTATTGTGTTCCTGTAGCTCAGAACAGGAGGTCACCCACCTGACCATTAGAGTCACGCAGTTTAGCCTGAGATGAAGGGAGCAGGCCCAGTCTTCCTTTTTACAAAGCGGGGCAGGATTTAAGCATCTGGGCAGTCCCCCTGTAGCAGCAGGGCAGTACTCTGAAGACCAAGGCAGGTCTCAAGTAGCAGGTCAGTGCTCTGAGGAAAAAGAAACTCCTTCTATTGTAGTCCACAAGAGTATTGATGAGTGGCTCAGGAGGTCCAATATTTATTCCTGGTGCCAGCCGTTGAAGTTAGGGGATTCCCCATACTTCCTCCACATCTTGTTCTGGGAAGTTCTTCTTTTCCCCTGCCAAGGCTACAAATAGTTTGGGATGACAAATGACTGGTGTCAGGTAACTGTGTGTGTGTGCTGAAGGCAACCATTTAAAATGTAAGTAGGGCACGGGACTGCTCCTGCCCAACCATCATGGCATGATGGCTCATCCTGCCCACACCTCGTCTCCATTTGTCTCACTGTCTTGGAGGAATACAAAGCCCAACAGATAAGCTAATCACAGTCATGTGACCCAGGACACTAGTAGCAGGCACCAAATGGTTATGGCAAGAAATTGCCAACTTTCTAAAAGGGACATTTTTGGAATTCTGAGTCAAAATCAAACTTTACTATTTAAAAGAATTATACATTACAATTCATTTGAGCCCAAAGTTGATTTTCCGATCTATTCCCAATCCAAAGTTAGCACTTATTAAATAAGGTAACCCAATGTTATCAAATTGGAGAGACAGGCTGTACAGTAGTTTGGGAGTTTTTACTACCAGGACATGTAAACCTTAAACCTGCACACCCTACTTTTTAAATAAAATGTACCCACCCTGTGAGCATTTAGGGCCTACCTTAGGGGTGACTTGATTGTATTAATAAGGAATGTTCAGGCCTGCAAAAGGTTTATTTTGTGAGGTTAAAATGCGAGAATAAAACTGCACTACACCCTGTAGTGGCAGGCCTGAGCCATGTTTTAAAGTGCTACTTTTAAAAGAACAATGGTTCGAGGTAGGCCTTATGAGGTCCTTGGAAGAGAGTAGAACAAAAGCGAGTATTTATTAAATCGCTAGGGAGCAAAAAGTAGTAGGTACAGGTAGGAGTTTTTATTTTACTCTTTTTTCTTAAGGATATACATAAATAATTATACTGTATTGCAGGTGCTCAAGTGAATAGTACGGTGCAGGACGTGACATAAGTGATCAAAGTGAACGGACTGTCACACAACAACAACAAGGATAAAAACACAACAATTATATACAATAGAACGAGTGAAATTCCTTGGGTAGGTCGACGGCGTTTCGATCTATATAGCTTTAGATCATCATCAGGACAGATGAGCCTCCTGAAACTGTAAGAATTTCAATTACACTTTGTTTCCTACATGTATGCTTAACTGGCATTCCTACATGTATGCTTTAACTCGCATTGGTTTATGGTGCTCCCGGCAAAATAAGAGTTTAGCATGCACGTGTACTTATATTTTCACATGCGCGTTTGGTGAAGAATTAAAATAAAATAAAGGAGGTGTATAGTTTAACCTCACCTTAGTGCGTAGCGCTTATTTAATCAAAAGTTATATATAAGCGCATGCATTATTCGAAGCAATTAATTTATAGCAAATTTAAACTATACCTTGCCGAGGAATTTGGGCAAGGATGGTTTTTGGACAGTACAGCTGATTGGATGTCGCTGTTCTCAAGAGAATCTGCAGGTAATGTAAAATATTTTTAGACATAGGTGAACTTGGTAACTATAATTATATACTAAGGAATTATAGTTATTGGGTTGGTCTAGGATTTAAAACCAGTATCTGGTAATTCTGAGCAAGTTAAAAAAGGGGGGGGGGGGTTGAAAATTAACCATATTAACTGGCAGGTACAAACACTTACACTGCTGTTAATGAGTTTCTCAATGAGGTGATTCGAGTAGCGCTCAGTCACTCCTACTTAGACGAGGGTCCTACTTGAACTTGTAGAGTGAGAAAAATAATTAGGACCTTTAAAATGCTGTTAATCACAGCTAGGATAAAGAGGACAGGGCTACTTACTTGGAAAGGTTTAACCGAGTTTAAACAGAATTAGTATAGGGGGGTTCCGTTAGCGCATTCGTCGTTATGGCACTAGGAAGATATTGGCGCCTGAAACTAAAAAAAACGTTTTGTCAGTGCGTGGTTAAAATTAATTGAGATTCAGTATGCTAAGCGTGGTCCCGTGGTCGGCGGTACACTTACTTAATCTTGGCAGTTCGGCGTGGCAGGAAAGGGGGGTCCGAGTACATCTCTCGCAGTTGCTCAAAACTGTGTGGACGCCAATGCCTCCATTATTAGCGTGTAGGAATTATTGCGCGCGCAGACACAGTAGTGTGTCGAGACGGAGCATGCGCGGTGAGGACTATTAGGAGCATGCGCCGGGGGTTAGTGTTGGACTTGGGCACATGCGTGAAAGGATAATAGGTGTTAATCAATGAATTTACAAACTAGGGGTTCGATATTAGCGCGGGGTTAATCAATGAATTTACAAACTAGGGGTTCGATATTAGCGCGGGGGTATTAGTCATTACGGGCCAAATTTAAACCGTACTAAGTGGAAACTTAATATATTAGTAGAGGCAATAAACATAACCATAAGAAAACACTGTTAAGAACATTTTTTGAAAAGAACATTCAACTGCCGCTTTCATGAAAATGCAAATGCACCTTGGTCAGTAGGAAAACAGAGTACATGGCTTAATGGATTCATAGAAAACTTCACTTGGTGTGTTTCAGGTGCACATGTTCCATTCATCAAGTGAATTGAGTCCTTTCTCAATGGTTTTACAATAAAAAATCCATTTACATTCCAACCGATTTAGTATTGTCTGTTGATTGCCTCCTCTGGCATTTGGCACCAGTTTGTCAATAACCTGCCACCTCATGTCGTTTTCAGAATGTCCCAGTTCGAGGTAGTGTTCCACCAATGGAGCTGTTGTGACTTTACATCGGATCCTGCTCCTGTGTTGGGATATTCTTGTCTTTATTTGTTGAGTCGTCTGTCCGATGTATAGTAGTTTGCATGGGCACTCAATACTGTAAATCACATTTTTCGAATTGCAATTTGTGAAAAAGTTTAGAGTGTGCTTAAAACTTCCATACTCGAATACTTTAGTGTTGGTGGTGAATTCGCATGCCATGCACTTATTACATTTAAAATGCCCTAAGACTCGTGGCAGATTCAATCTGGTTTCAATTGTGTTATGAACGATTGGGTTGCTGGCTGCTCTTACTAGATGGTCTTTCAGGTTACGACCTCTTTTGAATGAAAAAAGGGGGAGCCCGGTGTTTAGTTCTAAAGGATCTAGTACATTCCAATGTTTCTTGATCATTTTCGTGAGTTTGTTGCTAGCTGTATTAAAAGTAGTAACACAGGTAATTTTAGATAAAGTTTTTTTGGGGTGAGGTTCAAGCAAATATTCTCTGTGTGTGTACCAGGCCCTTTTCATGGCCCTTCTTACAAGTTTTCTTGGATAGCCTCTTGCAGTTAGTTTTTTGCAGAGAACTTCTGCTTCAGTGAAAAAATCGTTTTTATATTTGCAATTTCTCCTGATTCTCAGGAATTGCCCATAGGGTAATCCATCCCTCAGAGCCCTGGGGTGTGCACTATGGTATTGCAGGAGGGTATTACGTTCCGTTGGTTTACGGAACAGTGTGGTGTACAATTGTTCTTCTTCACATTTAATGGTGACATCTAGGTAGTCGATTTGATGTCTGTTGTATGAGTGGGTGAATTTAAGGTCTGTTTGGTTGGTGTTAAGCCATATACAGAAATTGTCTAGTGATTCTTCATCACCGCTCCAGATCATGAGGACATCATAGATGTATCGATGCCATGATTTTATTTGATTGCGGAAGGGATTTGTGTTATTGAGGATGACGTTAGTTTCTATGTCATCCACGAAAAGAATCGCAAAATTGGGGGCAAAAATCGCCCCCATGGAAGTGCCCCTACACTGCCTATAGAAGGTGTCTTTGAATAAGAAATAGTTTTTGGTTAGGGCTATTTCCAAAAGGTTTATTATGAATTCTGTGGGGACTTGATGTGGTGCCGGGCGATTGTCCAGATGTTTTTTGATTACGTTAATTCCTTTGTCCTGGGGGATGTTGGTGTATAGTGACTCTATGTCTAGAGTCACTAGGATCTCACTATCGGGATGGAATGGGTGTGACTCAATGAGATTGATCAGGTGTGTAGTATCCTTAACATACGTGGCAGTGTCTTGGACCATGTCTCGGATAAAAAAATCAATATATTTACCCAGGGGTTCTACAACAGACCCGCATCCTGAGAGTATTGGTCTTCCAGGAGGTCGTTCCGTATCCTTGTGAACTTTAGGCAATGTGTAAAGTACAGGGGTACGTGGGTTTTTATTATTTAGGAATAAGAATTCATTCTTACTCAGAAATCCTGATTCAAGTGCTTCTTGGGTGACATTAAGGATTGTTTCACTTATATTCTTAATGGGGTTTCCTCTTAGTTGTTCGTAGTGATCTTTGTTATTGATCTGGCGCAAAATTTCGTTTTCATAGGATGTGCGGTCTTGGATGGCTATTCCGCCGCCCTTGTCACATGGTTTTATGACAATATCATTGTTTTGTTTAAGTGTAATCAGGCTATTTCTCTCCTCTTTACTGATGTTGTAGGGTGTGAATCTATAGCTGTCTTTTATTTTGTCCAGATCACGTAACACTAAGAAGGGCCATGAAAAGGGCCTGGTACACACACAGAGAATATTTGCTTGAACCTCACCCCAAAAAAACTTTATCTAAAATTACCTGTGTTACTACTTTTAATACAGCTAGCAACAAACTCACGAAAATGATCAAGAAACATTGGAATGTACTAGATCCTTTAGAACTAAACACCGGGCTCCCCCTTTTTTCATTCAAAAGAGGTCGTAACCTGAAAGACCATCTAGTAAGAGCAGCCAGCAACCCAATCGTTCATAACACAATTGAAACCAGATTGAATCTGCCACGAGTCTTAGGGCATTTTAAATGTAATAAGTGCATGGCATGCGAATTCACCACCAACACTAAAGTATTCGAGTATGGAAGTTTTAAGCACACTCTAAACTTTTTCACAAATTGCAATTTGAAAAATGTGATTTACAGTATTGAGTGCCCATGCAAACTACTATACATCGGACAGACGACTCAACAAATAAAGACAAGAATATCCCAACACAGGAGCAGGATCCGATGTAAAGTCACAACAGCTCCATTGGTGGAACACTACCTCGAACTGGGACATTCTGAAAACGACATGAGGTGGCAGGTTATTGACAAACTGGTGCCAAATGCCAGAGGAGGCAATCAACAGACAATACTAAATCGGTTGGAATGTAAATGGATTTTTTATTGTAAAACCATTGCGAAAGGACTCAATTCACTTGATGAATGGAACATGTGCACCTGAAACACACCAAGTGAAGTTTTCTATGAATCCATTAAGCCATGTACTCTGTTTTCCTACTGACCAAGATGCATTTGCATTTTCATGAAAGCGGCAGTTGAATGTTCTTTTCAAAAAATGTTCTTAACAGTGTTTACTTATGGTTATGTTTATTGCCTCTACTAATATATTAAGTTTCCACTTAGAACGGTTTAATTTTGGCCCGTAATGACTAATACCCCCGCGCTAATATCGAACCCCTAGTTTGTAAATTCATTGATTAACCCCGCGCTAATATCGAACCCCTAGTTTGTAAATTCATTGATTAACACCTATTATCCTTTCACGCATGTGCCCAAGTCCAACACTAACCCCCGGCGCATGCTCCTAATAGTCCTCACCGCGCATGCTCCGTCTCGACACACTACGGTGTCTGCGCGCGCAATAATTCCTACACGCTAATAATGGAGGCATTTGGCGTCCACACAATTGTGAGCAACTGCGAGAGAGGTACTCGGACCCCCCTTTCCTGCCACGCCGAACTGCCAAGATTAAGTAAGTGTACCGCCGACCACGGGACCACGCTTAGCATACTGAATCTCAATTAATTTTAACCACGCACTGACAAAACGTTTTTTGTAGTTTCAGGCGCCAATATCTTCCTAGTGCCATAGCGACGAATGCGCTAACGGAACCCCCCTATACTAATTCTGTTTAAACTCGGTTAAATCTTTCCAAGTAAGTAGCCCTGTCCTCTTTATCCTAGCTGTGATTAACAGCATTTTAAAAGTCCTAATTATTTTTCTCACTCTACAAGTTCAAGTAGGACCCTCGTCTAAGTAGAAGTGACTGAGCGCTACTCGAATCACCTCATTGAGAAACTCATTAACAGCAGTGTAAGTGTTTATACCTGCCAGTTAATATGGTTAATTTTCACCCCCCCCCCCCCTTTTTTAACTTGCTCAGAATTACCAGATACTGGTTTTAAATCCTAGACCAACCCAATAACTATAATTCCTTAGTATATAATTATAGTTACCAAGTTCACCTATGTCTAAAAATATTTTACATTACCTGCAGATTCTCTTGAGAACAGCGACATCCAATCAGCTGTACTGTCCAAAAACCATCCTTGCCCAAATTCCTCGGCAAGGTATAGTTTAAATTTGCTATAAATTAATTGCTTCGAATAATGCATGCGCTTATATATAACTTTTGATTAAATAAGCGCTACGCACTAAGGTGAGGTTAAACTATACACCTCCTTTATTTTATTTTAATTCTTCACCAAACGCGCATGTGAAAATATAAGTACACGTGCATGCTAAACTCTTATTTTGCCGGGAGCACCATAAACCAATGCGAGTTAAAGCATACATGTAGGAATGCCAGTTAAGCATACATGTAGGAAACAAAGTGTAATTGAAATTCTTACAGTTTCAGGAGGCTCATCTGTCCTGATGATGATCTAAAGCTATATAGATCGAAACGCCGTCGACCTACCCAAGGAATTTCACTCGTTCTATTGTATATAATTGTTGTGTTTTTATCCTTGTTGTTGTTGTGTGACAGTCCGTTCACTTTGATCACTTATGTCACGTCCTGCACCGTACTATTCACTTGAGCACCTGCAATACAGTATAATTATTTATGTATATCATTAAGAAAAAAGAGTAAAATAAAAACTCCTACCTGTACCTACTACTTTTTGCTCCCTAGCGATTTATTAAATACTCGCTTTTGTTCTACTCTCTTCCAAGGACCTCATAAGGCCTACCTCGAACCATTGTTCTTTTAAAAGTATCTCTTTACTCCAGGTTCTACTGTATGGGGTTCCCTTGTTTATAACAAACATTGTATGCGCAGTGGCTACACTGCAAGGGTATCACTCTTTGAGTGGTTTTTTCTCCAAAACATTAAAAAAACTCGGTCCCCTTATCTAGATAATGTCTACAAATACAGCCGTTACCTACACAGAAGAATATATCGCCTCAAAACTTGCAGGTCCATCGCTGTTTAAGGGTCCCGTAACCAACCCTAGGGCTCCCACAGACACAGCCAGTGAGAAACTTGCTCAACTAGAACATCTAAAGAAAAAACATATACGCACAGAACTTCATGCTCGGATGCTAACAGATTACTTAAGAGCAGAAGTCATCCCAATAGGCCTCCAGGTACGTAACGTACCAGCTATCTTTATCCAAGACCCTAAATTTAAACTAGGCTTTTCCCACATAGGAACAACGTGCTCACGCCACTGGATGGTGTTGGGCATCAACACCGCCCTTGAACATAGCAAAAAAGAGCTAGAAGAAATTGCAGCTTTAGAACAAGCAATCCGTGATTTGGATAGCCTGGCTGACGCCAAATCAGCTTTAGAGAAAATAGACCGCACTATTAAGGATTTTGAGAGCTTTGAGCATCATAAAAAAACAACAAAAGTCTCTAAAGACATCAACCAATATAATAAAGAAAAAACCTACCCGTACCTTCGGGAGGATTATTTCACTGCGGGTCCTCCAGACCAGCAAAGAGTTCCTACTGGTTCGTGGGGCCGGTTCAGAAACCGAGCACCAGTAACATTCTCTGAATCCTCAGCAGAATCAGAAGGCTTGGAGGGTTCAGAAGGCCCTGGTACCTCCACTGGTACAAATCCCCATTTTTTAGGGAGAGGCCAGTCGAGGCACACAGACCCTCCTCGGGGGAGAGGGATAGGGAAGACACGACCCAAACCCAGATACAACTTCCCTCCGGGGGAACGCCAGACCAGGAACAGATTTTACCAATGGGGCTACCAATACTAGACATGGAACCAGCAACTAATGCCAATCCAGAAACAATACCAATATTCAATTTGTCCCAACATCAACTGAATTCAACAGATATAGCCCTTCTTAGCAGAGGTCTATCATTTGTAATTGCTGAGAAACCAAACTGGTTCAATATCCAAGCTGAAATCATGCAATTTTTCAGAAAAGTAAGACTGCAAACTTTCTTTAAAAACCGCGAGGGACCAAATAGGAATGACACTACAGGCTTACGCCCACCCTCCACATTCCGTCCATCCAGTGGAACCATGCCGCCAGAAGTGCTTACCTTCGAACACTTAGTGTTACGCGATCTGGACAAAATAAAAGACAGCTATAGATTCACACCCTACAACATCAGTAAAGAGGAGAGAAATAGCCTGATTACACTTAAACAAAACAATGATATTGTCATAAAACCATGTGACAAGGGCGGCGGAATAGCCATCCAAGACCGCACATCCTATGAAAACGAAATTTTGCGCCAGATCAATAACAAAGATCACTACGAACAACTAAGAGGAAACCCCATTAAGAATATAAGTGAAACAATCCTTAATGTCACCCAAGAAGCACTTGAATCAGGATTTCTGAGTAAGAATGAATTCTTATTCCTAAATAATAAAAACCCACGTACCAGTGTACTTTACACATTGCCTAAAGTTCACAAGGATACGGAACGACCCCCTGGAAGACCAATACTCTCAGGATGCGGGTCTGTTGTAGAACCCCTGGGTAAATATATTGATTTTTTTATCCGAGACATGGTCCAAGACACTGCCACGTATGTTAAGGATACTAAGCACCTGATCAATCTCATTTAGTCACACCCATTCCATCCCGATAGTGAGATCCTAGTGACTCTAGACATAGAGTCACTATACACCAACATCCCCCAGGACAAAGGAATTAACGTAATCAAAAAACATCTGGACAATCGCCCGGCACCACATCAAGTCCCCACAGAATTCATAATAAACCTTCTGGAAATAGCCCTAACCAAAAACTATTTCTTATTCAAAGACACCTTCTATAGGCAGTGTAGGGGCACTTCCATGGGGGCGATTTTTGCCCCCAATTTTGCGATTCTTTTCGTGGATGACATAGAAACTAACGTCATCCTCAATAACACAAATCCCTTCCGCAATCAAATAAAATCATGGCATCGATACATCTATGATGTCCTCATGATCTGGAGCGGTGATGAAGAATCACTAGACAATTTCTGTATATGGCTTAACACCAACCAAACAGACCTTAAATTCACCCACTCATACAACAGACATCAAATCGACTACCTAGATGTGACCATTAAATGTGAAGAAGAACAATTGTACACCACACTGTTCCGTAAACCAACGGAACGTAATACCCTCCTGCAATACCATAGTGCACACCCCAGGGCTCTGAGGGATGGATTACCCTATGGGCAATTCCTGAGAATCAGGAGAAATTGCAAATATAAAAACGATTTTTTCACTGAAGCAGAAGCTCTCTGCAAAAAACTAACTGCAAGAGGCTATCCAAGAAAACTTGTAAGAAGGGCCATGAAAAGGGCCTGGTACACACACAGAGAATATTTGCTTGAACCTCACCCCAAAAAAACTTTATCTAAAATTACCTGTGTTACTACTTTTAATACAGCTAGCAACAAACTCACGAAAATGATCAAGAAACATTGGAATGTACTAGATCCTTTAGAACTAAACACCGGGCTCCCCCTTTTTTCATTCAAAAGAGGTCGTAACCTGAAAGACCATCTAGTAAGAGCAGCCAGCAACCCAATCGTTCATAACACAATTGAAACCAGATTGAATCTGCCACGAGTCTTAGGGCATTTTAAATGTAATAAGTGCATGGCATGCGAATTCACCACCAACACTAAAGTATTCGAGTATGGAAGTTTTAAGCACACTCTAAACTTTTTCACAAATTGCAATTCGAAAAATGTGATTTACAGTATTGAGTGCCCATGCAAACTACTATACATCGGACAGACGACTCAACAAATAAAGACAAGAATATCCCAACACAGGAGCAGGATCCGATGTAAAGTCACAACAGCTCCATTGGTGGAACACTACCTCGAACTGGGACATTCTGAAAACGACATGAGGTGGCAGGTTATTGACAAACTGGTGCCAAATGCCAGAGGAGGCAATCAACAGACAATACTAAATCGGTTGGAATGTAAATGGATTTTTTATTGTAAAACCATTGAGAAAGGACTCAATTCACTTGATGAATGGAACATGTGCACCTGAAACACACCAAGTGAAGTTTTCTATGAATCCATTAAGCCATGTACTCTGTTTTCCTACTGACCAAGGTGCATTTGCATTTTCATGAAAGCGGCAGTTGAATGTTCTTTTCAAAAAATGTTCTTAACAGTGTTTACTTATGGTTATGTTTATTGCCTCTACTAATATATTAAGTTTCCACTTAGAACGGTTTAATTTTGGCCCGTAATGACTAATACCCCCGCGCTAATATCGAACCCCTAGTTTGTAAATTCATTGATTAACCCCGCGCTAATATCGAACCCCTAGTTTGTAAATTCATTGATTAACACCTATGATCCTTTCACGCATGTGCCCAAGTCCAACACTAACCCCCGGCGCATGCTCCTAATAGTCCTCACCGCGCATGCTCCGTCTCGACACACTACTGTGTCTGCGCGCGCAATAATTCCTACACGCTAATAATGGAGGCATTGGCGTCCACACAGTTGTGAGCAACTGCGAGAGAGGTACTCGGACCCCCCTTTCCTGCCACGCCGAACTGCCAAGATTAAGTAAGTGTACCGCCGACCGCGGGACCACGCTTAGCATACTGAATCTCAATTAATTTTAACCATGCACTGACAAAACGTTTTTTGTAGTTTCAGGCGCCAATATCTTCCTAGTGCCATAGCGACGAATGCGCTAACGGAACCCCCCTATACTAATTCTGTTTAAACTCGGTTAAACCTTTCCAAGTAAGTAGCCCTGTCCTCTTGATCCTAGCTGTGATTAACAGCATTTTAAAGGTCCTAATTATTTTTCTCACTCTACAAGTTCAAGTAGGACTCTCGTCTAAGTAGAAGTGACTGAGCGCTACTCGAATCACCTCATTGAGAAACTCATTAACAGCAGTGTAAGTGTTTATACCTGCCAGTTAATATGGTTAATTTTCAACCCCAACCCCCCCCCTTTTTTAACTTGCTCAGAATTACCAGATACTGGTTTTAAATCCTAGACCAACCCAATAACTATAATTCCTTAGTATATAATTATAGTTACCAAGTTCACCTATGTCTAAAAATATTTTACATTACCTGCAGATTCTCTTGAGAACAGCGACATCCAATCAGCTGTACTGCCCAAAAACCATCCTTGCCCAAATTCCTCGGCAAGGTATAGTTTAAATTTGCTATAAATTAATTGCTTCGAATAATGCATGCGCTTATATATAACTTTTGATTAAATAAGCGCTACGCACTAAGGTGAGGTTAAACTATACACCTCCTTTATTTTATTTTAATTCTTCACCAAACGCGCATGTGAAAATATAAGTACACGTGCATGCTAAACTCTTATTTTGCCGGGAGCACCATAAACCAATGCGAGTTAAAGCATACATGTAGGAATGCCAGTTAAGCATACATGTAGGAAACAAAGTGTAATTGAAATTCTTACAGTTTCAGGAGGCTCATCTGTCCTGATGATGATCTAAAGCTATATAGATCGAAACGCCGTCGACCTACCCAAGGAATTTCACTCGTTCTATTGTATATAATTGTTGTGTTTTTATCCTTGTTGTTGTTGTGTGACAGTCCGTTCACTTTGATCACTTATGTCACGTCCTGCACCGTACTATTCACTTGAGCACCTGCAATACAGTATAATTATTTATGTATATCCTTAAGAAAAAAGAGTAAAATAAAAACTCCTACCTGTACCTACTACTTTTTGCTCCCTAGCGATTTATTAAATACTCGCTTTTGTTCTACTCTCTTCCAAGGACCTCATAAGGCCTACCTCGAACCATTGTTCTTTTAAAAGTATCTCTTTACCCCAGGTTCTACTGTATGGGGTTCCCTTGTTTATAACAAACACATGTTTTAAAGTGCTGCTTTAGTGGGTGGCACAATGAGTGTTGTAACCCCATTAGTAGAATTTATTTTACAAGTCCTGGTACCAGGTAGTACCATATACTAAGGATTTACATGTACATTAAATGTTCCAGTGAGGTGTAAGCCAATTTGTCCATGTTTTATGGAAGGAACGCTTTGGCACTGGTTAGCAGTGGTAAATTGGACAGAGTCCTAAAGCCAACAAAAACTAATTCAGCAAATTAGATGGGTTAAAGCCAACCCTGCAGAGAGGCTCAGGTCCAACACCCAGCTTAAGGGCTGGTAAGGGCTAATTTAGGGGGGAAGTACTACTATTTATGGGAAGGGTTAGGCCTTTTAAAAGGGTGTTTAACAGGTCAAAAGGTCAGTTTTAAAACTGCCATGCTAGGCTGCTGTGGCAGGACTAGAGTTATGCTTTACACGGTCACTTTAATGGTGGCTCAATAAGTGCTTTAGTCCAATAATGACATTGAACTAACACACCCTGGGTATTCAGGGTACTATAAACTAGGGCTGGATATATACATGAAATGTGCCAATCAGGAATTATAGCCATTTCAAAACGTTTTGTGGGGCAGAGCCCATGCACTGTGGTCTGGTCAGCAGGGTCCAAGTGCTCAGAGTTAAAAAAAAAACTAGCAGCATCAGTCCAAAACAATTAGGGGTGATCATGTAAAAAGAGGTATTTTCTTACACCTTCACTTCAAGGTTCAGATGAAGTTTCTTACCCTGAGACAAAAAGCTCCTTGATAAGGTCACTCCTTCCACAGTTTCTTGTATACTGACATTCTATTTCCTGATAACTTTCAAAGCTTTCAGTCCTAAATGTGACCTTCCTGGGCACAAGGGCACATGCAACAGAGTAAGGCATGCTGCATTGCTTTCTTTAGCCATGATTCCAGTACTATTGCCCACTGCCCTACTGATTCTTCACCAGTGAGATGCTCACCTTGTCTTTTATGGCCCGGAGACCACAGACGTTCAGCTGGTATGACCATTCAGAAGAATATCTAGTTTCTAGGTACATGATAAGATTTCCTGGCCTATCTCCTCTTCCAGAAAGACAAAGCAACATTTTTCTCTTCTTTTGTTCTTTACAAGTCCTCCTAGGTCTTGTGGGCTTCCAAGGCACTACTGAAAATGTAAAAAGTTGGCTTTGCCCTGTATCAGAAACTAAATGTACAAATGTGTGTGGTGTGATATCACACAGCAGAACACTTGTGGCAGCTGACGTACATGCCGCTGGTGCACTTTCTGCTCCATATTATTGTGTCTTACTTAACAGTATGATACACCAATTCAATTTCCAGCATTTATTACCATGTTTTAGAAATTGGCATAGATGCACAAAGGATTTTTTAACATGATCCCCTTGTCCAGATCACAAATTCTAGTTCATCCAATCAGGAGAAATGGGGGTTTGGACACAAGGAAAAATGTGTTTTTTCTGTGGCTACTACTGACCTGTGCACCTTTCTACAGTTACTATTACTCTGTAACATTTAGGGTAATAAGAATTTTATTTGAGTAATAATCCTATTTTCCTGAAAACCTCCCACCTTGTTGTCCATATATATTTTATAACACATCCTGTCTCAACACTAATTTCGTCATGTACTTCCAGAGTATGGAGACTATACTTTCTTGTCTTTTTAGATGAATGTTTCATTTCACTCTTATAGCATCAAAATAGTTTTGCTTTTTGCAACATTCATGGCAGTTTTGTTCATGCTGCTTGAGGTAATGACAACTGTTTAAAAAGAGGTGCAGCATGGGTGGCACCAGAAGTGTAACATTTGTTCTAATTTCTGTAATACATTTCTGTAATACATTAAGAGGGGAAAACAAGATATATTTAAGCTTGAGAGACAGATATTTAGAGGTGTGCCAAAGTGGTAGGGAACTTTGGTTTCATACCTTCCTTAACATTTTCTTTGATTAAGTAACTCCTGATTGCACCCTCCGCTATATGCACGTTCCATGTGGTCTCAGAGGCAGGGCCTTCTTGTTGTCAGCTACCAGTACCAATCTGTACATTGGAAACCACAATACTTTCATATGGCCTTGGAGACATATCTGCTCTCTAAATAGTAACTTTAATATACGTTTTTATAAGGCCAAGTTGACAGTCCTCTTTTAAGCTCTCATTACTTTTGCTGACAGTTCTGTTAATGCCTGAGGGCAAACATTGCACTGTTTAATATCTCACTCACACAATCACTCTGCTAAACACAGTTTAAGATTATTTCACCATCATAAGCAACTTCAATTGAACCTTCATAAACAAGGGCATATATTAGTACTCAAGTGTGGGCATATTTCAGGTGTCCCTTTGAAGATTCTGAATGCAGCATCTTTTCTGTTTGATCCGTACTGAGCATAACTGGAAGGTTACGAGAAAAGGTCATTGGAGGACCTCTGTTTTCTTTCAAACCATAGATCTGCTTCAAATCAGACCGTAGGTGCACTTCTAAGAAGTGAAGAACCTTGAATATTTCCACTCAAATTATTTTGGTTACATTTTGAGATAAGTAGACAAGATGTATGTGATTCTCATTTCCTCGTCCTTCACCCCTTCTCTTTTTCTTTTTATCTCTCTTCTTAACATTGTCTGCCCTTACCTCTGTATACATAGGTCCCTTATACTAGTTAATCGGTTTGATTTCAATTCCAAAATATTTAATTCAATGAAATTGACACATAATCTTGGACCTGATTTCCAGAAAATGAAGTAAATCTTCACTGCACTAGGTCTCTTAATATTGGGCCAAGGCTGACATTTTTTGCAATTCACAAACATTTTCAATACTTTTATTTGGAATATTCACCAGTCACAAGCTTCTCATTCTACTGTACAGCTGAAAAGGAGAAATTAATCTGTCTCATTGTTGAATGTATTAGAATTCATTTAGTCACATTACTTTTTAAATAGTAACAGTTTTAAAAAGACTAATCACAGGTAAAATGTTATGATTGTTTTGAGGTTGAAGTCAGTCTTGAACCCCGAGTGTTGCAGTGCAATGATTTTACTGTTTTCATTTTTTTATATGTTTGAATCTGATGCATCTGTATCTTTTTAATGCTTAATGATGAATCAACTAGGTACCATGAACACTTGCTATTAGTTTTAGGCCATTACTCTAACACTTCCCGGTGCTGACACTTTTTAACAACCTTTTGATGTTACATGTATGTAATTGCTCAGATTCTGCACATATTATTATACACAGCACACAAACGCTAAGCTAGAATAAACTTTTTGAATCCCAAACACAAAATAAACCTCATACATGAATTAAGCACACAAAGACTTCCTGAACCATGTTGATATCGTTCCTTTTTCAAACAGCCCTCAAAGGCCTTCTCTTTCCCTCACATGAGAAATGGTACTTGAATCTACAGACCAAATCATATTAAGTTTGTGTTAGACCTGTCATCCTTAGGGTGGTCTTCCCCAAAACTATTTACCTGCTTACATCCTGTTCTGATTTTGCTTATTCTCCCTTATCATAGTAACATTGGCGTATACACAATTGGCATATTTAGTTTACTTGTAAGTCCCTCGTAGAGTGGCAAAGAGCTTGGCTGGCCTGGGTGGAAGAGGAATAATTTCTAGAAGAAAGCTTTGTGCTGCTTCTGTTGCTGAGGGCCAATATTGCAGGCAACAAATATGCCCACGGGTTCTAAAACCAGCCCCCACCCTGGAAGCCCACCGGGGAAATCCCCGGTGCCCACTACGGCCCTACCTGTCACCTAAATGCTACTAGTGGACCTGCACCACTGATTGCGCCATCCTCCAAAGTAGCCTTTCAAATCTGTTTCAGGCCAGCCATTGCTGGGCCTGTGTGTGCAGTATACTGCAATTTTGACTTGGCATTTGAAACTACTTGCCAAGCTTTAAACCTCCCTTTTATTACACATAAGTCACCCCTAAGGTAGGCCCTCAGTAGCCCATAGGGCAGGGTGCTGTGTAATTAAAAGGTAGGACATGCAATTTTAAGTTTTGCATGTCCTGGTAGTGACAAACACCCCAATTTATTTTTCACAACTGTGAGGGCTACTCCTCTCATAGGTTAACATTGGGAATTCCTTATACACTTTTAAACAGTCATTCCTGATTAGAAAGGAGTAGCTGCATCATGTTTTGTATCTTTGGAATGGTATTTTTAAATCCTCTTTACTGGTAAAGTTGGATTTATCATTACTATTACTTTTAGAAAGTGGGTATTTCTCTTCTCATACTGCTCTTGTGCCTGCAGCCTGTCTCCAATACACAACTGGGGTGGGTGACAGCTACACTTTCTGTTTTTCCTGTAGAAAGCCACAAACACAGGAAAGTTAGGTATGCTTGAGCACTCATCTGCATTCATCTGTATTCTGATGTCTCTTCCTGAGCAGGAAGGAAGGGAGGAGCTGACACACACACCTAAATAGGCAATGCCCCATTTTACACACAAAGGGCTGATTAACCTCTGCTGATAGTCTGGCACCAGGACTGGGATGAAAGGACCTGTGTGCACTTCAAAGACCCTTCTTTGAAGTAATCCCCACTACAAAGCCACAACTGGATATAATTGCTAGGTCCCTGACCCGGCCGAGAAAGTACACTACTGGACATCGTGAAGAACCCTGTCAGGAAGGACTGCGGTGCTGCTACAAGGACTTTCACTCTGCTGGACTGCTGCTCTGGAAGAAGTGCTTGTCTGCTCTGATGTCTGCCTGTTGCCAGCTGCTTGCTATCCTTTGTTTGCTATTCTTTGCCCTGCTGAGGAAAAGGACTTGGCCCATCTCACTTGAACCAAGAGTGACTCCAAAAGCTAGCGGGCTTGTCCCTGTTCTGAAGTTTCAGTGACATCAAAGACTTCCTGCAACCTTTCAGCAGCACCTGGACTCTCCCATCTGTGAGCCCTTTCCATGCCAAATGGTGCCAAGCCAGTCCTGGGCCTTTGGAAGTGAGGCTTTCGGTGCTGCAACTCTCGACGCACATGCATCGCCGCCATTGCGCTGATCTGAATCAATGCTGTGCACCCGACGATTAACCCTCGTCAGCTCCTGTGGGCTGCTTGACAACAACATCTCAACAAGTGCGCGGCTCAATGACAATGCATCGCCCATCCTTGGTACTTCTCAACGCGGAAGCTTTCTCTGAGCACACGGCTCAACAACAATGCCTCACCTACCAATCTTTCAGATCGATGACAACAGTTTGCCTCCTGCTCCTCACATCTCATCCTCAATGTTGAAGTAGGTCCTTTAAAGATACTGTTTTCAGAGGCCCCGGTCTGACAAGACCAGATGATCCTGGTTTGCACTTTATAACTCTAATGCTCAATATTTTGATTTATTATTTAAAAATTCATAACTCCAGATCTACTTTTTAGAGTTTTGTCATTTTGGTCTCATTTTACTCATAAAATTATAATCCATTTGTAACCCTGTGTGGAGTATTTTTGTGATGTTTTCATTGTGTTACTGTGTGTGTGTTGCCTCTTTAAGTAAGCCTGGCTGCTCCGTACTAAGCTACCAGAGAGCGATCACAGGTCATCTGTTATTGTTTATCTAGCTTACCCTGACTAGCGTGGTGGTTCCTGCTTGGACAAGGTTCATACCTCTGCCAACTAGAAAGTAGAAACCCGATTTCTAACATTTTGGAATAAGGAAATAAAAATGTGCAGGATATTTGACCAAATTCCTCCTTTTCATTTCCTCTTATTGCCTGCAGGTTCCTTCTTCTCTGAATCTGCAATCTCTACCCTTCCTTCCACCTAGTTCTCTCCAATTCTCTGTTTTTCTCTCATTCCATCCCATTCCCCATTGGCATAGCAAGGGTGCCTGGGCCCTAATAAACACAAGGAAAATGAGTCCCATCTCGTTTTGGTATTAAAAACAGCTTTAAACGGCCTGCAGGGAGCCCCTTGGAGCAATGGATGCAGGTGCCACTGCATTTATTTCCCTTATCCGTTCCACAATTTGCGTAAGGATGAAGAGATTAAAAGGGAGTGCGCATTCATTCTTAACTGATATTACCAGGGGTGGCTCCTCCGCTATGGCGGAGGAATGTTGCCCCACTGCTATCATGAAGTGCAAGAAGAAAACACATACAATGATAATAACTTTCAGTTATTATCATGTTATGTTTGTGCTGCTATGTGGGCAGGCACGTGGGCAGAGCTGCTCTGCTCTCAGAGCAGGGGAGGAGTGGTTTGCCCACTACTAAGTGTGCAATGACTGTTTGGTCGGCCCTCTCATGCCGCCCAAGCCAGTTATGTGTATTTTCCCTGTTCTCCATGCAGGCTGCATTACAGCCTGCAGGGAGAACATGCCCACCCCTCCAGCCCCTGATGCTGCTCAGACCAATCACAATGCTGCATTCCATCGTTTTGATTGGCTTCGGGGAGGGAGCCTGGCGGGCTGTCTCCTGTTCCTGAAGTCAGAGGCAGGAGAGGAGGAGCAAAGACACAGGACCCAGTGGCAAGGTTAGTTATTTTTATATATTTTTTTGTTCTAGTGACTCACTCTCAAAATCACGACTCCGCGACCCCCCTGCGTGACCCCCCTCGCAACCCACCCAGCGATCCTCCGCACCCACCTCCATCCCCCCTCCCGCGAGCCATGCAGGCTGCCATTGGATAATATCCCCTCTAATTTCTCTCTTCAAACCTTTTGCATCCATTCAAGACAAAGGGAGAGAAGCTAGAATGACTTGATGCCTCGTACTGGTCATGGAGATGCGCACACCAGATGGGATTTGAGACCCTATCTCAGAGTAAAATATGATGCTGCCATTTTCAAAAAGATTTAGACAAACCAACTAAGCTCAACTTTTACTTGTGTTTATGTTACAATGTTATTCAAAATTCTACTTGTAGATAGAACTCATAGGTAATGTATGAAAACAACTATGGTTTTTAAATACTATTGTAACAAACACCAATTTTCCTGATCCTAAAAATGTGGTATGTCAGCTACAAATACATCGCAATTTTAAGGTTAGTTAAAGAATCCCTTTCCTGGTATTTTCACAATAATTATTTAGCTCACAAATACTTTTTTTCATAATTTTGCTACCTTTCCTAAACATTACCTGAAAATGCTGTGCAGATTGAAAGAAAATAATGGCATTTTCTACATAATTTGCACCAAGCACAAATGAGTGAAAGCTGGGTAGATTATTATGGCAGTTGTGTGTTAATTTTGCTGAATACCCAAATAGTTGTTATCTTGCTGTACAACAACCTTGCCTTTGGTTTTTGTCACTCACCTGGCAGACACAGTTTAGTTATATTTCTACATGATATCGTTTCCCAAGAGTAAAAATGGCTCCTGCTTGAAAAAAACTTTGCACATAGACTTCTGTCTGTACCACTGGAATTTATTTTAGGATATGTGGATAACCTGCAGGTCACAAATCCAAATCCCATATGAGCTGACTGAAGCCCCTGTCCTTATTTGCAGTTTGCTGTGCAATGAAAAGGAGAGCAGGCAAGAGCCACATGCTTTTGCGCTGCAATGGTAGACAACTATATGTTTTAATGCTGCCATTCTTGCCCTCAACGCACAGGTTTGTCTTTGCAATGGGGAATTAGAAGGACTGGCAGCGAGCTTTTGTTAGGCAAGTCAATTTATGTTCTTATACCAGCTTCCTGCCATCCCTCCCGTCCTCAGTTAGGAGAATGTTGTTGCAGTGACAACATTATTGAACTGGTTACTTACTGATAGTCTTTCTTACCCCGAACTCTGTTCTTCTTTAATATGGCCCTTAGCTATTTGTTTTGATTACAGAATTAATCACCAAGCCAAAATTCACTTTCATTATTGATTAGAAACTGAATTTAGAACACAAGATCCAACATTCGAAGAAATATCCCACCATCCTGAAATTATGGTGGTTTGTAAAAGAGGTGGTCGACCAAGTTGCATTTGAGAGGAGAGACTAATTTGTAGACTATAATACATCAGTCATTGATGGCTCTTTAAATGATGCTCATGAAGCTGCAATACCCCATGTTGATCTACGGTTGAAGGATATTGACCTTGCAATGATGTCACAAAGGCAACAAACAGACTTTCTCCCTTTCGAAAAGAGGATGTCCTGAATAGATGAATTAAAAGGGTTCAGTGTATATCTAATGTGTATAACAATTCCCCTCCAGGGATGAAGGACATGCAAAAAAGAAAGGCATTATCAGATCACAAGAACAGTGAAGAGACAAGGCCATCTTAGGAACAAAACTTGGACACTACACAACATTTTCCTGGAAAAAAATCAAAAACCGTACAGACGTTAAAAGGAATGTAAGGTTTGATGATGCTAAAGGTTTCAAAGATGAAGATTGCAACAACTGAAACATGAAAAGTCAAATCCCATCTAGAAGCCTGACACTGGATAACAATTCTTTTAAAAAAGAAGCTTCTTACTAATCTACTTGGCAGAGTACTAGCTCGAATAGCTGCCCATTGAAAATATAAACTAGATCCAGCAAGACTTAATAGGAAACCCTCATTCCAAATCTGAATTGACTCACAGTCTCAAGGGAGCAAAGCTTTTGATGTACACCACTTTTCAAAGCTTCCCTAGACTTAAGGTAGAAGGGCATTCTGACTGATAAATACATGACAGCACTTCCGTAAAACAGCCTAACACGTAAGGCCTAACCCTATCAATTGCCATACCCCTAGCTGAAGAGAACTCAGGGATGTCTGTGAAAACAAAGGAAGTCTGAGAGGAGATGGCACAATTGAGAATATCCTATGATTCTGGACTATCGATAAGTGCAGTAAAGGTAACCAAGGGGATTAGTGAACCCACTCCTCATGTTGCCATGGATGGTAAAAGGGAGCAGAATGTCCAGATTAGATCATTCTCCTGGATTGCAGACATGTTGGTCCAAGGAGAAAAGAATTTCCGAACCATCTGCTGCAATAGAGATGGAGACAGACAAATGATTACTGAGGAGGGGAAAATCCTGCTGAGATGGTCCACAGGCCTAGCCTCCATCCCCTGAAGACAAACTGCATATAGTAGCTGGAGAGTGATCCCCACCCAAAGCAAATCTGCCAGGATATATCTGACAAGTCCTTGACTTTGGTTCCTTCTTGGTGGTTCAGGTGTGACTGGACAGCTTTGTCTGTTTGAATTTTAATTTGCTGGCCCCTCAAGTAAGTAGCAAGAAGTATAATGCAACTGGACTGCTGTCAGTTCCTTCTAGTTCAATAATTTAGCTTCTGCTACTATGTTTACTGACCCTGAGCTTTCATGCCCTGTAAAGTTGTTTCCCCTGAAGCTACTGGCATCTCTTGTTACCACCATGTCAGGCCAAGGATCAGGCGTAGACGTCTGTCTTGATTGTCCTTGCCTAGCTAACATTGTAGGGTATCTGCACAATAAACAGTGATGTGGATGAACAAATAGACCCAAAGTATTCATAGGATACATTCAATTAGTCCTATGCAGTATTACTTAGTCCCATATATAATTAACCCCTTGTGTGCGGGGCGTATTCCCCGCCTGTGCTGACTCCGCCTTGCGCGGGCGGAGTCATGACGGAACGGTTCCATCATCAGCACAGCTCAACCGACGCTGATGACGGAACCGTTCCGTCATCAGCATGGAAGGGGTTAAACAAAGTCACATATCAATGCTTACTCCTGATCATAACCAATACTTATTTCTTTTAATTGGTTTACTGATTAAAATCAGTTGTTCATTTTTCTTAATGCGTCATTGATTGAATCAACATGGAACAACATAGTACAACATAAACACAAATACATACATAATTATACAAAAAGATCATTTCCTAACCACCTTATTACAAAAAAAGAGTGTCCGCTTTCTCAGTTCACTATGGTCTACTGTGAGGTATTCCTTTGCACACTTGCGGTACCCTATCCACCTCTACATCTTTTTCTGATGTGCATGTCCGATTTTAGCACAATACTTGCGATTTAACGGATTCTAACTTCCTCTTCTGTTGACGTGTTTCAGCCCTATTACTTGGGCCTCATCAGGATAGGGGTGTAAGGAACAACTATGAAGTACTGTCCCAGATGCGTAAATACTACAATGCTATCATCTCAGTCTGTACCAGTGGCTCCCGGCATTCCACCCGCTATCAACTCAGGACTTCTTTATGCTGCATATATCTCTGTCAAAACCGTTCTCGTCCTGTGCAAGGATCCCCAATGTAAGCCTCATTTGCACCACACTGGTATTCGGCTGGTTTCTACACTAGTGTGGTTCTGTGCCTGCCGCTACACTAAGGCAAAAGAGTTTTTAGTCCTTGGTCCCTTTATTAGAAATTTCCTAGAATTTCCTTGAATAATGGCATTATGTACTTCACTCTAAACCCGGGTGGAGCTGGCAGAGTGGAACTACGCGGAGTTTCACGGAGTTGGGGGAAAACTCCACTCCGCTACCCGCCTTCTCCACCCCTAATAAAATAATAATAGCAAGTTCATTTAAAATAAATAAAAAGCAGAGTGGAGTTGTTTGCCCGCACCTAATTTACTCCCCTACAAGAAAGGGGACTGAGCTTCCACTTAGCCAAGTAATAACAGCTTGCCTACATGAGCATATTCCCATGTCCCTAAATAGTGATTTCAAGAGAATTTTCCTTTGCACCAAAGGTACAGTACAGACACATAAAATATGAACTAATGTTCCTTTTTTGTATCCACAAAGTCAACAGGGTAAATTCTGTGACTGTTTTTTCCAGGATGGGATCAAATCTTTAGATTCCACAATACCTAACCAGAATAACATAAATTGGTGCTTTATTCTTAATGAAAAATGTTCTGCCAAATACCTCTGAGGGCCTGTATCAGAATAAAAATGTATTACTGTCCAGGCATGACTCCTTAGTGCAAATGTATTCTTATCTGTTAGGTTTGATGCAATTCGAGTTGCAGTTCTTAGCACTTTATTGAATAATGCTTTCCTCGTTATTGCTTCCCAAAGGTCTTGTATGCCTAAGTCCTTTATCGCCAAATTCAAGTGACTTCCCCAGTACTCTTTTATTTTACTTTATTGCTCTTCCTCTTCTTCCTTCCAGCATGAATTGCTAATAGATTCCCTTTCTGATGCTCGCAATGTCCAACATATTTTAATAAAGGCATTTTCGCACAGCTGTACTTGATTTTTTAAACCAAACTCTAAACGTTTTTGACCTTTTGAGACTGATTTTGGAATATCTAATATGGATCTATAAACTTTTGTTTGGCCCTATTCCAAGTGGCTCTTTGCAAACCTGCTTAATTTCTGTGCCAAAAGATAGGTAAGGTAGGAGGTGAGCCTCAATAACATTGAGTAGATAAGTTTGCGAATGACAATTCAATTTCTGTTTTAATATTTTGAATCTATATATCAGTGATTGTGTTTTAGCCTGAATGGATCACAGATGGGGTTTGCCAAACATTTGCTTTTCCATAGTGAGTCCTGGGGGAGCATATGAGCGTACTTTTTCAATTTTTTCCCTTCCAACAACCACATGTGATTTTTGAACTTAAATCGACCAGCCGGATCACTTTAGTTTTACTTAGATTCAACGGGCTTGGAGCCAAGACACATCCCTGTTTAAGGTCATTATTTGTCCTAATTTTGGTTATTACTCAGCTATCATCTCCTATTTTGACATGTGCCAATGAACTCCCCATTCTTCCAGTTTTTTCCATAAGGGACCTCCTGGCACCTAGTTGAGGGCAGAATTGAGGTCTACGAAACATGCAAATAAATGTGTTTTTTTGTGTCTCGCCTTCTTTATTAATATGGTTAAGGATGTAAGGTTAGTTAGTGTCCCCATTCCTATTCTAAATCCAGTCTGAAATGTTGGTATTACTTGTTTTTCTTCTACCAATGTTTTTAGATGTTGCAGTAAACAGGATACATAGAGTTTTGCATCAAAATCGTTTCATGCTATAAGCCTGTAACTGAGAGGTTTTGCTGAATTTCCATTTTTGAATACCTGGTGGATAATGTTGCATTTCCAAGACTCAGGTATCTGGTTTGTGTAAAAAGGATTGTCGAACATTGGGGTTAAATATTTAGAACAAAGTCTAGTGGCAAGGCGCACAGCTGTTGCTTGGTTGAAGTTTATGAGGTAATTTGTAATGTTTTTTTAAAAAAAAAGATTGATAGAGGTTTTGGGTGCTCCAACAAGTGGCGTAACCGTCCTTTTTACGCCAGAGTTAGTTACTGGTTGAGTGCGATGTACACTGAAAACGCATCCTTGAAATTGGGCACATCCATTTGGTTCGTCATAAGAAGACGGACTCCTGTGGGTTAGTGAATGATCAGTTTATTTCATCACTGATTTGTACTTTATTTTTTTATAACGGATTCGTATACATGTTTTTCAAAAAATGATTTACAGAATGATTTTTGAGTTCATTTAGAACCATCCTAAAGGATCATTTGCAATCCTGCTCCAATGCATTTCGGGCATGGCTTGCCCTTTTTCCAGGAGCTCTGTAAACACAATAACACACATTTACTATTCAAACCATTACTCACGTGTTGTAACAAATAATACACATCATAAAGCAAATACAATGTTTCAAAGAATAAAAGGACATCGTGTGTGAGAACATGCGGGACGTGTTTGCCTTATAGCCCTGGATGGGTGATGGGGATTCGGGAAGGATTTGGGAGTGGGGAGGGTAACAAAGACCACTTACGTGTCTTGTTCTGGGCGGGTAGTAGGATGATCTGTACGGGACAAAAATGGGTAAACAATGTTAGACGGCGGTGAGACCCGAAGTTGACCAGGCAACGCGGGTCGATGACAGGACTCCGACTTACTTTGTGAAATGTTGAGGTTCGGTTCAAGGGTTCGCGGCTGCCGAGTTTCGCGTAGCTGGCGAAGTGGTTTGTCAGCCGGTGGGTGGGTGGTGGGAGGATAACAAGAGGCGGGTTGGGATCAAGGAAACAAACGATGGACCAAGGTAAAGCGGGAATGTTTTTAGTTTTTAGTGCTTGAAATTGTGCGAAAACAAGAAGGAATGGACAATAACAAAAGACTATTACAACGAGAAACGTCCTGGATATATAGATTCCAGGCAATGAAGCCGCACGGTCTCAATGACCGCATTGAATTCAGTAGCTTTTTGTAACGCCGGCCGGCATTTATGTTTCCTTGTCTCTTTTGTACATAATGCTTTAGAGTTGGGATCCACCCGGCCCGTGCACTGCAGGAACGTAGCATGCACCAATCCCCTTCTCCTGCCCACCAGCCACTCACAAGATACCAACTATGAGTGTGCCAATGAACCTGAAAAGAGGGTGGCATATTGAGGAGACACCAAGTCTTCCACCCTGTGTATATCGATAGGACACAGCTCCCTCCTCCACGCTTCTGCACCTATTCAAAACAAAGACACACACACTTACAGTATATGCACAAACTTCACTTTCCCAGAATCAGTAACCATGTCCTGCCATGACATTCACATTATCTCTTACCAGTGGTTAGTGCAGGCTCAGCTTCGTGGAAACACCAGGGAACAAGTAAAAAAAATGACTGTTCAAAATAAGTGTCCTTCGTATAATATCCTCGTGTATTGTGAGGAAGGGAAGAGGGGAAAAAGGATAATGGCGTATACCAAAAAACCCCTCTGTGTATCTTTATAGGGCGCAAAGGGAAAGGAATAGGAAATAATCCACTTGGAATACCGAGTAACCCAGTTTCCGACAACAAAGCCCTTCGCTGAATGACCCGAAACGTCACTTCCGCGTACAAGGAAAATGAGAGGCATCTAAGTGAGGAAGCGCGGAAACGGGGCAGAACGCTCCGAAAACACCATTGCATCTTCTCCCCACCAGACCTCTAACAAAGGGCAAAAATTCAATAAGAGCTAACGTGAACGGGAGCCCCCGAACACTAATGCTCAATCACGAGTACTGGGATAAATACAAGGAAGGGAGGGAAAACAAATAATGGGACGGGGCAAACCTGTCTAACTAAGGCGGTGAAGGGAAACAAGCCAGGGGTCCAATGCAGGAACAAAAAACACATCTCACGAGCCTGTGAAGAATGCGAGGCAATTCCAAAAAACAGCAGAAAAGGCAGCCAGCAATCAGCAACCAGGAGATCAGGAACCCACACAAATGGCAATAACGAGCAAGGAAGTAAAGGTAGGACCAACTTTTATCCCACTGCCAGCAGGTCATGTGATGTCAGTACATGGTTACTGAAAGAGGACTAGCTCCCAGATCCTAACAGTACCCCCCCCCGACGATCCTCCCCACCGGGGGGGGTTTTAGTGGATGTTGTCTATGGAACAATCGAACCAAACGTGGTGCATGCACCACCCCAGCTGGCTCCCAAGTCCTATCCTCCGGGTTATATCCTTTCCAATCAACCATAGAGAAAAGGGGGCCCCTGACACGCTTAGAATCGATGATAGCTTGAACCTCGAATTCCACCTGTCCATCCACTACCAAAGGAGGAGGAGGGGGCAATACCTGAACCGAGGGAATGTATGATTTCAACAATGACGTATGAAACACAGGATGAACCCCGTAGTCTTGTGGCAACCTGAGCTTCATAGCCACTGGGTTAATCACCTGAATCACTGGAAAAGGACCTACAAACCGAGGCTGCAACTTGCGTGGACCCTGCAATCTCAGATTGCGAGGCGCCAGCCATACTTGATCCCCCACCTTATATGATGGAGCAGGGACTCGAAGTTTATCTGCTTGTGCCTTCATAGCGGTCTTAGCGTCCTGCAGGCTTACCCTGGCCAAACCCCAGATGTCTCTCAGTCACCCACACACATCGTCTATGGCTGGCACGCGACCCGTAGGTTGGATAGCTACAGCTCTAGGATGGTACCCCAGTGAGCAATAGAACGGTGTCATGCCCAAAGCAGAATGCAGACTGTTGTTATAGGCAAACTCTGCTATGGGTAAAGCTGTCACCCAATCACATGACAAACATGTAACAAGACACCTCAGGTATTGCTCCATGGTCTGATTTGTTCGCTCAGTCTGACCATCAGACTGAGGATGGTATGCCGAAGACATTTGTATCTCTGTTTTGAGCACTAAACAAAGCTCAGTCCAAAAATGGGACACGAACTAAGCTCCCCTGTCAGATATTATCACAGCCGGCAAGCCATGTAACCGCACAACCAAGGACAGAAAGACCACAGCCATTTCTTTTGCCGTAGGGATTTTGGCGAGCGGAATAAAATGCGCCATTTTTGTGAAGGAATCCACCACCACCAGAATGGCAGTGTATCCAGACACAGCTGGTAAATCGGTCACAAAATCCATGCTTATGGTGTGCCAAGGGGCAGGAGGTACCTCCAAACGTTGCAAAAGCCCAGAGGGCTTACAGTGCGAGGGCTTGCTGATGGCACATGTAGGGCAAGCGCGCACATATCCCTGTACATCGCTAGCCATGGACTCCCACCAAAACCACCTCATACACAAATCCTTCGTCTTCCGTATTCCTGGATGTGCCACCAGGGCAGAGGAATGACACCACTCCAAAACCACTTCCCTCAGTACGGGGGGAATAAACAATTGACTCTCATGATACAATAGGCCCTCCTTTACTACAACTTGGGGCAACGACAACCACGGAGCCAGATCCAACTGACTCAACCGCTCTTTCACCACTGCAGGAAAGTCATCGATAATTAAAGCCCCTATGATCCTTTCTGCCTCAATCATAGGCCTACCTTTACTCAAGGGACCTTCTTCCCTGGGATCAACATGAATCCGAGAAAGGGCATCAGATTTGATCTGCTGGGCTGCAGGTCTATACGTAATGACAAAATCATATTCATTGAAGAACAGAACCCACCGCATCTGACGAGGTGTTAATGCCCTCGCAGAACGGAAGAACTCTAGATTTTTGTGGTCGGTGTAGATGGTAATAACATGCCGAGCGCCCCATAAGTAGTGGCGCCATCCTTCAAAAGCCAATTTCACAGCCAACAATTCTCTTTCTGCCACAGTGTAGTTACACTCCGCCGGCAAAAAAGTTTTAGAGAAAAAGGCAATGGGGTGCATATGACCAGTGACTTCATCACGTTGGGACAACACCCCACCCACCGCACACATAGAAGCGTCGGTTTCAACAAAGTATGGCAGGGCAGAATCAGGATGCACCAACACAGGTGCCGATGTAAACTGCTCAAGCAACAATCGAAAGGCGTCCTGAGCCTCAATGGACCAATCAAAAGGAACGCCCTTCCTCAAAAGGCGGGTCATGGGTGCTACTATGTCGGAAAAATGTGATATAAATCGCCAATAGAAATTGGCAAAGCCTAGTAGCACCTGAATCTGCTTCACGGTAGTCGGTACCGGCCAGGTCACAATGGCCTGTATCTTCTTTGGATCCATCTGAACCCCTCCCGCCGAGATTATAAACCCCAAGAACTCCACCTCAGGGGTACTGAACTGACATTCCTCCAATTTAGCATATAGTTGGTATTCCTGCAATTTCTGTAGCACTTGTAGTACATGTTCAGTATGTTCCGTTTCGTTCTCAGAATAGATAAGAATATCGTCCAAATAGATGATAACTGTTTGATGTAGATATTCACTGAGGACCTCATTGATAAAAAATTGGAATGCCGCTGGCGCATTACATAAGCCAAACGGCATAACGGTGTACTCATACAGGCCATATTTGGTTTTAAAAGCTGTCTTCCACTCATCTCCGGGTCGGACCCGAATAAGATGGTAGGCACCCCGCAAATCCAATTTGGTGAACACCGTAGCTTTGCGGAGCTGGTCCAGTAACACGGAGATAAGAGGAAGAGGGTACCTGTTCTTCACGGTAGCCGTATTCAAGGTTCTATAATCTACACAAGCCCTCAATGACCCTTCCTTCTTTGGAATGAAAAATATGGCCGATGACACAGGCGAGGAGGAGGGACAGATGAAACCCAACCGCAACGTTTCATCTATGTATTCTTTAAGATGTAGTTCTTCAGGTTTTGACAAAGCATATATGCGGCTACATGGCAACGGCACCCCTGGTACCAAATCGATCTTCCAATCATAAGATCGATGTGGGGGAAGACCCTGAGCACATCCTTTGTCAAAAACATCCTTAAAGGCAGAATACTGTGGCGGGACCGGTCCCACATCAGCCACAGCACAGGACAAAGGGTGAATCCGCTCTCTAGCCACATTATAACAGTGTTTTAGGCAATACACGGAATCCAGTGTCACCAGTCTCTGTACCCAGTCAATCTTAGGGTTATGTTCCTGTAACCAGGGAACCCCCAACACCAAGCCAAAAGAGGGGGCGTCTATCAGATCAAAAAACACTACTTCGGAATGCCCATTCTCATACAACAACCTAATGGGTGCAGTCTGAGGAGTGATACAACCAGATTTCAACTCAGTCCCATCAATGGCCCTCACTGGTTCCAGCTGCTCTTTATATGAACAAGGGATCTTCACTTTCTCTGCCATATAAATATCTATAAAATTTCCAGTAGCACCGGAATCCAGCAACACAGACACGGGGACATGGTTCTGTACCGAAAGTAGTAAATGGGCGTTAATGATGAAATGTCTGGGGGCTTGGTCTATGGCTCCCAAAACCTCATACTGTTTATTCCGTTCCCCCTCTTCAGACACCTGACCACCCACCTGTATACATGCTACTTTCTTGCCATAACCTGCACCTGACGGCTTTACAGGACATTCCCTAGCAAAATGACCTCCCTGTCCACAATATAGACATAGATTATTCTCTCTCCTCCTCTTTTTCTCTTCCAGGGTCAAAGGTCCTCTCACTCCGCCTATTTCCATTGGTTCGGGCACTGTCTTACTCTCCCATACCGACTTTGGTTCAGCTTTCACATAACTACCCCGGGACACTTGAAACCGACTGCGTTCCCCTCGTCTCTCTGACACACGATGGTTTAACTTGACTACAAGGTCAATGAAGGCCGCACAATCCTCAGGTGGGTTCACCACCTGTGATACGATGTCCTTGAGCTCTTCACAAAGACCCTGATAAAACAGGGATGTCCTTTTTTCTATTGGCCAGTGAGTCTCAGATATCAGCCGGTTAAAGGAGGCAATATAAGTCAATAAATCCTGCCTGCCCTGCCGCAACTTCAGGAGCTCTGCATCACTCGCCTGCATGAACGCATGCTTGGCGAACAAACCCCGCATCAGTTCCTTAAATGCCAAATAGTTATATAGCACACAATCGTCACTTTCCACTAAGGGAATAGACGTTACCAGCCTAATAAGATATCGTGAAGGCGACTTTCGCTGAGTCATCAGGGAAAGCACTCGGTCGGCACATAAAGTGAAGCTGACACTGGTTCATAAACATCCCGAATTTGTTGCTATCCCCAGTAAACCGCTCAGGGGGGGCTAAAGGTACAGCAACAGGAGATGTCACTGTTACCACAATGGGATTGCTACCACCAGCCTGACTTTGTCCTGACGCACCACCATACTGAAAGGTAGCAGGCTGTATAACCGGACCCGGCCCCCTGTGTTGCAACTGCTCTCTAGCCCTCACCGCCACTAGCTCTTGTTTCAAACCCACATTTTCTTGCTGTAAATCCTGTACCTGAGCCTGCAGTGTGTGTACTGCCCCCATTATGTCCTGCATAGAGGGACCACCCGTACCCCCACCTAAATGGTTCCCGTCCTCATCCATGCTCGTCCGGGCAGTACTATTTAACGTGGGCTCGTTATTCTGTTGGGATTCACCCGACCTGCGCACTGCAGGAATGTAGCATGCACCAATCCCCTTCTCCTGCCCACCAGCCACTCACAAGATACCAACTATGAGTGTGCCAATGAACCTGAAAAGAGGGTGGTATATTGAGGAGACACCAAGTCTTCCACTCTGTGTATATCGATAGGACACGGCTCCCTCCTCCATGCTTCTGCACCTATTCAAAACAAAGACACACACACTTACAGTATATGCACAAACTTCACTTTCCCAGAATCAGTAACCATGTCCTGCCATGGCATTCACATTATCTCTTACCAGTGGTTAGTGCAGGCTCAGCTTCGTGGAAACACTAGGGAACAAGTAAAAAAAATGACTGTTCAAAATAGGTGTCCTTCGTATAATATCCTCGTGTAATGTGAGGAAGGGAAGAGGGGAAAAAGGATAATGGCATATACCAAAAAGCCCCTCTGTGTATCTGTATAGGGCGCAAAGGGAAAGAAATAGGAAATAATCCACTCGGAATACCGAGTAACCCCGTTTCCGACAACAAAGCCCTTCGTGGAATGACCCGAAACGTCACTTCCGCGTACAACGAAAATGAGAGGCGTCTAAGTGAGGAAGCGCGGAAACGGGGCAGAACGCTCCGAAAACACCATCGCGTCTTCTCCTCACCAGACCTCTAACAAAGGGCAAAAATTCAATAAGAGCTAACGTGAACTGAAGCCCCCGAAAACTAATGCTCAATCACGAGTACTGGGATAAATACAAGGAAGGGATGGAAAACAAATAATGGGACGGGGCAAACCTGTCTAACTAAGGCAGGGAAAGGGAAACAATCCAGGGGTCCAATGCAGGAACAAAAACCACATCTCACGAGCCCGTGAAGAATGCGAGGAAATTCCAAAAAACAGCAGAAAAGCCATCCAGCAATCAGCAACCAGGAGATCAGGAACCCACACAAATGGCAATAACGAGCAAGGAAGTATAGGTAGGACCAACTTTTATCCCACTGCCAGCAGGTCATGTGATGTCAGTACATGGTTACTGAAAGAGGACTAGCCCCCAGATCCTAACATTCAGGACATTGTAATCTTTTTATGTACATTGTTTCATGCTTACCAACTCACACACACATCACCTCCCCTCTAAGATGGCCGCCACATTCCCGCTTTACCTTGGTCCATCGTTTGTTTCCTTGATCCCAACCCGCCTCTTGTTATCCTCCCACCACCCGCCCACCGTCTGACAAACCACTTCGGCCGCTACGCGAAACTCCGCAGCCACGAACCCTTGAACCGAACCTCAACATTTAACAAAGTAAGTCGGAGTCCCGTCATCAACCCGCGTTGCCTGGTCAACTTCGGGTCTCACCGCCGTCTAACATTGTTTACCCGTTTTTGTCCCGTACAGATCATCCTACTACCCGCCCAGAACAAGACACGTAAGTAGTCTTTGTTACCCTCCCCACTCCCAAATCCTGCCCGAATCCCCATCACCCATCCAGGGCTATAAGGCAAACACGTCCCGCATGTTCTCACACACGATGTCCTTTTATCCATTGAAACATTGTATTTGCTTTATGATGTGTATTATTTGTTACAACACATGAGTAATGGTTTGAATAGTAAATGTGTGTTATTGTCTTCACAGAGCTTCTGGAAAAAGGGCAAGCCATGCCCGAAATGCATTGGAGCAGGATTGCAAATGATCCTTTAGGATGGTTCTAAATGAACTCAAAAATCATTCTGTAAATCATTTTTTGAAAAACTGATGTATACGAATCCGTTATAACAAAATCAAGTACAAATCAGTGATGGAATAAACTGATCATTCACTAACCCACAGGAGTCTGTCTTCTTATGACGAACCAAATGGATGTGCCCAATTTCAAGGATGCGTTTTCAGTGTATAACGCACTCAACCGTTAAATATTTAGCCCAATAATCTAAATAAGTTGTTTAAGATACCTTTTGGACATGGTGCTCCCTCAGGTTTAATCTTTTTACTATTCCTTCAAGTTGTTCTGCATTGCCATTGTCTGGCCTAGGGTGGTGTGGAGTGCAAAAAACGATGGATTTAGGCCCAGATATTTGTACTGGGGTGAATGTAAGACATTGTTCTGCATTCTGTCCACCAACTGTGTTATTTGCAATTTTCACACTGAGTGGGCTGGGTATGCTCATACTTGAGTCCCAGGCTCTCCACATCACTGGAGTCAAGCTAGCCAGGCTGAAGAGGGCTGATAGCCAGAAACCGGTCCTTGGATGCTTGATTCTAGTCTAGGAAAGACATGGCTTGGTAGTTCGGGCTGGACTGTTCCCATGAGGCACAGGGTCAAGGCTGATTTGCAGATAGCCATTGTCTGACCTAGGGTGGTGTGGAGTGCAAAAAAACGCTGGATTTAGGCCCAGATCATTGTACTGGGGTGAATGTAAGACATTGTTCTGCATTCTGTCCATCAACTGTGTTTTTTGCTATTTTCACCGCGAGTGGGCTGGTTATGCTCAGACATGAGTCCCAGGCTCTCCACATCACTGGAGTCAAGCTATCCAGGCTGAAGAAGGCTGATAGCCAGAAACCGGTCCTTGGATGCTTGATTCCGGTCTAGGAAAGACATGGCTTGGTAGTTCGGGCTGGACTGTTCCCATGAGGCACAGGGTCAAGGCTGATTTGCATGTAGCCATTGTCTGACCTAGGGTGGTGTGGAGTGCAAACAAACGATGGATTTAGGTCCAGATCTTTGTACTGGGGTGAATGTAAGATGTACTGGGGTGAATGTAAGACATTGTTCTGCATTCAGTCCATCAACTGTGTTTTTTGCAGTTCTGCATTGCCCAACAGGGTCATTCGATCTTCCTATATGCAATACTTTATTTCCTCTATGCTTTCTTGAATTCCTTGGGTAGTCTTACAGATTGCTTGGGACAACAGTAAATAATTCTTGAAAATTGTTTCTGGCCCTTTGTACATAGTAAGGACGTGGGCTTCTCAGAATGCTGCATCAACCCCTGCATTGTTAAGTCTTTCCTTTCCTAATACAAGGCCATTAACTACTTGCTAGAATTTGTTACTATTTTGTTGTTTACTAGACTCAAGAAGCTTTTTTCATAGATCTTATTCATATCTTCTTTTTCCTCTTTTCTTATATTTAAGTTTTAGATTCTGTATCAGGATTTTATTGGGTTTCATGCCTTGTCTTTGGTCCTGTGCTACAAATCTTGCTTCACGTGTTATTTGAGATTTTTGCCTCCTTAAATCCTTAATGTTCCAAGGGTTCCTTGTACTGCCCCTCCTGCTTTAGATCCCTGTAGGTATTTTAACCTTTGGGGTTTTGATAGAAATTGAGGTAATAGTAAATCTCTCAGGTGTTTCCATGCCTTTACATGCCTGTCCATTTCTTATTCTGCTACCTCTTGCGCAGTTAGCTTGCTTTTTATTGACTCGATTGTTCTTGCACTGTGAAAGACTTCTACCATCAACTTCTCAATCATCTCCCCCTTCATCTAAAGCTTTTTAATTTATATGTTATTGGAGGGGATATTAAGTTGTTTGTCGAAGGTATCTGGGTACCATTATAATGTATCCCAATTGATTGCAGAAAGTGATCTCTCTCAAAGGGTGGGTGAATTTGCAAGTGGCCTACTTCGGGCAACGCTCCCTGATTAATTGCGTTGTAGTCAATTTTCGAGCTTTTAGTACCACTTATGAAAGTAATCGATGCTGGTGAATCCTCCTTTGAATTGCCATTCACAATTTCAAATCCAGTGTTTGTTCCTGGTGGCACTAATTTTACTGAGATCTGTATTTAAATCACTAGTAATCAATATTATTGTGTAGTTGTTCTGCTGCTGTAGTAGTTTTGTATTTGTTTAGCAATGTTGCCATATGTGCCTCATTCTTTGCTTTGTTTGGATGTAAATAAACATTTATAAGCAGCAAAACCTTGCTGTTCTTTTTTACAACCTTAGGTTCCAGTTTAATAAATTGAAGCCAATTAAGTTCCATGTTCAGCTGCTCTATAACCCAGGTGTATTTGGTGCAACAATATGTTGCAAGTCTCCCATTGAGGTGACCATATTTCATGACTTTTTCAGTTGGAAAATTTAACCCTACATAGCCTACTAATAGTCAGATGCATCAACAAACTATTTTGGGATTTCTTAATTGCAAATCCTTGCTATTCGCAATTAGAAAGTGCATGAAAGTGTGCTTAACACTTTCTGCGATTCCTAGGGGACAGCAAATGACCTACCTCATGAATATTAATGAGGTAGGTTGCACTTTGCGACCCCCTAGCAATCGCAAAAATCACCGGGATGGCGGCCTGCTGATGTCAGCAGACCACCATGTCCAGGAAAGCTTTTAAATAAAGCGATTTTTTTTCCTTAATGAAAAACTGGATGCTTTACAAAAGAGAAAATAAAAACTTTTCCTTTTATTTTCGAAGAGCAGGCAGTGGTCCATAGGACCACTGCCCGCTCTTAGGAAATGCATTTACAGAAATTCCCAAGGGGGAAGCGGTCCTTTGGGAAACCCTTCCTATTTGCGGATTGGTTACCACCTACTTGAAGTAGGTGTTAACATGCAAATGTTTTGTGACCGCATTTTGGTCGCAAAACATTCATGCATACTGATGTGATTCCGTATTAGGAAGGGATGCCCTGAACACCCCCTTCCTAATAGTGAATCGCAAACCCATTTTGCGATTTGGTAACATGTTACTGAATCGCAAAATAGGGTTTGTTGCATGGGAAGAGCATTTTTTGCATTCACAAATGGACGATTATGCAAATCGGACGTTTGCATTGGCAAAAAATGCTTGATGCATTTGGCCCTATATTCAGTGATTCCAGGCACCATGTTTTCTGTACCAAGTTAAGATGAAGCCAGCTCTGGCATAGAATGCATAGAGACAATTATCCCTGAAGTCTTGACTAATCTCATTCTGTACCAGTCTTGCTGTTCAAGAGGACAGACAGACACTATAGTAGCCTTTGCTTTCTTGAAACATGAAGAAAAATTATCCCTACATCTGTCCTGGAATGAGTGGAGATAAAGTGTAGAACTTGTACAGTTTTCAGCTCTAATTTCTTGTGCTTTTTTAGAAATCTATGATTGTCAAGATTTTGTTACACTTGTCGAACTTTCGGGGAAGCCCTGAACAAAGAAGAAAAAAGTTACCAATTATCTACATATGATCTATATATGCAAATGTTTGAATGCCCTGGAATGAATAATACCTACCAATGGTGATAAGACCTTGACAGAAATCTGAGGTTCTGAAGTCAAACCAAAAGGAAGAACTTGAAATCTGTGGTGTTGATAGCAAAACCTTATGTAATTCTGAGATGGTTAGTGAATGGAAAATCTAGGTATGTGTCCAACATATCCAAGGATCCTAAAAAGTGTCCTGCCTTCACAAACTGTAAGAGTGCCTGAGGAGACATCATCTTAAACATTATGGCCCAGGTTTACTAAGGCTTTGCACCTAGTTTGCATGAGGAAAGTAACACAAACTCAGGGAAAAGAGTGCGGGTGGTATTTACTATCCAACACAAACCAGGATTTGCATTGGGAAATGCGCTACTTTGTACTTCTTTAAGGGAAGGAGGACCTTTGTATCAAGGGTGAGCTTTGTGGCAAGTGGGCAGCCCCTGGATGTTTTATGGGCATACTCATGCAACTACCCCTGTGTTTTTTTTTTAAACAGAAGTGGGGTAGGGGTACCCTGCATCATATCTCAGCACAGTTTGTCCCTTTGCATTATGGTGAATGCAGTTCACAAATAGTGCTTACTTAAATATTAGTAGTAGTATTTTGCCAAAGTTGGTGCAGGTACTGCTTCTTATCTCTAGACATGTGTCTCTCGATTTTATCCTTCATTAGTAGAGATAAAAAAAAATACTTTTATCAGGGGTTGCTGAGAATGTTGCCAAAGTCCTCCTAGGTCTGAATAAATCTCACAGGCGTATCTCCAAAAGCTCATCAGCTCTCTGGCTCAAGAGCCTTTTTAAACAGAAGGAGGATTGGAAAGCACTGCCAGGATTTGCATTGGAAAATCCCCCAAAGTAATGCAAAACAGAGCTATGCGCTACTTTGCACTATTTTACGTCAAGGGAGAACTTTGCATCAAGGGTAAGCTTGCGTCAAAGGGTATTCCCTCGACGGTTCAGGGGTTCATGCAACCCATGGCTTTTGACCCAAATCTATGTTTGCTAACATCTGTAGACAGAGATTTGCACCGAAACATTATGCCTATTTGAGGCAGGCCTAACAAAGACATTTTTTCTAATGTTACCTTATTTTTTAAACTTTGCATGTGTGCTGCATTGTTCTAAACACATGCAAAAATGTCAAAAGTATTAATGGATAGATTTTGTACAGGAATGCCCCCCTAGAAAACCTATGCTTTAGAGAACACACACAATCTTGCCTGGGGTAGGGGCCAAATAAATTTACACTATAGCACAATGCTGTGTGTTGGTGCCTGGCATCCAATGGTGTGCCACTGCTGAAAGGGAGAAGAAAAAATGTTCCATATCTTAATATACATGACACATTTTCTCTTGCAATTTAATGTAAGGTAGTGCAGCAACTTTGGTTCCTGATCTGCCTCAAATAGTTGTAAATCAGGGCCTATGTGGGTAAGAATGAGTTTACAGTCTTTAAATTAACCTTGGGAGGAGCAGGCGAAGTGCCTCTACACGGAGTTGCACGGAGTTGGAAATAAACTCTGTGGTACTCTGCTCTGCTGCCCCCTCCCAAAGTAATGATAAAGTAAGAAAAAAGCACTTACCTGTGGTGGCTTCCTCCTCCTAACCATGGCAGCTCTTCTTCCTCGTCCTCGCCGTCCTCCTTCTCTAATTCGCACTTAGTTGTACGTCTTGTGCGTATGCCTGCGCACTCACAAGACGTACAAATAGTTTTGCCTTAACTCTGCTTATGCAACAGAACGCAGGGTATGTAAAACGAAGTAAACTCCACTGGCTGAGCGTAGTTACCCGCCCAGGCTTACTTTAGATCCAGAAATGGTCTCAGATCCCCAGAAACCTTTTGAACCAGCAAAAGATTGTGTAACACCACTGTCATGGTCGGCGGTATCTACCACACTACTCTCTCTCTCTTGTCTCTCTCTTACTTCTTCATCCCCCCCTTTCGACTTTCCAGGCTACCCGCAACAGGATTCTTCATGCTCCCCCTCACTGGTTGTGCCACAGCCTCAAAGGAGACGCCAGGGGTAGGTCAGTTTACCTTCAGATCAGTATTAGAAGAATTCTACTCCCAAAGAAACTGACACCTGTGTTTCAAGAATTTCAGCCTGCCATAAATAAGATAGAGGGAAAAAGAAATGTCAGGAGAAGAAAGACTTTGTTAGCCCTCACAATTTCTGCCCACTCTTTATTTCCCTAGCAAAGCAGCGGAATTTGTGCCATGGTCACGGGGTTAAATAGTCATTGATGTTCCACTAGTGCTATAATTGCATTACAGCCCTTGCTATTTCCAATCCTTCATAGTGACTGGACTGTGTAATTTGTGTAAGCTGAGGCAAGGACGGAGAAATTAAAATCTGTGTACGACCTTTCAATTGGTAAGTCCACTTTCAGGTCTGCTGGTTTGGATACAGAAGTTTCCTCTGAAAGAATTTTTCCTTGAAAGAGCAATTGCTGTATCCATTGTTACAATAAGTAGGAACTCTTCCGTAAATTCCAGCAAAGGTTATCTTCTTCATGAGAAATGATTAAATGAGTGTTGTCCACTTCCTTCCACTCATTTAGGAACACATTTGATATGCATACATGAAGGGGAACTTCTCAGGTTCTTTACCATGATACTGGACAAAGAATTTTCTTTCATCCACTTAAGTCACTATCCGGTGGGTCCTGATCCAACGCTGTCTCAGCTCTGTCCTGCCGCGCCCACAAGCCCATAGCAATAAGCAAATCTATAGAGGCCAGTGTGGTGGCTGCTGACTTGGGGGGATTCCCTTCAATTGGGAACATTGCCATAACCTGGCCCACAAACTGGGCCCCAAGCTCCAGCAGAGTCTTTAGTGGCCCTGGTCAAGAAGAAAACCAATAAAAAAACATGTGTCCAAGAAATGTGGGCAACCACATCCATCCCTTTAGCAGGATATGCAGAATTTTCTAAACCAGCAACCAAATTCAATTTATTCGGGAGACCCTCTGGGGGCATCGCCATATAAATCAAGCACGCCCAAAAGCTGCACTTGACAGAGATAAAGAACTCCTCTGACATGATCCTAGCCAGATCTCTAAAAGTCCTTAAGTTTGTGGACAGTCCACTACCTATACTCCTAATCAATGTATACTAAAATCCCCATGGCCAGGGCCCCAAGGATAAGCTCACTCTGCTGAATAAATAGATTGAAACTCTGCTTACAAAATTTGCATCCATGGAACCCATCATTCTTGGCGACTTCAACACACATATTATAGGGGAACAGGCGTCCAATGGCAACCTCTCCTGGAGCACAGGGAGATTCAATGCCCTCTTTTGGACATACAACTAGGCAACAGCTCATTCCTTATCTACAGAGTCCAAGCCAGGAATAATCCACACAACTACTTACAACAATCAGACTACTATGGACTATATCTCACTAAGCGTGAGATTACAAAATACATGCTAAGTTATGCAGTGCTCCCACGGAGTGAAAGTGACCATGTGACCTTGCTGCTGCACTTAAGAACTACAGCGTAATTCCATCACATTCTCTTCCCCATTGGAGAGACTAAGGGTGAAGAACAGCGTAGGCTCCTTAGGAGAATCAAATAGGGAAGATGTCTATCAACAAATTTGACTTATGGAAATCGCCATGGACTGGCTGGCAGATTGGGCCAAATAAGCAGGCACTCGTAAGCGAATGGGAAAAACTTGCATACGAACTGGCCACGGTGCTCCGAGGAAGCAATACTTAAAGAATAACAAATAAATCAACAGACACCCTTGGTCAAGTTCCAGCAATCAAGCAATGCGTAAAGAAATTAAATATTAAACAAAGGGAGTATAAAAAAAATTGTATCGGAAGCCGCCAAAAAATAGCTGAAATTAGCAGCAAAGACCACACACAACTCGCTTGGAAGGTAAAAAGGGAATCCGCAGAGGGCTAAATAGCTAAAGATCCACAAGCTTCTGGCGCGGTGCAAGTCCCAAGAATTCTGGCAATATTTAAATAACTTACTCCACTGGACTTCCAGCAGAGAGAACTCACTCAAAGCGGAAACCTGTGTAGCTCACGTGAAATTTGTGTACACGGTCGACCAGAAAGCCACTTCTTTAGACTGCCCTACTATACCACAGAGGCGGGCGGATAATAGGGTAGGATAGGATAGAATGAGGATTTATGGAGTGCACTAAAACCTTAAGGTGCCAAGGCACTGGGCGGAACAGAAGAAGAGAGGAGAGTGACAGGCTGCTGACTAAACTGAGAAAAGCCAAATCTTCAGCAGTTTTTTGAATACCGGAAGGGATTCCACTTGGAAAACAGAGTAGGGTAAAGTATTCCAAAGTTTTGCAGCTGCCATGAGAAGGAACTGCCGCCCCATATTGCTTTGCGGAATCTAAGAATGATCAATTTTTTTGGGGAGGAAGATCTCAGAGCCCTTCCAGGCATATACCATCTAAAAATGTTTTTCAGCTGCTGAAAATAATAATAATATCAGTGCAGAGCTCCCTGGACCCCAGCGGATCCAAAACTCCCAGTTGAGGCAAAAGTTTGTACCGTCCTAAAAAAGATTCAGCAAAAGGGAGCGCCCGGTCCTAATAGGCTGCCTGAGTCCCTCTACAGGAAGGACATAGATTTCTGATCCTCTAACCTTTCACGGCTATATGCAGAATGCAGGCTTCTGTAGGATGTTCCTGATTCCTGGAGCGGCTTACTTTCAAAAAAGGGTGAAAAACCAACCCTACAAACTACCGGATGATTGCCCTGCTGGACATTGAGGGTAAGGCATATGCTAGTACACTTTTCAGGAATTAGCTGATTGAGTTCATACAGAAGGTCCTGTCATTTTAATAGACGGGGTTCAGATCAGGGGGCTCAACTGTAGATAACATCTCAGTCCTGTCATACTTAGCCCAACAAGCGGCGCATCGCTCCCCTCCACTCTTTGCCTGCTTCATTGACTACTCCGCAGCCTTCAATGGGATAGTCCGTAGCATCCTCTGGCAGAAATTGGCTCGGTGAAACATCTGTCCGTCATTACTATGAGCAATTAGATCTCTGTATTCTCAAACCTTGATAAGGGTCAATCTTTCCAGGGAGTCTGCAATGGAGAATATTGCCCCAGACTGATGGCTAAAACAGGGATGCATCCTGGTACCAATGCTTTTTAATTTGTACCCCGCTGACCTGGGCCGAGCACTGCATGGAGCATTTCTAGCTACACCAAAGACTGGCTACATAAATATCCAGCTGATGCAATATGCCGATGACCTTGTTCTTTTGGACCACACCAAAATAGGCCTCCAAAAAGCACTCACCACCTTGTCGGTATACAATGTTGAAAACACACTGGTATTTAATTTAATTTTAACTTGCGGATTTCTAACGCGCTAGAATCGACTCCTGAAGGAGTATCTATGCTCAATAGACCTCTGGGGAACCCGTCCTGGCTTTCCCTGTGAGATGGTCCCTACTGGGTATCTCTGAGGTGAAACCAGGCATCGCCGGCGTATGTGGGGGCCGTTGTGGAGATGAGGCAAGCTAATGCCCAGAGTTGCCGAGTGTGATCTCTGGTTAGAGTAGACACCGAGGTGAGAATTATCGAGTCCGCTGACCCTGGTCCACGACCCTGCCGCTTTGGGAATTGAACCCTGGTCCCGGGCCGTCCTCTGCTCCCAGTCTGCCGCCTCTAACCAGTGAGCCACACCACTCCACTATCCAATGTATGCAAGTCCAAAATATAGATTTTTGGCCGCCACTCGAAGAAAAAACTTGCTAAGGGGAGGCTGGGCCCCCTGATTTTGGACTGTGTACAAACGTTTAACTACCTGTGGGCCTGGCTTAGCGAGACAGGATGCCCACAGGTCCACATACAAAAACTGCAGAAGAAAGAGAAAATGGTCACATATGCTCTCTGAAAATGATATGCCACCTTAGACAGCCCAACAACCACGGCAATTCAAAGAGTATTGAGGGCCAAATTACTACAGTCACTCAATTATGCGCAACAGGCATATCCAGGAATGTGTGCACAGGATTTGGAAAAAATACATTGTACTGCATGTAAAAAGATATTTCGCTTACCAGCCTGTACAAGAAACATCTTGATTCACCTTGACTTGGAGCTCAACCAACAAAAATTTGAAGAGATGGCCGCCTTGACAAAATATTTGTACTTAACAACTGTGGCGTTTGATGATTCCATGAAGGCCCTCATAAAGTACATCTTTTCACAACCAAATAACCCTTGGTCTGCCAGTCTTACTGTAGCCAAGGATCTTCAATTAGCAGCAGAGAATTTGGATCCCAATGTAATCAACTACACTACCATTAAAACAACAATTAAAAGGCAACTACGCTGACGCTCTCGCAGTCTGGACATGGAATCCTTGGCAGACAGAGACTTTCATGAAACCCTATGTCTCCCTCAACTTTTGCTCACTCATAACCCCATGTTATGCAGACAGTGGGGAGACAAGCATTACATCGGATTTTAGCAGCAAGACTACATCCGCTCTCCTTAAAAGAATTATATCCATCTTGGAAAGCACAGTCGGCATTATAGGGTTTTGTAAGTATAAAAGACAGTCCCTGGCACACATCCTATTATGTTGTTCAGCCTTGTGGCAAGTCCGCAGAATTTACCTCAGATCTATTCTTTTTCAACTGGGTACCCGCACAGCAAAAAAGGCCGTCTGTCAGCTCTATATTTTGGACACTGTGAAGAACATGGCCAACTTTGGCAAATTTGTACACAATACTCACACACTTTTGAAGGACAAGTCTGCACACGCAGAGTGTGACAACCAGCCCAGGTGATCCACAATATCAGGGCCACCCTCCCGGAGGTCTGTCCACCACTGAACAGTTGATTCATAATTGGGTCCTTCAAACTTTAATCCTATCCCGATGTACTTTTTTAAAAACATTTTGACTACACCACCTCTGCACACATCACTTTGACGGTCTGGTCTCAAATATTATACGTTTCTCTTTTTAAAAATCTGATTTTAATAATGACTTGCACTTTTCTTTTGATAAAAGTTTTAATGTTGTATACTGTAATGGTTTTAAGTAACCACTAACCACACAAATAAATTAATTTGTCAAAGGTATTGGTCACTTATGCTGATGACCTTGGAAACGTTAAATTCTTTCTTTTAGATGTTAATACCTCCACCAATTCTAGACGCAGGATACAGCTGACTCTGTTCTCCCCAAGGTTCTAGAAATTATCAGGTTTATCAACTAGGGAGTTTAGGGCCTATCTGCCCTGAATTCAACTGTTGCTACCCGTATTCAATTAATACCTGTGTGCTCCGAAGTTGGTAACTGCACATGAGTTTCAGCAGGTTGAGATCCAAGCTGTTGAGAAGCAACAGTATCCTCCTCATGATTACATTTCCTGGAGGCTTTCTTATATTGCTCCATCTCAATGGATGATATGCTTTTCCTAGATGACAAAACTCAATGAGGCTGGTTTCCCACTTGAAGTGCAGCTCTTAAAAACTTTGAGGCCTAGAGCTTGAGGAATCTTGTGATAATACTGCCTTCTTGAAGTTGGCAGTAAATCTCATTCAAGGATTTCATCATAGATTTATTTAGATTTCGGAGTAGCATGCTACCAAAAAACACTTCAACACTACATCAGCTGTAAAAAGCACTATAAAAATCCAAACCCTTCTCTCTTCTATCGCTTCACTATCCTTTTTCAATCCAAATAACAGGCTAACATGTCTACTACTCAAATTAATTTCATATCCTATTATGGTTTTCTAAATTTCCTACTTGCTGTTTAAGGTGCGAAATCTCCAAATGCAAAGGAGGGACTTGATTAGTAACATCTTGAATAGAGTCCACTCGTTGTTCCAGGTGAGTAACTTTTTGATCTGTGTCAGACCATTTGCTCTCAAGACTTTGTAGACACGTATTTGTGTCCTCCATATAAGGTTTGATAGCAAGAATTTCCATACTAATTTCCCCACTAATCCTATTTAGGTTCCAGAGTAGCGTGCTTCCCACAGTAAAGCACTTCAACACCTCATCAAGGGTAGCAAGCTCTATATAAATGCAAACCCTTCACTCTTCTATCCCTACACTATCCTTTTCAATCCAAATTAGAGACTAACATGTCCACCGCTCAAATTAATTTCATATATCCATATACTAATTCACCACTAAACCTTTTTGGGTTCAGTAGCAGCGTGCTGCTAGTCGAAAAAGCGCTTTGACACCTCGCTTGAAGTAGAATCTATAATAATGCAATTACAATAGAAAGAACCCCTCTGCTGCATAAATGGAATCCTAAAATGCTGCCATCTTTTTTCAAATTAAAACTTAAATCAGCTAAGGGCATGGCTTTGGTGCCAGCGAAGATGGCCGCTCTGCCGTGAGGCTCTGTGACAGCGTGTGGGGGCGAGTTCTCCCCTGGCGGTGTTTCCTGCATCCTGGACCCTTCAGCCGTCCACTTCTTCCTATGATGCTCAGCGGCACATTTAGGGCTGTTTTTTTACATACATTGTGAGCCTTAATTCCTCTTTTTTCCTTGCTGATTGAGTCCACATCACTACTCACAGCTGCCATTTTGTTTAATGTTGTTGTATTCTCCTCATGTCATCTTTATGACTTGACTTTCTACTCATGTCATTTTTATTGCCAGTAATACTTCTTTATCATTTGCACACTTTCAGGGCTCATTTGCCTGCAATTTCTGGCCCATATGCCTCTGCCTTTGCTAAAAAGCAAATATGAACTTTTCTTCTCCTGTTTTTCTCATGCATGGCTTATAATGCTTAGCGTTTCCTGAGGAATACTCTGTCAAAGTGACGTATTTACTTTGTTTCTGACTCCTGACAGCTTTTGATGCGGGTGTACCTACTTGGCTTGTCTTATGGCAAAAGTGAGCTCTTCTCATGGTAGTGTAAACTCCTCTAATTCATCTTTGTTGGAGGATTAAATCCCCTTTAGTATTTTGCAAGACAACATGAAAGAGCTGGATTCTAGTCCTACTGCCATTGGAGGTGCAACGCCCACTGTGCCTCGTAATGTATCCAAACAAACTTCTAAAATACCTGCTGCCTCATCATCAGTAACAGCAAACGTGTCAAAAAAGACCCACCTTCTCCTTCTAATTCCTCGTTAGAACTATCTATGGAGTTACTTTTAGAGGAAATTCTTGCTATCAAACCCTATATGGAGGACACAAATACGCGTCTACAAAGTCTTGAGAGCAAATGGTCTGACACAGATCAAAAAGTTACTCACCTGGACCAACGAGTGGACTCTATTCTAGACGTTACTAATCAAGTCCCTCCTTTGCATTTGGAGATTTTGCACCTTAAACAGCAAGTAGAAAATGTAGAAAACTATTATAGGTGTAATAACTTGTGCCTTTATGGCCTTGCGGAGATCCTTGAAGGTGCGGATCCTCTCTCCTTTTTTCAATCTTTTCTTCCAACTCTTCTCAGTCTTCCTGAGACTCCAAAATTGAATATTCAGAGAGGTCATCGCTTGGGGCAAACCCCAAGATTATTATCACCTTCTTCAGCCAAGCCGAGAGGCGTCATCTTGTATTTTTTGGAGTACAGTGACTTACTTAAAGTTCTACAAGCTGTTAGACTTATAGGGAAAATCTCATGGGAGGGTTCCAATCTGTTCTTCGCTCAAGACTATGTGAAAGCAACAGCAGAACTACGTAAGACATTTTTGGACATAAGACCTGCTCTTCGTAGCCTGAATGCTAGATATGGTCTGTTTCATCCTTGTCTTTGAGAAAGTAACTTATAATAACAAAACCACTACCAATGAAGATCTGTCCCGCCTACACCATTTCTTGGAGATCTGCACATAAGAGAACATGCAGATTCCTCTTTCATCGATGTTTTGATTGTTTTTTTCTTGTTGTCTGCTACATGTCTGCATTTTACACATTTTTATTCAAATTGATGTTTTGTGCTTATTGTCGCTTGCTTTATCTCTTATAATCAATTACTTTGCTTCTAATGTCAGGTGCAGTTTATCGTGGTCCCCTGTTGTTTGATCCTATTTCATCCCCTTTGTCCACCCGGAGGATGTCTCCCTTCATCATTTTCGTCCGGGTGTTTCCCGCCTGATCGTTCCATCTTCCTTATGTGGTTCCACCACCCCTATGTTCATTATATGTTCGTGGCATGTCTTTTTGTTCTTGTTTTCTTATTATTCTCTTTTTGTACTACCATTTTTCCATCGTATTTCCATTGCCCTTTTTGCCTTACTTGCTTTGCTTTCTCCTTTTCTTTGTCTTCACCTCTTTTCATACTGATTCTATTCTTTTCTTCTGATCCATTTTTTCCTATCTATGTCTCTCACTGATCTTTTTCTTTTCTTTCATTTATTATTCATTTCTTGTTTTACTATGATACTTTTCCTACTTTGTATCTCTCCCTTATACAATGCTTTTCTTCTTGGTTCTTCTTACTGGAAGTTTTTTTTATGATACATTCTTGTATTTTAATATTTGCTGTTCATATTAAGTTTTCTTAAGCTTTTGGCTTGTACAGATGTTGTTGAAAATTATAACGTGGAATGTTAAAGGTTTGGGTTCCCCCAATAAAACATCAACTGATTTTATCACATATAGCTGGATTAAAAGGTGATATAGCTTTATCACAGGAAATTCACGTAACTAGTAAAGAAATTGCCAAACTCCAGCGCCAATGGGTGGTTCATGTCTATGCATCTCCGGGTTCAGGCAAACGTAATGGTGTAGCTATCCTTTGTCATAAACATTTACATATTCAACTTATTCATCAGGATGCGGATTCTGAAGGTAGATGGGTTTCAGTTTTGTTACTAGTCAATAAAATCCCCCTAACTATTTTTAATTTATACGCACCTACCACTCCAGATAAGCTCTTTTGGCATCAGATCTTGTCTAAATTGATGTTATATACTGATGATTATTTAATATTGGGTGGAGATTGCAATATGGTTATGGACCCCATCATAGATAGATGTTCTAAGTCTAAATTTATCCCTCTTCCATAGGCACTCAATTTACAATTACTATAACTCAAAGATCCCTTGTTGACACTTGGAGACTATGTCACCCCACTCTCCAAAAATACACATTCTTTTCACCAGTTCACTCCTTCCAATCACATATAGATTACTGATATTTTTTGAAACCTCTTACTCAACATATTTTCCATTCTGACATAGGACCTATGCTAATCTCTGACCAGGCTCATGTATCCTTAGATTTAGATTTACTCCCCCCCCCCCCCCCCCCCCCCATGAAGGAGATGGAGATTTAATGATGCCCTTCTATTATATCCTAAATTCACACCTGCTTTTCAGAAATTTGCAGACACTTTTGTCTTAGAAAATGAATCTCCCCATACCGCTCCTTCTCTTATTTGGAACACTTTCACAGCTGCTTCTAGGGACTCCGCCCAAATCATACGCTCACTTGATTCACGTATTAAACAATTGGAACACTTCTATTACTCCACAAAAGCCCCTTCTGATTTGAATGAACTTATTAAATCCAAATTTACCTTCAATAAACTCTCCACGGAATCTGCTAATTTATACTTACTTAAATCTAGTGTTAAATATTACAGCACACAAAATAAAGCTGGTAATATCCTTGCCAACTATTTCAAGATCAAAAAAGAACGCAACAAAATTGAATCAATTTTAACATAAACTAATGCTACAGTCCATAAAAATGAAGATATTCTTTTAGAATTTTCAAACTTCTATCAACAACTTTATACTCCTGAATATCCCTCTCCGCAATCTGATATTACTCAATAGCTATCCTCTATTCCTCCACCTTCGTCTCTTAATGTAGATTTTTCTTCTTTGGAAGAAGACATCAAACATACTGACATTCTTACTGCTTTTCAAGCTACTAAAAAAGGGAAAGCCCCTGGCCCTGATGTTTTTACCATAGAAATCTATTCACACTTTTCCCCTCTCCTTCTTCCCAAATTACATCACGTATTTGCTTATCTTATTTCTTCTCCAAAATCGGAAGGATCTTTTCAGGAAGCATTGATTTGTTTACGCCCAAAAGAAAACAAAGATCATACACTCTGTAAAAATTACAGACCCATTTCTTTAATGAATTTAGATTATAAAATATTTGACAAAATCCTTACCCTCCGTTTGGATTTCTTTTTGCCTCAATTGATTGGAAAGGAACAATGTGGTTTTATTAAGGGACGCCACTTATCAGATCACGCTAGATTATTTTTTAACATCCTAAGTAAATCTCAATAGCATTAAAAATCATTACCATCAATCTCATTAGACGCTGAAAAAGCTTTCGCTAGAGTTAGTGGTCTTTTATTTTTAGTTGATCATTTATTTTTTCAACTCTTGCTTGGTTTGGTTTGGCCAAAAATTCATTCATTATGTCTCTTTATAATATTCCTCTCCTAGGTCCTTTATTATTTTCCTCTTCATCGAGGGGTTCGACAAGGCTGCCCATTATCTCCACTTTTATTTATCCTTGCCTTAGAACCTTTTTTAATAAAAAATGTGATCAAATACGAACATCACTTGTTTCTCATATGGAATTAATCAGTTAATGCTCTCAGTATAGGCAGATGACATTTTAGTATTTATCTTAAACTTACATTCCTCCCTACCAGCATTTTTATCAGAAGTGACTGACTTTGCTCTTGTTTCAGGTTATAAACTCAATGCAGACAAATGTGAGATCCTTCTACTGAACAAACTCTGTTTTCATGCCGATTTCCTTTCAATTGGAACGCAGTAAACATTAAATACCTTGGAATTTGGTTTACTTCCTCTATTAAAGATGCTGTTTCTTTGAACCTAAAAGAGCTACAATCATCATTAACCACTGTTACCTCACGCTGACATCCCTTATTTCTATCCTGGTGAGAAAAACTGGATTCTCTAAAAATGATGCTTGTTCCAGTGATATTGTTCAATGTTATGTTATGTAATGAGGGTGTTTGAAATGCGCAAGGCTACTCAAACGAGTGTCCCGGCAATGGCCTAACCCTCTAACAGAACAGAATGAGCTGACGTAATGCTGCTTCTCACTGAAACAATCATGTTTTTAATTTCCTTCTAAAACTGAGGTGTGCTTTTTCCTGTCTTAAGAGAAGTGGCAGGTTGTTCCACAGCTTTGTGGCAGTCACTTGGAATGCGCACCCACCCAACCAAGAACGAACAAACTTAGGCACAACTGACAACTTCTTCGTTGAGGATCTCAAGAATCTAACGGAAGCATATGGCTGTATTCTCCTCCTGATATAAGGGGCTCCAATGTTATTAAGAGCTTTAAAGACTAGCACCAAAGCCTTAATAATCCCCCTTTTTGCACACTAGGAGCCAGTGCCTAGATATCAGGAGGGTGTTATGTGCGTTCTAGGCTCCACCAGCAAGACGGCCCTAGCTGCTGCATTCTGTACCACCTGCCGGCAGCCGAATAGGTAGTCGGGGAGGCCGAGATAAAGAGCATTGGCGTAGTCCAGCCTAGATGTTATTAGAGCTTGGACCACTGTTTTCCTATGAGGTACTGAAAGGAGGGGAAAAAAGTTCCTCATCATTTTTAATAGTCTGAAGCATGTAGTGGCCACCGATTGTACTTGTGCCTTCATGGACATATCTACATCTGTTGTCACTGCAAGATTTTTTACAGTGGTAACTGGACAGATGGGGGGGGCATGTCCTGGGGCCACCAGGTATGCCATTCTACACAAGGGCTGTGGTCAAAGCAAATGATTTTGGACTTATCGGAATTACATGATAGTTGGTTGAGCCTGAAGCAAGAGAACACCTTGGACATGCAGTTGTTAATATTCTCTCCTCTCAACATCCCGTTTTTCTCACAGGTGAACAGCAGCTGTGTATCATCGGCGTATGATGTAATTGTAGCCCTGTGATGCTCAGCCAGGAGTACCAATGGAGCCATATATAGGTTGAACAGGGTCAGGTTCAGGACTGAACCCTGAGGCACTCCGACCCTCATCGGAGGAATAGGGGCAGAAAAAGGGGGGGACCATATGGTTTGCTGTCGACTTTCGAGAAAGGAAACAAACCACTTCAACACCGTGCCCCCCAATACTCCAGTCCTGAAACCTGTGCAGGAGTCGCCCATGGGGCACAGTGTCAAAAGCCGCCGAGAGGTCCAGCAATATCAATACCGCTTTCCCTACGCTATCCAATGTGGCCTTAATAGTGTCAGAGACTTCCAATTGCGCTGTTCCTGTACTATAATTGTATCCAAATCCCGATTGGTAAGGGTGTAAAGCATGAATGGTCTCAATAAAATCAGTAAACACCATGTCCACATACTTTTCCAACAGCGTTATGGGTCTATAACTTCTGACTGTCAGAGGGTCTGCCGAAGGTTTTTTTAAGAGTGGCAAGATTCGTCCATGTTTCCAGCACTCAGGCACCACGCCCTCTGACAGCGAATCATTAAGAACTAGATTAACAGCTGGATTTATCAAATCTGCAATAGAGACTAGCACTCTGGCCGGACAAGGATCCATAGGGGAACCAGACTTCAGTGATTGCATTATTTTAAGTGACTTAGTCATTGAAACAGGTGGAAACTCAGAGAAAGTCTCGCCTACCCTAGGGTTGGTAGAGACCGCTAAGATTACCAGCTTGGCCGCCAGTTTTAAAGGCATTCTGAATATATTTTACTTTATTATAGAAGTATTGAGACATACAGTTAGTTCATTCCTCTGTGGGAGTAAAAGGTGGCTTAATAACTTTCGGAGAGGAAAAAGCCTTAACAATTTTGAACAGATCAAGACTTCTGTTGCTGCTTGTTCTATATTAGATGCTAAAAAGCTTTTCTTTCCCTCATACTTTGGTAAAATGAGCCTTCAGGGCAAGTTTATAAGTGGCTTTCTTTATGGTATCCAATTCTTTCTCCATAGTCTTTCCAAGCATTTTCATGCACTCCTACTTTTCATAAGTTCTTCCGTGAACCAAGGGGCCTAAGCGCAACCTGTTTTTGCTACCAACGTTCTCTGTGGGGCCAGTAGAGTGGCCCATTTTCTAAGCCAGCCTTCAAGTAAGTCAACATCCTCCTCCAATTGGCCATTAAGAGGAATGGGGTGCTGTCTCAATATAGTAGCTACTGCGTCAGGCGTAAATTCTGCATAAAATCTAAAACTACTGGCTCTCAGTTTACATTGGCAGAAGGGCCTCCCGGATTCTTTACCGATGTGAAAGGTAAGCAAGAAGTGGTCAGACCAGATGATGGGAAGTACCCTCTACCTATCTTTCCAATATTTCCATTAATATTCCTAAGTCTTTCTATAAAACTATATATAATATTCTTTCAAAGTTGTTATGGCAAAATAAACCACCCAGGATGTCTTTTTGTAAACTAAAAAAGTTTAAGCACTTGAGTGGCATTAATTTTCTGTATTTTTATTCTTATCGCACCTCATTTTTTCTTAAACACTCCACCTTTTTATTGTCTGAAAGTGGATAGTCGTTCAAAAATCCTTATTACACCCTTTTTCTTTCGAAGAGTATATTTCTCTTACCCATGTTCCCTTATAATTATCTCTTACTTTCCTTAAAAATGCTCAAAAACAATTTCAACCACTTTTCTCACCTGTTCTAAATAAACGAACATCATGTTTAAATTCATCACTTTGGTATAATAAATATATTAAACTTAACAATAGATATATTTTCTGGAAAGAGTGGTTATCATATGGTCTCAAATGGACTCACCAACTTTTTCAAGATGGTATTTGTATACCTTCTCAACATTGCAATTTCATTTTTCCATTCCTTCTTCATTTTACTCTAAATATATACCTTTTACAGCGGCTGCCCAAGCCTCTTACAATTCTTTACTTATCTCTCATGCTCCTACTCCCTCAACTTTTATTACTGCATCCTTTTTAAATAGTTGTACTTCTGCTTCTCTAATATACAAACATTTAATGGATACACTTATTTCTCGTGACAAATATGACGTGAAATGTAGTTGGAAATCTGATTTGGGTGAATCTTTTCCTATTCGAATGTCGGATAAAATTTGGACTAAATTAAGAAAGTCTTCTACAGCAGTTAATACTGATCAAACGTTATTCTTTTATTTATAATAGACTCTTGATTATTCCAGCTAAATTACATAAGATTTGCCCTAGCATCCCCTATACCTGTTGGTCATGATGCACTCTATTAGCAGACCTCAAACCTATGCATTTCGAATTTCTTAGCAATTCATACTTTCTTGACTCAAGTTTGTCAGCAAATAATACTATTTGTCATACTCATATCCCCTTCGCTTGTTTACTTATTTTTCTAGGTAGCGTCTCCGAAGTGTGGTCCTCTTTTTCTACCAATTATCATATTATTGATCTACTCATAGCTGTTGCCTTTCAACAGATCACTAAGTCATGGAAAGATACCTGTAGGGTATCCTTTCAAGCATGGTGGTATGGCGTATGCTATATTCATTGATCAGTTAGAGCTTATGTTCACCCAGTCACACTTGCTATTAAACGAGAATTACTATGGCTGCCCGTTACTGAATTTTTTAATGTTTCAGCTAAAAAGCTAACTGCTCATAAATTCTGTATTGAAGAAGTACCCCAACCCCATTGATTTTACAATTACTACTGATATAATTACTGTTTACCTTATAGTTAAACAATATCTCATTATAAGTAGGAACTTTTTTGTATAATTGTTACCTTTTTTCATAAAATGCTTAATATGGATGCTCTACCCCCTCCCCTGCTTTCTTTCTTTCTATCCCTCATCTTTTCTTTCTTTTCCTCCCTCCCTCTTTTTCAGGTAGTTAATCAGTAACATTATGTATGAATGTATGTCTTATTCTTTTTAAGTTTAAAGTGAACGTTTATTAAGAATAATTTGCAATACCAAGTTAAAAGAACAACAAGAAAACATTGAAAAAGTAGAATTCATACATTTTGAAAATAGAAACATATGATAAACACCAGCAAGAGGACCTAAATGAGCAATAATAAGATAACAAGCATGAATTAAGCAATGAAAAAATTCAGATAAAAAAGAAACATAACATACTGAAAAATAAATAAATATTCTAACAAAACACTACATCAAGGAGGCTTAGGCACTTCTTCAATTCGTAGATTATGGGAATTCGTAGAAAGAACAGAATTGTCTAAAAAGGAGGTGATTGGGAGCCATATATAATCTCTTTTAATGGCTAATGAAAACGGTTGAACATAAGACCTATCAAGCCTATGATGATAACATACACTATACCTCCATGCCTGAAAGGATATTTGAGAAGAAAAGCTACTGCTAGAAGCAAATCAATTATGTAAAAATTATCAGATTGAGATGACCAATATTCTGAAGCACTAGCCAGAAAAATATTAATGAAATAAAAAGGAGAATAAGAGTTACAAATTTAATTAATTTGCTTTCATACTTTTAACCAAAAGTCATAAATGAGGGAGAATTCAAATAGCATATGTTTAAGGTCTGCAAAAGAATGGACACAAGTGCAGAATTTGGAAGATGTTTAATATACGAAGCTTAACAGGTGTAATTAATAATCTTTTATATATGAAAAATAATGTTTGAATTGTGTTAGACGCCATAGAGGTCCTTCTTATGTTATACCATAACACATTCCACAGGGAAGTAGGAAAGGTATACTGAAGATCAATTTCCTTGCAAATTTCCACATCAGATTTGTCTCTTTCTACTGGTACTGGAGTTATAAGCTTATAAATTTGAGACGCAGAGGGCAAAGTGTCTATTAAATTGGGAAGAGGAGAAGGAGAAAAGGTAGAGATTTGTGCAGAAGAAAGGTTGTGATAAGACTGTTGTATCACTAGAATGAGTAGGTTATAATTATTTTCATATGAGGCCTGAAAAGAAAAGATCAATTGAGCATCTGAAAAGGAGAGATTGGAAACAAATAGGTATAATTGAGATACGTGTTTTAACCCCTTCGATGCTGGTGACAAAGCCAGCTCGTCATGGGCGTTACCTGCGCTCTGCGCATGACGAGCTGGCTTTGTCACATAATGCGCGATTTTTGAATCTTCAGCGCGCAGCGGGAAAACCCGCTAGCGCGCATGCGGTTAAACCCTTAGAATATCAGTCTTTCCAAAACATGACTTTATTTTTCAATTTAATCAGAACATTACACCAAACAGAGGAGGCTAAAAATTTCTCTCTAGGTGATTTGAATGGCATAAAAAATGGAGAAAGAATCCTGCATGTGTTCTTGAAATTGAAAGAGATAAGAAAGATAGATTAGAAGAAAAAGATAAACATTCTAGCAAAGAGAAGGGGCTGAAGAGAGATTTCTGTAGATCAGCCCATAGGGTAATATGAGTGTTTTCATTATTTTGTAATAAAAAGACTAAATGCTTAAGACAGAAGGCCTGATGGTATTTGATGAAGTCTGGAAAATTAATACCTCCCGTAGACTTTGGTTTTTTAAGTTTATATAAAGACGTCCTAGATTTTTTCCCATTCCATAAAAACTTTGAAAAAATTGAACACATATTTTTTAAAATAATGTTTAGGGATATTGATAGGCATGTTAGAGATGTAAAATAGTATGATAGGAACAAGCAGCATCTTAATGAAATCAAGAGGACCCCACCAGGAAAGGAACAGCGGATTCCATCTAGAAGTGAGGTCATGCAAGGTTGTAGACAGGGAATTCAAGTTCAGAGTGATGGAATATTTAACAGAGTCAGAAAATAATAAGCCAAGATATTTAATGTGATTTGGATTCCAATGAAAGGAATACGCCATGAAATCAGCATGGGAACTAAACTTATTTAAAGGAAGAATTTCGCACTCATCTGTGTTCAGCTTGTACCCTGAAACCATTGCAAAACTATTTACTTATGATAAGAAAGCAGGTAAAGAAGATTGAGGATAGGACATGAAAAGCAAAATATCATCAGCATAGGCTGCAAATTTTAAGTTGAGAATTCCCATAAGAAAAAACAGTAATTTAGGGATTAGAACAAATTTTTATCAGGAAAGGTTCCAAGGCAAGAATAAATAGTAAAGGGGACAAAGGGCATCCCTGACGTACACCTCTGCCTCAAGGAAAGAAGGGAGACATGAGACCATTAGCTAAAATAGAAGATTTGGGAGAGGAATAAAGTAAAGACACCTATTGTATGAATTTGGGACCAAACCCGAACCAAGAAAGAGTAGCAAAAATAAAGGACCAATTAACTCTATTGAAATCCTTTTCTGCATCCAAGGCAATCGCTGCAAGAGAAGCTTTACAGGATTTAATAATAACATAAAAAAATAGACAAATATTATCTGAAAGAAGTCTACCTTTAAGGAACCCACATTGTTCTCTGCTAATTAAATGTGGTAAAAAATTCTCTAAACGTAGAGTCAAAATGTTTGCTAAAATTGTATACTCTAAATTAGAGATAGGACGTAGTTTTTACATAATTTAGGAAGGAGGCAAATTAGCACTTCTTGAAAAGTACAGCAGGATGAGTTAGTTGAAATAAAGTAGAGAAAGAGTTGATGTAATTTAGGTACAATAAAATAAGAGAAGAATGAATGGAATTAAATAGAGAAACCATCGGGACCAGGAGCTTTACCTTGTTTAATAGAGCGGAAGACATTAGAAATATCTTGGAACTGAATATCTTGTTCTAATAAAGAAAAATCATAATGTGAAGGCAGTGGAAAGGAGGATAGATAAATAGAAGCATCATGTATCTCCGATTGGACTTCTGGCGACTAAAGAGTTTGGTTGAATTTGGTAAATTCTGAAAGTATATCCTCACTTTTATGAAAATTTGATTGCAAGGAGATAGGATGGATTCAATAACAGTGCGTTCTTTTTTTATTTCAAGATAATTTGCAAGAAGTATACCTCATTTATTCTTCCCATCGTAATATTTTGAGCTTGCTTTGAGGAGAAAAGAGTTAGCATTCTCAGTAGAAATACGATTACATTGAAACTTGGCTTTTACCAAATCATTTAAAATGCTTGAAGAATGGAAATTATAATAGGAGTTTTCTAGTTTCTTAATCTGTGAAGTAAGGATTTTAAATTTATTAGCAGCAGACTTTCGCTTTTGAGACACAAAATTAAAAATAAAGTCCCTAGAGACGGCTTTAAAAGAGTCCCAAACAATTTGAGGAGTAATACCAGGGGTTTCATTTTCCTTGAAAAATTTTGAGCAAACTGTTCAAATGAACGAGTAAAATGTGGATCGGATGGAAGAGTGTTATTACACCTCCATCATCTAGGACCATGGAGAGGGGCAAGGAGTTCTAGATCTAAAGTTACTGGAGTGTGGTCTGAAATCAATTTGAACCTATATCACACTTAATGACTCTCTGGGCAAGATTATTGGAAATACAAATATAAATCAACCTAGATTGTGGAGAAAAATAAACATACTCTTGAAGGTTGGGATTACACAATCTACATGCGTCAACAAGAGATCTTTGGGAAAAGGTTGATGTAAATTGAGAATGAATATGGAGGGTATGTATTTAGTTTTAGATTTCCTATCTAGGATAGGGTCAAAAACCATATTGCAATCCCCACCAACAATTAAATATTCCTCAGAGGTGTGGTAGGAGCATACACATTAACAATAGTTACAGAGATTTTATCAACAGGTAAAGAAACAGAAATCCATCTGCCATCACAGTTCACATCCTGGGTAAGAAATTGTACATTAACACGTTTACGACATAAAATAGCCACCCCATTACGTTTTCCTGACTCTGGGGAAGCAAAGACCTGTCCAACCCACTGGCGTATTAATTTAGCAATTTCGTTATCAACAATATGTATTATTTGTAACAGAACAATATCCCCATTTAAAGAGGAGAGATGAGATAAAAACCTTTGACATTTTATGGGAGAGCCTAAACCTTTACCATTCCATGAAATGGTTCTTAAAGTCATTTATCAAAAAACAGGAATATATTAACATTACAATATACCAGAAAAGCAATAACTGGTGTGATATGTGAACAATAGTAGAAGTAGAATAAGAGATAACGTTGAAACCATGAGAACATAATGAGAGGAAGAAAAGAAGAGATAAAGAGTAAAGGATAAAAAAATGAGAAAAACGAGAGTATGACCAACTAGATTTAAAAGAGCATTGAGTTGAGAGTGTGATATTAAGAATTGCAAAATAGAATGTGAGTCAAAAAAAGAAGATAAGAGAAAGAAAGGAAATGAAAAATAAGGCAATATACAAAATTAGGGTTGGAAAGCAGAACACAAGAGAAAAGAAAGAGGAGAGGTGGGTATATATTTAATGAAAAGCGTTGTGAGACATGAGAAGAAGAGAGAATCATGTAAAAAGAAAAATACCAAAACCATCAATAAGATACAAAAAAATGACATACCAAGAAAAACACACAAAGGGATGGAGGGTGGTGGAGCCACAAAAGGAGATGGAACATCATCCGGAGCATTCGCGAGGAGCACAGGAGGGAGACAAAATATCATCAGATGAACGGGCAATCACATAAAAGGGTATGAGAGGGATGAGCCTAAAGAGACAAGAAAATAGAACACGTTATAGACACAATAATAAGAACACCATACCATCAACAAACAATTGGAGCATTCCAATAAAACATAAAGAATCATTAAAGTTCAAACACTAGATCATGGCACATCCATATCTTCCTGTCAGCAGTTCTTCAGAAATTCTTGAAGTAGACGGGGATCTTCGTAGGCTGTAGTTTTATTTTTATATGTGACTTTAAAAAGGCATGGGTGGATAAGACTGAATCTGGAATTAATATTCCATAAAGCCGGCCTCATGTCCAAAAATTGTTTTCTTCTATTGGCTGTTGCTTTGGCATAATCCTGTGAAAAGAAAAGAGTAGAGCCCTGCCAAGAGATTTTTCCTTTGACTCTAGCAGCCTGTAAAACTTTCAACAAATCTGTGTACTCCATAAAATACAACATCACTCTTCTTGGTTTAGATGATGAAGACGCTGAATTTGAGATATGACCCAGGCGATGAGCTTGTTGAATGTTCAAAGGTGGAGAGATCAGAATGTCCAAAAGTTTCAGAAGAAAAGATTGAAAGAAGGCGGGAGGATTGGATCCCTCAAGTCCCTCTATCAAACCATAAATGCATAGGTTATTCTGCCTTTCGAGATTTTCAAGATTTTCAACTTGTATCTGAAGTTTTGAAATTTGAGACTGCAGAGAGGGAACCTGCGCCATAGTAGTATGAAAAGATTCCCCTTTATTCTCCATTTGTTGTTCAATTGTTGAAGACGGATATTAGTTTCTTCCAAGTAGGGTTTAAGAGCTCGAATTTCCTCCAGAATTAACTCCTCTGAGACTGTGGAGGACATGTCATTGGAGTAGGAGGATCTTTTTCAACCCTCTTCACAGAAGATTGAGCCAACGTACCAGGTGGCTTTAATAAAGGCTTAGAAGGAGGTAAAGAAACATTAGACATGGGAGCACCTAGGGAGACCTGTTCGGAATCCGTCATATTAACCTGAAGAACACTGAAAGGATTATAATCCACCACAGATGTAGAAGACATTGGCTTAGAACGTTGAGCTGATTTTGTTCTCCCCATACATAAAAGTCACAGAATATCAGGAATAAAAATGTTGAGCAGAGGAATAGCAGGATAGTATATATGTCCATCAGAAAATGCCAAAAATAATGGAAAATACATTAGTACACCTCAAAAAATCATTCAGGATATGTAAATTAAGCTCTCCAAAGGAAGCCAGCAGTAAAAGATTGAAAGTTCATGCCCCATGTGGCTAAGAGCGTGTATTTGTGTTTTGTAATGACATACAGAAGGATGAGGAGAGGTACAGCAGCGCAATATAAATTCCTTGTCAGAAAAGGTCAAAAGATGTCAGAGAGTAAATCAACCCCTCTCAAAAATCATGTTGATGATGTCAATTAGGCATTTCAAAGGTAAGTAACATGAAAAACTAAAAATTGAAGTTTCGAAAATTTGTGTCCCATGTCCCTCAAGAAATGCTGCATCGCTCTGAGGTAAAAAAACGGCCTTCGCAGGAAAACAAAATGGTGGACACATGTTTCAATTCACTCGCGTCTGCACATAAAAGAGAAAAAACTCTGTCTGCTTACCGCTGGGACCTCCTGGAATACAGCAAGTTGAAACACCAAGTTCACACACATTGAGGCTGCATTTCAAGTCATTAGTTGTGGCTCCAAGTGCTGAAAAAAGTGAAGAAAGCTCCCGCGTTGACAGGAAGCTCGCGGAAGAGTGTCCATTCCCGGTGACGCCAAAGCCACGCCCCTCATGTATGTATTATTCTTCAATTACTGTATAATGTCTTATTTTCGCAAATAAACTTCTTTTAAACTAAAAAAAATAAATAAAAAATAAAAATAATTAAATCAGTTCAGAGGCAGAAGATCTCTTTAGCGGATCCAATCAGCCAAAATCGTCAACATAGACAATTTCTTTAAGAGCCCACTTGGGCTGGACACCCAAACAAAGATAGCGGAGTATTGGCATTGAATCATTATGCAAGGATTGCATATGCAGATCGAAACTTATGTATAATAATTACAAATTACCCCAATGGGTCTAGATGGATTGCTTGCAAAACCAGAAATTGGCTGGTGTTTGCTTCCTCTTTGTATTGTGGGATGGATCCTAGGGTTTAATATTAGTATGGTGGACAATTCTGTCATTGAAACAAATAGCTCCCTATGTAAGGTCTGGGATGAGGAAGATGGGTGGGGAGTTCATTTATTTACAGGCATCTGAGCATCAGTGGCACATGCCTATAACTGAGAAAAGTAATTCTTAAAGCAAAGTATTGAATTAGTACTTGTGCTCTCTTGAAATCTTGTGCTGTTAGGGGTCGTGCAGGGCCAACTTTTCTCTTTGCAGCACTGAAATTATAGTTGCCTATTTACAGAAGAATTGAGACTGGCGGTTGCTTGGGGAATAGAAGGGACCTATTCACAAAACCATTATGGATTACTGAAAGTGGGAATACATGAGTACTCTTTTACGTATTCTTATCGGACTTTGTCAATAGGCCCTTACGAAAGAGCCTTGGGAAGCGCAGGGCATTATGTGAAAGGGCTGCACAAGTTATCAGTGTGTGTGTTTTGATGAACTGTAAAAGGCACTCTGGGGTCTGCACGCTGCTTTCAAGGAACAGTGTAGCGCCTACATTTGGTCCCTGAGCCTGTTATCCTCTGCGACAGATAAAGTAGCATTGAGACGAGCATCAGTAAAGCCAGAGCATTAGTAACACCAGAAATTAAAAGCTCCAAGTGTCAAATCAGCTTCTTGTGTATGGTAAATGTTGTTACCGTATTAGATTATTATTAATATTTCGGTGATCCCAATCTTGGAAAATGTGGATATGTATGTTCGGCCACCTCATCGTGATTGTGCTGTCAACTTGTCTGCGTTCGCTTCCAAAATAACACAAAATAACATTATGTTTTGATGATTCACTGTAGAAAGCTGCCCTGGAATACAACCCACTGTGTGTAATTTCAGCTTTTGGGTTTGAAAATGACAGGGGAAGAGAGAAGTTTGATGGAAGGGCAAAGGAACATATGAGATCCGTCAACAAGCAAAATGTCATGTCAGCCCTGCTTGAACACACTGCAATCAGTGATAAATATACCACCGGCTAAGCCTGAGTCAGAGGACAACTTCAGAGAAAAACACTGCTCGGGAAATCCATTTTCTTCAAAACTGAAAGGGACAGTGATATATAACTCACATTTTCAAGATAGCTTTTTAGACACAAACAGTTCCCCAGTAAATTATATTAGAAAAGAAAGGGTATGTTGACAAAAACAGTAAAAAGTGGACCAGACAAGAAAGTAGCAAACTGATCTGAACCGCAGTTTCCTCTTTGTAAAGAGGGATTGGTGTTAACAAACCATATTAAGATTTGTGCATGATGCTCAGCCTATTTCACCTTAAGGGCTATTTCTAAACATGAAAGTGAGTGAGAATTCCATTAAACATATGACAAATTTCCACTGTCACAGTTTTCCTAGTAGTTGTCCTGAGATTCTTTTATTAATTATAAATTCCACCCACGCAAAGACATTTCACCTGTGCAAATGGAGCCTATAACCACTTAAGATTGCGTACACATATTTATAATAGTGTGGCTGAACTTTTTTGTTTATTTTTTCTCAACTGGAAAAAATATGTTTCACTGATGAGAAATGCCTTTTTGAATCATGCACTATGAAATGAATAGGTACTAAGTGCAAGCAGGCAAAGTATTAGTAAAATAAATGCTTACAAGATAGCCATGCTGAGATCATTTTCATAGCGAACAGGGAACATGATTAATATAGATTTGCATTCCTCAGCGAGGACCATAGGCATATCCAAGGTACTTTATTAATCGGTACATGTGAAATACTTTTAGGGCTGATGCTGCAGGACCTAACGCTGTTGACATTAAGTGTATTCATTAGGTCAGCTCGCTTCAGCCATTCGCTTATTTTAGACAGGTCTTCTTCAGCCTTTGCTTGTTTGATGTCTCCTTCATGTTTAGGATCAGCCCACAGGATTGTATGGATGTTCAAATATTGCATTGCCGAAGGTCAATGGTAATACTGAGGTTCTGAATGGAATTCTACCCAAACTTCAGCAGCCTCATATGGAAGTCTTTCTCAGTCTGTAGAGTTCACTCACACACCTTCATGCTCAAGTGTCTGTTTGCGCCACACAGCCTCCATAATTTAGAGGCTAAAATGGCTATCCTTCTTTCAGGGCAGCCTTTCTAGTGTTGTATTCGGACTTCACCAATGTGTGATCCATCCAAAGTATATTGTTATCATTATGAGACCTCACACATCTTCAGCCACTAATGCCCTCTGATTGCTTAGTATCACTTATTACTTTCACATCTCAAGTGTGCATACTTACCTATATACATTTCAGAGTTCTGTAGAGTGGCTACTGTCATTTTGAGCTTAAATAATTGCCAATGCCTCACCCTGTCCACCACAGAAGTGTAGTGCTTAAAACCATTTAGGAAGCCCCCAATACTACTGAAAAGTGTTGCAATGTCATATCAAGGGCAGATTATGCTATCCTGACACGTTACCCAACAAAGCGTTGCAACTGTAGGCTAACGGTGAGATAGCAGGTACCATAATGGTGTTGGCTCACTGTTTTGTGGTGTTGAAAAAGATTTTGATTCTGTTGATTCGTTCATTGAGGGTGGTTTGTAGCAAGTGGCTTTGGCTCTGGTGTCGATAGATAAATGGATGAAGTGTTATAAGATGATAAACACCAACTGGCATTTTGACCTCCATTTCTTCTATTGTCTCCATAAGGTTCACATGTTTTCTGTAAGCTCTTGGTATGTTTGGCTAGGTTTGAACTTGCAAGTTTTAAAAGGAGCATAGCAGTATTAAACTCCCAATTCGACTTGCCAAAGTAAACTTTATGCCAAACCTAAATGCCCCCTTTTAATGCATGTAGGTCAGCCCGAGGGTAGGCCCTAAAAAGTGCAATGGACAGGGTACATTGAGTGTTGGACATGCGCTTTTAAGTTTTTAATGTCCTGGTATTAAAAACCTCACAAATTAGTTTTTACTACGGTGAGGCCTGCTCCTACAGTTTGATAACATTGAGTTACCTTATTGCATGTAATAAGTGATATATTTTGCTTGGGATCAAGTAGAAATGTCATGTCTGGTGTCTAAGTGTTAAACCAGTCTGCCTTAGGGGGATTTTCCCCCAAACCTTTTACCTTCACTCCTCCAATATTTGCTAATTTCGTTTTTGCTAGGCTTAGAACTCTGCACACTTTGCCACTGCTAACCAGTGCTGAAGTGCGTGGGCTCTCTCCCTCAAATATGGTGGAATTGGCTTACTCCCAATTGGCATATTTAATTTACTTGTAAGTCCACAGTAAAGTGGCACTGTATCTAACCAAGGCCTGTAAATTAAATGCTGCAAGTGGTCCTGCAAACACAAGGAGATGATAGACGGAGAGCTGACACTTTTCAGACACTCATCCCCAGTCACAGATCTGGGTTGAATCCATCATCATTCTTTAGCTCACTTCGCCACCTCAGTTTAGACCCAGCTATATGCAAATCAGTCTTGACCCTGTGTCTCATGGGAACAGTCCAGCCCGAACTGCCAAGTCAGGTCTTCCCTGAACCGGAAACAAGCCTCCTGGGACTGGTTTATGGGTAGCACCCGTCATCAGCCATGCTAGATTGAGTCCAGTGGCAAAGTGAACAAGGGACCCACATCTGGACATACCCTGCCAACTTAGGGCGAACAAAAGAAACACAAGGAGATGATGGACAGAGGGCTGAACATTTTCAGACACTCACCCCAGTCACAGATCTTTGTTGAATCCATCATCATTCTTTAGCTCACTTTGCCACATCAGTTCAGACCCAGCTATATGCAAATCAGTCTTGACCCTGTGCCTCATGGGAACCGTCCAGCCCGAACTGCCATGCCAGGTTTTCCTGTGCCACCCACTTAAGTAGCCCTTTAAACATGTTTCAGGCCTGCCAATGTAGCCTGTGCGTGCACTTTTCAAACTACCATTTTGACCTGGCAAAATAAGCCTTTTTCCCTGCCCATACCTTTCTTTTTAATACATGTAAGTCCCCCCTAAAGTAGGCCCTGGACAGGCCAGAGGGCAGGGTGCAGTGTGTTTAATAAGTTGGACATGTACTTTTAAATTTTAACTTGTCCTGATAGGATAGTGACAATCTTGTTTTTCACTATTGCAAGACCTGCCTCTCCCATAGGATAACATTGGAGTTGCCTTATTATATTTAATAAGCAGTAACTTCCGAATGGGTACATGTATCAAATTCATGCTTGGTGTCTTTGGATTTGTAATGAAAACTCCTCTCTTATAGTGAATTTAGATTTTAGATGACAATCTTAAAAATGCCACTTTTAGGAAGTTTGTCTTTTCCTGCCTTAGATATTAAGTGCCTGTAGCCTGTCTCTGAGTCACACGAGTGAATGTAGCCGACATTTGAACTTGTGTATACCTCCTAGACAGCCACATACAATAGAGAACTAGGTGTACCTTGATGGGCCATCCCTGACAAGATTGGGGTGGAGTGGGGTACAGCCCTACTACACTTGAATAGGCTGTGTTCAGCCTCCACACAAAAGGCTGCATATCATCTGTAATTAGTCTTGAACCAGGGCAGAGGAAACAGGAAACCTGTGTATTTGAAAGAGAAACCTCTAGATGTTTCTCCTAATTGAAAGGAGGCACCTGGTATTTTTCTGGGTGATGCATGAATAGAGTGCATTGTCGTAGTCTTGTCTGCTGGTGATGAATGCCAGGGTGACCATCTTTCTGGATTCTTCAGGGATCCATCTGAATGTCTTTTGGAGCAGACAGAGCATGTGAAAACAGTATGATAGGGCATTGCTCTGGCGGTTCATTAAGAGTGAGAAGTCTAGTATGATGCCAAGTTTATGTGAGTGGTCCAAGGAGGTGGGAGGGTTTCCCAGAGTGACAGGCTACCAAGAGTCGTTCTAGGCTAAGGGTGCAGATCCTAGGATGAGTACTTTTCCGAGTTAAGCTTGAGGGAGCTATCTTTCTCCCTGGTGGCCACAGACTACATCCCACTGTGGAAGTTGGTTCTGGCGGCTCTAGGTTCATTGGGGAGGGAAATGATCTGCTGGGTGTCGTTGGCGTAGGGGATGATTTTGTATCTGCAAGGATTCTTCCAGCTCAAGGATTCTGCTTCAACCTCGCAGGCCACAATGAAACTGCTGCTGCATGACGCCTCTCTAAAGCAGGCCCTCGCATTGCAAATCTCTCCCCAACAACAGCTCCAATGATGATGCAGGTTCTCGATTTGGGGCCTCGCAACTCATCGACACTGATGCATTACCTCAACTGTGCGACTCAGCCTCACTACCAGACTTTGTATTACAAGCCCCTGTCGACGGAGTCCTCAATGACCTCGCATCGCAGCTTCACAACTCCTCTGACCAAATGCATCGCCTCCGCTGCGTGATATGTCCTTGGAGCGGGATCTCGCAATGCTCTGCAACGAGGATTTAAAGTACTCTTGTTCAGCAAGCCTAACTCGGCCCCTATAGGTGGCCTGTTCTCCATCACAGTCAGCCTGAACTTGTGACTTTGTCCTGGAATAAGATGGCCAGATATCCAAAGTTGACACTTTTGTGCCTTTTGGCACTATTTTGACCTAATTCTTTAAACCTGCATATCTCTTGGTCTAATAATTGGGTTTGTGTTATTTTGTTCTTGTTTTAAGGATCAAAAAATACCCTATTTGTCTAATCTGGTTTATAACAAAGAGGTCACGCTTGGGCAGTGATTAAGTCATATGCTATCATGAAGTCTAAGGACTATTTACCAGTTAATTTTTTAACTGTCTTAAAAAATTAATTCATGAATTTATGCTTTGGTATGTGGGAAACAAAGGATCTGATCCCCTGCTGGAAAGACCAGCATCAAAACCAAGACTGCAGATTGAGCAACTACAAATACGAATCTCTACCAAATATTCTCTTTGTATGTCTGGAGTTATTAAAAGAAAGAAAGATATTTTTGAAAGAGACATTCATTAATATGAACATTTGAACATGCAGAGAAGTTGTTACTACCTGGTTAGGTGGGTCTTCAATTTCTTAGGTCTGTAGGGGGTAACATTTATAAACATGTATCTAAAGGAATTGAGTCAACTAAAACGTTTTTTATGAAGAGGATGATTTTTAGGTTTGCAGCACTTTATGGTCAATATAAACTGAACTTGATTTTAATAAGTGTAGGATAATGAACAAAGGCTTTTAACTTTCTAATAATCTTTTTTATATGATGTTCCAGGCAAGTAGTGAAATTATATGATATAATGGTTTCAAAAGACTGAACATTTGAATAAATAAAACTGCAAACTGGTTTAAGATCCTTTTGTTGTGTGTTTTTATTTTACCACCATTTGAAGTATTGTACACATAATTTCATATTGCTATTGTTAAGCCTTACTGCCAAGCTATCAGGGGTTTGAGCACAGGATAATTCAGGGTTTGCTTCACCATGACAAGGATTGTGGTAACTGTTTACCTAGAGTTTTTACACCCAGCTACCAGCAACCCAATTTCTTACACTAAGGAACTGCTATTTAAAATCCTCTTTAATGGTAGAGTCTGGTGTTAAGTAACAATTCTAAAAATGCACTTTTAGAAAGTTACAATTCAGAAAACGGGGTGGTGATGAACAGAGTGTCTGAATTAAGCAGACCACTCTTACCCAGTCCAAAGATCAGGGCTTGATCCATCACCGTTATTTATCTCACTGCACCATCCCAGTTCAGAACCTGGCTATATGCAAATCAGTCTGTCCCTGGCCCAGTGCATCATGGGAACAGGGCAGACTAAACTACCAAGCCAATTCTTCACCAGAAAGGAGACAAGCTACCGGGGACCGGTTTCTGGCATTTCAGCCGTCGTCGGCCCGGCTTGCTTGAATCCTGATGGTGCAGTGAGAAAGGGACTCATGTCTGAGTATACCCTGCCACACCTATAGTGGCCAAAAACGATTCAGAAAACGGGGTGGTGATGAACAGAGTGTCTGAATTAAGCAGACCACTCTTACCCAGTCCAAAGATCAGGGCTTGATCCATCACCGTTATTTATCTCACTGCACCATCCCAGTTCAGAACCTGGCTATTTGCAAATCAGTCTGTCCCTGGCCTAGTGCATCATGGGAACAGGGCAGACTAAACTACCAAGCCAATTCTTCACCAGAAAGGAGACAAGCTACCGGGGACCGGTTTCTGGCATTTCAGCCGTCGTCGGCCCGGCTTGCTTGAATCCTGATGGTGCAGTGAGAAAGGGACTCATGTCTGAGTATACCCTGCCACACCTATAGTGGCCAAAAACGATTCAGAAAACGGGGTGGTGATGAACAGAGTGTCTGAATTAAGCAGACCACTCTTACCCAGTCCAAAGATCAGGGCTTGATCCATCACCGTTATTTATCTCACTGCACCATCCCAGTTCAGAACCTGGCTATATGCAAATCAGTCTGTCCCTGGCCCAGTGCATCATGGGAACAGGGCAGACTAAACTACCAAGCCATTTCTTCACCAGAAAGGAGACAAGCTACCGGGGACCGGTTTCTGGCATTTCAGCCGTCGTCGGCCCGGCTTGCTTGAATCCTGATGGTGCAGTGAGAAAGGGACTCATGTCTGAGTATACCCTGCCACACCTATAGTGGCCAAAAACGATTCAGAAAACGGGGTGGTGATGAACAGAGTGTCTGAATTAAGCAGACCACTCTTACCCAGTCCAAAGATCAGGGCTTGATCCATCACCGTTATTTATCTCACTGCACCATCCCAGTTCAGAACCTGGCTATATGCAAATCAGTCTGTCCCTGGCCCAGTGCATCATGGGAACAGGGCAGACTAAACTACCAAGCCAATTCTTCACCAGAAAGGAGACAAACTACCGGGGACCGGTTTCTGGCATTTCAGCCGTCGTCGGCCCGGCTTGCTTGAATCCTGATGGTGCAGTGAGAAAGGGACTCATGTCTGAGTATACCCTGCCACACCTATAGTGGCCAAAAACGATTCAGAAAACGGGGTGGTGATGAACAGAGTGTCTGAATTAAGCAGACCACTCTTACCCAGTCCAAAGATCAGGGCTTGATCCATCACCGTTATTTATCTCACTGCACCATCCCAGTTCAGAACCTGGCTATATGCAAATCAGTCTGTCCCTGGCCCAGTGCATCATGGGAACAGGGCAGACTAAACTACCAAGCCAATTCTTCACCAGAAAGGAGACAAGCTACCGGGGACCGGTTTCTGGCATTTCAGCCGTCGTCGGCCCGGCTTGCTTGAATCCTGATGGTGCAGTGAGAAAGGGACTCATGTCTGAGTATACCCTGCCACACCTATAGTGGCCAAAAACGATTCAGAAAACGGGGTGGTGATGAACAGAGTGTCTGAATTAAGCAGACCACTCTTACCCAGTCCAAAGATCAGGGCTTGATCCATCACCGTTATTTATCTCACTGCACCATCCCAGTTCAGAACCTGGCTATATGCAAATCAGTCTGTCCCTGGCCCAGTGCATCATGGGAACAGGGCAGACTAAACTACCAAGCCAATTCTTCACCAGAAAGGAGACAAACTACCGGGGACCGGTTTCTGGCATTTCAGCCGTCGTCGGCCCGGCTTGCTTGAATCCTGATGGTGCATTGAGAAAGGGACTCATGTCTGAATATACCCTGCCACAACTATAGTGGCCAAAAACGATTCAGAAAACAGGGTGGTGATGAACAGAGTGTCTGAATTAAGCAGACCACTCTTACCCAGTCCAAAGATCAGGGCTTGATCCATCACCGTTATTTATCTCACTGCACCATCCCAGTTCAGAACCTGGCTATATGCAAATCAGTCTGTCCCTGGCCCAGTGCATCATGGGAACAGGGCAGACTAAACTACCAAGCCAATTCTTCACCAGAAAGGAGACAAGCTACCGGGGACCGGTTTCTGGCATTTCAGCCGTCGTCGGCCCGGCTTGCTTGAATCCTGATGGTGCAGTGAGAAAGGGACTCATGTCTGAGTATACCCTGCCACACCTATAGTGGCCAAAAAGATTCAGAAAACGGGGTGGTGATGAACAGAGTGTCTGAATTAAGCAGACCACTCTTACCCAGTCCAAAGATCAGGGCTTGATCCATCACCGTTATTTATCTCACTGCACCATCCCAGTTCAGAACCTGGCTATATGCAAATCAGTCTGTCCCTGGCCCAGTGCATCATGGAAACAGGGCAGACTAAACTACCAAGCCAATTCTTCACCAGAAAGGAGACAAGCTACCGGGGACTGGTTTCTGGCATTTCAGCCGTCGTCGCCCCGGCTTGCTTGAATCCTGATGGTGTAGTGAGAAAGGGACTCATGTCTGAGTATACCCTGCCACACCTATAGTGGCCAAAAACGATTCAGAAAACGGGGTGGTGATGAACAGAGTGTCTGAATTAAGCAGACCACTCTTACCCAGTCCAAAGATCAGGGCTTGATCCATCACCGTTATTTATCTCACTGCACCATCCCAGTTCAGAACCTGGCTATATGCAAATCAGTCTGTCCCTGGCCCAGTGCATCATGGGAACAGGGCAGACTAAACTACCAAGCCAATTCTTCACCAGAAAGGAGACAAGCTACCGGGGACCGGTTTCTGGCATTTCAGCCGTCGTCGGCCCGGCTTGCTTGAATCCTGATGGTGCAGTGAGAAAGGGACTCATGTCTGAGTATACCCTGCCACACCTATAGTGGCCAAAAAGATTCAGAAAACGGGGTGGTGATGAACAGAGTGTCTGAATTAAGCAGACCACTCTTACCCAGTCCAAAGATCAGGGCTTGATGCATCACCGTTATTTATCTCACTGCACCATCCCAGTTCAGAACCTGGCTATATGCAAATCAGTCTGTCCCTGGCCCAGTGCATCATGGAAACAGGGCAGACTAAACTACCAAGCCAATTCTTCACCAGAAAGGAGACAAGCTACCGGGGACTGGTTTCTGGCATTTCAGCCGTCGTCGCCCCGGCTTGCTTGAATCCTGATGGTGTAGTGAGAAAGGGACTCATGTCTGAGTATACCCTGCCACACCTATAGTGGCCAAAAACGATTCAGAAAACGGGGTGGTGATGAACAGAGTGTCTGAATTAAGCAGACCACTCTTACCCAGTCCAAAGATCAGGGCTTGATCCATCACCGTTATTTATCTCACTGCACCATCCCAGTTCAGAACCTGGCTATATGCAAATCAGTCTGTCCCTGGCCCAGTGCATCATGGGAACAGGGCAGACTAAACTACCAAGCCAATTCTTCACCAGAAAGGAGACAAGCTACCGGGGACCGGTTTCTGGCATTTCAGCCGTCGTCGGCCCGGCTTGCTTGAATCCTGATGGTGCAGTGAGAAAGGGACTCATGTCTGAGTATACCCTGCCACACCTATAGTGGCCAAAAACGATTCAGAAAACGGGGTGGTGATGAACAGAGTGTCTGAATTAAGCAGACCACTCTTACCCAGTCCAAAGATCAGGGCTTGATCCATCACCGTTATTTATCTCACTGCACCATCCCAGTTCAGAAGCAGGCTACATGCAAATCAGTCTGTCCCTGGCCCAGTGCATCATGGGAACAGGGCAGACTAAACTACCAAGCCAATTCGTCACCAGAAAGGAGACAAGCTACCGGGGACCGGTTTCTGGCATTTCAGCCGTCGTCGGCCCGGCTTGCTTGAATCCTGATGGTGCAGTGAGAAAGGGACTCATGTCTGAGTATACCCTGCCACACCTATAGTGCCAAAAACGATTCAGAAAACGGGGTGGTGATGAACAGAGTGTCTGAATTAAGCAGACCACTCTTACCCAGTCCAAAGATCAGGGCTTGATCCATCACCGTTATTTATCTCACTGCACCATCCCAGTTCAGAACCTGGCTATATGCAAATCAGTCTGTCCCTGGCCCAGTGCATCATGGGAACAGGGCAGACTAAACTACCAAGCCAATTCTTCACCAGAAAGGAGACAAGCTACCGGGGACCGGTTTCTGGCATTTCAGCCGTCGTCGGCCCGGCTTGCTTGAATCCTGATGGTCCTGGGGACGCTGCAAAGTACGCGAAGAGGCTCACCTACACTTCGAGGGTTCTAAGGGCAGTTCCGCCCACACGGCTTGCCGCTCCCGCTCCGCGGGAGCCGCTGCGCACAGGAGTGCGTTTGTCACCAACAGCACCTGGACACTGAACGCGGAGGTACGGGTGAGAGGAAAGGCGTGGGCTGCGAGTGTGCAGGGACTCCGACATCCAGGAGTCCCTGCGAAGACCACGGATTGAACATCCGGTCCGCTCTCCCCGCCGGCCCGCCCCCCGCCCACCTGTCAGTTTAAAGGGCGCTTTCGCCAGCCATCCTGTGGGACGCTGCAAAGTACGCGAAGAGGCTCACCTACACTTCGAGGGTTCTAAGGGCAGTTCCGCCCACACGGCTTGCCGCTCCCGCTCCGCGGGAGCCGCTGCGCACAGGAGTGCGTTTGTCACCAACAGCACCTGGACACTGAACGCGGAGGTAGGGGTGAGAGGAAAGGCGTGGGCTGCGAGTGTGCAGGGACTCCGACATCCAGGAGTCCCTGCGAAGACCACGGATTGAACATCCGGTCCGCTCTCCCCGCCGGCCCGCCCCCCGCCCACCTGTCAGTTTAAAGGGCGCTTTCGCCAGCCATCCTGTGGGACGCTGCAAAGTACGCGAAGAGGCTCACCTACACTTCGAGGGTTCTAAGGGCAGTTCCGCCCACACGGCTTGCCGCTCCCGCTCCGCGGGAGCCGCTGCGCACAGGAGTGCGTTTGTCACCAACAGCACCTGGACACTGAACGCGGAGGTAGGGGTGAGAGGAAAGGCGTGGGCTGCGAGTGTGCAGGGACTCCGACATCCAGGAGTCCCTGCGAAGACCACGGATTGAACATCCGGTCCGCTCTCCCCGCCGGCCCGCCCCCCGCCCACCTGTCAGTTTAAAGGGCGCTTTCGCCAGCCATCCTGTGGGACGCTGCAAAGTACGCGAAGAGGCTCACCTACACTTCGAGGGTTCTAAGGGCAGTTCCGCCCACACGGCTTGCCGCTCCCGCTCCGCGGGAGCCGCTGCGCACAGGAGTGCGTTTGTCACCAACAGCACCTGGACACTGAACGCGGAGGTAGGGGTGAGAGGAAAGGCGTGGGCTGCGAGTGTGCAGGGACTCCGACATCCAGGAGTCCCTGCGAAGACCACGGATTGAACATCCGGTCCGCTCTCTCCGCCGGCCCGCCCCCCGCCCACCTGTCAGTTTAAAGGGCGCTTTCGCCAGCCATCCTGTGGGACGCTGCAAAGTACGCGAAGAGGCTCACCTACACTTCGAGGGTTCTAAGGGCAGTTCCGCCCACACGGCTTGCCGCTCCCGCTCCGCGGGAGCCGCTGCGCACAGGAGTGCGTTTGTCACCAACAGCACCTGGACACTGAACGCGGAGGTAGGGGTGAGAGGAAAGGCGTGGGCTGCGAGTGTGCAGGGACTCCGACATCCAGGAGTCCCTGCGAAGACCACGGATTGAACATCCGGTCCGCTCTCCCCGCCGGCCCGCCCCCCGCCCATCCCGCCCAATACGCCCACTATATCTTGGCTTAACACTCCCGCAGCGCGGGACGCAGCCCGGGCGAAGACAGGGCTAAGACTGGGCCGTTCGAGGTCTGAGCGGTCTGGTCTGGGCCCCTTCTCTTACATCCTTGTCTCGTATCCTGGGTTCTGTGTTTGCCTATTCTTGTTGCCCGGGTTGCTAGCCACAGTAAGTCCACATGTGCACCCGCGTTACACGTAATAGGGCGGCCAAGGGAGGGTTGGCCCATAACGGGCCTATGGACGACTTCATTACGCGGACAAGCAAGGCGATAGATCATGAAATCAATAAACTGCAAACTAGAGTGTCCCTTGACTTGGAAGCGGCCAGGAAGCTGTCACTCGAATTTGCTTCCCATAAGAAATCCTCCCTTGGACACATAGCTACTGCTATTTCCCCTAATCACACTTGCATTCGGGAGGGCGCTATAGCGTTGGTTGATGTTCACGATATGCCTGTTCTGCCCATCCCCTCTCCACCTCTAGGTTTACCTGCTCTGCCTGACGGCCCGCCCATTGTTGAGGGTAGCCCTCTTGTTCCCCCCATTTCTTCCCCACAATCCTTTGATACATCTCTGGCCTCCACCTCATATGGCGGCCTCGATAACATCCCGGTGAATTCCAATAAGAGAAAACGTTCCCCCAGTCCAACCTCCCCTCGGAAAAAAATGCCAATGCAGGGGGCCAATCTGTCCACCACTGATAACATGATAGCTGATGCAAGTCTGGTTACGTCTTTCCCCTCCCCATTGGTTCCTTGTGGCGAAAATATTGTGGGGCAAGTCCCTTTAGATCCTGGAAGCACCCTACCACCTGAGAGATCAGACCCGGGTTGGACTAATCAAGAAGGGAGGGAGAGGGAATTTATAGGAGTGGTTTGGGAGTCTTTAAAAAATCTTCTATCTCCCCTGGATTTAAGGCTTTCTCGTATTGAGAACAATCTCCTTGAGATGGAGAAAAGCATTATCGCCTTGGCCACCCTTGGCCTGAGAGGCCTTGAACGCCAGGGTCTGATTGATAGTAACATGGGTACACAGGTTCCTATCCCATCTCCTACAGCTATCCCTGGTTTGCCCCCTAATCCTACTCTGCCCTGCCCTACCCACCCTATTCCCAAACCCCGCACCAGGAGTCTCATTACTGTAAATCCGCCCCCCCAGGTCAGGGCTAACACCCTAAATGCTCAAGTAACACAATCTCAGATTGGCACTACATCAGCTGCACCGAGAGTTCAGAACTCAGCTAGCTCTAGTTCCCGCCCTGCCCAGGCCCCTCGGAACAACACTACACCAGCTGCACTGAGAGCTCAGAACTCAGCTAGCTCTAGTTCCCGTCCTGTCCAGGCCCCCCGGAACAAACCCCCTACTCACTCTGCTGGGGGTCCTCATTCCAGGAGTAATTTTCGAGGAGGTTACATCGACCTTCCTCCTGAAGCAAATGATTATATGGTGGTTTTGACGGGTGTCCCGGAATTAGAGAATGGCCAACACGAAGACCAGCATTCCCTACGTAATAAAGTTATGCATTGGCTTAATACTTATAGACCTATCCCCAATGGTAGGAGGAGTAGAGTCTTAACGACACGAAGAGTTCCGTGGGTGGGTACCACGAGGAAATCGACCCCCGGTGACTGTATAGTCGTAACCTTTGATGATGTGTATACGGCCAAACATATTTGGTCTCCTGGGAATCAAGACTGGGGTTCCTCTATTGCTCCGAGGCCTTTGTCATTCTTCTATCCCCCCCGTGCTGTATGCCCGCAGGGGGGTTTTTGGTCTACAGTCCCCCAACAGCCTAGTTGGGGATACCCTCCCACTGTGTATAACCCAAATAGTGGCTGGCTTGGAACTGTAACTTCAAATAGGTTTGGCAGCCTGGAGGATGTAGACTGACTCCTAACGCCCCCAGCAACAGTACTACCAAGTAATCCCAATGGTCTTATACTGGAGGCGGGGAGATCGTCCTTGGCGGCTACCGTGGGTGTGATTAGTACTTCCCCTCCAACTCAGTCCTCAACTCAGGTCCCCTTTATACAGCATCTGGTGCACCTTTCCTCAGCTGTTTGTTCTCCTATTACTCCCCTAGCCTTAAACCTGACTGCCCCCGATGCCTTGTCACCTGCACCTTCTCTCCAATCTTCCAGGGTCGATGATATTCATGTCATCTCTCCAGTTTCTGAGCCACAGTCTGGTAAGACCTTGGCAGGTGTTCCCCAGCTCAAAATCCTAAGCTGGAATGTGGCAGGGCTTGTTCGGAATTTTGACAAACCTGATTGGATTTCTTTCATGGAGCCTTTTGGGATCTGCCTCCTACAAGAAACTTGGTGCCTGGAGCCCGTGCACAGGGTCGGCTTTACCACCTACTCTGTGCCGGCCGCCAGGTCCAAAGGCAGTAAAGGCCGTCCCTCTGGTGGCCTTCTCATCTGGGTTAGTGTATCGTTGGGGCTCACAGTAAAACATATAAATTCGCCATCCCCAGATCTGTTGAGACTCACTATCCAATGCCCGGGGGGCAAGACTCTAGAGCTTTTTAACTTGTACTTTAGGGGGGCCAGGGCGGGGAACTCGAGCCCCTTGTCTTCAACTGGAGTTGAAGAGGAGCTAACTGGCTGCAACATTGACTCCTTCATTATTCTGGCCGGGGATTTTAATTGTTGTTTCGAGCCTCTGGCCAGTGATGACATTTTGGACACATGGGAGGACGATGCCAAGAGAGGCATTCCCTTGCTTGCTCTTGACCCCATCAAGAAATGGACACAGAATGCCATTGATATTAACGCACTTTGCTTGGAATACGCCCTCAGAGCCACTAATGGCCGTTGCAAGTCAGATACTGGGGGTGCGCACACATTCAACAGGATTGGACACACCTCCAGAATTGACTACGTGCTGTTAAACCACAACCTGTGGGAATATGTCCTTGATATGGTTGTTCAACAATCCACGGATAGTGACCACAATCCTTTGGTCCTCTCGCTTGCTCTCCCGTGGGACCCAGGGGCCACAGCATTATCCCGGCCAACTTGGAAATCATCCCATGAAGTTGTTCCATCTAACTGCGGGAGGCGACTGAAGTGGGCTAAGGTTGCTTCTGATGTTACAAGAATGGCCCAAGTAAAGTCCATAATGATGGAAGCTAAGTGTATCGCAGGCACGCTGGACTCTGACACTCCTATCCTCGTGCCATTTGTGGAGACTATTGTATCACTTAGTAACCTTTTCCTGGTTCCTGAGGGGAGGGGGGGGTCCAAGCGGAGAAACGAGACTAGGGGTAGAGATCAATGGTACTCCCACGCTTGCCGTCAAGCAAAAAGTGAGCTAATCCTGGCGGTCAGTGCTAAAGACCCGGCTTTGATTTCACTAGCTAGGAAAAACTACAAGAAGACCCAAGCTGTGGCAAAGGTCACGCACGAAACCAACTTCTGGAGTGATTTAATGGAGGCTGGCTCTAGAAAGGATTCAAGGGCTTTCTGGGCTCTGATCAGAGGCAGGGACAGGCCTATTGACTCCCTGCTAACATGTAATATCACAGGGGAAGTTTGGTTGGCCCACTTTTCTAAACTCTATTCTAACTCCTTGGGGGTTTTGGGTCCAAGTAGGGGTATTAGTCATATAGTGTCAGATAATAGCTCTCATCCTGGCCCCACTTTTTCATCTAGGGAGGTGGAAATAGCAATCAGGTGTATCGTCCCCAACAAGGCGGCAGGCCCAGATGGAGTCCCCGGTGACTTGCTTCGTAGCAACGTAGAGGTCTGGAGCCTATATATTGCTAAACTCCTGAATGAGGCAATGGTGGGCGGCGGTTTCCCGGATTCTTGGAGGGGTGCGGAAGTCGTCCCCATTTTTAAAAAGGGCTGTAGGGATGATCCTGCCAACTACCGACCCATAAGTCTGCTTGATTCCACCCAGAAGGCAGCAGGGAAGGTAGTTTTGGGCAGGATCTTGCAGTGGGCCGAGAAAATGCAGGTTCTGTCTGACTTTCAGGCCGGTTTCAGATCTGGAACCGGTACGATTGAGCAGACATTCCGTTTCCTAATGCTTTACTGGAAAGTGGTCAAACTGGGCAAGGGCAGTCTGTATCTCGCTTTCATCGATTTACGGACTGCCTTTGACCTTGTTCCACGTAACCAACTGTGGGCTGTACTTGAGGGTATGGGTATGCCCTCGTACTTGTTGGCCTTAACCATCAAATTCCACGAAAGCAACTTTGCCCAAATTAGATGGGGTCAGCAGGGCCAAAAAACATCCCGGATTCCTGTTGACAGGGGCGTCCGCCAGGGGTGTGTGCTAGCTCCCACTCTGTTTTCTCTATATCTAAACGGAGTGGTAGAGCACCTTCTCAAACTATCAGCAGATGCTCCCTCCCTGGCGGGCAGAAAGATACCAACGCTCCTGTTCGCAGACGACACCCTGTTGATTTCGAAATCCCCGAAGGGCCTCCAAACCCTGTTAACGAGGTTCCAGGGCTTTTGCGAGGCAAGGGGCTTGGTTATTAACATCAACAAAACCAAGTTCCTTGTGCTGAACCCCCCCAGGAAGACAGTCTACCCGCCATCTATAGACGCAGTACCTTTAGAAAGGGTCAGGGAATTTGATTACTTAGGAATCAGACTTTGTGATTCCATGTCTTGGAAGGCGCACCACCAAAAAACCATCTTGACACATAGGAGGGTTACGGGCGCCCTCCTAAAAGAACATCGCGCCTCACCCCTTAAACCCATCGGGGTGATACTCGACATCTACAAGGCAAAGGCTGTGAGTGCGGCATTGTACGGGGCTGAATTGTGGGGTACCCAGAAATCTGATACCCTATTCCATCTGGAGAATAAGTTCCACAAAGATCTAATGCGGCTCCCCCACAGCTCTCCCACTCTACCCCTTCTACTAGATACAGGAACACGATCCATAGCCGATCAGGCCAAGTTACGTCCCCTCCTTTTGTGGGCCCGTATATGGAATGTCCCTGAACTTTCAAGCTATGCGGCTGCACTAAGCGAACTTCTTTCAACCCCGGGCTGGCATAAGATCGGTTGGCTCCTTGGAGTAAAGCGCCTCCTTTGTGACTTAGGCCTGGATGACGCTTGGGCCAGTAGATCTTCACCACCTAAACAGCTGTTAAAGAAAATATTCTGGTCGTGGGTGGATAACGAGAGAGTGTCCCAACCGAATCTGTGCAGATCAGCTGAAGAGTTTTTGGCTATCAAATGTCGTCCCTTCAGAGAACCCTACCTTGATGTGATTTTGAATCCAGCAGATAGGGCGTTGTATTTTAAATTTAGGGCTGGGGTTTTGCCCTTAGGCACAAGGACAGCTAAATGGAAACCACCATGGCAAACCGTAAAAACTTGCCCTTTCTGCGCAACTAGGGATGAATCCATTCCCCATTTGTTGTTCGAATGCCCAGCCTACGCTGCTCCCCGTCGCAGATGGTTGAAACCGCTCTGCGCGAGGCTGGGCACTCGGTCACACTTGGAGGCCTTACAGCTGTTAAGATCAGACCCTCACCCACTGTTTGCTTGTGGCCTGGCAAAATTCCTGGGGTGGGCTTGGAGGATAAGAACCGCGAGGAGAAAGATCCTCCAGTAAGGATGCCAATCTACAGTCCAGTGGCCCGGTTGCTTTTTGTATGTGTCCCTTCCCCATTATTCCTATTCGAAGTTGATAATTATGTTCTTGCACAAATGTTTTTAGAATGGATGTTATTTACTATGTTGTATATTTTGAACGCCCTTCTTGAGATTTTGTCAGCTTTGATGTACAATTGTTTTTATGCTCACATTGATTTTTACTGTAATGCTTTTATGAAATGAAACATTTCGAAATAAAGCTATACTACTACTACTGATGGTGCAGTGAGAAAGGGACTCATGTCTGAGTATACCCTGCCACACCTATAGTGGCCAAAAACGATTCAGAAAACGGGGTGGTGATGAACAGAGTGTCTGAATTAAGCAGACCACTCTTACCCAGTCCAAAGATCAGGGCTTGATCCATCACCGTTATTTATCTCACTGCACCATCCCAGTTCAGAACCTGGCTATATGCAAATCAGTCTGTCCCTGGCCCAGTGCATCATGGGAACAGGGCAGACTAAACTACCAAGCCAATTCTTCACCAGAAAGGAGACAAGCTACCGGGGACCGGTTTCTGGCATTTCAGCCGTCGTCGGCCCGGCTTGCTTGAATCCTGATGGTGCAGTGAGAAAGGGACTCATGTCTGAGTATACCCTGCCACACCTATAGTGGCCAAAAACGATTCAGAAAACGGGGTGGTGATGAACAGAGTGTCTGAATTAAGCAGACCACTCTTACCCAGTCCAAAGATCAGGGCTTGATCCATCACCGTTATTTATCTCACTGCACCATCCCAGTTCAGAACCTGGCTATATGCAAATCAGTCTGTCCCTGGCCCAGTGCATCATGGGAACAGGGCAGACTAAACTACCAAGCCAATTCTTCACCAGAAAGGAGACAAGCTACCGGGGACCGGTTTCTGGCATTTCAGCCGTCGTCGGCCCAGCTTGCTTGAATCCTGATGGTGCAGTGAGAAAGGGACTCATGTCTGAGTATACCCTGCCACACCTATAGTGGCCAAAAACGATTCAGAAAACGGGGTGGTGATGAACAGAGTGTCTGAATTAAGCAGACCACTCTTACCCAGTCCAAAGATCAGGGCTTGATCCATCACCGTTATTTATCTCACTGCACCATCCCAGTTCAGAACCTGGCTATATGCAAATCAGTCTGTCCCTGGCCCAGTGCATCATGGGAACAGGGCAGACTAAACTACCAAGCCAATTCTTCACCAGAAAGGAGACAAGCTACCGGGGACCGGTTTCTGGCATTTCAGCCGTCGTCGGAAAGTTGGCATTATCTTGTCCTGATGAATTGCTCCCTGCAGCCTGTTTCCTGGGTCACATGATTATATGTAGTTGGCAGTTGTGTATTGGTCGCATACAGCTACACAATAGAGGGAGTGGGTGTTGGAAGGATGGGCTATCCTAGCAACATTGGAAGTGGAGCTGTGCACAGCCATCTTGCACTTCAAAGACACTGCCGTAGCACTCAGACAAAGTAATTCACACTAGCCTTTCATAACCCAAACCATCCTTAGACCAGCTCAAGGTGCATCCTCGCTGGGCTACAAATCAAGTTGGTCCCAATTGGAGCTAGTTGCTGCTAAAATACAAAGTTCTGCAGATCCCCTCTGCATGCCTATCTAACTTCAGTAATACTTTCGCGGGTATAACCTGAATCATTGCCCCACCCGAGTATTCTGAGCTCCAAAATAGAGACGTAGTCCAAATGGAGAAACATGGACTGGGCAAAAGCGCGAAAAGTATCATTCTGTTATTCAGTGCACAAATTGTGAAATTCTTCGACAAAACCAACGGCTTCAGCAGGACCATATCCAATGTCAATCCAGCTTCAAGAGGACTTCCTGCCTTCAATCTTGCCCCCTGAAGGATTTGACTTCCATTTCAGATACTTAATTCTAAGTAAAACCTTTGACCAGAAGAAATCTGCTTGGTGTATCCAACCACACACCATTGCCGGTGGCATGTAATTGCACCCGGGCCCAGTCACAGACAAACAGTCATTACTGATTGGCACTTTACTTTTGGTTGGTGTTTGTTTTTCTTAAATATGTTCATATAAATATCTTTGGATCCCTTAATAATTGTGTTTGTTTTGGTTGTATTTAGTTTATAACATGTTAGTCTTGTTTTTATAAATTAGAGAGGGATTTTTTATTGTGCTGTGTTTTTGACTTTTTAATTGCTTTAATACTGCTACATTTTCTACATATTTATTCTAAGTTAAACCTATCTGACGTGCAATGTAGCTACCAGGGTATGAGATCAGGTTTAGGTTAATCAAAACCTTTGTTTAAATCTAACAGATTGAGTGACTTTATTACTTGAGGTGGACTACCATCCTTTTCATGTGATGTTTTGACACATCTTTCCATTTTATTTTAAAGAAGATGGATTAAACAGAGGCCACATGATAAAGCAGATTCTAGCAGCCTCTTGCTCTCATATACTCTGGTTTCAGATCCAGCATGGATGTGCTATACTACCTGAAATTTCGAAATACCACTACTGTTGGGTGAGATCTTTCATAGGCAATACTGTCTGGTCTAGATGGTCTAGAACAAAATAATGCCTTTGCTTCTCTTCTGATGTGCACCTCTGATGAATACCCATTTTTAACATATAGCTAAAGGACA